>NC_045426.1:443062817-443804483 GCF_902635505.1 Sarcophilus harrisii
ACTAATCTGATGTTTTGACTGTACTGTGAATCTGGAAACTAGATAATCTAGCTCGATAGAACTGAGTTCCAAATAAGAGTAAATAGCTTTTGGAGCATGGTAAAGGAACTTTCTATCAGTAGAGTGCATGAGCTATAAGGTATCAGCTTTATGGCATCTGTTTAGTTCTTCAGAAACCATTTTTATGCTTGTTTTCTGATTCTTATCTAGATTCCAGATAAATACAGTGTTTATAGTCCTTAGGTCTGAGCTTGAAGTATTTTTCTCTCGTAAATTATATGTATATACATATATGTTATGTGTATACTGATAAAACACATACAAATGCACAACATGGGAATTTGCAGTTTCTCAGTTGAAATTCCTTTGCCAACTGCAGCCCTTCTAAGACTTAGTAGATGAGTCTTATTAGAGAGTTTTGCACAGTTGTGGAAGTGATTTGCACAAATCACACAACTAGTAAGTGCCACAGATGCTATCAGATCTTGTGACCTCAAGCCCAGTTTTCTAACTACTATGCAGATTTCTGAGGAACTTTGGAAACAATTGTGAGAAATGGAAATTACTAGCATGGGATCACTCATCATGGCATACCCACATCAAATATGGTTCTGTGATCTATGAGCAAAGCAGAATTGCAATAGCACAAAAGAAACAACATACACAATTCTAGAGATGTGTCCACCTCAAATATACATGGGGAGTATCTATTCCTGATCTGTAATAAAGTCTTCTAAGCACATATTGGTCTGATCAACCACAGTAGGAAGCATTATACTTGACCCCACCATAGTAATATGATTTTGGTCTTCATTAAGTACAAAGAACAACAACAATAATCAATACTGGATTGAATGCAGTGTCAGTTTTTATAGATTACCATAACACATTAAAATGTCCAACATTTTAGTAGTTTATTTTGTTCTACATAGATGAAATGTATCATTACTAATATTTTTCAGAGTGCGAACCCTTTTATAAAACCTAGAAATAAGAAGCTGATTGAATCACTCTCTATATAGACTGCCAAATAAGCTGTTTCAAGAACAAAATGAGGAATGATCAATTATATAAACTATTGGATGAGCAGAGTTTTTAAAATTAAATTGATTGGACATTGAATTTATTTAAAATCATTGCATCATCTAGGTAACCACTAAGAAATAATATGTATGCCTTATAATTACATCATAGCAAGTATGATTGTACAGAAATAGGTATATATCTACGTGTGTGTGTGTGTGTGTGTGTGTGTATAATAGAAAAGTTAATTCTAATGTTGTCATCAGTCAGCAAGTAGTTTATTTAGTACCTACTATGTGCCAGTCACTCTAGGACAAAAAGAAAGGCAAAAGACTAATTATCAATGTCAGTTGATAGTAAAAGTTAAGGTCCAATTGGGTCTAGGTTTGAAGAAGTTGAACATCTGAAACTAGAATCCATATCTCACCCATAGATTTGCAGAACATTTCAAAAAGTTTAAGATCATTTCTGGTTTTGTTCTTCCTAGGCATTCTTATCCAAAAGAAAGCCAAAAACCTTAACTTTTCTGTTCTATATATATATTTTTTTAATTTTAGTTTTTAGTTGAAGCTTGGAAGTGTTAAGAATTAAACTATTATAGATTAGGTATAAAGAACTTAAACAATTTTTTTTTAATCTTCAAAAGGGTTCTACTGCAGTTTTAACTCTGCCCAAGCAAATTGTAAGTTCAATTTATTAATAAAGTTTGTATTCAAAAGATAACTGTTTTCTTGGTAAAAAATGACTTTACATATCATGTCATAACAGAGAAGAATTGCCAGCTATTTATTTCACTGTTCCTAATTGTTGTCAGAATGTGACCTGAAACCCTAACATAGAATTTTTCAAAGTCAGAAATGGAGAAGGGGAGTGCATTTATCAATGTGTATAGCTTATTCACCTATGCAGCAGCACTTGCGAAGGTCTGCTTTTATTTAATTCTCTGGATTTCATTGTTAATGGGAAAACTGTCTCATAAATTAGGGAAGTGCTCAATTACAAACCTGACAGAGATTGATTTGGGTTCTGTTCTTGGTCACTACCAGAAAGTGAAGGCTAGCACAGACCACAACTTCAGTTAATGGTACATCACTTCAAAGGTGATCACAGAACAAGTGTTCATTAAAAGAGAATAGAATTGGAAATAAAATAATGCATTTTTTTTGTATTTTCAATTTTACAAAAAAATCGCATTATTTCATTTTTGGATATGACATAGTCCTTTAAATCAGTACTTCTTAAACTTCCTTAACTGGATTCCCTAACTGGATAATTAGGGAAATAAAATAGGTATACAAATCTAACATTTACTGATAAGAAATCATAATTTCATGACCCCCATATTCAGATATGTGATCCCATATGTGGTTGCAAACCACAGTTTAAGAAGCTTTGTTTTAGATCAGAGTACTTTCAAACTGGATTCCATAACCTTTTTTTTTTTTTTTTAATAATTTTTTGGTACATTTAAAAGCATTGTTTTTAAAGAGTCTATAGGTTTCACCAGACTAGCACAGATGTGCATGATACAATAAAAGATTAAAAAATCTCTGTTGTAGAAAATTATATTGATATAAAAGCATAATGGTAATTGACGGAATTTTGTTTCAATAAAAAAGTTTATTTTAATACAATGTAATAAGGAAATGATAATAGGCATTTTTAGGATTCATTAAATGATAAGTATCACACCTACACACAAAAACACAGAATCAGAGACATAAAGTAAGAGCAGACATTGGAGATCATGTTTCCTTTATTTAATAAACAAGCCCAAAGAGCCTCAATTTGATGATGTCTAGAGATGGAAAAATTATTACCTTAATAAACAAAAGAGATAAAACTTTTAGAAAGATGTGTTTCTGCTGTTTTTAATGTTATACTGAAATTTTCTGTCTGGAATTTCTATCCATTATTTCCAATTCTTCCATTTGAGCCAGGAAGAGTATATCCTCATCCACATGCCAACCTTTCAAAGGCTTAACTATGATATTGTATCCAATGTTCAGGTCTTTTATTCTCTAGGCAGAACATCCTTAGGCCAAATACACGTAGAAACACACTTACAAATGTGCTTACAAAACATAGAGTAAGAATAGTTTCAAAAGTTTAACTTAAAAAAAAAATAGATTGGTTAGTTCAGGATAAAGGATCTGTATTGAATATGTCCCTGAAAGGCATTCAATTAACACTCTGGCTATCTAGAATTACAATAGAATTTCAGAGTAAAAAAATTATAATAGGAAAATGCCCTAATTCAATTCCTGAGTCACAAATTGTGGGACATTAAAAAAAAAGTCATTATTTTTTGAACTTAAGAATCATTTTAAATGAAATTCCTAAAATAAAGAAATAATTGGATAGATAAATGAATGAATGAATAAAATAAATTAAAAAGGCAAAATAACTGCATTACCTTTGAAATATTTAAACAGTATATTTGGGACTTCATAGAAAAGTTTTTGTTCAAAATGCCTGTCAAATTATATTATAGAGCAGCAGTTACCAAAACTATTTGGTATTGACTAAGAAATAGATTAGTTGATCAGTGGAATAGATTAGGTTCAACGGATAAAACAGTCAACAAATATAGCAACCTAGTCTTTGACAAACCCAAAGATCCCAGCTTTTGGGATAAGAACTTACTGTTTGATAAAAATTGCTGGGAAAATTGGAAACTAATATGGCAGAAACTAGGCATTGATCCATACTTAACCACGACACCAAGATAAGGTCAAAATGGGTTCATGACCTAGGCATAAAGAATGAAATTATTAATAAATTAGAGGAACACAGGATAGTTTACCTCTCAGACCTGTGGAAGGGGAAGGTTTTTATGACCAAAGCAGAACTAGAGATCATTACTGATCACAAAATAGAAAATTTCGATTATACCAAACTGAAAAGTTTTTGTACAAACAAAACTACTGCAGACAAGATTAGAAGGGAAGCAATAAACTGGGAAAATATTTTTACAGTCAAAGGTTCTGATAAAGGCCTCATTTCCAAAATATATAGAGAATTAACTCTAATTTATAAAAAATCAAGCCATTCCCCAATTGAAAAATGGTCAAAAGATATGAACAGACAATTCTCAGATGAAGAAATTGAAACTATTTCTAGTCATATGAAAAGATGCTCCAAGTCATTATTAATCAGAGAAATGCAAATTAAGACAACTCTAAGATACCACTACACACCTGTCAGATTGGTTAAGATGACAGGAAAAATAATGATGATTGTTGGAGGGGATGCGGGAAAACTGGGACATTGATGCATTGTTGGTGGAGTTGTGAACGAATCCAACCATTTTGGAGAGTAGTTTGGAATTATGCTCAAAAAGTTATCAAACTGTGCATACCCTTTGATCCAGCAGTGTTACTACTGGGATTATATCCCAAAGAGATTATAAAGAAGGGAAAGGGACCTGTATGTGCATGAATGTTTGTGGCAGCCCTTTTTGTAGTGGCTAAAAACTGGAAACTGAATGGATGTCCATCAGTTGGAGAATGGCTGAATAAATTGTGGTATATGAATATTATGGAATATTACTGTTCTGTAAGAAATGACCAACAGGATGATTTCAGAAAGGCCTGGAGAGACTTACACGAACTGATGCTGAGTGAAATGAGCAGGACCAGGAGATCATTATATACTTCAACAACAATACTATATGATGACCAGTTCTGATGGACCTGGCCATCCTCAGCAAGGAGATCAACTAAATCATTTTCAATGGAGCAGTAATGAACTGAACCAGCTATGCCCAGAAAAAGAACTCTGGGAGATGACTAAAAACCATTACATTGAATTCCCAATCCCTATATTTATGCACACCTGCATTTTTGATTTCCTTCACAAGCTAATTGTACAATATTTCAGAGTCTGATTCTTTTTGTACAGCAAAATAACGTTTTGGTCATGTATACTTATTGGGTATCTAATTTATATTTTAATATATTTAACATCTACTGGTCATCCTGCCATCTAGGGGGGGGGGGGGGTAAGAGGTGAAAAATTGGAACAAGAGGTTTGGCAATTGTTAATGCTGTAAAGTTACCCATGCATATATCCTGTAAATACAAGGCTATTAAATAAAAAAAATAAATAAATAAAAATTAAAAAAAAAAATGCCTGTCAATATTTTGGACCCCATCACAGCTTTGAACAAATAACTTAAATGTTTTACAATATATGATCTCATAGAAATACATTGTTTTAAGTTCCCATCTATGATCCATTCCTACAACATTGGAATGAGGACTTCACTTGTCCTAATCAAAAGCTCCATATCCAAATCCATATCATATTTGAAATATAACCAAAAAAATTAAGTTATTAAATCAAAGACAGGTTCTTAATTTCCATGATTATACAAGACAGAAGTATAAAAGATTAGGAACCTGGGAATAAAAGGCCCAAATTTAAACAAAGCTTCTTAGCAGTGAGGCTTGCAAAATATTTAATTATGACATTTAAACAAAATTCCAACTCAGCCCAATCTTTTGCTTTCTAAGATGAATAAAATTTGCTTTAAAAACAAACAAACAATCAATCAGTCAAAGGAACCCCCACCCCTTTTTTTTTGCATGCTCATATGTCTATTAGCTACAAGTAATAAGATTCAACTTCTGGGTTGCATATAATTAAAGGGGTAAAAAGTCTCTTATAAATCCTGCATTTTTCCCTCTTAATCATTCCCTAGTAGGTTAGTCAAATAATCATGTAGAAATAATATCAGTTTTCCAGTATAAAATAAAAATAGGAGTTAGAAACTTGTGCCCTCTTTTTCAAATAATATTAAATTATAATAACAATCACCACAGTTTTATTTTGAACATGTTTGTGTATGTGTGAAACTATGCGTATAGTGGAGTGGGAGTTGGGAGTGAATGGAGAGGCTAAGTAACAATATTAGAAACATCATATGATAAAGATATGAAGGAAAACTTGATAAGGTTTCTTGGTAACTGAAATAAATAGTTCAGCCTATCCTCTGAGAAAAGAATAAACTCACCTTTCATAGGAATCCATAAGAAGGAAAAAGCTTTTTTTAGTATGTGAAATAAGACCCTAATGTTATGGTGGAAATAAAGAAGATACTTTTAAAAAAGAAACATTGTAACACTTCAATCTCATCTTTTTTTTTCCTTTTGTCATTTGCAATGTCACTTGACAGCAAACATAAAAAATATACTTGATACAACTGTGTTTAATAAACAGGGCACACAAAATAGTACACTTGCTAAAAGCTGAGGATGAATATCACTACAGTTATTAAATTACTGTTCTTTAAAAAATAACATTAGACAAATAACAGGAAATCACGCTGTGTGACTGGATAATATAATAAGACTTCAATTATAAATGTTATGAACAATAAGTGAATTTCTAAATGGCAAAGTTAGAAGAGGCCTATTATTTTAACTTTGCATTTCTTGGATTTGCTGACTAATATCACAGATACAAATGTGAATTTAAGACATTATTTTCCTGGAAAAAAGGAATATATTTGTCTACAGACTGCACATAATTTACTATAAATCAATTCATTAAATGTAGTAGAATAAAGTACTGTTTTGTTGAATGAAAAAAGAAATTAAGGTTCAATTTCAGGGGGCAGTCGTTTCAGAGGGAACATTCTCAATAGCTACATTCTAATCATTATGGACCCCATGCCTCAAACCCCTATTGACCTCACCTTATCTCTTTAGAGCATGGTTTCAAGCAGAGCACTGTGGATTGAAGAGGTATGTGGGAGTTTTAAAGAGGATTAGAATTTAACCTTAAAGTCATAAAACTGAGCTACCTGATCTAGCAACTAGGGAATGGAAAAACTCCTGGTCAATATAGAAATTAACTTAAATAATGCTTTTTATGTCTACAAGTTCAACTATCTTCCTTCCTCAAGGATGAGCTAGTTGGTGAACAGAGATGGTTTGGAAACAATAGCAACAATTCACCCAGTTAATTATATTTTGCTAATTTAATAGGATCCGGTGGTATCAAAACTGCTATATTGGGGTGGGGTGGGGAGACTTACAGATATACTTATTCCCAAAAGTACTTGGTTTGAACTACATCCTGCTTCTTAAACTTGTATGACTGCTTTAATTAGACACCTTATAATCACCTAGGGAGAATCTATAATTTTTTTTTGATGCTTAAATCTCACATCCAGCTAGAATCTGAGGTATGGGCATATATATCATATGTAAATTTTTAGTCTGCTATGGAATATGAGTTTTTGTCTTACATTCAAATGTCTGTTTTTAGAAATGATTTCAACTATGTATTTAGTAATTAAAAGATATGCTGGCAAGTAATTAAAAGATATACTGAGGCTAAAATGTCCAATATTTTGGATAACGGACATGTCATTTTAGAACAGGTTGCAGGATATACTATGGGAAAGGTTAAAAAAGGAAATACTCAGATTCTTATACAAACTCAACAGCTAAAGTTTGATATTAATCAAGATTTAAATGAGACAAAAACAAACAAACAAACAAAAACATTTGCAATTTGTCTCTACAGGTTATTATTTTTCATTTTTAGAAAGTTAGAAATAATGTTAAAGTTGAAGTATATTACAAAATTAACTAAATGAAGGCATGAGAAAGTATTTTTCTGGAAAAAAATTCTTAATATGAAACAAAGGTTTAGCCAGTTGGACTGGCTAACACACACTCACATTTGAGTTTTTAGCAAAATTGTAAACTGGAGATCTCCATATAAGATAACTTTTATTAGCAGGGCCATACTACCTGTCAATAAATGGGTTAATAGTTGCCTCTGTTTTTGCCAAAAATCCTGAGCAAGAGGACAGTCCTTTTATATAGATTTTTAAGGAATACAGAACAAAGAACAAAACAGGGTAGATGATATCATGGGATTTGAAGCAATATGATTGATTTGTTGCAGAGCTAAAGTGCAAGGAATAACATGATTGGTTGAAAATTTGGTAACAGAGGCTAGCAATGACCACCCTCCCCCCACCCCCCTTCTTCTCTTGTGAGATGAAGAAGTGGTCATTGTTTGAGTCCAGGTATGAGATAGGAGCCCAGACTTTTGGATTAGTAAACCAGATGTCCTTGAAAGGTAGTTTAATAGAGTAAAGGTATCAGTCCTGACTCCTATTATTTTACATAATTTTCCAAGTTTAGCAAAATTCCTTTTTTATTCTAGCTTTTTATTTACAAGATATATGCCTGAGTAATTTTTCAGTATTGACAATTGCAAAACCTTTTGTTCCAATTTTTCCCCTCCTTCTCCCCATCCTCTCCCCCAGATGGCAGGTTGACTAAAACATGTTAAATATGTTAAAGTATAAGTTAAATACAATACATGTATACATGTCCATACAGTTATTTTTAGCAAAATTCCTTAAGGCAAGAAAGCTAGATTCTTAAACTTTACTCATCACAGGCTGGCTGAATTTTGAACTAAGTTCAGAAACAAATAACTGTAACTGAAAAGAATTAAAGGACAAAAGCAGTTAGAGGAAAAAGTTAATAGTAAATGGGATAAATAAGAAAATGACTAATCTCAATCTTCTAACAATCATCAGCAAGCATTTATTAAGTACTGATGATTTTTTAAATTTCTAATAATTTGAAGGTTGACAAATGACAAAAATAGAAAATGAACTAGTTTTCTTTTTTTTTTTTTAATTTTTTATTTAATAGCCTTTTATTTAGAGGTTATATGCATGGGTAACTTTACAGCATTAACAATTGCCAAACCTCTTGTTCCAATTTTTCGCCTCTTACCCCCCACCCCCTCTCCCCCAGATGGCAGGATGACCAGTAGATGTTAAATATATTAAAATATAAATTAGATACACAATAAATATACATGACCAAACTGTTATTTTGCTTTACAAAAAGAATCAGACTCTGAAATATTGTACAATTAGCTTGTGAAGGAAATCAAAAATGCAGGTGAGCATAAATATAGGGATTGGGAGTTCAATGTAATGGTTTTTAGTCATCACCCAGAGTTCTTTCTCTGGGCGTAGCTGGTTCAGTTCATTACTGCTCCATTGAAAATGATTTAGTTGATCTCCTTGCTGAGGATGGCCAGGTCCATCAGAACTGGTCATCATATAGTATTGTTGTTGAAGTATATAATGATCTCCTGGTCCTTCTCATTTCACTCAGCATCAGTTCGTGTAAGTCTCTCCAGGCCTTTCTGAAATCATCCTGTTGGTCATTTCTTACAGAACAATAATATTCCATAATATTCATATACCACAATTTATTCAGCCATTCTCCAACTGATGGGCATCCATTCAGTTTCCAGTTTCTAGCCACTACAAAGAGAGCTGCCACAAACATTTGTGCACATACAGATCCCTTTCCTTTCTTTATAATCTCTTTGGGATATAAGCCCAGTAGTAACACTGCTGGATCAAAGGGTATGGACAGTTTGATAACTTTTTGAGCATAGTTCCAAACTACTCTCCAGAATGGTTGGATTCGGAAAATGAACTATTTTTCAGGGACTGTGGGAAAACTGATACATGGATATGTTGTTGGTGGATTTACAGCCTGAGGAGAAACTTAACAGTGGAAGAAGCATGCCACCATAACAGAAGAATGTTTCAATGTAAGACAATTGCAGTTAATGATGGCTAATGTAGGGAATAATGTGGTCAATGATGATGATCTAATCCCAATATAATTTATTAGTTGGGCTCTACAGAATACTTTGATATCTGTATTTGTAGTATGGAAATTTGTCATCTGTCAGTGCACAAAAGATGATCAATTCTTGATGTATAATCCTAGTCACCAGGTCAGGTTTTACAAAGTATTCAGTAGATGGTAAATGTTTATAGTCTTCAATGATATGTTGCACGGTCTCCTCTACTTCCTTAAATAAACTACCTGTGAAACTGAGCCTCCAAGGTCCCTAAGCAAAACCCTGTTGTAGTTTCTGATGGCAAGGATTTTGTCCTGAATTGCCATAATAAATCCTTCCATTTCCACTCACAAAATAGCATGATTCAGAAATTTGTACAAAACTTTGTCAGTTAAATTTACAGAATAATAGGATTGTTAGATTTAATGATAAAAGTAACCAGAGAGGTCATCTACTCCAATCCTTTCATTTTATAGATGAAGATTGAGGAGCAGCCAGTTGAAGTAACTTATCCAAGAAAACACAGGTGGTAAATAGTAAAATCAGGATTCTGGCCTAGGACCTTGGACTTCAAGTCAAATATTCCACTTTTCACTATAACATGTGGCCTCTGAGTTTAGTTGGCATATAGAGATAATCTTTTGATTCTACTTTCTAATCTTAGTTGTTTCAAAGGCTTTAATTCAGATGTAAGGCACTTTTAGTTTTATCCATGAGTGAATGGAGAGTGAATGGCATGGCTAAGTAAAATATTAGAAACATCATGTGATAAAGATATGAAGGAAAACTTGAGAAGATTTGATTTCTGTATTTATTTTGCCTTCATGAATAATATCAGTTGGTCCAAAAGTATTTTTTTTGGGGGGGAAACATTTTTTTAACTTGTTTGTCATGTGTTATAAAGTTGTCTATTAATCTTATTCCTTTTTTTTTTCTCATGGAAATGTCAATTATTTTTGTAGATACCTTGCCCCAATAAACATCTGTAATAAAGAGAACCTGGGACACAAAATTCTGAGCATGATCAATTATTATCAAGACTAGTAATTACCAAAAACTAGGATTCATGGTCCAGGATCATGGATACCTCTGGCAGCCAGAGCAGCCTTTTTTATATGATGAAAAGATAACAGGTTATATAAGGTGCCAAAAATAATTCATGAAGAAAATTAAATTAAGACAATAATTGATCTATAGCAGAGGTAAAGGATGGACTTTCATTTGCCCTGAAGCACAAGAGGGGATCTCTGGGTCTTATGGCAATGGGGAAAATGGATATGAACAATATCCTTTGGAAATTTTTGGGTTAGATACCTCTCTATACCAGAGTCTGGTGCTAGACAAAACATTTTATGACCAGGTCTACTCATCCTTCCTTTTCTCCTTTCTTCTCTTGTGTGGATTAAGACAGGTTTGAGTCCATGGTATAACCTAGAGGAATAGGGAAGTTAAACTCTTACAAACTCTACCATTAAGTTCTATAGAATAAAATCTAAATCTGATCCCTAAGTATTGATTCCAGTGATTAGGTACAATTTACAATTAATAAATAATACAAAATAAAGTTAGATATCGATTTTCAGTTTCACAGCCTAAGGATTGGTGATTGTCCTTCTCGTCTGTTAATATTGCCTGGCTTTTTTGCTTGAGTACTTTCCAAATCGATTACAATCCATTTTTTACAATTCCAAAAGTATACATTAAGACTGGTATTGCATAAGTTTTAATTTCTTTAAGTGTGTTCTTCCCATTTAACTTTTCAGAATTCTTCTAAGTATCTTAATGTAGTCAACCACAACATCCTTCTTGGTGTCTTTATGCTTCATGTGCCTTGCCTGGAAAACAAATTATTTCTTAGTATCCTGAACAGAGATTCTGAAGTTAAATCTGTCTAATTTTAAAAAATAATTTTAATATTTTATGTGATTTATTTCCTTTTTAATTCTGTGTATTTTTAAAATTCATTTAAAATCATTATTTCAAAAAGAGGCCCATGGGCTTCACCAGCCTGCCAAAGGATTCATGAATACCAAAGAAAAAAAGAAAGAAGAAAAAAGTAAGAACTTTTGATCCAAAGAGTCAATGTCACTTTTAGACTCAAGTTTAATGATTTTAGGTTCTAATTTTTTTTTTTTCTTATGGCATATCCTATGAATTCTACACTCTTGAGTCTAAATGACATTTTGATATCAATGGAGAAAGATTACATAAAATTGAGGAAGTAAACTGTTAAACTCAAGTGGTATTTAATCTGATATCATCCATATGTACCAAATAGTTAATAAGATGTTTTCATTCTACTTCATCTCTAATTTGGAAGCCATACTTAGTTCTATTTAGAAGGCTTGTTAATAGTTTTAAAGCAAAGCAAAATCATAATTGGACTTTGACATATCTGTTCTGCTGTTTATTCTATGGATGGTATACAAACTTTCTGTTTCTTTTAAAAATTCTCTCAATTTTGTTGTGTTGGACTTTGTGAAATTACATAAGCAACCAGAAATTTTCCATGTTTTCTTTCTTTAAGGATTCTGTTTTGTCCCTGTTTTTGTGCTTCTCAAGCCTCTATGATATTTTTGATTGATATTGATTTTTTGGGGGGTGGGGTAGGGGTTCTTTGTGTTAGTTTCACATCTTGTATTTTTACTTTTGGACCTTCAATAATTAATGGAAAGAATCTAGAATTCCTGAAATCTTTTTTTTTTTGAATTGCTTATTTCATGTTACCTTGACATGAACAATAATGCATTTGGTATTATCTTCCACATATTACCTAAGATAGTCACATAATATTCTATTACTTTTCCACAGATTTTCAATAGATCTTTCAAGACACATCTGTTATGGTGATGATTTGATGCCTCTTTTTAGGAGCATTTCTTGATAACTCCAATTTTCCTGTTATGGTCCTTACCATGCAGCAACTGCCACATGTACTACTGTGGCAACAACTTAAAATAATTATCTATTTAGATATTCTGGGAAAATGAGTTTACTTGTTATGACTATAAAAAGGAGTGTTGTGAAGCTCAAATGAGTTAATGAATGTGAAACATTTTGCAAACCATAGATTGCTATATAAATGCCAGTCACCACTATCATCATTATTAATATTAACCTATACATACTCATCAGATCTACATTCAGGTGATGACTTCATTCCCAGAGCCTTCAATTAGACTGCTGCCAATCTCAAGCCTGGAATCTGTGGGTAAATGTTTAACATCAGTCAAACTTGTTGCTGTTTGGTTATTTCAGTTATAAATGACTCTTTGTGACACCATTTGAGGTTTTCTTTGCAAATGTACTAGGATGGTCTGCCATTTACCTCTTCAGCTCATTTTACAGATGAGGAACTGAAATAAACAGGGTTAAGTGACTTGCCCAGGATCACACAGCTAGTTATTGTCCGAGGTCAGATTTGAACTCACAAAGATGATTCTTTCTGATTTTAAGTTTGGTGCTCTGCCCACTGTGCTGCCTAACTGCTTCTCAATCAAGCTATTTGAGATGGGATAAGAAGAATTAATTAGGCAGATTAAATTAAAAAGTGTGTCTTTTTAAAATCAGGCTATGTGAGTATACTTTTCAATTTAATCAGCATTATTAATACTTGTTAAAGTCTACGTGTTAAACCTATATTTGCAGTGACTGTGGATTTCTAAAGTGTAAATGCTCACACTGAAAATTTAACAATTGACTTTCATGCAAGAAGTGACTCTTTGCCTACTCTTAGTTATAGAAAATACTAGCTTCATATATATGTACACACACACACACACACACACACACACACATATATTTGGTATAAAGTTTTCTAGTTGGGTTTGTGCTGTCAGCCTCAGAAATAGATTTTTTTGGAATTCCACCCAGAGTAGACCCATCTTGTTTCCAAAATCATTTGAGAGTTTGGTGCTGTTTTTGTTATGTTTCATTATTGTGAATAATTTCTGAAGTTTGCAATAAGTGAATATACCTGTGCACTCAGTCTTCCCAATTTATTATAAGTACCATTGTAAATTTTCTAACAAGTGGCATTAGTTTTTCTGATTTGTTCTAATGTGTCTTGCTTTCTTGAAGTATTGGAACATAAAGGAATGGCATTCACTGTTCCATCATTCATGCCATACTGATCATCATAGATATGGTTTCTTTAGAGCCAACTAGGAAGTCTGTGCTACCTCATCTGCTTCTTAGATTCCTAGAATCCATTTGGTCATATATGTAGGGATGTTCAATGTTATTGCCAGAAACCAACTGACTAGAATTTCAGGGTTTCTGCCAAGTCTTTAAAGTTACCGCATTGATTTCAAGGAACATAAGATTCCTACTTTATGTAAACCTTCCTGTCATTCCCTTACTCCTTATCACATGGATAATGAGTTAAGCTCTGACATGATACTGATGCTGATGACCAATTACCTGATTACTATCTCATCATCATCTTTTTTCAGCCTTAGTTCATAGTGATTTGAAGATAAGTTGCTAAGCTGCTAGTATTCTTTTTTGTTGAATATTCTTCATTCTATTGACTGGATCAGGAGTGGGGAACCTTTTGTTCTGCCAAGGGCCATTCCTGAACCATACAAAATTATTAACTTATAGAACTGAAGCAGTGGGAGATTTTTGTATCTGTCTCTCATCTCATCATTGCCTGAGATGGCCTTGCCCTAAGGTTCCCCACCCCTGGCCTAGATGAATAAAATGAATGCCTTTTATTATCATTGTTGTTGCTGTTGTTAACAGAATACATGGAAAACTAATCTTGGAGAATTTCACAGATTAAAAACATGATGATTAAACATTGATTTTATGGGGAAAGGCATATTCTATGTATTGCATGTATACTTGTATATTTGAAAAATATATAATTGTATTTGCATGACAAGGGTCAGTTCACTTGGATAACAAATAAATTACTACAAATTTAATTACCATTCAAGGTGAAGGTGAAAGATATGCTAATGGAACATGAGCTCTAGGTTGATATCATCAGCCTCATGCTGGTATCACAGAATTCTTCTGTAGACCCCTTGAGTTTTCATTGGTTAGAAAATGTTTTACCCCAATCTTTCCTTGGCTCTGCCACTCCAAAATTGATTTGAGGAGTTGTTTTACAATTGTTTGGAGGAAAATATTGGGGGAGTTCAACTAGTGGCAGACCCTACTCAAGATAAATAGCATCACAACCAAGGAAATCTGTTTGCTTGAATTGCAGATGTAAAGTGCCAGAGAAGTAAATACCATACTCCCTAATGAGCACATCTATAAGCATAGTCCATGAAAAAAAAAAAAAAAATCACAGGTTATCAGCTAGGGAGGTAAAAAAACCCACAGATTTCAATGATATGACCATGATTTTTGTTTCCTGGAAAACTAAGAGGTCTTATTTAGAAAACAATTTAAAACATACTTTTAAATATACAGGACTAAATGTTAATTTAAAAAAAAAAAACTTTGTAAGTTAAATTTCAAGGAATACCTAAATATTAAATAGTTATCTTAGAATCAGGTCAATATTATTTATTATGAAAAACAAAGAAGCTGAGGGCATCATGCAGAGTTGTGTTGTGAAGGAGGGTGGAGAAGATCAGGATAAGTTTAATTGATGAAGTTAATTCTGCCAAAGCACCAGTGATCTGGAAATAGATTTTTTCCCCCTACTTACCCACCCATTTTCCACAGGCACTAGGAATAAAGAAACCAATGAGCCAGCCAAAAAGAGACAAAGCCAGAGTAAAGAACCAGAAGTTTTACCTGGGTGGGGGCAAAGGAGGGGAGAACAACTATGAGAAAAATAGAAATTACCAAAGCTGCAGAAGCCACTTAATATCCTCCCAATGACTTCTTTCTAGTCAACAATAATTTCTATTGCTTCCTATCTTTGCAAATATTTTCATCTTTCTTGGAATCTCATTCCTTGAAAATGAAACCAGGGGACACCCCTAAATCTAGCAGGATCACAAAAGAGTTGAGTTGACCTCATTAGGCTCCTCTTATCCTGAATAATTTAACTACAATTCTCTGGAGGATCCTTTGCATCACAAACAAACAAACAAAAAAACCCAGTATGCAACATCTTGGGTCAATTTGGGAGAGGCTTCTCTGGAGTAAAGCACACATATTCAATTCACAAAGTTTGAAATACTTGATAGCCTGCATCCTCTGCTTTCAGTTGTCTATTCAGCATCACAAGTAACCCTTATTATATCTTAAATGGACTCCCTTCAGTGGATGGAGACTGGCAGTTGGAAGATTGGTAATTAAGTAATGAGAACACATTCCAACAATACTGCCACAGTTTTGCTGTCTTATGGGTAGACTTTTATGGTTTCTCCCACTACAACTTTGTATACAGCACTGCTGATTATACTTGGTGTGTAAGGAGTGGACTTTCTCATTTTATCTACAAAAGAGCACTTTGTTATTATCTCAAACTTACAGCTAAGGATCTTGAAGTCTGGAGGGAAAAAAAAAAAAAAAAAAAACTTTCCTAGGGTCATAAAATTAGCAAGTAAAGAAAAAAATTCAAAACTCTCCTGATTTTAGAACTTGGGAACATAATTTAGGGGATAAAGGGCTGGCCATAGAGAAGGAAAGACCAGGATTCAAGTCCTATCTCAGATTTATACAGTAAATATCAATGACCTAGGGCTGTTTCTTTAATCCCCTTGTGCCTCAGATAAATCACAAGCATTGCATTTTTAATGTAGCTCTGAAATGTCCCAGTAAGCCTGGACTCTTAGGATTCTTTTCACTCTGGATCTTCCCATCCAGAAAGGGGTGGAGTCAAAACCTCTTAGGGTTTTCTCTTTAAATCCCCTTTCCCTCTTCCTTAAGAAAGAGCTGATTTGACAGCCTCAGGGACCCACCAGATTCTCCTGGGACACAAATTGGATGATTACAATCAATAAAAATGAAAGACTGTCTTAAAATCTAAGAGAAAAGACAGACTGATAGCCCCAGGTTCCATTTGATTTTGCCATTGGGAATTTTTGTATGAAATGTAGATAGAATAAATGGCTCATTAAACTATGCCCTCAGGTCTTTCCCTGGACTAAAAATCAAAACTAAACACACAAAAACCACTGCCCTCCCCAAAATAACAACAACCACCACAAAACCACAAAAAACCGGTAGACCAGGTCTTTGTTTAGATAATCTGTAAAATATGCTGTTATAATTCATAATTTTTTTTCCCCAAGAGAGGACCAATGACATCACAATGCATAATGGGTGATGTTTTGGCTTGCATGTGAATTGGATTTAAAAGAGACAGAACTGTACAAAGTCACCAGCCTCATGCTCTTTTACAGAGATATAAAAGTCCAGCAGCAAGACAAAAGTCAGGATGACTGGCAATGGCCTAGTAGCAGTGGATGACATTGACTTTTTCAATGTTTGACCAAACTCTAAGCATTCTACGCTCCTGCTTCAGCTGCCTTTGTGACCCTTGTTCTCATCTGACCATTCTGCTGGGGGATGTCTTCTTATGCTTGGGCAGATAGCCCCCATCTCATCAACTAATTTTAGGTTAACTGATTACCTTCAATCTGCTTTAGCCTTTCTGCTGAGATTTCACCGGGATGTGGAATCTGAGCATGTCAAAACTTTCTTGGAAACCACAGGTGACAACTTAGTTCATGAACAACTCTGAAAGGTACCATTAAGATATCATATCAGAAATTCTAGTCTTCTCTGAACACCCCCAAACCATACACCCCTCCGGGAGATATCAGGAAGATATAAGGGAGGTCCTTATTTTGATACTGACTTGCCTAAGTTCTGCTCTCAGCTCACCAGGAATAGCATTTATAGTTATATGCAATGAAACAATGAATCTTAAGTTAATTAGGCTTAAAAAAAACCAAACCAAAACCAAAACCAAAAACCCAAAAAAACAAAAACCCCAAACCACATCAATGCACTGAGAGTGATCCTTGTAGAACCTCAAGGGGAAAAAAAAATCTTCTGCCTAAATCACTTAACTTCTATTTGTCTCAGTTTCCTGATCTATAAGGCATTGATTTAATAGCACCTTCCTCTCAAGGCTGTTGTGAAGATCAAATGAGGTAATGATTGTAAAATACCTGACACATGGTGGATACCATAAAAATGCTAAATATTTTGTTATTATCCTGATGTATTTACCATTACCAACATCCTGGAAACTTGTAGAGGGAACAGCAAAGATATTTGGTAGATACCCAGAGGATTTGTAGGGGAATTTCCCTCCAGGATTCAGCATCCCATCCCATGACACATACCCCCTTTTCCCAATCTTAAGCATTTAGTTAAGTACTTGCTGGAAATAACAAGCACTAATAATCATTTACTGAAAACTACCCTGAAATACAAATGCAATGTCCCAGAGACATATTTTTCATCTCTCTGGTCAGATATTCTGATACATTCTGTCACATAGCAGAAACTTTGGATCATAGAGTTAGAACTGCAAGAAACTTTAGAAGGCCAAAATAATTTTACAATGATGATGATATGTAGTAAAAAAAAAAAAAAAAAAAATCATTTTTATGATGCTTTAAAGTTTGCAAAGCACTTTACAAACATAATCTCATTCTGTCCTCATAGAAGTACTGGAAAATATATACTGCTATTATCCCCTTTCTACAGATGAGGAAACTGAAGTTAAATGACTTGTCCAGGAGCATGTGCCGACACTAGTTTCTGCTGGCTCCTGAGAGCCAATGTCAATTGTTAAGCATTTACCAGCATCCCTTTGCTAGGGTCACACAACTAGTAGCATCTGAGATAGGGTCAGAACTTCTGAAGTCAGATACTTCCCTATTTAGTATCTTCTCTGCCATCTTAAGGAATCGTCCAATATAAACTCTTTTTTAAAGGATAAGAAAACTAAGGCCCAGGAAATAATTTGTCAGAGATCTAAATAAAAACTGAGAGAGTCAGGTACATATTCCAAGGTTGAACCAAATATGTTGGCTTCCAGTCCCAAGCTCATTGTCTTACCAGACACAACTGAATATATTCATACTTGAAGTCATGAATGAGTTCAGGCTAATTGTGTGTGTGTGTGTGTGTGTGTGTGTGTGTGCATGCACATGCATGTGCATACACACACACATGTTTTCTGTGTTTGAAGCATTGTATTAGACATTAGGGAAGATATAAAGTTTGGAAAAGACCACAACTCCTGCCCTCAAGAAGCTCCAAGTGTACAATCTTGCTATTTTCAAATTATTTAAAATGTTTTATGTTTTTAAAAAATGATCATATTCTTGATCGTGATTTAGAAAATTCAATGAAATTGCTCTATTAATTGATGACTATTCTCCCCAAAGGGAAATATATACATTATCAAAAGCTCTCTAAACTCCTCTGAAGTGCTTTAAATCAAACTTGTGCAATGCTTATTAAAGAAATGAGAGAAAATTCTTTTTTTTTAATTAACATTTTCTTGAGGTGAACATGAGTTATTTGTTAACTAAGAGACACTACAGTCTCTTAGGACTCTTCAAAGATAGAATGGCCCCATCTCAGGCAGAAATAAAGTTTACTTGGAGCACTTTCTCCAAAATAGAAACAAAAGAAGACATAAAAACATATTTCCACATTACTGAACTTCTACTCTATTCTGCTTTTCTCCCTTTACCAAATATATTTTAAGTACATCTTGCAAAATATTTAAAGTGCAAAATTAAGAAAAAATAAAGAGAAAAACATTTCTTAAGTTTACACAGCCAAAGCATTTATTTAAATTCATAAATTGGGAAAGTATGTGTACTCATTATTGCACATGTTGTTCTGTGAAATTACTCTAAAAATCATAGTTTATATGCTACATTAGTGTGTGGTTGTGTGGTTTTCTAAGAAAGACTTCTGTAGCTCATAGATAACATATGTATCCTATAATGTGGTAGTTATTAAGGAAACAGGATTTTTCCATGAATGGCCAAGAAGCATGGTTATAAAATCTGGGCTGTATAAATTGTTAGTGCATGAAGTAACGGACCATGATTGATTAGGGGTTGCTTCCCTTCTCTTTCAAAATATTGTAAAAAGTACAGTTAACAAATATGACCCTTCTAATTGAGTTGGTGGTGCAATACAGATTCTGATCAAGGCAGATGAGCATTCTGTGGTTCCCAGGGAAATGTCCCTATTTCAAAATAGACTCAGTAATTGAAATCTGCATGGAATTTTTCAGTGGTGTAATTCAGAGTAAAATAAGGTAGGATTCTTCTTCACCAATGAATGATCTTAACTCTCAATAGGTCCCTGAAACTAAAACTTCCTAGATGTAGTACAGTTACTTCTCTGATTTCTAGAATGCTCTGCTAATGCATGACACTTAAATATTCCCATTACTGACATTCTCCTCATGTCCTCTGAAACTTTTTTCAAATTCTTAAGATTCTCTGTATTATAAAGGCTTTTATATATTTAGCACTCCAATTTTTCATTTTCTGATTTTTCTTTCTTTTGGTGGAAGGACTAATAGCAAGTTATTTGTGAATCACTTCATGGATTTCGTCTCTCTAACCTTTAAAAGCTCTTTCTTTAAAATAAAAATGTACTACTCCATGGGCCAAGGTGTGTTCTGGCCTGGAATGGAAATTTCTGTCCGGAGAAGTCCAAAAGCAGACGTCAAAACTTTCACTCCATTATAACTGCATTAAGCTAAGAAGTCATGCCTTTCTCATAGCTAGTTTATGAGGTGATAATGAGAGGAAAATGCCCTGGCCTACTTAATAACACATATTTCAAAGTGGACTAAGAACACTTCAACCTTCCAAAGTCCACTAAAAGGGAATTGAATGACATCTTGGAAGGGGGGAGGATGAACCATTTTGTAATTAGGACAGATGGCAAGACTGAAGCTTTATTACTGCATTCTCTAAAATAAGTCATAGGACTCATCCTGAGTGCTTTCCATAAATTTCTGAGGCCCTCACTCAAACTGTTCTTCCATCCTGAGTTTCAAATTCACTAGAAATGAAGGCCCAAAATGAAGGACACTAATATATCATGATATTAGAAACTGTGCAATCAGAACTACTGGGGTGTAACCAAAAGAAATAAACAGAGTAGAGACAAAATAAAACAAAGTAAACATAAACCACTGAAAAATGTTAAGATTAAAGGCCATCAACACAGAACTGACCAGATCTTCACTGCTTAGTCTGGGAGAATTTTGAAATAATATAATCCAACCCAATTGCTGAAATTTCAAGAAGACCTAGAGTAAAGGGATCATAAGTGTAATTTAAAATACATTAAGCTCTAGACCAGAAAGAAAGTATTGTAATAATAAAACTTATACGTTAATTCAAACTGACAGATCTAAAATATTTTAGTGGGAAGATTTTAAGTATCACAAACATTTCTGGTTACTATTTGCATCATTCAACTGGAACTGATTTTCTCTTGATAGGGAATGCCAAATCTACCTATATCTACCTGATCTATACTTTCAAGCTAGGGAGGGAAGAAGGAAGAATATATAGCAAAAATATAAAAAGATATAGAGAGTGACAGGACACTGATGTTAGGACTACTCTTCCCCTCCCAGTGTACTCAAGTGTCCCTTTGTGGAAGAAAAGCAAGACAATGAGATCACAGATATTTCATTGGTTAGTACATTTGAAATAGTGCTTCTTATTTATTTTTTGGCCTGAATTGACCAGTATTCAATATAAATTTCCAATTGAATGTAAGGGGACATAGTTTCAAACGAGAATAAAACAATGACTCTCTAAGAGTCTCTGACTCGATAAAGTGGATACTTTGATAATGCTGACAAGTGAAAATGGATAGCTGGTGTTCAGCTGCCAATTTTTCCTGTGGATGGGTTAGTCAAGCCCCACTTTAATTCCTAATGGTAAATGCTTAGACTTAATGTTGAGTGAAGCTTGATAGAAAGAATCAGTGAAGAGGGAAGAATGAATGCCAATTAGCGTGAACTGATCTGATACTCTTCATTAGTACTAAATATTTCTAAGTTGCAACTATAGTCAATTCCAAAATATTAAATCTACCAAGCTGGCTTTGAATATTTAACGGCATTTGGAAACCTTGAGGTGCTGCTAAACACTTTCTCATCTAGTTGATATTGAAGTAAGAACTAGTGTCTAATTTAATATCTTGAACTGTTTCTGTTGTAATCTAACTTAATCGCCATTAAGAGAGTAAGTTCTGTGCAATAGCTATTAAATACTATTCATAATTTGACCAAAATAATCAGGTGGAATTGAGATTGAAGAAAAAGGAAATTAATAACCATTCATCTTCAAAATAAACCTTTAATCTAATAGCATTTAAGACTTTCTTGAGCTTCTGAATAACATGAGCATTTCAAACTTTATTTTATAGAATCTATTTTAAAAAACCTTTCATAGATCTTACCTGCTTTAAGCTGTTAAAGACAGTGTTAGGAAGATAAGGCAGAATGTTATTTTATCATAGAAACATATCCAAAAATTAAATGCTGAGGACTCAATAAAAAAACTTTATAGTTTTCTACTATCACATGACCTGGTATGTCATAGTTGTGATACTGATTGGGTAGCTAGAGATATTTTAATAATTAGCCCTAAAAACTATGCAGTAGTGGTCCTAGAGAGACAAAGAGAAATGTTGGGACAAACTATGACCTACTATCCTTATTAGAGTTCAGTGTATTTTCTATAAAATTCATAAATACTAATTGTATTACTTTAAATAGTAAAGTCTGCCTTTTAATGTTTATTGGAATGATGCTATGATTTGGTTTAAATATCTAAAGACTCCCAAGCTACAATATTATAAAACTTCATTTCAAAGAATTAAAAATAACAACAGTATACTATAGACAATAACAAGCATTTATTAAGTACCTATTATGTTCCAGGTACTACACTAAACAGTGTAATAAGGAAAAGAAAAGGAAAAGTGTAGTAGATTAGATGTGAGAGGGTTCACTTTCAAATCTTTGTTCTGTAATTTATTATTTATTGACCTTAGGCTAACTAGTTTGCCTCTGAACCTCAATTTTCTCATTTATAAAACAAAAATAGTTGGATTAAATTATCTTTAAGATCTTTTCCAACTTTAAAAACTATGATTCTGTTATTAATACCATATGACGTGATTTCCTGATTTAACATCTAGTTTACATTATTTTTAATGTAAGCTATCTTTTTGATATGCATATAAGACATCTCTCCAATTAGGACTCTCACTTCTTTAAAAGCAGGGATCATATTTGAAAATATTTTTTGTCTCCTCTAAGTACCAAACTCAGTTGGATCATAAACAACTTGATGGGAAGGACTATGCCATTTTCATATACCTAATCCCTGATCCAATATCATGAACTACTCAATACTTATTGCTCAATACCTTTTGATTGATTAGCAATGATGACAACGTAACTTTCTTTAGAAGATCTAATTTTCATCACTTTATACTAGTCTGAATGGCTACAATTAAATTATAGTTAAAATGATGAGAAAGAAAAAAAACAATCTAAGGATGATGTTAATTTTTTTTCATCTGAGAAAATGAAGTTATTCACTAAGTTACAGTATTATGAACACCTGTAACACTAGAATCCAGCATGTTGTAGCAGAAAGAACATTGATATAGAAGTTATGAAATTCAGGCTCTTCTGTTGGCCTTGTCACTTAGCTGTTAAGAAATATTTACTAAGCACTTCCCAGGCAGAGTGGAGGGGTTCCCGCCATATATTTATGCCTAGTCCAGTCAATAGAATGCTGAACCTACTATCAGGAGCTGAAGCTTAAAGTCATTCTGTTTATAGTTATGAGTTGTTTGATTTTGGACAAGTCATTAAACCACTGTCTGCCTCAGTTTCCTCTTTTGTACAATGTAGGTAATAATAGTACCTATCTCCATTCCCAGCACTGTTGAAAAGACAAAATAATGTAATATTTGTAAAATGTGATCCATGTGAATGCCTACTATTAGGTATTATTACAATCTAATGAAAACCGAGCACTTCATTTTAAAATGTGAGAGTTGAACTCAAAGTTCTAAAATTCAAATATTGACCTTCTTATTTCATGCTCAATGAGAAGTATTTAAGTATCAATTTGTACAGAGTGCTAAATTAAATTTGTATAAAGAGAATTATAGAAATGGAGCCCTTGTATAATTTTCATCCTTGTCACATTGCTTTGTGGTAATTGTGTTATAATTCTTGTTTTTATCATACTCTGTATGTAAGATAACAAATTGTCATCTTACAATGTTCCTGAAATATATTAGTTGAAATAAAGTTGAGAAGTAATAACAAGGATTTTTTGCTATGAGTAATCATTCCATGTTGAATTGTAAGCACTGTGAAGGTAGGGATCATATTTCCTCTAGTTCTTAGAGCAATTTTATAAAGCACAATAAGTAATTAAATAAAATAGTGTTGAAATTAATTAGAATTGTTGTTATGTGATAACATAAAGCAGTTTAAGCCTATATTTCAAACATTACTACAAAAATTGATAATAATTATTGATAACATTTAGGAAAGCAGCTAAATACTTGGTTCTTTTATGGAGAATTAATTTGGTCAATCAAGACTTTTAGATAGAATATATCTATCAATTTTTTGCAAGTACAAATAAATGAGTTAATTGAGAACCATAGCAATGGATTAGAGTTAAAAGAAGTGGAGAAGATGTTCATTTTCATTGTTCTAACTTCAACATCTACACTCACTGAGCAATCCTGGGCAAATCACAAACCACACTGAGTCCCAGAAATAAGATCTGCAATTCAGTTTGACTAAGTATCAGTTCCCTTAAATGTGCTAGGCATTGGGACTATAAAGATGAGGTTAAAAGAATCACTCTCATATTCTCTTTTGTTGGTATTGGTGTTGGTAGGAGAAAGGATATAATATATGCATAGCTTAGTCTAATAAAAGTTAGAAAGTGATAGGGTAAAAGAGAATACTTTCAATTAGTGGGATCAGCAAATTCTATAACAGAGAAATTGGCATCTGGCAAGAAACTTGAGTGACAAAAAAAGAGTTTAGATATGAAGAAGATATGAGGATGCAGTTCATTTCAAGAATAGGAGACACCATGCAAATACATAGAGGAAGGAATTAGACACTTCAGAAAAGTAGGGAATTAGGAATTCAGAACATATCTATTCTACTGTAAGCTCATTGAGGGCAGGAACTGTCTTTGAATAAAATTGGCTGAGATCACTAACATTTTGAGTTTACTGCATGCCAGGTATTGAGCTAAGCACATAACAATTATTACAACAAACCTGGGAAGTAAGTGCTATTGTTATTATTCCCATTTTATATATGAGAAAATTGAGGAGGGTGAGGGAACTGCCCAGGGTCACACAGCTAACTGGTATCTAAGGCTAGATTTGAACTCAAGTCTTCCAAACTCCAGATCCAGTCTCTTTTTGTATCCTTAGCAATTAGCATAGTACCTGGCATGCACTAAGCACTTAATAAATGTTTATTGTTTGATTGCTAATAGTCCAGTCCATTGAGCTATTTGTAAGAAGATTCTTCCGTAAAAGAGGGCTCATGTATGTTTTGTTTGTGCCCAAAGAGCAAAATTGAAAGTAATGGGTAAAAGTTTTAAGAAAGCATATTAAAATTTTATGCAAGCATAAGAAATGATTTTTTTTATCCCCACATCCCAATTATTACAGAAAGTCAAGGCATTTCTATTAAATCAGTCAATCAATCAAAAATGTAAATTAGATGTATATAAATCTTTAATTGGTTTGGGAAGACTGAAATCTTGAATCATTGAATGAACTCAGATAACAACACAGGAAATATACTGGAACTAATAGAAAGAATAAGACACTCTTCTAGGACCATGCATATTACAGCAAGTTACTTTGGAATTGAGCTTCCCAATACGTGTTTTCTAGCAGGAGAATCTAACAACAGGCCAGTCTAGTGATGGTCAAAATAAGTACTTTTGATGGGTATTAGGTAAGTGGAGGATTAATTTCCCTTCCTACCCATCCTCATGACCAGAGGAAAAGCTTCTCTAACTTTGAAAGAACGCAAGATTTGAATTCTCATCAATATTGCTTGTCTTTTTCTTTTTCTTTTTCTTCCCCCTGAGGCAGTTGGGGTTAAGTGACTTACCCAGGGTCACACAGCAACAAAGTGTTAAGTGTCTGAGGCTAGATTCGAACTCAGGTCCTCCTGATTTCAGGGCTGGTGTGCTATCCACTACATCAATTAGCTGCCCCACTCATCAATATTGCTATCAGCATTCCAGGAGCCTCAGAAGCTGACTGCAGTGGAAGCTGAGGCACATCTAAATTAAACCAGGTATTCTGATTAAAGGGAATCTTAGGGCTCTATAAAGGCACCAATTTTTATTTCCCAGGAGTGGTCCATATCTAAGGGGAATTTTATGACAGGACAAAAATTCTTTCAATAACCAGGAGCTGAGATTTTAAGTTTTGGTCACATATGCTCTTTTAGCTTAAACTTACTCTATGGACATTGTGTATAATTGTGGGAGAGAGTATTCTTGACTTTTGTGGGGATTGCTTTTGTTCTAGTTTATCTACTTGGGAAATATAGATTTTTAAAAGCTAATTAACTTTCAGCAATAATCATTGGAGAGTGCATTTGGAGACTCAAAAGACATAGGATTAGACAAAGTTACCTCAAGAATCCTGAGGTGAAATGTAGTCACCCTCTCTGTGTGACTGCAAACTAACTTTGAGAGTGGTAGTTGAGAGAATGATCCAAATAGTTATTCGAGGGGTGGGATGTAGGGAGAGGATGGGAAACACTGTTATCAGACTATGGCTACTTTGGGAGTAGTAGATTTACCCTTGTGGGAAGTTTTCAAAAAAAGGCTAGATGCCACAGGGATGTGGGAGGACATTCTTGTTCAATTTCTGGACCAGATAGCCTCTGAGCTCTTCTCTCAATACAAAGAATATATGAATCTTTGAAAGCTTTAAAGACTATAAAATGTTCTTGTCTCTTAGTATTACCAAGAGAATAGTTAGACAGTACCATGGATAGATTGCTGGCCCTGGAGTCAGGAAGACATCTTCAAATCATAGTTCAAATCTGGCCTCAGACATTTACTCTTTGTGATTTTGGACAAGTCACTCAACCCTGTTTGCCTCTGTGCCTTCATGTAAAGTGAGCTGGAATTGGAAATGGCAACTCACTCCAGTAACTTCACCAAGAAAAATCCAAATGGTGCCACAGAGAATTGGACCTGGCTAAAGGACAGAAAAACAAATAGCATTGCAAAATAAACTTTCCACAAAATGGCAATGGTACAAAAAGAAGTAGTAAAACAGAGTTGCAGAGGATCTCTTGATTATGGAAATTACTTCTTATCTTTTCTGAAGTATCTTGATAACACTGAGATAAAAGTCAAACTGCATACCATTAATCTTGCTTTATGATATTGGCCATCTCCCCAAATAATAATTAACTACCAGTATCCACTTCATGACAGCAATTCTTCCAAACCATTAATGCTGTCAGAAATATTCATTTGATGTAAACATCTAAGCTATTGCTCTGAAGTTATAAAGGAAAAAATTAAACCACTCAGTTGTCATTTGTTTTGTAGGTTATTTTATCCATTTAGCTGTAATTTCCCAAGCAAATATTAGACATTAACTTGCAATCTCCAAGAAACCAGAGAAGACATCATTGAAACCTGGAAAATATTTTGATGACATTTTTAATAGCACGTTTTCATTCTTAATTCCATTTTAAAACTAGAACTGAGCAAGAAGATAAAATTAACCATGCAGTTGAGAAGAGGTAGAGGGTATTCTGTATATAGCTTAATTTCAATAGTGCTAGAACCAAGAGGCTCTCAAAAGAATTACGGAGACAACTTACTTATAAAATATTTGTTTTATGGAAACTGTCATGATTCTTTAATAGCGGTGGAAAAGGAAAATCTTCTCTCCCCCAAAGAATGGAAAGAAAATTTAAAAACCCATCAAAATCATCTATGAAAAAAAATCTACTTTAAAAAAAGAGCAACAGTATAAATTTGATAAAAGTTCAGGAACAGAATTTACTCTACCCTTACCCACTACCCACATCCCACCACAGGCACAGCAGCCATTATTTTTGTTTAACTATTCAACAGTGTGTGTGTGTGTGTGTGTGTGTGTGTGTTTTAATGACCTCAAACATCTTAACTTTTAAAAATATCAAAAAAAAAATTACAGGTTAAGAACTAATAAGTCCATATGGACTCTTGTAAGCTGGGAATTGTGTGCACTGTCATTTAATAGGAATGAGAAATGTGAAATTAATTCCCTTGTGCATCCTTGAATGCCTACTCACTTCCTGCTTGGTTACTTTTGTTATTACCTTTATGAATAATAAAAATATTAGTAATAACAGAATTAATTTCTTATTAGACACAAACTAGTAATTGACTAAATGTCAACATTTCCTTTATAGACATTAAAAATCTATTTTAATTTTGATCTATTTTAAACAATTAACAGTATCATATTTGAGCCTGCCAAGCCAAATACAGAATTAGCCTTTAAAATTTAACATTAGACATTCTAAAAGGATTTTTAAAAACTTCTTTTTGTGAACTTTGGAGACATGCATCATTACATTTCACTGGGTTTGTTCAATTCAAAAATATATTCTATTAATATATAGCATACATTAATATGCATAATTATGGTAGGGAGGACATAATTTCAGTTTTATTAAGTTGTGACCTTCCCATGGCCTCATTTCTAATCATCCATCTTATTTCTTCAAGATCCTCAGCTTGCAAGTTTCTAATATACATCACTGATAAAATTATATATACAGGTTTGGTGACAATTTTAAAATATTACATAGAACTGTTCTCTTAAATTTATCAAACTGTTATTATGTACATCAACTATTTAAAGAATTTTATATGCTTTTTCAAAAAAAAACTTATGGATATCTCATAACATTAGGTTAGGTTATCATTAGCTATTTAGTCATTAAGTCAAAAAATTCAGTGGTCTATTTTTAAAATTATGTATTATTCAAGAAAACACATCGCTGAAAAGGAGCTTGAAAATTCAAAGGCTATTTCTTAGCTTTCAGCGAGAACCTCAGTACTCCATTTGTTTATGGAATTAGAGCTATGCATTAGTGAGACCAATGTCTTTCTGAGTGTGGACAGGCACATCTTGGGGGCATGACTGCCAGTGTTTCAATGAGACTTTGTTACACTGAATGAATCACATCTAATGAGCACACCCCTCTAGTGTGCCATTCAATCAAAAGAGGATTATTTTTAGAGGAAATAAATTGCCTTTACTAAAGTGGACTGATTGTTGAAATCGCTGATACACTGGACAATTTAAGCAGGGTTCGTTCGTGCAGTCGGAAATAGCCTGGAATCTACCCAATCTCAAACCCTGCTTCCTCTCCAGACTCTTACCACTGCAGGATCTACATGGCAAAGTGCCATGTGATCTGTGAAGTATTTGACTGGAGCTGCTTTTGTAGATGGTGGGAGGGAAACTTCTTTCAAATTAATTCTATGGGCTGTTCTGAACCCAGACCTTATCCCTACCTTTAGATGTCCTCTGCTGCTTCCGGGCACCGGCAGCCCTGTTTGAATCTAGACTGAATTTCAGCCTCTCCCACTGGTGATGTATTTTTTTTCTGCTCTCTCTCATACTCTTCCTTTTTTCCTTTCAAAGCCCCGTTGTTGCCCAAGCTCAGCAATAGGCAGAGGCTGAGGACTGCTTTGAAAGGCGACTTGATTCCACTTTGCCATGGGCCAGAGCAGTAAGAAGCAAAATGTACCTCACATCTGTTTAAATTACAATGGACAGAGTCAAGTTTTAAACAAATGAGCTGTATGTTTTTCTCTAATGCTTATTGCTCTGACTGTGCAGTGGGCCTGAACCATTTTCAAAGACTTTTCGCTCCCTGCACGGAACTAAGAGGTTTTGCCAATGGTTCTTTGAAGAGAAGAGACTGCTGGTGGGATAGCTAGGTAGTTTAGGCTCAGCTCCAAAACTGATAGGAAATAGGAGAGAGAAGATTCTGGCAGTAGTAACTCAAGAAATTAATTTAAAAGATGCTTTCCTCTCACCCCAGCAATAGATCTCCCCTGCTCCAGCATCATGGTTTGGTACTTGTCACAAAGAATGATTTCTAACTCAAATAACAGAAAAGAGGAAACTTTCATACTTGCTTTTTTTGGCCTAAATCTATATTGCAGGCATTTTAACAACTTCCATTTGATATACTTCTTAAAAAAACAACAACAACAACAACAACAAACAAACAAACAAAAAACTTTTAAACTATGGCTTTAAAGCTTCTTTAATTCATATGATTTTTAAAATTTGTGATCATCTCTAGGGGACTGAAGAAAATTTTAGTTTTATACTATCCATGAAATAAAAGGTTTTCTAAATAAAACCATGGTGTAAACAATTTATTCCTAGAGAAGGTATTTATTCCTACAAGAGGACAAAGAAGATTTGTCTGCTTAAAGGTGTTTTGTTTCCAAGCATTTTAGAAATTTTCTTTTTGCCTTCAGAGTGCCTGATATATTTTGATTCCTACTAAATATTTTTTTGAAGGAATGAATGAATGAATACAATGAAATTTCATCTTACTCAAAAGGCCAATAAGGCTCTTCTCTGGTTTCATTCAAAATATAATTTTCTAATCTTTTTGTATTTGAAGGGTCAAAAAGTTATAGGAATTTGAGTTTTAAGAAAACTTAAAAAATCCAACATCCTCAAGTTTAGTTTTTGTTGCTGTTATTGTTGTTTTTACAAATGAGGAAACTTGGGCCCAGAAGAGTTAAATAATCTATGTATACGTAGGTAATTAAGAATTAATTCTAAGATTCAAACCTAAGTCTTCTGTTCCAGATTCTTGGCTCTTACGTTAGGATTTAAATTAATGTGTGTGTTTTTATATAGTGCTACATATGGGATTTTCCATAAACATGCTATAATTTGAATTTTTTACTATTTAAAGATGACATTCCTCCATTGCTCTGATTTTCTGACATTTAATTGAAACTTCATTTCTACTCTATTTGGGCAAATAGGTGGTGCAGTATATAGAATACAAGGTTTAGAATCAGGAGGACTTATCTTCCTCAGTTTAAATCTGACTTCAGATACTTAGTAGCTGTGGGACAAATCACGATTGCCTCAATTTTCTCATCTATAAAATGAGATGGAGAAGAAAATGACATATCTCTTCAGTATAATTGCCAAGAAAATCCCAAGTGGGGCCACAAATAGTTGAATATGACTGAAAAGACTGGACAACAACAAGCTATTTAAACTTAAGGTAGTTTTCTGGATGAATACTACACATGTGACTAAGAGACTGACTGAGAGAACCCTGATAGTATATAATTCTATGAATGGAGAAGGGATTTGTGGTAATTATTGGCAGATTTGAGAAGTAGTGGAGAAAAGGAATTATAAACTTTAAAATGGCAGACTCCAGGGGCAACTAGTTGGTGCAGTAGGATAGAGCACCAGCCCTGAGGTCAGGATGGACCTGAGTTCAAATCTGGTCTCAGACACTTAACACTTCTTAGCTGTGTGATCCTGGGCAAGTCACTTAACCCCAATTGCCTCAGGGGAAAAAAGGCAGACCCCAGAGGACTTAAGAGCTGAAGACAGGTAGAGAATTTCCTGTTTTCTAGTCCTTGTGTCTGAGACTAATAACTTAGGAATCTACCCTTTCTTAGAAATTCTTCTAGCTCTCTTTGCTTGATCTTATCTAGCTTTCAGGCAAAGAGCTCATTCACTCTTGTGTATTCATTCATAAATTCCAATTAGCATAACTTTCCACATTTTCCTTTACTTTTTTTTTTTTTTTAGAGGAGGGATAAAGAGATTTACTAGATCTTCTTAATGATTAAGCAGATTTAGGCGGGAGGGAGCTAAATTGGGAATCAGGCAACAAACATTTATTAGACACCTACTATGTGTGTCAGGCTCCTTGTTAAGCACTAGGGAGACAAGAGGAGGGAAAAGATAGTTCCAGTGCTCAAATAGTTTATAATCAAATGGGGATTAAAAGTAAAAAAAAAAAAAAAAAAAAAAAAGCATAAACTAAGTGTGTGTGTGTATGTGTGTGAGTGAGTGTGTGTGTGTGTGTGTGTGTGTGTGTGTGTGTGTGTATGAATGTAGAGCCAGGCTTCCTTAAGGCTGAACAATATAAATATTAAAGACATTAAATAAGGGACTCAATAAGGTCAAACATTTTACTTCTTATATGGAAAAAAATGTTTCCTGTACTTAAGAATGCTATCTATTTGAATAGTTAGAAAAAGCATAGGTAGGTAGAAGGCTTGGGATTAAGTTGAGCATTCTACTGTTACAGTGGAAGCAGGAAGGAATGGAGGGTTATTAGTGCTAGAATCTTATTCTCATCAGAACTGGTTTAAAGAAGTAATAACAAATACATCTAGAAAGACTTATCAGTCTTCTAAATACATAAAAAAAATAGTAAGAAGAAGGTAGAGGAGAAGGAAAATGAAGGGATTTTTAGGAGGCTGTATAGATCAAGAAGTAGGAGGGTAGAAGAAGAGGATAAGGGAGAGATTCTTAGAGGAATCAGAGGGTAAGGAGAGAGTATAAAGGAAGGATTCTTTAAAAGGATGTGGATTAGGGAGGTCTGGGTTAGAAATAAATCAAACTTGTGAGGAGGGATAAGATAAAAAGAGAGGGTGAGAATGATAATTGAGAGAAAAAATAGAGGGAAATATGGAACTGGTAATCATAACTTTGAATATGAATGGGATGACCTCATCCCTAAAATGGAAAGAGATAGCAGAATGGACCCTATGTTGCTTACAAGAAACACTAAATAGAGTTAAAATAGAATTTATTATACTTTATCTTGAGTTAAAAAAAAAAAAAGCAAGAGTAGCAGTCATGATCACAGACAAAATTAAAACTACAATAGATTTAATTAAGAGAGATAAATAGGGAAATTGCATTGTGATAAAAGGTACCATAATAATTACCATGAAGTAATATTGATATTAAACCTATATGCACCAAGTGCTATATCATCTAAATTTTTAAAAGAAAAGTTAAATGAATTATAATATAATAGTGGGGAATTTAACATTCCTCTCTCAGAAACTAACCAAAAAATACATGAGAAAGAAATTAAGAAGATAAATGTAATTATATATGTATATGTACATATACACATGTTTGTATATATATATATATGTACATATACACACACAGATTTGAAAAGGAATATAAATAGACAATATACTATGGCATAAGGAGAAAGCCTTTATAGTTTCTTATATAAAGATCTCATATTTCAAAAATATAAAGATTTCATCAGGTTTATAAGAATGTGAGTCATTCCCCAATTAATAAATTGTCTAAGAATATGAAAGGTGTTTCTTAGTAAATAAATAAAAATTAAACATAGTTATACAAAAATGCTCTAAATAACTACTGATTAAAAAATGGGGAATGGATACCCAAGTTGGATTACATGATCATGAAATAATATAATGTGTCAGTTCTTCACCTTGGTGAGATCAAACAGAACTTATAAGAGGTGATCTTTCCCTTTCCAAGGTCAGAGCCTCAATTTTATTAGTTCACCAAGAAGTAAACAGGCTCTGGGGAAATGATTCCCACTAACCTGACTCACAAGAGACTGATTTATAAGGCAGAATATTAATTTATTAATTTACACCAAACTGAATCTAGTCTGAGAACTCTATTATTCATTTTCAAAAGACATTTCTTCTTGATGAAAAAATCCACTCAGATCAAATTGCAAAGGAGAAGTTTCATCAGTGAACAAAGGATTAGAACAAAGAGATTTTTTAAAGGCATATTTTAATTTAATGTACCTATTTTGATGTATTGGCCTTATATTTCTGTCTAAAGTTGCTAATATTTTTCCACTGTTCCAGTGGGGATTGCTGGAGACAAAGGCTTTAATTTCCAACTCTCCTATTTCAAAATCCTTATCAGGTGGCAAAACTTTCTGCCATTCTTATATTTCTTCATTTTACAATGTCCAATATTACAGCTGATCCTACATTAGTTTTTAGATTGGTATCTTCCTGATGAAATTTTAGAGAAATGACCCTGTTTTTTAGGTGACATATTTATAAATCATTTCTCGATGTGGGCTACTTCAAGGAAAATAAATCTTATACATTTATATGAATTATTACTATTCATACTAACCAAATTTATAAAAGATTGACTGAATATGAGGAAAAGGAAATGAGTTCTTGGTTCAAGCTCCCATCCAATGCATTATATTCCCATATTAGGCATATCATAAGAAATAAAATGATAAAATCTTTAATTGAATTGTTAGTGTAATGAAGCACTGGCCAACATGATCAGTCCTTTTGAGCTTAGGCAGAATGCTTCATTATCCTCAGCTGATTTCACTTTACTTGTGGAAGAGGCTAAATAGCTTGCTTTGGGGAGGATTAGATGGTGAGTAAAGGAAGTGCCTTAGAGAGATTTAGGAGTAGGCCTTGTAATTCTATTCCTAGTTCTGATCAGCTAAATTCATGGTGAATAAGAGACTTTTTGATTGACTACAGAGTCATTTGAAAGAATTAAAATATATCCAGATTGACAATCTGGTCATAAACAAGAAAACATAAAGAGAGTACATGTAAATGGAAGAACACCTTATAGTGAATAGAAGAGCTGGCAAGTTTTAAGCTCAAAGGCAAAAGAAAAATGATGCTATAGTCAATCTGGTTATTCTAACTTTCAGTATTCACACTGAATGCATTAAAATAGAACACTGGATTTAGTTGCAGTTTATGAATCAACATCAATTTTAGAGGCAAAGAAGAAAAATTCTATGGAAAAAATTCTGTAAAGTAAGTTAATAAATGTCCTGATGCTCACTGGTTTTTAATATGAAAGTAAGAACAACTGCATTGAAAAATAGGATTTGAATCAAGAAATTAAATAAATCACAAACTTATCTTGATAATTTAAACCTCTATATCATGCTTAATTTCTAAAGAAGAGGGTTCAATTTCAAATTTTCATGTTGTATGAGCCATTAGGAAAAAAAGAAAAAAAATGAAATCATTTGCCCAATAGTTGTTCAATCATTTCTATTTCAGGATCAGAGGCTTTTCCACTGAGATCAAGATCGAAGCTTTTCCACTGAAATCCACTGAGGGGCCTGTCAGTCCCACATTCAGGGCGCCAAAATGTGATGTTCTCTTCTTTTTTATAACATAATGGTTCTCTCTAGGAGCAGGTTTCTTGGGGAGGTTTTCTGGAGGCAGCCTTAGTATCAGTTCAAATCAATAATCACCCCAGATGCAGCCAGGTGTTAAAAGTTCAGATCTTTTATTGCTTCCTCCAAAATAGCCTGGTTAGTTTTTTTAGACGCTGATCTCTCTCCTTGGTTCCAAGAGCTCTTGCCCCTAATCTTTTGCCTCTAACAGCTTCGGTTTCTCTTCTTCCAAATATCTGCAGCCAGCACCACAGTGAAAGTTGGAATGAATCTGACTCCATCTCCGAGAGTAGGCTTGTGGGCTTCCTCCCAGAGTGCTTCTCTCCGATTCTTGGCAATATTCCGAACTTTTGTATTTTTTATGGTCCGCTCAAATTAATCTTAGTATTTCTTATATGTTTTTACTCTCCAGTCTCCACAATGACTGACCTCCATGTTTTGAATGTATTTTCTACTTTTTTTCACCATTGAGAATTCCTAGTTTTCTCCAACACTCAGCTTGAACCACTTTTTTTATGAAGACTTTTCCTGATAATTATCAGCTGCTAATCTCCTCTCTTCCATTGCCCTATATTTCCTCTGTAGATATTGTGTACATTAAAGGAAATACTGAAAAGAAGAAAAATCTACCTGTGGAGGTAGATTTAAGTCCTTCTGCCACATTGTGGCTATATTACCCTGGGCAAGTCATTTTGCTTTTCAGTAGAAAGAGTGACAGGTCTGGAGTCATAAAGAGTTGTCTTACTGGTTTCAAATACTAGTTCTATGACCCAGGGCAACTCACTTAACCCTGTTTATCTCATTTTGCATATTAGTAAAATAAACTGGGAAGGAAATGTCACATCACTCCAGTATAAAATCCATGCATCTCTTGTTTCCCTGGTAGAATGTAAATTCCTTGAGGATAGGCATTTTTTTTATGTTAGTCGTTCTATCTCTAGAGACCAGAGCAGTGTCTGGTACATAATAGGGGCTTGATAAATGTTTGTTGAATGAATCTTTGAAATAAGGCAATCGGCAGGAAGGAAAATCAAAGAGGATAAGGAAATATATATATGTGTATGTGTGTGTGTGTGTGTGTGTGTGTGTTATAAAAATATATACATTATATGCAAGTTAAATTATTAAAAAGTTGTTTCATTAATGTAAGGAAATTTTGGCATGGTAAAACTCACTGGGCAAGTTGTTTTATATATGTATCCAAAAATAGTTTACTTTAAATATCATCAGATTTTTTGGAAAAAAAAGTCAACAGATTTTGAACCTTTTTTTCATTATCACATGTTCTGCACCTGTGTGAAACTAATATACAAATGGCTAAAAAAGCATTTGCAAAAATTTATCTGGAAGAATTTATAGTCCAAATACAAGCAGGATACATATCATAGCATTGTCCTGACTAAAATAATTCATAAATGTTCTCTAATTATTTTCTGCTTTCTTGAAGGAAACCATCCAAGTTTTATACAGAAACCTTTTGTATTTGCTTTTTCCTAATCGGTTTATTTGATTTACTTAATCCTAGTAAACATAAGGAAATCAACAAAAATACTACAGTAACACATGAAATGTTTTTAAAAAATAAAACAATACCCAAATATGGAAATTTTCATTGTCTCTCATTGAAGGAACCATATGGAAAATATAGTATGGTATTTAGCAACTGCCATATCCAAATAATGTTCATAATACATTCAAACACCTTGACTTATTGCCAAATACTGTATAACTATAATATTGGCAGTTATTTCACAATGTCTGCTAAATAGAATTTGTGGATAGGATACATAAAAGGAAAAATGTATAACTGAAGTCTAATGACAAGGAGGAGGAAAGTACTTGTACACATTGAGAAGAGCACTTAACTGCAAGTTAGCCATCTGACCTTCTTTTGTGAGTGACCTTGATAAGGCTACTTAACCTCACTGGACCTAATTTTTCTCATCTGCTAAATGAAAGATTTGGCGTAGATCCATTCTAAGCTTCCTTATATATATAAGAAACCATGATTCTATGACCTGCATCAGCTATTCTATTTTTTCCATTTTTGTTGGAATTCTTAGAATTTAAGGAATACTTATATGGTTAGTTAGTTAGACTGAGATTATGTAAGACAGTTCCCTTCCATGTTTATAGTTATTTTCCTTCCAGAAATAAATTTTATAGATTCATTAAAGTTCAGAATTTTGTTTCCCAGATGGTCAGATTCCATAACTAATGTGGCTCCTTAATAACTCCCAGAAATCAGTTGTTTTAGTAAGTTATTACTTCCAAATCTATAGTCATTCATTTTATTTAAGGGGGCAAGTGCCAGTAAATACTTTCAAATTTTCCTTTATATCTAAGATTTTCTAAAGCTTTGAAGGAAGGTAAAAAGGAAAAAGAGGACATGAAAAGAAAAAAGATGAAAAAAGCTAATGGAGAAGAGAATAAAGACTACTAGATGAGCACATGTTCCCTTTGTTCTTTTCTCTAAATGACTCTAACTCCATTATCTCACCTCTTTACTCAGCCCTTTAAATAATGGCCAAAATAATCTTCCTAAAGCACAGGATTAATTATGCTACTTGGCCAAAAAACATTTCAGTACTCTTAATTGCTCCTTGGGAAAAACAAAAATCTCTTATTCTGGAATTTAAAGTCCTTCAATATTTCATTTTATTCTCCTTTTTCAATCTTATTTCATAATGCCCTCCTTTTTTTTTACATTCCATTTTCCACACAAACTGGGCTGCTAATTATTTCCCAAATTTGACATCTTTTTTCCCATCAATGTATTTGCTAAGTATGTATCCAATATAGTACACTCACCTCCTCCTTGCCTTTCAGAAACTTTATCTTCTTTCAAATGTTATTTCAGATGCTGACTCTTCTATAGAACTATAGATTTGCTAATCCCTTAATTGAAAATATTCTCTTCCTCTTCAGTTTTCTCCTGGTCTTTGTACTGTCTGGATCCTTCCTTAATCATTCTTCCCCACTCACTTCCTATCCTTCATCATTACTCACTATCTCATAATTTTATTGTGTCTATATCGTATTAGCCATATGAAATATAAACTCTTTGAGGACAGGAAAGTTATTAGAATGGATCTATTTTTCTAAAAAAAAATCATTTTATCCCTTATATTTCACAGTAGTAAATAGAAGTCATTCAGCAAATACTGCCCAAATTCCATTTAGTTTTATAGATCTGGAACTGGAAAGGATCTCACAAATTTTCTAGTGCAAATCTTTTATTTCATAGAAGAATATGCTGAAGATCATGGAGATTAAATTACTTGCACAATGTATTTACACATAGTTAGCATCAGAAATGGAATTACAAACCAGGTCTAATTCTAAAGTGCTTTCTTGAATGAAATTGAAAGTAGAAAATAATGTGATGTCTTCTTACATATCAATCTGAATACAGAGTATGCAATTGAATATAAGTTTAGACACTTGACTATGACAAGGCAAAAATTACTTAATATTCTTATTACGTACTTATTATTGAGAACAAGTTTTGATCAGTCACAACATATATGTGTGTGTATATCTATATATCACAAGTGAGTTAAAATTCATCATCTCCCAGGTTTGTGACTTTACGTCATTCCTCATTCCTAAAATGTACTTTCTCCTCATGTCCATCTTTTAGAATGCCTAGTGTCCTTGAAACTATCTTCTATAAAAAGCTTTTCCTAACTCTCAGCCAGCTGCTAGTGTCTTGCCACCAAATCATTTTAAATTAATATTACATATAGATTTCATGTGTAAATACTTTCTCTTCCATACTCAAAGGTATGATAATTTTACTTTAATCTTTCTTTCCTCACAACAAGTAGTATTATTGCCCCACACATACTGGACACTTTACAAATCCTTGATGATTGACTGATAACAACATAACTGATTCCTCCCACAACTTAGTAAACTAGTTTGAATTGTTGTAGAAAAAAATCAATATCTGGTGGCAGAATTATCCTAATGTTGAGAATTTCTGGCCCTACCTAGGGTGGTCTTCAGATTAGTCTCCATATCTGGATCTGATTTCAAAGTCTTTCCAGCTTAGTAGTAGCAGACAAGGCTTATGGTTTTCTCTCACAACTATTTGAAGCTTTGAATCATTTTATTCTTTAATGACAGCAGATTAAAATAGGTAGGCCTTCAGTCTTAATATCATTCTTCTCATTTTTAAAATTCTGTCTAGAATCTCTTCAAATTTTTGTTTTTCATTTTGCTTGTGGAATATTTGAAATAATTATTTTTTTCTTCAGTTAACCATTTCCCTAAATAAAAAAAGGGATTAAAAAAGAGCTAAGAAGATTAGTAGTCAGTGTAGAAGAAGGAGGACATTCCAGACATGCAGCATAGTCAGAGAGGATGCTTATAGTTGAGAGATGGAATTTTGGTCACAGAACAATCAGATGGCCATGTCATTAGATTGAAGGGTTCATTTTGGAAAGCAAAAAGTATAAGATGATTGAAAAGGTAGGAGGAGGCTAGATCATAAAGAACGTTGGATGCTAAACACAGCATGATCCTGGAAGCAAAAGGAAGCCACTATAGTTATTGACTAGGGTTGCTGACATGATCAGACTTTCATTTTAGGAAAATCACTTTAATGACTGAATGAATAATGGAATGAAGTGGGGAAAGATTTGAAGCAAGTAGTGCCACCAGCAGGCTAATGCAATAATTAAAACATGAGGTGATAAGGGCATATTTTCAGGGCAGATAAAGGGGAATATTCAGAGATTTTGTAAAAAATAAAATTAGCAAACCTTGGCAATAACTTGGATATGGAGTTTGGATAGGGAATGGGAGATAGTAAGGAATCTAGGATGATTCCTAGGTTGTGAGTCTGAGATTAAGAGGATATTTTTAGCCTCTATATTAATAGGAAAGTTAGCAATGAGGAGAGGATTTAGTGGGAAAGATGAGTTCTGTTTTTGACATATTGAGTTAAAATGTCTACTGGACATTCAATTGAAGATTCAACTGGAAATAGGAGATTTAGGGTCAGCAGAGAGACTGGAGCAAGAAATATAGACTTGAGAATCATTAGCAAAAAGATAGTAATTAAATCTTGGGAGTTGTTAACATCACCAAGTGAAGTTGTTTAGAGGAAGAAGTAGATGCAGGGATAGAATCCTGAGGGATACCTATGGTTATAAGATTATAAGGTTATTAGAAGGAATATCCATCAAAGGAGACATGGGCATGCTTGTAGGCAGTAAGAAATGAGCCAGTAGAGGAAAAATTTAAAAATAATGACAAAAAGGGAAATGTGTTGGAGAAGAAGGGAGGGAATAAGATCACTTGAACAGGCAGAGAGGTTAGCCTTGTAAAGGAGTAAGACCACTTCATCACATAAGACAGAGGTGAAAGAGAGAATGGCAGAAAGCTCCCTAGTGATAGGAGATAAGGAAGAGGTAAAAAGAGGAAGCTCAAGGTTCTCATCTGAGGTGGTAGGCAGGGCTAGGAAAATTTAAAAAGGAATGAAAAGATTTTGGAGAGCTGCTATGGAGAATGTGATAGAGAATTAATAAGGGAGGTAGAGTATGGTTATGTAGCAACAATAAGAGTTCATTTGAGGGTGTGTAACATAGGAAATTTGATCAGAAAAGTTGTGAGATTTACCACTTCATTTAGCAGCAAATATGTAAGGGCAAAAATGACAAATGATGCAACTCATCTAAAATTGAAGTTTGACTGGGCATAATTAGTGATGTGTGCTAGGAATTCAAGAGGGGAACTCAGATGTGATCAATCAGTCAAAAAGCAATCAGATGGCAGAAAGGGATTACAATTAGGGAGAATACAGGCTTTTTAATCCAACAGAAGGACAGTGTCCAGTGCGAGCAGCTTCAATGTAATTGTCAAGTGATGAGGAGAGATTTAAAAAGTGGTAAATAGAAGGGACTAAATAGGTTAACTGTTTAGGAGAAAGGGTTTGCTTGTATCTCTACAGATGGAGAAGGAATCGGGTGCCAACAAGTCATATTTACCTAGTCCATCAGAGAGAGAGAAAAAGAGAAAAACCTTGAAAGAAAGGAGACAACATAAGAAACATCTGACTCTGAAAGAGCTTGGCTGATAAGACTGTTATAGAACTTCAGAACCAATAAGAATCATTGGATTCACTGAGATGAAAAATTGTTGATAAGACTGTTGCAGATCTTCAAAATCTTCAGGAATCATTGGATTCCCTAACACAAGATGAGACTATTGCAGGACTTCAAAATTTGCAGCAATTATTGGATTCCTGGCACATGAAGTAATGGGCATTAGATTCCTTTTGGACTATTTCTAGGACTTATAGACATGTATAATTCCTCATGTTGATTCATATTATTTGTCACATCACTACTAGCCTGTGTTACTATGTACTTATGTAATTTATGTAATAATGTGTAATACTTCCCATGTTGATATTATGTATACCTGTTTCAAATGAGACCCTTCAGAAACCTGCTAATCTGATTTGGTTTCCCATTTCCTTTGGTGTTTTTATCTCCCTTCCTGAGATGTCAGGAAGGGGTGATCACCTCCTTTTATGGTGTTTTCACCACTTTTTTGAGGAATCAGGAAAGGTGTGATCACCTCCTTTTTGGGGTTCTCATCTCCTTGAGAAGTCAAGGAGAGTCATCACCCTATGTTCTAAAACAAAAGAAAGTGGGAGATGCTGTGGGCCAGAACTCTGAACTTGAAACAAAGGATTCTTAACAGAGTGCTAAATCAGTGGAATTGATAGAGACAATGGTAATCTAGTTCAGCAGGGTTCAGTATGATTGATTTAATCTTACAACAATTAATGGATTCCTAGTGATATAATGATTGGTTTATACTCAGTGTATAGCATATAAACTAGGAGCCTTAGCCAGCATTCATTCAGAGAGATTCAGAGGGCAGAGAAGACAGGCAAGAGCTCAAGCTCTTGGAGCCAAGGAGAAAGGTAAGTCTCTAAGAAAACTAGCTGAGCCCCAAGTGAAGGAGATAGGACTTTGAAAGAGATAATAAGGGATTTGGATTTTAACCCCTGGATACTTGTGTGGTGATTACTGAACTGAAATGAAGGCTGCCCCAAGAGACCCCAAGGAAACGCCCCCCCAAAAAAAAAATTACATCTTAGAAATAAACAAACATAAATCGGGACTGGATTTATTGTCTTGTTGATTAGCTAGACTTAAGAAAGTGATGGAAAATATTAATAATGCAGATTAAATTTTTTAAATTATTTTTTGTGTAGAAGGTAAGATAATTGTTAAACATTTACCAGTGCTCCTCTGGAGAAAATACACATAGGAGATTAATGGACAGAAAGAGGAATTTTAGTATATAAAGCTACAGTTGAATGCAGTTGTAGGGAAGTAGAATGACATTCTGTTCAGGAATAATTCAGAAAGACTCAGTGGATTTGATCAGAATTCATGAATCAAAAACTGAAGGAGAAGTTTTGGTGAGGTTGTTGGTGAGGTTGTGGGAGAGATAACTAGATACTAGGATTTATTTTGTCTTTCACCCAAGCCTGGAATGTTTTGCACACTACTCTGCAGAGTTAAACATAATAAGAATAATGCTACTCTTAATGGGTGAAGAAAATGCTGAAACAAGACTCCTTCCCTATTTGAAGATTAAACCTGGAGTCAAAGCTTTTTTTTTTTTTTTCCCACAAGAGCTTTGTGAAAGAGATATATGTAACTTGAAACAGATTCCAGAGTAAATATGTAGAGGAAGACTATTCATCAACATATCCTCAATGTGCAGTTTGCCTCCAAAGAAATTTTGGAGACTTTCTTTTGGATGAGATTGGACTGGACTATCTCCTGTAGTTGAGCTAAATTTCATCTTGATTCTATCCCTATCCCTCCTTTTCAGCTTTAAAAATATATATATATATATATGTGTGTGTGTGTGTGTGTGTGTTGTCTTCCCCCATTTGATTGTGAGCTCTTTGAGAGTAGAGACTATCTTCTGTCTTTGTTTATATCTTTAGCACTTAGCACAGTGCCTCATACATTGTAGATGCTTAATATTTTTGGATTAACTGAATAAGAAATTCATTTGAAAGAGGCAAATAATCTTTTTCAGAGATAGGAGAGAGTAGGAGTAAATACCTATAGATAGATAAATAGATGTGTATATATATATATATATATATATATATATATTTATTTTTAAATTTTGAGTTCTAAATCTTTGCTTTCCCTTCAACCCCATCTCATTCCTGTTGTGAAGAAAAACAATATGATATAATTATACATGTTAAATCATCCAAAACATATTTTTAGCCACATTTTTAAAAAAGAAAGTAAAAAATTGTGAGAGTTACTTCAGTTTGAACTCAAGACCATTAGTTCTCTCTCTAGAGGTAGATAGCATTTTTTCATTATGAGTTCTTTGGAATTGTCTTGGATCATTATATTAATCAGAATAGCCAAGTCTTTCACAGTTGATCTTCATTACAACATTGCTGCTCCTTGTACACAATTCTCTTTCAGTTCCTCTCAGTTTATTTTGCATCAATTCATATTCCTCTCCCAGCTTTTTTTTTTTAGCACAATATTATTCCATAATCGTATATCATAACTTGTCCAACCATTCCTCATTGATGAGTATTCCTTCAATTCTCAATTCTTTGCCACCACAAAAAATAGCTATAATAAAGTTTTTCCTTAATAAAAAATCACACTGGGGAAAAGAGCTACTAGCACATTTCTAGGTTAAAAAGTATACACTATTTTATAGTCCTTTTGGCATACCTTCAAATTGTTCTCCATCATAGTTGGTTAAAACAACAGTTGGATACTTCTTTACTGACAATTCATTAGTGTACTTATTTTCCTTATTATCCTTCAGTATTGGTAATTTCTAATAGGTATGAAGTGATACCTCAGAGTTGTTTTAATTTGCATTTCTCTACTAAATAGTGATTTAGAACTATTTTTTCTTTATGACAGATATTTTTCATTTCTTCCTTTGCAAATTGTTTATATCCCTTGACTATCAATTAGGCAATGGCTCTTATTTTTATAAATTTTGTTCAGTTCTCTACTAAGTATATATTTGAGAAATAAGGTCTTTATTATAGAAACTTGATATAAAAATGTTTGCTAATACTTCATTTTTAAATCTTTAAATTTAATGGAGTTGCCTTGATTTTCTATTTTCATGAAGTCTATGTTTTGCTTTTGCTTTGTCTGTGATCATGATTGTTACTCCTGACTTTTTAAAATTCAGATGAGATATGTTAAATTCTACCCCTGACCTTTTATTTTAACTTTCTCTTTCTTTCAAGTGTGTTTCTTGTAAACATATGTTTAGATTCTGGTTTCTAATCCATTCAATAATCTACTTCTGTTTTAAGGGTCATCTTATCCCATTTACATTCAGTTATGTTTGCTAATTATGTATTTTTCTCCATCTCATTTTCTTCCATTTCTTTCCCTTCACTTGGTTTCTGACTCTGGCTTTCTGTCTTTCTTCAGTCTCTGTCTTTCTGTATCTGTCTCTGTCTGTCTCTGTTTTTAACCTTTCCTTCTTAAGTTTGTTTTGCATGTAATCAATGGCTCCCTTAATCCACTTTCCCTTTTATCCTTCCTCACCTTCTTTTTTCCTCTTCTCCTCCTATTTCCTGATTGAGTAAGTTACATTTTATACCCAACTGAATGTGTATATAAATTTTCTCTTTTAAACAATTCTGATGAGAATGAGCTTCAAACATTGCTTGCTTGCCACTACTACTAATTTTCCTCTGCATTATACAAGCTCTTCCTTGTGCATCTCTTTTATGTGAAACTTTTCCCAATTCTATCTCTCCCTTTCCCTTTTTCCCAGTGCATCCTTCTTTCTTAACCCTTCATTTTTTTATATCAACCCAACTTGTTCCCATGTCCTTTGTCTATGTAAACTCCTTTTATATTGACCCATAATGATAGAGCTCTTAAGAATTACATTTATCATCTTCCCAAATAGGAATTTAAACAATTCAACTTTGAGTCCCTTATGATTGCTCTTTTTACTATCTTTTTATGCTTCTGTTGAAACTTCTGTTTGAATGTCAAATTTTGTATTTAATGCTAGTCTTTTCAAAGGATTACATTCAGTTTTTCTCAATAGATCACTCTTGTTTTGTAATCCTAGTTCATTTGTTCTCTGGAATATCATTTTCCAAAGCTGCTAAATCTGGTGTGAATTATCTGACTGTGGCTCCATGGTATTTGAATTATTTCTTTCTGAATGTTTACAATATTTTCTCTTTGACATGGGAGTTCTGGAATTGTCTATAATATTCCTGAGATTTTCCATTTTGGTATCTCAGAATTTGATTTGTAAGTTCTTTCCATTTATATTTTGCCTTTTGGATTTAAGATATCAAGGTAATTTTCCTTGACAATATCTCAAAATTTGATAACCGGATTCTTTTTTTTTTTTTTTTTTTTTTTGATTATAGCTTTCATTTAGTCCAAAACCTTTAAAATTATTTCTCCTAGATCTATTTTCTAGGTCAGTTGTGTTTCCAGAAACATTTCACATGTTTTTATTCTTTTAGCTTTGTTTTATTCTTCATGCTCCACAAAGTTATTAGTTTTGACTTGCCCAATTCTACTTTGTATTAGATGAATTCAACCAAATGGACACTCTTTCTTTTTCATTCTATAAATCTAGGAAATGATAGTAATGATAAAGTTTAATCATGAGAAATGGAATGATGGATTTCTAACAAATCATTTGTATTGTCTCATTTGAATATGCATCAATGTATTTTAATCTATTTTCAGTAGTGTGCTGGCAAATATTTAACAATCAGATGTGAAAAAAAATAAATGTACCAACGTGCCAATGATTCTTAAAATTAATCTCCACTTGAACATTTTTTATTACTTTCTTAAGTCTAGACAATCAAAAAAAAAAAAAAAACCTCACAATAAATCAATATCTGATTTGTAGGATTTACCAGTTACCAAGGATATAAATGCTCAGACTGAAAATTTAACAACAGGCTATACAGTGCTTGTTAGAACCAACTCCAGCACAGCACTCTCCATATGCCTCCTCTTAACCTCTTTTTGTCATAGTATTATGCTTCCAAACCCAAAATAGTTTGTAATTTCAAATCTAATTTATTATAGCAAAGAATGAACCTGACAACTGATTGTTTTGGAGAATGCAGTAATATATTTAAAGGATTTTACACACTTAAACATCTATCTAAAAATAGCTATTATTACTATGGACTTCATTTGTGAAAATTAGAGAAAAATATATTCAAGGAACAGTTTAGGACTACATTTTGGCTAATGCTATTAAAATTCAAATGTATACATAATAGAAAGCAATACTTGTTTTTACAGAGGAAAGGAATTACATAGTTCAAGAGCACTGTAAGTCATCAAAAGTTTCCAATTTTCTTAGTAATCCTAATGAATATCACTGAAAGAAATTGCATTGCAAAAAGAAAAGCCCATCAGGAAGTACATATAATCAAGCACAGGGAAAGACAAATAAATGGAAAAGATGCTTCTGCTGGAAAACATTTACTATTGTTATGATGCTTTGTTCCTATGTCTAAAGTATAGGATTTAGCCATAATTTGTTAGATTTTCACTGTATGTGAATTCAAATTCTTTAACTAATAATGTTATAGCTACTATTATCTTTTCAAAGTCAGTCTCACTGATTAAATTAAATTCACTTTCTTCCTCTTTTATACATTAGAAGAAAAATCATTAAAGTTATCTCATCTCCACTGAATGATAGATGATAGAGAAGATTGTAGTTTATTTTCACTCATATAATCACTTTAAAGAAACAAAAAAATTTAAGCAGACATAAATATATGTATAGGTCATATACAAATATGTAAATATAGATTATTCACGTAAGAACATAATATACTCCATTATTCTATCTATCTCCCTTTATAAGCTTCAAAATGTGTTATTTAATTGGTAATATGTACTATATAAGCGAAAACACAGCAGCTTATTGCTAAATAGTTTGTTCCATATTACCAAAGACAGAGAGTCTTGCTATACCCTGTGTACTATTTGGGTAAGAAACTGAGAAATAATGCATTCAAAAGTAGCCCCAACTGCAGTAATGACTGGAGAAACTAGGACATTGCTTAGGTCCTTGCAAACTAAAAGGAAGCCTAAGAACATTTACTCCAGATGGCTTCTTTATTTTTCTTAGGTCACTGACTAAATTATGGTCACAGAGTAAAATGAAGATTTGACAATTATGCAGCTAATTTGATCAATGCAGACAGCCAGACCCAATAACTCACTCTCCAAATCTATACTGAAGCTTAAATTATCTGCATTGGTTGTCTGTTTTGATAAATTAAACAACTAGTTGTTAAGACTTCATTTTATTTTGTGGTTTATGTAAGTAGGCTTATTCAGTGCATATAACAGGGAGAAAGAACACAAGACAGAAATTGGATTCTTTCCTGTAAACTTGATAAGTGATTTCAACTGTCTGTGCCTCAGTTTCCTTATTTTACACTGAAAGGGCCTATCTACATGACTTAGAAGACCTCTATCTCTAAGGTCTCTTCCAGCTATAACATGGAATTGAAGAATATTAATTTGGAGGGTTAAAGTTCATAGTTTAACTCAAACTAGTCTATTTGCTGTTCTTGCTATTTGTTAGAAAAAAAATGTTTCCTCTAACTTTACCTAGGTTTGACATTATATAATTCTGCACTATAACTGGAGGTAATAGAGTCCAAATCCTTTATTTTATTTAAAAAATAAATTCATAAGGAAGTTTTGCTAAAGGAATATTTTTGTTTGAATTATTCTGATAGCTGTCATCCTTCCTACTCCCCTGCATTTAGAAACTAATGTTTTGTCAGCTACTGATGTGTACCTATAGTGAAGTTATATAAATAAAACCTAAGATAGGAAAGATAATGTTTATATGGAGAGTTGCAGTTCCCAAACTAGTGGGTGGATGATTTGGATACATTTCTGCTCCCATGTTTTCCATTCTTTCTCTGATTTGTAAGCTCCCCACTTCATTCCAACTGTCACAATGGACTCTAACTACCACAGAATTCTTGGCCAAGTTCCCTGCCAGTCCTTGTCTCCCTCACCACTCTCTTAAATGACTATTTCTGAACAGTCATCATCAAGACTCCATCTCAGTTGTGCTCTCATTTTGTTGAAAGAAATGTGCTTTTGAAGTGATTTTATTTGAAATGGCTCTGACATCTAGATGACCATTTGTCACAGATACAAATGCCCTATGGATAAAACTCAGAGATAAATACGCACTTACCTTTTTTCTTCCTTTTTATAGAGGATTGAATTTTAATTTAAAGTGTGATTTACATCTTGCTAATTTATCTAAAGAACTTCCCCCACCTCCCTGGCAAGAGAAAAATCTGCTTTTCTTGATTTCTTGCTACTCTGTTGTCCAGTTAGCTTTTTTATTTATTTCTTCTTCATAGCCCTCAAATATCTCAATTACTTTTTTTTTTCTTATCTCCATTTTCTTTCAGGACATCTCAAGCATGATTTTTTTTTTTTTTACTCAATAAGGACCCTTGTACATCTCTAATAGGCATGTGTTTATTTAATATAATACTAACTTGATTTTAATTTGGTTTTTAATATACATATATACTTTATTCTTTACCAATTTCATTAGTTAGATAGCCCAGCTGTAGTATCTATGATTGTCCACTTAAAATGAGGATTATTTTGATAAGCTTTGTGATTAAATGAATGCAGTAATTCTTCATTATGGAGCAAAAAATGTGAACAAAACAGATTTTTCTTCCTTATTTCTTATTCCCTGTGTGTATTTGTTTGTTTTTTGGGGGGGAGGGGGTATTCTAGATCAAGTTATTTTGATTAGTAAAACATATGTTTAATATAATATATGTTTAATGTAATCCTAAAGGGTATAGATTCATTTATGCTTTGTGTTCTTCTAAGAGAAGCAACAATTGAATCCAAACTTAGAACACTGAACTATGATAATACAATAAATAAATTTAGCTTTGAAAGGGACCAAGTTTGAGGTTCTGATTACTAAAAGAGAGTATTAACTTTAGTACCTATTCTTCCTCTGTGTGCGGGGTGGGGGTGGGCGGAAGGGTGTGTGAGAGAAATACAAAGAGAGACAGACAGAGAGACAGAAACTAATAGACACACAGAGAGAGGCTAAGAGAAAAAGACTGAAAGGAAAGATCAAGAAAGGAAGAGAGAGAGAAAAAAATAGTAAAATATTTGTTAAAATTTTTTTTTTTTTTTTTTTTTTTAATAGCCTTTTATTTACAGGATATATACATGGGTAACTTTACAGCATTAACAATTGCCAAACCTCTTGTTCCAATTTTTCACCTCTTACCCCCCACCCCTCCCTAGATGGCAGGATGACCAGTAGATGTTAAATATATTAAAATATAACTTAGATACACAATAAGTATACATGACCAAAACATTATTTTGCTGTACAAAAAGAATCAGACTCTGAAATATTGTACAATTAGCTTGTGAAGGAAATAAAAAATGCAGGTGTGCATAAATATAAGGATTGGGAATTCAATGTAATGGTTTTTAGTCATCTCCCAGAGTTCTTTTTCTGGGCATAGCTAGTTCAGTTCATTACTGCTCCATTAGAAATGATTTGGTTGATCTCGTTGCTGAGGATGGCCTGGTCCATCAGAACTGGTCATCATATAGTATTGTTGTTGAAGTATATAATGATCTCCTGGTCCTGCTCATTTCACTCTAGCATCAGTTCGTGTAAGTCTCTCCAGGCCTTTCTGAAATCATCCTGTTGGTCATTTCTTACAGAACATAATATTCCATAATATTCATATACCACAATTTATTCAGCCATTCTCCAACTGATGGACATCCATTCAGTTTCCAGTTTCTAGCCACTACAAAAGGGCTGCCACAAACATTCGTGCACATACAGGTCCCTTTCCTTCTTTATATATCTCTTTTGGGATATAATCCCAGTAGTAACACTGCTGGATCAAAGGGTATGCACAGTTTGATAACTTTTTGAGCATAGTTCCAAACTACTCTCCAAAATGGTTGGATTCGTTCCCAACTCCACCAACAATGCATCAATGTCCCAGTTTTCCCACATCCCTCCAACAATCATCATTATTTTTCCTGTCATCTTAGCCAATCTGACAGGTGTGTAGTAGTATCTTAGAGTTGTCTTAATTTGCATTTCTCTGATTAATAATGACTTGGAGCATCTTTTCATATGACTAGAAATAGTTTCAATTTCTTCATCTGAGAATTGTCTGTTCATATCCTTTGACCATTTTTCAATTGGAGAATGGCTTGATTTTTTATAAATTAGAGTTAATTCTCTATATATTTTGGAAATGAGGCTTTAATCAGAACCTTTGACTGTAAAAAATATTTTCCCAATTTATTGCTTCCCTTCTAATCTTGTCTGCATTAGTTTTGTTTGTACAAAAACTTTTCAGTTTGGTATAATTGAAATTTTCTATTTTGTGATCAGTAATGATCTCTAGTTCTGCTTTGGTCATAAAGACCTTCCCCTTCCACAGGTCTGAGAGGTAAACTATCCTGTGTTCCTCTAATTTATTAATAATTTCATTCTTTATGCCTAGGTCATGAACCCATTTTGACCTTATCTTGGTGTACGGCATTAAGTGTGGATCAATGCCTAGTTTCTGCCATATTAGTTTCCAATTTTCCCAGCAATTTTTATCAAACAGTAAGTTCTTATCCCAAAAGCTGGGATCTTTGGGTTTGTCAAAGACTAGGTTGCTATATTTGTTGTTAACTCTTTTATCCCTTGAACCTAATCTATTCCACTGATCAACTAATCTATTCCTTAGCCAATACCAAATAGTTTTGGTAACTGCTGCTCTATAATATAATTTTAGATCTGGTACAGCTAAGCTCACCTTCATTTGATTTTTTTTCATTAATTCCCTTGAAATTCTTGACCTTTTTGTTTTTCCATATGAACTTTGTTGTTATTTTTCTAGGTCATTAAAATAGTTTTTGGGAGTCTGATTGGTATAGCGCTAAATAAATAGATTAGTTTAGGTAATATTGTCATCTTTATTATATTTGCTCGCCCTATCCAAGAGCATTTAATATTTTTCCAATTGGTTAGATCAGACTTAATTTGTATGAAAAGTGGTCTGTAATTTTGCTCATAAAGTTTCTGATTTTCCCTTGGCAGATAGATTCCTAAATATTTTATATTATCAGTAGTTACTTTAAATGGAATTTCTCTTTGTAACTCTGACTGTTGGATTTTGTTAGTGACATATAAGAATGCTGATGACTTATGTGGGTTTATTTTATAACCAGCAACTTTGCCAAAGTTGTGGATTATTTCTAATAACTTTTTGGCAGAATCTCTGGGGTTCTCTAAGTATACCATCATGCCATCGGCAAAGAGTGATAATTTGGTTTCCTCATTGCCTATTCTTATTCCTTTAATCTATTTCTCAGCTCTTATTGCTATAGCTAGCATTTCTAACACAATATTAAATAGTAACGGTGATAGTGGGCAACCTTGTTTCACTCCAGATCTTATTGGGAATGGTTGCAGTTTGTCTCCATTATATATGATGCTTACTGATGGTTTTAAATAGATGCTGCTGATTATTTTAAGGAAAAGTCCATTTATTCCTATACTCTCAAGTGTTTTTAATAGGAATGGATGTTGGATTTTATCAAATGCTTTTTCTGCATCTATTGAGATGATCATATGGTTTTTGTTAATTTGGTTATTAACATGGCCAATTATATTGATAGTTTTCCTAATATTGAACCAGCCCTTCATTCCTGGTATAAATCCTACTTGATCATAGTGTATTATCTTGGAGATGATTTTCTGTAGTCTTTTTGCTAATATCTTATTTAAGATTTTAGCATCAATATTCATTAGGGAGATTGGTCTATAATTTTCTTTCTCTGTTTTCAGCCTACCTGGTTTAGGTATCAGTACCATGTCTGTGTCATAGAAGGAATTTGGTAGGACTCCTTCATTCCCCATTTTATCAAATAATTTATATAGCATTGGGGCCAATTTTTCTTTAAATGTTTGGTAAAATTCACATGTAAATCCATCTGGTCCTGGGGATTTTTTCTTAGGGAGTTGTTTAATTGCCTGTTCTATTTCTTTTTCTGAAATGGGACTATTCAAGCAATTTACTTCCTCCTCTGTTAGTCTGGGAAGTCTATATTTTTGGAGGTAGTCATCCATTTCACTTAGGTTATCAAATTTATTGGCATAAAGTTGAGCAAAATAACTCCTTATTATTTCTCTAATTTCCTCTTCATTGGTGGAAAGTTCTCCCTTTTCATTTTAAGACTACTAATTTCATTTTCCTCTCTCCTTTTTCTAATCAGATTTACCAAAGGCTTATCTATTTTATTGGCTTTTCATAGAACCAACTCTTAGTTTTATTAATTAGTTCAATAGTTTTTTTACTTTCAATATTTTTAATTTCTCCTTTTAATTTTAGAATTTTCAATTTATGCATACCCTTTGATCCAGCAGTGTTACTACTGGGATTATATCCCAAAGAGATTATAAAGAAGGGAAAGGGACCTGTATGTGCACGAATGTTTGTGGCAGCCCTTTTTGTAGTGGCTAGAAACTGGAAACTGAATGGATGTCCATCAGTTGGAGAATGGCTGAATAAATTGTGGTATATGAAAATTATGGAATATTACTGTTCTGTAAGAAATGACCAACAGGATGATTTCAGAAGGCCTGGAGAGACTTACACGAACTGATGCTGAGTGAAATGAGCAGGACCAGGAGATCATTATATACTTCTACAACAATACTAGATGATGACCAGTTCTGATGGATCAGGCCATCCTCAGCAACGAGATCAACCAAATCATTTCTAATGGAGCAGTAATGAACTGAACTAGCTATACCCAGAAAAAGAACTCTGGGAGATGACTAAAAACCATTACATTGAATTCCCAATCCCTATAGTTATGCCCACCTGCATTTTGATTTCCTTCACAAGCTAATTGTACAATAATTCAGAGTCTGATTCTTTTGTACAGCAAAATAATGTTTTGGTCATGTATACTTATTGTGTATCTAAGTTATATTTTAATATATTTTAACATCTACCGGTCATCCTGACATTTAGGGAGGGGGTGGGGGGGGTAAGAGGTGAAAAATTGGAACAAGAGGTTTGGCAATTGTTAATGCTGTAACGTTACCTATGTATATATCCTGTAAATAAAAGGCTATTAAATAAAAAAAAAAAAAATTTCAATTTAGTATTTGATTGGGGCTTTTTAATTTGGTCTTTTTTTAGTTTTTTTAGTTGCAAGCCCAATTCATTAATCTTTTCTTTCTTTGTTTTATTGAAGTAAGCCTCTAAGGATATGAAATTCCCTCTTATTACCGCTTTGGCTGCATCCCACAAATTTTGGTATGATGTCTCATCATTGTCATTATCTTGAGTGAAATTATTAATTGTATCTATAATTTGCCGCTTCCTTAATCATTCTTTAAGATGAGATTGTTTAGTTTCCAATTACTTTTGGTCTATTTCCCCTAACTTTATGTTGAATGTAGTTTTTATTGCATCATGATCTGAAAAGAAAGCATTTACTATTTCTGCTTTCTTGCATTTAATTTTGAGGTCTTTATGTCCTAATATATGATCAATTTTTGAATAGGTTCCATGAACTGCTGAGAAGAAAGTACATTCCTTTCTATCTCCATTCAATTTTCTCCAAAGATCCAACATACCTAATTTTTCTAATATTCTATTTACTTCTTTAATTTCTATCTTATTTGTTTTGTGGTTTGATTTGTCTAATTCTGAGAATGCAAGGTTGAGATCTCCTACTATTAAGTTTTGTTGTCTATTTCTTCTTGCAACTCTCTTAACTTCTCCTTTAGGAAGTTGGATGCCATACCACTTGGTGCATATATGTTTAATATTGATATTGCTTCGTTGTTTATGCTACCCTTTAGCAGGATGTAGTTTTCTTCCTTATCTCTTTTAATTAGATCAATTTTTACTTTTGCTTGATCTGAGATAAGGATGGCTACCCCTGCTTTTTTGACTTCACCTGAAGCATAATAGATTTTGCTCCAGCCTTTTACCTTTACTCTATATGTATCTCCCTGCTTTAAATGTGTTTCTTGTAAACAACATATTGTAGGGTTCTGACTTTTGATCCAGTCTGCTATCTGCCTCCTCTTTATAGGGGAGTTCATCCCATTCACATTTACGGTTAGAATTACTAAATCTGTATTTCCTGCCATTGTAATACCCCCAGATTATGCTTTAGTTATTCTAGCCTCCCCCAACCCTCTTTCCCCCTTTTAAACTTATGTACCCCTCTTGTATCACAATGCTTATCCTCTTTATAATCCCTCTCTCCCCTTTTCCCCTTCCTTCCCTTATTACTCTTTTTCTTTTCCCTTTTCCTCTCCCCTGTTTTTAATGAGGCGAGAGAGAATTTTCTCTAAAACAATGTCAATTATTTTTTCTTTGAGCCAACTCTGATGAGAGTAAGATTCACACAATGTTCCTCCCCCTCTCTAAGTTCCCTCAGATATGATAAGTTTCCTTTGCCTCTTTGTGGGATGTGGTTTCCCTCTTTTTATCCCTCCTTCCCACCTTATTCTGCCATCATCCCTTTTCCATATCTACTTCCCTTTTTATGTTATATCAGTACAATCAAATTATACATGTATTTTTTTTGTATATCCACAACAGAAATACAATTCTCAAGAGTTATTTTTACCTTTTCTGCATCTCTTGAGTTCTATGGTTGGAGATCAAATTTTTTGTTTAGTTCTGGTTTTTTCTTCAGAAACAAATGGAATTCATTTGTTTCATTAAATGTCCATCTTATTCCCTGGAAGAAAATGCTCAGCTTAGCTGGGTAGTTTATTCTTGGCTGCATCCCAAGTTCTTGTGCCTTTCGGAATATCATATTCCAGGCCCTTCTTTCCTTTAATGTAGAGGCAGCCAGATCTTGGGTGATCCTTATTGTGGCACCTCGGTATTTAAATGGTTTTTTTTTTGGCTGCTTGTAAAATTTTTTCCTTAATCTGATAGTTCTGAAATTTGGCCACAATATTCCTTGGGGTTTTTATTTTAGGGTTTCTTTCAGAAGGTGTTCGATGAATTCTTTCAATGCCTATTTTACCTTCTGATTCTATTACATCTGGTCAGTTCTCTTTGATGATTTATTGTAAAATAGTATCTAGGCTCTTTTTTTCATTATAGTTTTCGGAAAGTCCAATAATCCTCAGATTATCTCTCCTAGATCTATTTTCCAAGTCTGTCATTTTGAAAGTAGATAATTCATGGTTTTTTCCAGTTTGTCATTTTTTGTTTTTGCTTGACTGATTCTTGCTGTCTCAATGAATCATTAGTTTCTTATTTGTTCAGTTCTAATTTTTAAAGAATTATTTTCTTCATTAGCTTTTTTTACTTTTTTCTGTATATGTCCAATTGAGTTTTTAAATATATTGTTTTGGTCTGTGGAATTTTTTCCATTTCACTAATTTTTTTTTTAGTGAACTATTTTCTTTTTCCAATTCACAGATCCTACTTTCTTGCATGTTCTTTGTTTTTTCCAATTCACAAATCCTACTTTCTAGTGAATTCTTTATTTTTCCAATTCACAATTCTTACTTTCCTGAGATGTTTTTATTTTTTCCAGTTCACCAATTTTGTTTCCCTGCACTTCCTGGGAATTTTTTAACTTTTCCAATTCATATTTCAGGAAGTTGTTGCTCTCTTGTAAGGCTTCTCTTTCCTTTCCCATTTATCTTCTAACTCTCTTTTGAGACTTTTAATGGTCTCTTCTATGGGAGCATCATGTAAAGGAGGACAGTCTGATGCATTTTTGCTGTTTGAGGTCTCTTCAGGTTTGCTGACCTGCTCTTTTTCTGCATAGAAGCTGTTGATCGTTCTTTTCATCTTTTATTCATGTTTTAAAGCCTTTAGGGTATGTCTCCTAGGCAAGGGGGTTACCAGCTTCCTCTGCAGAGCAGGGAGAAATGTAAACCGATTTCTGGCTCCGAGGTATGGGAGTGCTCTGAGTGAGAGTCTTCCCTTCCCCCAACAGGAAGTGAATTCAGCACTGGCCCAGCGATGGAATTGCCCAGTTGGGCTGTGTGGGTTAGCGATTGCCCTAGGCTAGAGACTAAGGGGTGAAAGTGTCACTGCCCCAGGCCGGAGCCTCCTGTGGGACTGTGAGTATTAGCAGCTGACAGCAGACCACAGACCGCAGACCGCAGACCGCCCCGAACTCTGCCCTGCAGGATCACAGCTGCCCCAAGGAAAAGCCCTGTACTGCGGGTTGGGGCTGCTCGCTTGTGCTGAGATCTGTGCTTTCACTTTCGGTTTGAGGCTCTCCTCAGAACCTAATTTCTCTCCCGGTCTGCGCTGATCTCCCCCCTGGCCCCGGAACCAACCTTTTTTTGGCGAGACTGCAGATTTTCTTAGGCCGGTGAGTTGTTCTACTTCTTATCTTTATGAATTGTAGCAGTCAAGACTATTTTTGAGGCTCGATATAATATTGATAAAGAGGGTAAGAGAAGAGCTTAGAAGGAGTCGCGTGTGCCTTCTCCGCCATCTTGGCTCCGCCCCCCCTAAAATTTTTTCTAACAAGTACTTTGCTATGTATGAAGGATACACAGACAAATAAATAAGCTTTTTGTTCTCAAGGAATATACACTTTTAAAGTGATTGAGGATATAAATAGAAATTAGAAGAGGGGAGGAGTTACAGTTGTATGAAATGAAACTAGTGGCAAGATAATAAGGTGGAGGCCTGTTTCTGGACAAGAGAAATTAACCTATCACAGTGCTTGTGGATTTAGAGGTGCTGTCTAAGGATTCTGATGGAAAAGAAATGGCATTGTAATAGTGAAATCCATGTACAATTGTATGGTTTGGAGTTAGTGACTAAAAGTAAGAAGGAAACCTAGTTCCAAGAAAAGTGAAGCAAAAACTCATTAGAGCTCAGGTGGTTCACAGATTATAGACCTATTGAATTATTAAAGTGTCAAAAATGTTTTTCCTGTACCTTATATTTCTAACTGAGTAATGGCTGGAAAAGCATAAACCAATGATAGAGGTCTCATGGATATGAGCTGGCAATCTCAGAGTTGGGAGTGAACTTGCAGTGGAATTTTCTCATGTCTTTTTTTTTCAGGTGCTATCTTCAGTTCCAATACTTTTGTGACTTAATAGGTGACCATACAGTAAATAACACTGGATCACATGATAGCGATACTGCTATTTCACATTTTTTTCCTATAGTAACACTCAGGATCTCAAAATACCTGATAATTTTTATACAGTTACCTGCTGCATCTGAAGCTCTTTTTATGGATAATTATTTATTATAGTCTATGAAACAAAACTTTATAATGTCTGTATTTTTTTTATCTTATTAACCTGAACATTTTTATTCTTCCTACTTTTATTTATTTACCTGTCTGGGACTTCAGGCCAGGGCTTCTCTTGGAATTAACAGTGATTATCAATTTAAAAATCACTCACTTACTTGGGATTGTGGATTCCCATGTGGTTCCACTATACTCTTGGCATTACTGACAAAGTTTAAAAGATTCATAAACTGAGAGCTAGGAAAAGTGTATTCTGTGGCAACTAGATAGAGCAATAGATAGAGCAGCAGGATTGGGTTTATCCAGCCTTAAACACATAATAGCTATATGATACTGGGTGATATACTTATTTCTTTCTGCCTTGGTTTCCTTACATACCAAGAAAACACTAAATGGGATCACAGAGTAGGGTACAACTGAAAAGATTAAACAAGTCCAATTCCTTCACTTAATAAGTGGGAAAACTGAGGTAAATGACTCAAGTTAGAAGGTTATTAAGTGTCAGAGTAGGAATTTGAACTCGGGTCCTCTGACTCCAGATCTACTATTTTCTCCTTTGCCAAACACTGCTCCCTTTTTATGTATAGCTTCAATTATGCCACTTCTTTGCTTATAATTTTTCAGTTATTGCTTGTTGCTGACTGACTAAAAGCTAGATTACTTATAAATACATTCATTTATTCATTCAGCAAGCATTTATTAAGTTTGTATTGTGTTCCAGGTACTATGATAGACAATGAAAATACAAAGATTAAAGACCAAATAGTCCTTGCCCTTAAGGAGCTTTGTTCTCCTGTGGGGAATCAACCTATTTACAGATAAATGAAAAATAATACAAAGTAAATATAGAACAGTAGGGATAGGACACTAGCATCTGGGGGAATCATGATTAGTTTTGTATAAAAAGTAACATTTGAAAACAACTAGATTAAAAAAGGAATGCATTCTAGACCTAGAGGTGATTTATCAGAATATCAGATAGTCCAGTCTGATTTAAACATGCATATGGCTGTAGATGGCCTCTATTACTTCATCTGAAATTTGTTTATATCTTTTGATTATTAAAAATAAGAGAATGGCTCTTATTTTTATAAATTTTACTCAGTTCTCTATGTTTGAGAAATGAGGCTTTTATCAGAGAAATTTTCTTCAAAACTTTTTTTTTCATTTACTTTTACTAACTGTATTTCGCTTTACCCTATTTTCCCCGATTATTCTGTTTTCTCTCTCCTTTCATTCTGTCCCTCCTCAAATGTTTTATTTCTGGCTACCACTCACCTGAATATGCATTCAATTCTATCACCTCCCCCTGTACTCCATACAGATCTGCTTTCTCTCCTACTTTCCTATAGGACTAGACAGATTTCTATACCCAATTAAGTACATATGTCATTCCCTGTTTGAGCCAGTTCTGATGAAAGTAAGGTTCATTCACTCCTCCTTACCTTTCCTCCTATTCCCTCCACTGTAAAAGATTTTTCTTGCCTCTTTTATATGAAATAATGTATCTCATACCTCTCCCTTCCTTTTTATTCTACTACATTTCCCTTTCACCTCTTAATTTAATTTTATTTTTTTTAAATATCATTCCTTCATTTTTGGCTCATACCTGTGCCCTCTGTTTATATGTATTCCTTCTAACTGCCCTAAGGATAAGAAAGATTTTGTGAGTTACCAGTATCATCTTCTCATGTAGGAATGTAAACATTTTAATCTTATTAAGTCCCTTATGATTTCCCATTCATGTTTACCTTTTTATGCTTCTCTTGAGTCTCATATTTGAAAGTCTAATTTTCTATTCAGCTCTGGCCTTTTAAATAAAGAATGCTCAAAAGTCCTCTACTTCATTGAATTCCCATCTTTTCCCCCAGAATGATTATATTCAGTTTTGTTACATAGGTGATTCTTGATTCTAATCCTAGATTCTGCTCTCCAGAAATGCATCCTTATATTTTAATAGCAAAGCTCCTAGGGAGATAAAGCCAAAATGGTGAACCAAAGGCAGGAACTCAACTAATCTCTATCCCAAACAGCTCCAGATTCCTTTAAATGATGAGTCTAAACAATTTTAGAGCAGCAGAACACCCAGAAAGGTGGAGTAGAACATTTTGCATCTGAAGGCAACTCGAAAAGATCAGCAGAAAAGGTCTAGGATAGCAGAGTGGAAATCCAGTCTGCAGTCCCAGTGCAGGTTGTGCCAGTGCAGTCCTAGTCCTTCTCCTGTCCCAGCTCCAGCCCAAACCCCAGCCTAACCTTTGAATCAGCAGCAGTACTGATGGCTTCCAGACCTCTCAGGTCAGAGACACCAAAGTGGATTTAGAAGGTCAGTAGAAAAGCTCTGTGGAACCATGCTGGGAGCCTAATCCCAGCACAAAATACACCAGCATAGCCCTGGCCTCAACCCCTACCTGCCCCCAGCTTCAGTAAGATGGGATTGCTGAATCAGAAGTCTCCCCCCAGGAACACTATGGAGGACTCAGAAGGTCGGAGAAGAAGATCTGTGACAAAGGGGTGGGAATCCAATATGCAGTCCCAGTGTAGGCCAGGCCAGAACTCTGTTGATTTAGTACATTAAATCCTAAACTAGGGGCGAGGACAATCCTAATAGTTCCCTGGGCAGAAAAGAATGCTTGTGATCAGGTTCCTAGAAGGATCTCTGAAAACAGCTGGATAAAACCCCTGAAGATTGGGACAATACACCCTCCATTGTGGAAACAAAGCCCTACTTTAATAAAGTTAAAATCCAAGAAATAGGCTAGGAAAATGAGTAGACAACAAAAAAAAGTTTCTGACTATTGAAAGTTTATGGTGACAAGAAAGATCAAAACACATGATCGGAAGATGATAATAAAGTCAAAGCTCTTATGTCCAAAGCTTCCAAAAAAAATAAGAATTGGGCTCAAGCCATGAAAGAATTTTAAAGGAATTTTGGAAATCAAGTAAGAGAACTAGAGGAAAAATTAAGAAAAGAATTGAGAATGGTGCAAAAGGAAATACAGAGTTAATGAGAAGAATGCTTTAAAAACCAAAATTGGCCAATTGGGAAAGGAGATAGAAAAACTCACTGAGGAAAATAATTCCTTAAAAAATAGAATTGAGCAAATGGAAACTAATGACTTTATGACAAAACAAGATACAATAAAGCAAAATAAAAAAAAAAAGAAAAGAAAAAGAAAAAAGTGAAATATTTACTTGGAAAAACAATTGATCTGGAATATAGATTTAGGAGAGATAATTTAAAAATTATTGGTCTATCTGAAAGTCATTTTCAAAAAAAGAACCTGGACATCATTTTTCAAAAAAATATCAAGGAAAATTGTCCTGATATTCTAGAATCAGAGAGTAAAATAGAAATGGAAAGAATCCACCAATCACCTCATGAAAGAGATCCCAAAATGGAAGCTTCCAGGAGTATTATAGCCAAATTCCAGGACTCCCAGGTCAAGGAGAAAATATTGCAAGCATCCATCAAAAAAAAAATTCAAATATAGTGGAGCCACAGTCAGGATAATACAAAATTTAACAGCTTCTACGTTAAAGGACTGGAAGGCTTGGAATATGATGTTCCAGAGAGCAATGGAGCTTGAATTACAAACAACAATCACTTACCCAGCAAAATTGAGTAAATCTTTCAGAGGAAAAGGTGGTTTCAATGAAATTGAGGATTTTCAAACATTTGTGATGATAAGACCAGAGCTAGAGAAACATAAGGTAATCAGGAAAGTGATATCATAAGGGACTTAATAAAGTTTATCTGTATACATTCCTACATGGGAGGATGATACCTGTAACTCATTAGAATGTTTTCATTATTATGGCAGTTAGAAGGAGGATATATAGACAGAGGGCACAGGTGTGAGTTGAATATGAAGGGATAATGTCATTTAAAAAAATAAATGATGAAATTGAGGGCTAAGGGAGTAATGTACAGAGAGAAGGGGAAAGTGAGAAGTGGAATGGTACAAATTATCAGCCATTAAAAAAGATCCAAGAAAAAGCTTTTTCTGTGGTGGGGAAGAGAGGAAGGAGAAGGTGAGAGAGTGAACCTTACTCTCATCAGAAAAACATGCATACTTAGTATGGGTATAGAAATCTATCTTACCCTGCAGGAAAATAGGAGGGAAATGGGATATGGGAAGAAGGGGTGGGGGATAAAAAAGAGGTCATATTGGGGAAAGGAATAGTCAGCATCAAAATACTTTTAGAGAGACTAATGCGAAAGGAAAGAGAGGGAATGAATGGGGGGACATATAGTTAGCAATCATAATTATAAAGAGAATTTCAAAGCAAGTTTCTCTGATAATACCTCATTTCAAACATAGAGAGAACTGAGTCAAATTTATAAAAAATAAAAACCATGTCCCAACTGATAAATGATCAAAAATGTGATCTGTGCCCAAAGGGCTATAAATTCATGCATATCCATTGATTTAACAACACTATTACTTGGCATGAATACCAAAAGAGATTTTTAAAAAATGAAAATTACTTATATGTACAAAAATATTCATAGCAACTCTCTTTTCAGGGAAAAAGAAATTGGACATTAAGAGGATGCCCATCAATTGGAGAATGACAATAAACTGTAATGCATGTTTATGATGGAATATTACTGTTCTATGGGAAGTGATGAGCAGGATGCTCTCGGGGAAAACAAACAAACAAACAAACAAACAAATCCTGGAAACTCTTCCATGAACTCAAGCAAAGTGAAATCACTGTATACAAAATAGTAGCAATGTTCTGGGATGACCAGCCATGATTAGCTTTGCTATTCTCAGAAGTACAATCATCCATGACTACTCTGAAGGACTTATGATAAAAAATCCTATCCATACCCAGAGATGGAACTGATTGTGTCTGAATACAGATTGAAGCATTCTCTTTTTCTCTCTCTATTGCATCCGTTTTTTTAAACTTATTTTTTTTTCTTGAGGGATTTTAATTAGGGTGAAAGATCTATGTCCCCTTCCCCCCATTTTACTTTTATGTAAATGTTTTGCATGACTTCACTTGTGGTTTCTTAATTGTGAATGGGGATAAGGGAGAGAGCCTAGAACTCAAAAATTTTAAAAACAAATATTAAAAAAGAACAAAAAATGCATAGTATTACAAAGAAAAAAAATAAATACAGAAACATCAAGCAATCAAAAAAAAGTTACTAAATCTTATGTTACTCTGACTAAGGCTGTATGATATTTAAATCCTTTCTGGCTGCTTGTAATATTTTCTCTTTGACCTGAGAGCTTTGAAATTTGGCTATAATATTCTTGGATGTCTTTGGGGAATGTCTTCAGATGGTGATCAGTATATTCTTTCAATTTCTATTTTACCTTCTGTTTTTAGAATATCAGGGAAGTTTTCATTGAGAATTGCTTGAAAGATATCTAATCTCTCTCTTTCTCTCTCTCTCTCTCTCTCTTTCTCTCTTTCTCTCTCTCTTTAATAATAGCTTTCAGGTGGTACAATAATTTTTAACTTATCTCTTCTGAATCTATTTTCCAGATTAGTTGTTTTTCTAAAGAGATCTTTCACATTGTCTTCTGGTTTTCATTCTTTTGGTTTTGTTTTGTTTCTTGATTTCTTATAAAGTCAATACTTACCATTTGTTAAATTCTAATTTCTAAGGAATTCTTTTCTTCAGCAAGTTTTTGTACCTCCATTTCCATTTGTCTACTTTTTTTTTTTTTTTAAGAGTTTTTACTTTGGTGAATTTTTGACCTCTCTTATGATTTGGCCAATTCTACTTTTTCAAGCATTCTTTTTTAATTTTCTTTTTGTACCTCCTTTACCATTTGGCCTAGTCTGTTTTTAAGGTGATATTTTCTTAAGCGTTGCCATTTTTCATCATTTTCTTGAATCATTCTCATTTCTCTTCCCAATTTTTCCTTCATCTCTCTTACTTGGTTTTTAAAATCTTTTTTTTAGCTCTTCTATTACCTGAGACCAATTCATATTTTTCTTGGAGGCTTTGGATATAGGAGCTTTGACTTTGTTATTTTCTTATGAATATGTGTTTTGATCTTCCTTGTCATTATACAATCAGATTTTTTTCCTATGTTTTCCCCAGTCTACTACTTGACTTTTAACTTTTTGTTAAAATAGATTTCTATTTCCAGGGTAGAGTATGCATTGTCCCAGGCTTTAGACATTTTATGTAGCTGTTTTTAGAGATAGTTCTAGGAACCTGTTAGTTTTCAATTTTCCTAAGGTGGTAATCTAAGAAGAGGTGTTTACTACTCTCCTAGCCTGTACTTTGGTCATTGAGTGACCACAAGGACTCTTTTGTACCCTGATATTGTAAAGGAGGGTTCCTGCTGCACTATGGCTATAGGCTCTCATGTGCTATTGCTCCTCTTCATCTTGGGAGTACCTGTGGTGTTCTTTTTTTTAAAAATAAGAGTTCTCTCTGAGAGAAAGCAGGTTTCTTGGAGAGGTTTTCTGGAAGCAGCCTTAGTCTCAGTTGAAATAAATAATTATTCCAAAATTGCAGCCAGCTGATAAAAGGTTCAAATCTTTTTTTGTTTTCTTCAATATAGCTCGGTTAGCTCAGAGGTCCCTGTTTGGGTGCCAAAATTTTGGATGTTCTTTTTCCAAAACACATCCAGGTGATAAAAGTGTTCAGATCTTTTATTGTGTCCTTCAATATAGCCCAGTTAGCTCAGAGGCCTATCTCTCTGCCTGGTTCCAAGAGCTCCGCCCAAATGTCTCCAAATCTAAAGGTTTGTCCTTCCAACTCCAGCCAGCACCAAGGTAGAAGATATGATGATTCTTTCTTGCCTCGAAGATAGAGCTTGTAGGCTTTCTTCCAGAGTGCTCCTCTCTGGCCCCAGTCAACGTTCACAAGAAAACTCCTTCGAGTGGCTCACTGGAATTGTATTTATGCTACTTCTCTGAGAGTGGGATTGTGGGATATCACCCAGCATGCTCTCTGAAATCTCCCAAACATGTGAACTCCAATGAGCACTTAGATACTTATGAGCTCTCTAAAGATGTGAACACAAGCATCGTTTCTATCAGTTGTACTTAGTACCTTGTTTCAAGTTCTGGCCCCAAATATCTCTTTCTAAGATCAAATCAATCATATTGAACCATGCCAAATTAGATAATTATTGTCTCTATCAACTCCAATGTCTTAACAGTTTGTAAAGATTCCAACAAGTACCAGCCAGGACTGTGGTTCAGATCTTGATATGGGTAAAGCAAAAGAGTACTGCTTCAGTGCTAGCAAATCTCTGTAATCTCCTTCTGACAATTTGTTCAATCCCTATACTGAGTGTGGGCTGAGAGTTCAAAAGCAGCTGTTGTTGCTGCTGATTCAGCATCCCCCAAGACCTATCCCTGGTTTGCATGGACTGAGGCTGTACTGGCATGGCCTGTACAGCACTGTGCTCTACTCTCACCCAGGTGAGACAGAATTTTTCTGATGACCTTCTAAGTATTTTGAGTTAGACATTTATTTCATTCTGTCTTTTTATGACCTCTTCTTCTCTCAATTTTTTTGGGGGAATCATTATTTGAAGGGATTTGAAGGAAAACTCAGGTGAGTTCCTCCCTTTTCTCTGCCATCTTTGTTCCACATTTCTGGTTTTATCTTACTAAATAAAACACCATATAAAAATATCTATTAGCGTAGTGTTTTATAACTGATTATTCAAAGGTGGGTATTAGTAGTATCAAATTCTTTACGAGTATGCAAAACATTTATTATCAAAGAGAAAAGGACCCACATGTGCATATGTTTACATATATTGGATTTAACATATTTTAACATGTATAACATATATTGGATTGCTTACCATCTAGGGGAGGGGGAGGAGGAAGGAAGGGAAAATTTGGAACACAAGGCTATACGAGGGTCAATGCTGAAAAATTATTTGTGCATATGTCTTGAAAATAAAAAAAGTCTTTTTTTTTTTTTTTTTTTTTTTTTTGTAGTGGCAAAGAACAAGAAAATATGTGAATGAGTAGATGTCCATCAGTTAGGAAATGACTGAATAAGTTATGGTATATAAATGTAATGGAATATGTGAACATATTTATACAATTATCTTGCTTCAGGAGAAAAGTCAGATCAAAAAGGAAAGGAAATGTCACTCCTTATTTTTAATGAGTTAGATTTTATACTTAGGTGATTAGGATTTTCTTTAAATTTTTTTTATCTCAAATTGTTTCATTATTTTTTAAAGAAAAATTATGGGGATTTTCCTATCTAGCATTTTCCCTATCCTTCCTTCCCTCCCTTCTTTCTTTCCTGCTTCCTTATCTCTCTCCCTACCTTCCCTCCCTTTCCTTATTCCTCTCTTTCTTCCTTTTCTTCCCCCTTTCCTTCCCTCCTTCTCCTCTCCCCCCATTCTGGTCTCCTAACAAAATCACAGGCTACGTTGTGTTTGTTTTTTTTTTTTTTTTAATTTCATTTGATTTAGCTATATACCTACTATATTTTCCCTCAATGGAATATATTCCCCTGGAGGGCAAGGTGTGTTTTCCCTTTTGTCTGTATACCTAGTACATTCAGTACATAACAAGCACTTAATAAATCCTTGTTGGATTAATTTAAATTGAGCCATTTCAATTTTGAAGGAAAAAAAGTAGGCTTCTAGTATACTGCATCATAACTATTTGGAAAATTACAAGGACATCAGAATTCTTAAAAAGATTAAAAATACTAATTGGAAATTCTATGATTCTATTAGGTTAGGAGTTTCAAAGTAAATGAGAATTGTGCTCCAATTGCCCCTGCATAGCCCCTCTTTCACCTATATTACTGTTCTCTTTATCATATACATACAAAATATTCTTCCCAAGTACAAAAAAGAAGAATGATATAAAAGAAACGAGATAGAAAAACAAAATAAAACAAACAGCAGCAACAAAAACAACAATAAAAATAACCTATGATTGCTTCTTTTCTGTTATGTATTATCACTGTTTTTGCAAGGCATCCTTTCCCCTAAAGAGTTTGAGCCACTTGAGTTGAGTTTATATTCTTTGTTAGTATAGACATACATCAAAGGTAAGTATCGCTTAATTATAGAATGTGTTTGTTTTTTACTGATGAGTTTAAGTCTCATGAAACATATTTTGTAAGCAGTGGAAAGCATGTCCCCTAATTTGCATTTGCAACTAGCAATTAGCTAACTCAACCCTTTCTTCTTGTTTTTCTTTTTTAGGAAAATGTTTTAAAATGAGGAAACATGTACAAATGAACACATAAAGCTTATTTATGTGTTTTCCAATGGTACAAAGAGTTTTTGGAGTGTGCAACAAATTTATTAATTAAGAACATAAATAAATAATAATTTTTGTTCAAATTGTGGGAAGGAGGGAATAAGAGAAATAGGAAAATGTTTAGGAGACTGTCTTCTGGGATTCATCTGAATATATCTTTAAAATGAATAGATTTCACTGTGTTTTAGCTGAAAGCAGCCTTTTAGCGGGTTAATGATAAATATCTTATACCACTTTTTGGAACTTTATATCAAACTAAATCAGATGATATTAAAGTCATAATAAAGCATATATACTTATCTCACCTGAATATTTCAAAGAAAAATGTTATTGCATGCAAAAATATTAAGAATACTTGAAAAAATACAACTTAATGCTTTCAAAGTTATCTCTTTGCTTTTGCCTATAAATACAAGCCAAAGCAGAATAAAGCATGAAAATAAGTCAATTTATAAACAACCAAAATCATTTGCCAAAGATCACAATCTTGTTCAGATTAATTATAACCTTTGAGAAATTACAAGACAATAGTAAAGTTTACTTTATTTTTGCATTATTGCTGGTGTGAGTGTTGGGGAACCTTACCTTACTATTGGTAGAGCTGAGGGAGAATTATATATTTCTAAGTATAATTACATTCCTATTTAGCAAATAAATTTATGTGATAAAAGTCACCCTGAAGCCATTGAACCTATTTATCTATTCCATAAAACATTTTGTTTTAAGTTATTGGTACTCTATGTGACTTATTTGTAGCATAAACATATGAAATAAGGCTTTAGTCAGCACAGAAGGTACGGCTTTTTGAAGGCTGGGTATTATTTGATAAAATATCAAAAGCTAATTCAAAATAATAGTGACCAGAAGAGTTTTTACTGAAGTCCACTAGAATGCTCTTAGCTTAGTCATCATAATCTAAGCATAATTTAAATTAACATCAACACTAACATATTGGGAGATATACTTAATACCATTTTATTTTCCTATTTCCATTCTACTTTTGATTGACTGACATATGGCTTGAAATGACTAAAATGGGTTGGAAAAATATGTAACCAGACTTCCTTCTTTTGCTTAAGAACTTAAACAATAAGGAAATATTTCAAACAACAACAAACATTCTCTCTTTCTTTCTATTAGTGTATAAAATATCACTAGAGGCATTAGAAACATCTTCATTAACATGTTATTTGTTATATATTTTTGTTATTAACATGTTAATTGAATATAATAGAGGGAAAAGGGGAGGCAGAGATTGACAGAAGGGAAGGCAGATTGGGGGAGATGATAGAAGCAAAATACTAGTAAGAAAAGAATGAATAATGGGAAAGAAAGGAGAAACAGTAAGAAAAATAGAATGAAGGAAATTTAGATTTAGAAATCATAATTAAATGTCAGTGAGATGAACTCTCTCATAGAATGTAAGCAGATGGCAGAGACAGAATCCCACAATATATTGTTTACAAGAAACACAATTTAAACAGACAGACGCACATAGAATAAAAGTAAAAGGCTGAAACAGGATATATAATACTTCAGCTGAAATAAAACAGCAAACAAGCAAACAACAAAAATAAACTGGGGCAGCAATCCTGATCTCAGAAAAAGTACAAAGTAAAAGCAAAAATATATCTAATTAAGAGATAAGGACACTACATATTGCTAAAAGCTATAAAAATTAAACAATTTTTATTGCATTATGATCCAAAAGGAATGCATTTAATAGTTTTGCCTTTCTACATTTGATTTAAGGTTTTTATTCCCTTCCCTTTCTCTGGATGTGAATGATTCTTTGTATCACAACTCTTTTGGAATTGTCTTGAATCACATTGTTGTTGAAAAGAGCCCAGCTTATCATAGTTGATCATTATATAATCTTGTTGCTATGTACAAGGTTCTCTTGATTCTACTCACTTCACTTAGCACCACTTTATGTAAATCTTTCCAGGGTTTTCTGAAATCAGCCTGATCATCATATTTTATAGGACAATAATATTCCATTACATCAGTATATCATAACTTATTCAGCCATTCCAAACTGATAAGCTTCTACTCAATTTCCAGTTCTTTGCAATTACAAAAAGGCTTGCTACAAACATTTTTGTACATGTGAGTCCTTTTTCTCTTTTTTGGTGATCTCTTTAGTCTGTAGACCCAGTCAAGCCACTACTGGATCCAAGTGTATGCATGGTTTTATAGCCCTTTGGACATAGTTCCAAATTGCTCTTCAAAATGGTTGGATCAATTCACAGCTCCACCAACAATATATTAGTGTCCCAGAAAAACTATCATTTTTTTGTAGATGATATGATAATGTAATTAGGAAACAGTAGAGAATCAACTGAAAGCTACTTGAAATAATCAACAACTTTAGGGAAGTTTCAAGATATAAAATAAACCCACATAAATTACCAGCATTTCTTTATTTGACCAAAAAAGCCAAGCAGCAAGAGACAGAAAGAGAAGTTCTTTTCCACAAAATAAACATAAACAATATAAAATATTTAGCAGAGTGCCAGCCAAGACAAACCGAGGAGCTATATGAACACAATTGCAGGACTCTTTTCACCCAAATAAAGAATGAGCTAAACAATTGGAAAATATCAAATGCTCATTGGTAAGCTGAGCCACAATAATAAAAATAACAATTTTGCTTAGCTAATTTATTCAGTGCTATATCAATCAAAGTACCAAAATTTTATTTGATAGAGCTAGAACAAAATTACAAGATTTATGTGTACAAACAAAAAGTAAAGAATATCAAGGGAATTAATGAAAACATAAATATATATATATATATATATATATATATATATATATATATATATATATATGAGATGACCTGCCAATACCAAATCTCAAATTATAAACTTGTAATCCTCAAAACTCTCTGGTGCTGGTTGAAAAATAAACTGGTACTTCAATGGAATAGATTAGTTATATAAGACAAAGTAGTCCATGACCATACTAATCTAGTTTTTGTTAAACCCAAAGATCACAGCTTTTGGGAAAATAACTCACTATTTGACAAATACTACTGGGAAGACTGAAAATAATCGCACACAAACTAGGTATAGATTGACATCTCACATAATAAACTTGGTATATATATATATATAATGTAAACACATTAAAAACACAAGGAATAGTTACCCATCAGATCTATGAGGAAGGGAAGAATTCATGATCCAAAAAGAGGGAGAGAGTATTATGAAGTATCAAGTTAATTATTTTGATTATATTAAATTAAGAAACTTTGGTATAAACAAAATCAAGATTACATGGAAAGCAGAAATCTGGGAAACAATTTTTACAGCAAGTGTTTCTGATAAAGACCTCATTTTTTAAATACAAAGAGATCTAAGTCAAATTTGAAAGATTACAATCCATTTCCCAATTGATAAATGATAAAAGGATATATATAGAGGTTTTCAGATGAAGAAATTAAAGCTATCTATATCTAAGTGAAGAAGTGCTCTAATTCACTTTTGATTAGAGAAATGTAAATTTAAACTATTCTGAGGTGTCATTTTGTACCTCTCAGTTTGGGTAATGTGACAAAAGAAAATAAAATGATAAATGTTTGAAAGGATGAGGGAAAATTGGGATACTTGCATAATTGGTGGAGTTTGTATCTATTTCAATCATTCTGCAGGGCAATTTGGAACTAATTCCAAAAAACAACCAAACTGTGCATATCCTTTGATCTAATAATACCACTAATAAGTCTGTATTCCAAAGAAATCATTAAAAAAGGAAGGGAAAGACCCCCCCCCCCTCATGTACAAAAATGTTTATAGCAGTTCTTTCTGTGATGGCAAAAAAATTGGAAACTGACAGGATGCCTATTGATTGAGGAAAGGGTGAACAAATTATAGTATATAAATATAATGGAATACCATTGTTCCAAAAGAAATGATGAACAGACAGATTTCAGAAAAACCTGGTAAGACTTACACAAGTGATGAAAAGAGAAATGAGCAAAACCAGGACAACACTACATAGCATCAGCAACATTGTATTGTTTTCTTTCTTTTTTTTATTATTATTGTAACTTTTTATTGACAGAACCCATGCCTGGGTAATTCTTTTTACAACATTATCCCTTGCATTCACTTCTGTTCTGACTTTTCCCCTCCCTCCCTTCACCCCCTCCCCCCAATGGCAAGCAGTCCTATACATGCTGAATGTCACTATATAGCCTAGATACAACATATATGTGCAGAACTGAGCAGTTCTCTTGTTGCACAGGAAGAACTGGATTCAGAAGGTAAAAAATAACTTTGGAAGAAAAACAAAAATGCAAACAGTTTACATTCATTTCCCAGTGTTCTTTCTTTGGGTGTAGCTGCTTCTGTCCATCCTTGATCAATTGAAACTGAGTTAGATCTCTTTGTCAAAGAAATCCATTTCCATCAGCATACATCCTCATACATTATTGTTCTTGAGGCATATAATGATCTCCTGGTTCTGCTCATTCCACTTAGCATCAGTTCATGCAAGTCTCTCCAAGCCTCTGTATTCATCCTGTTGGTCATTTTTTACAGAACAATAATATTCCATAACATTCATATACCACAATTTATTCAACCATTCTCCAATTGATGGGCATCCATTCATTTTCCAGTATCTAACCACTACAAACAGGGCTGCCACAAACATTTTGGCACATACAGGTCCCTTTCCCTTCTTTAGTATCTCTTTGGGCTTTAGTATAAGCCCAGTAGTAGCATTGCTGGATCAAAGGCTATGCACAGTTTGATAACTTTTTGGGCATAGTTCCAAATTGCTCTCCAGAATGGCTGGGTGTATTCACAACTCCACCAACAAAGCACTGGTGTCCCAGTTTTCTCATATCCCCTCCAGCATTGCACATTATCTTTCCCTGTCATTCTAGTCAATCTGACAGGTGTGTAATGGTATCACAGAGTTGTCTTAATTTGCATTTCTCTGATTAATAATGACTTGGAGCATCTTTTCATATGGGTAGGAATAGTTTCAATTTCTTTGTCTGAGAATTGTCTGTTCATATCCTTTGACCATTTATCAATTCGAGAATGGCTTGATTTCTTATAAATTAGAGTCAATTCTCTATATATTTTGGAAATAAGGCCTTTATCAGAACCCATTTTATTGTTTTCAATTGAGAATGACTAAATTCATAAGGAGATGTTAATAACATTAGAAAAGGGGCTTCAGTGCATTGGAGTCATTCTTTTTTTTTTTAATTTTAATATGCTTTTTTTTTTATTGACAAATTTTCTCTCCCTAAAACCTTACTCTCTACACATTAGGAAAAAAAACACACAAAAAACCCCCAAGAACCTTGCAACAATTACAGATAGGCAAGGAACACAATTTCCCACATCTAAAAATAAATGTATCTATTCTGCAGCTTGAGTCTATTTCTTTTCTATGAGGAACTAAATGCTCTAGTTTATCATTGGTCTTTTGGAATCATAGTTGGCCACTGAAGTTTGATCAGAATTCTAAAGTCATTTAAATTTGCCTTTGTTGTCAGTGTATAAATCATTATCCTACTTCATTCAATCTTCCTATGTTTCTCTGCAACCATTTCTTTCATTGTTTGTTACAGCAGAGTATTATTTCATTACTTTTGAATGCTATTTGTTCAACCATTCCTAAGCTGATCACTATCCTCTAAGTTTTCAGTTCTTGACTTTTAAGAAAAGAAGTTCTACAAACATTTTTGTACATAACACTTTTCTTCTTTATTTGATCTTTCTAGAAATGGAAGCCTACTAGAGGTATGAGCAAATTAGTAACATTTTGGACATAGTTTCAAATTGCTTTAATATGTGCCTGTTTTCTCATAACAATCAAATATATGTTGACCTTTTTGGAAGATTTATGGGAATATATGGACAAAAATTGCAGAAGATAAATAGATATGAGTGAGTTACAGTCTCCACTGTTAGAGAGAATATCTATAATTTTTTCTGGTTGCAATAATACCAAAATACCTAAGATAAGTCTTTGTTCTGGTGAGAGGCCTCTGATTTAGACATGTTACAACATTTAAGGAATTGATTTGATTTATCTGAAATGGTGAAATGAATCTTCCATTGGAAAAAAGATGTAGATTCTAGTACTATATTTGGTTTTGACCTCCTTTCTGGGCTTCCCTCATCCATAAAATGAAAGTATTGGTAGAGCAATCACTTCTGTTGTCTTTTTCAGCAGCATTATCCTCTAAGCTAATAAAAAATGTCAACAATAATTTTTTTTTTATTTAATAGCCTTTTATTTACAGGATATATACATGGGTAACTTTACAGCATTAACAATTGCCAAACCTCTTGTTCCAATTTTTCACCTCTTACCCCCCCCACCCCCTCCCCTAGGTGGCAGGATGACCAGTAGATGTTAAATATATTAAAATATAACTTAGATACACAATAAGTACACATGACCAAAACGTTATTTTGCTGTACAAAAAGAATCAGACTCTGAAATATTGTACAATTAGCTTGTGAAGGAAATCAAAAATGCAGGTGGGCATAAATATAGGGATTGGGAATTCAATGTAATGGTTTTTAGTCATCTCCCAGAGTTCTTTTTCTGGGCATAGCTAGTTCAGTTCATTACTGCTCCATTAGAAATGATTTGGTTGATCTCGTTGCTGAGGATGGCCTGGTCCATCAGAACCGGTCATCATATAGTATTGTTGTTGAAGTATATAATGATCTCCTGGTCCTGCTCATTTCACTCAGCATCAGTTCGTGTAAGTCTCTCCAGGCCTTTCTGAAATCATCCTGTTGGTCATTTCTTACAGAACAGTAATATTCCATAATATTCATATACCACAATTTATTCAGCCATTCTCCAACTGATGGACATCCATTCAGTTTCCAGTTTTTAGCCACTACAAAAAGGGCTGCCACAAACATTCGTGCACATACAGGTCCCTTTCCCTTCTTTATAATCTCTTTGGGATATAATCCCAGTATGTCAACAATAATTTTAGAAAAACATGGGTAGATTTGTACAAAGTGTTGAAGAACAAAATGAGCAGAACCAAGAGAACCTATAGAACCATAGCTATAAAATAATTTTAAGTAAATAAGTCATTTTGACTATTATAAATGCCCAAATTAGCTACAAGGGATATACAAAGGAAGACACTATCTGCATTGAAACAACTGATAAAATAGAACAACTTTATATAAACACACACATATACACAACTTGTGGATGTGTGTGTGCATGTATGTGTGTGTATGTGTGTGTGTGTGTGTGTGTGTGTGTCTGTGTGTAAACTTTTTAGAGTGAAGAGGAGGGAAGAAAACAGGAAAAAAAAAGAAATTTGTATGATAACTTTATTATATATTTTAAAAGAATAGCAAGTTATACACAATTGATTTGTAATTTCATGTATAATTGTTTTTAAAAATTATGCTGTTATAAAAATGCTTGTTTTATTCCATCAATTTAAAATAAAAGGAATAAAAATTTTTAAAATAAGATAACAGAGTACTGAATACAAAATTGGACTTAGAATATTTTAAATGATTGATTTGTTAGTTGATTATATAAATTTTAATGGTATGACTAGGAAGATTTCATTAATTCTATAAATACATGGCACAAATTTCCATAATGACAGGACTGTTATCTGTAGATGAAAAATAATCATGACTATTTTCTTCCTTTTATCTAATTCAGGGCATGCCTTTTAAAAATCAATTTAGAATTGTTGTATAACTTGTTCTGCTTCTTCTCACTTCACTTTGAATCAGTTTATATGAGTCTTTTTAGGTATCATTGAAATCATAATTTCATCAAATCTTATAGTGCAAGAGTATTCCATTACATAAAATATTTACTAATTGAAAAAAATTGCTGGGTTAAAAATGATGTTCTTTTTTTCCAGTCAGTAACAGAGAAAACTTTGTGTAGTGGATAATACAGTGTGTGGCTGGCTGAAGCCCACTAAAAGTACAAGGCATATAGAGCATTTATTGGAGGTAGAGGGAGGAAAATATTTAATTAAGGCAAAGAAACATGTACATATAAATATGCAAATACATCAAATTATTTCTCACATTATGGATATAATTTTTAAGATAAACTTTAAAGTTGTAAGACACAGAGTTATACTAGCATTAAAATAACAACAACAAAATAAGATGGTTCTAGCATAGATATTTACGAAGTCTTCATCTGAATACCATGAAGGAAACATTCAGATTAGTTCTTCAAGAGCAAATAGCTGCTCCTATAAATTGTACCCTGGGCAGTTCTTGCCATTATTCTTCATCCCATGTGAACATGAGAAGGACAAATAATGATTTTCATTCTAGGAAGTGTCTCTTTAGCAAATCCATAATTTACATTAACTAATAGATGGCAGTAAATTACCTACTCTGTTACCAAGTAACATAGGTTTCCAAGAAATAAACCAATGTCCAATGAGACAAGGAAAAGGAAAAGGAGAAACAGAGAGGAAGCTGTAGCACCATATTGACTAGAAAGAAGAGGGTTAGATCTTCAATGTGTTACTGTCCATTACAAGAAACATTCAAAGAGAAGAGACAAAGCCATTTTATAGTTTTATTTCTTCTGTTCTAGTCATATCATATGTAACTAGGTTGAGTGTTGGACAAGATCTGTGTTCAAGTTCTGACTCAGATATTTATAAACTATCACCCTGCGCATGTCACTTAATCTCTCTCAATCTATTTAATAATAAAAGTGCCACTGTCATGATCAGATGAGATAATATAGCTAAAGTACTTCACAAACCTTAAAATGCTATATAAATGTTAGTCAAGTGCCTTATAAATGTTAGTCTTATATATGATTATTTTCTTATTAGACTGTCTAAAGCTTTCTCAGTCATCCATCAGCCAATTAATCAAGAAATAATTATTAAACACTATATCATAGATAGTATTAAGTTCTAGAGACACTAAAAAGGCAAAATCATGGTTTCTGTCTTGAAATAGCTCTCATAAGAGAAGTGACAGCATACAAATAAGTATGTACAAATAAGATGAACAATGTATGTAACAAGAATTAATCTCAGAGGGAAAGCATTGGGGAAATGGGGTGAAGGGTTTATTTATTTGGAAAGGTTTTCTTCCCAATGAAGAGATTTGAGTCAAGTATTGAAGGAGGGTAAGGAAGTTAAAGAGGAAGAGTTGAGAAGGGATAGTTGTGGGTCAGATAGATGTGGAAGTAACATCATATCTTAAATTCACTAAACCTTATATCAGGTATAAGATCCTATGGGGAGATTATTTCTGCTTATTAAAGTCAAATGATTTTGAAGAAAAAAAGTGGAATTTTATTAACCGAATACTGCTTTGAATCAGCCACCCCCCAGATTTGTCATCTATTTCTCCTGATTTCTATTTTTGATGTTTGAGGAGGGAATGATGACTTATTACTATATGTCCATTTCCAATCCCCATTCTAAACTGCTAAAACATTACAAAATGTCAATTGAGGAAGAAATTAAGTCCCTAGAGAGCAGGGATAATTGCATATTATAGATCTATATTACTAACATCAACTGTCACATAGTAGGTGTTGATTGATTGGAGAATAATAAGCTTAAAAATAATCACTTGGATTATTTTTCCTTCAAGGAGTATCTACACTCAGTTTGTCTAACACAAAACTTTTTAAAGTCTTCTATTTAACTTTCTGAATAAAAAATTAAAGATAAAAACAGAAGAGGCCCAAAGGACCAGAGCTAGGCCAGACGTCTCTATTTTTGAAGTAACATTATTTCCGCAACACTGACATTCAAGGTACAGCTTTCAAAAATACTTCCTCTTGTGGTTATGTTGCTTTTATCTTTCCTACTTTATTAAAATAGTTAAATGGAAGATATTCTGTAACTCCAATTTAGCTTTTATTTTCCAATAAAAACGACAGTCAAAAAACAGAAGCAGAGAGAGCTGCTACAATGGGGTTAAGCACATGCTGAGCAGAGAGTGAAAAATGTTTGGCTAATAGGCTGGAGGTGCAGAAAGATGAAGTTTTCTAAAAAACTTGGTGAGAGACTAAAGGAAGGGCAAGGAATAGTCTTCATCTTTTTTCTTCTGTACCCGCTCTGCTGTCGTGAAACTTATTTAACAAAATCTTTAAAAGACCATTTACAATGTGCTATTTGAACACTTTAAAGCAGTTATTTTGGTTTGATGTGCCCTTTCAAGTTTGCTTTGAAAGTATAGTTTTCCCTGCTTCCTTTATTGCTCCAATAACAATATTTCCCCTGCAATTAATCATAAAATCTATTCAACAATGTGTTCTTAAATAATATTTACTGGGCTCCCACAGAGATGTTCCACACAGAAGGCATACACTGACTATTCCATAAACAGTTATTCCAAAAGATAATATAAAGAGATTAGATTTAGATTTAACAAATAATTTTATATTCATTATATAATTTCCAAGCAACCCTTCAATTCTAGATCCATAATGCAAGTACTAAATATTAATTCTTTAAAGATTTTTCATTTTCCCCCCAGACTAAGGCTTGACCACTTATAGCTATAATGGAAAACTCATTTTTACTACTTTTAGCATGGATATCTGATAATCCATGGCAGGGGATTGCAAATATTGGACATTCATATTGAATTCAATATTTCTATACTATAAATACCATGAATTGCTAAGAGTCACAATAGCATATTACAAATGAAAACTTAACAAGAACCTATTTCTAATTCATAGTACTGAGTCAGATGTGAATGTTTTCATTTATCTAAGGATAAATTCTTATTTGTATATGATACTTAATATATTTAATAAATTGGCAACTTTTGTGGATTCTATATCTGCAACACTTCTTACTCTTTTCCATTTCCTTCTATTCACAATGTTACCACTCTAGTTTAAGCCTTTATTGCTTCTCACCTGGGCTATTGCAATAGGCTCCTAATTGGTTCCCCTTTCTCCAATCTACACAGCTGCCAAAATGATTTTCCTCAAGGACAAGAACCATGTCATTCCTTTGCTAAATAAACTCTAGGGAGTTTCTATTACTTCTAGGATTAAATACAAACTCTACTTTTTGGCATTTGAAGTCCTTCCTAACCTGTTTCCAACCTAGCTTTTCAGCCTTATTATATATTATTCCTCATTGTGGCCCAGTTATTCTGGCTTTAATATTGTTCCTAAAATGTTACACACCTTTTTACACTTCCTTGTTTCTACACAAGCTGTTACCCATGCTTAGAATGAAGCATTGCATGCCTTTCCTCACTTCTGTCTCATAGAATTCGTTGTATTCTTTTTTTTCTTTTTTAAAAAATTAATCTTTAGTATTCATAAAATTCAATTCAACATGCACTTCCTACATTAGGACTTTTCTGATTTCCCTCAGCTGCTAGTAACTCTACTGTATCTCATTTCATATTTTTACATATATGTTTCATTTGCTTATTTTATATGTATTTATAAGTGAATATATGTACACACAAACTTAACACATATATGTGACAAGAGAGAGAGAGAGAGAGAGACAAAGGCAGAAACAGAGACAGAATGTTGTCTCTCACTAAAGAATGAAGCAGATTAAAAAAAAAAATCTCCTTAATAGTAGGGACTATTTTGTATCTTCATACACCTGAAAGGAACCTTATATTTTGGTTTTTCTATTTCTGAAATATAGTACAACACATAGTAGTTGTTAAATAAATTTCTGGTGATTTTGTGAATGATTTTACATGTGAATTTCTCTATAAATCTTATTTTAAAAATTAAAAGCTGTACATTTCAAGTTGATAGTGAAACTATAAGCACAAATATAGGTTTACTCTTTAAAATAGGTTTACTCTTTAAAATAGTTATAAAAGGTAAGAATTTCCCTTTTAGTTGAAATGTACACATTCACATTCCATTGTAATGTCTTATGATATAGAAATGTCTATACATTCTCAAAGGTAATGCCCATGGAACACAAGCCCTTGGCAAGTTCTGGCAAAATGGGAAAGCTTTAATTTAAGGTTCAGCTATAAAGCATGTATTTCATGTTGAGCTTATCAGCCTATCAATATGTGGAGAATTTTAAAACTATGAAGTTTCCTATCAGATGTCAAAATGTGGTTTGGTCAATGTATGAAATGGGCAAAGACTCAAAATAACTAGTAGCGTTCTATAGCAGGATTCTGTTCCTATGGGGAATGCTACAGAGGGAAGAAAAGGAAGAAGAGTGATTTTAGATTGTCTGCAAGCATTAAACTGTCAGTGCTTCAAATTGTTCATCTTTGTCCAAAGAAAGACAAGTTAACATACTGTAAGCAAGGATAAAACATATGCATATGATATTATTGCTATAAATCAAACTAGAATATAAAAGTGATACAGTTAAAAAGGATGACTTACAGGTTTCATTTTGAAAACAAACAAAGTTAGTGTAATCATGTGTCTATAAGCAACAAGAAAACATACAGAGTATCTGGTCATTAAACTTTGCATGACTCATAAGTTTAAGCAAAAATAAAAAAAAATCACTCAAAAAACTGTTATGAACATGGGGCAACAATTGTCAAGTGGATGAAGAAGTAAATTCATAGATAACTAATGGGGAAAAGACACTAAAATAAGATGTATATTTAGATATTCAGCACCTTCAATAGGAAATGGACTCATTGGGAATAATAAAAATTATATTAGAAAATACAGTTTTGATCTAGAAATGGAAAAAGTAATAGGGTTTCAGAAAACTCAGAAGTTTAATGCAGATGACAAATACTTTTCACAAAAAGAAAGTTGGAAGGCTTCTTACTTGAAGAGTATCAAATGACCTTTTTTTTAAAAAATGAAATTAACTGTATCTTAAAAGACAAGTGATGAGTGCTTACTGGCATTGCAGTTATTTCATGTAAGCTGTCTGAGTGCCACTAAATCATTGACTGATTAGGACGAAAGTCAAAGTAAATACCAAATTAAAATAAAGATGACAAAAAGACATGATTATGACAGCAACTTGACTCATTTATATATGCTATTAACTCTGAAAAGTGGTAAATGGACAATGTCAAGATATTCAATTTCCTAAACATTCATTAAATGCCTACTATGTGCAAGGCATAGTGTAGTAGACATTGTTTCTATCATCATTTTCTAAAGAAATTTAACTTCTTATGCAAAATGTCTGCCATAATGAGTAGAATAAACAAAGCTCAAAAAGTTCCTCAGCCAGCAAATCTCCCCAAGCAGATCAACAGCAGCCAGAGAAGTATTGGTTTAAAGTAGTGCTTCAAAAAATGTCTGCAAGAAAGTCTGAAACTTCCCAGATTTTTTTTTTTAAAGAACCTTATGTTGTTTGTTGATAGGAATTAAAATTACAATTTTAGATAATTTTTACTCCAATAATTTTGCCAAAATTTTTGTTTAAATTGAAGAGTTCTACAACTATGAAAAATGTTGAGAACCACTGGCTTAGAGAATACTTTTATTAATAAAACATTATGGAATAGAATAATGAATGACTATTGCCACTTCCAACTTTCTTTTTGTGAAAAGTATTGTCACTTGGCAATTATTAGTTTGTCTGACTAAAGAACTGTTACTTAAGCTGTCATCTCTCTTCAGAATGTGAATAAAGCCACTCTTTCCTAATTGTCCCTTAGCAGAAACTTACTGGGTGTGATTTTTCCTTAGTGTTTCCATTCAAGATCAGACCAGGCTTCATATTGAATTACTTGAGGTACCTGACTCTTAGGAATTATCTCTCACTTTTTATTCACCAATCTTTCTTTTACCATTAAAATCGACTTATGCATGGTTTAGGAATCAATGATTTAAATATACCCAATTTAGTGCCTCACCTAGGAAATTTATATAATTTTTTAAAAAGCTCATTGAGAGTTTGTCTCATTTGGATCAATTCTTCAGCCAAGAGAAAGCCTGACATTTTTGAGCAAAAGTTTTGTCTCTGCCTTGTTTTTGTTTTTCCTTTTCAAATCTTTGTATTCCACAAGTAATTCGCTGTATCTTCCTTTCATAATCCTTCTCTACTGCCCATCCCCACACTTTTGCTCTTTGAAAATAAAGCCATACATAGATCAAGAGAGTTTGTGGTTGATTAGGTTTTATTTAGCCAGAAAATTTTCACTACTTAAATAGAAATTGCAAAGGTAAATTTAGAAAATAGAGATAATCTTTGAAATCAGCTTATTCTCCATAAAGACTGAGAGGGGGAGAAAGGGGAATATGTAGTTTATTGTCTGTTTCTCCCAAGTGAAATATTAGCTACCACAGGTAGCTTGGGCAGACGCTTCTTGATGTCTATTATCTGTCCCATTTTCCCAAGTCAAAGTGAAAGTATACAGGCAACTCAGTTCCCTTATCACTTAACATTTTCACTCCTACTGCAAAAAAAAAAAAAATATTGCTAGTCTATCTGTCTCTCTCGCTCTATCTCTCTAGCTGTCTCTCTCTGTGTCTCTCCACTATATTTATCAGAAACTCAGACTCGTAGTTTTTGACAACCTCTCTATCTTTAGAGATCTGCCTCAAGAAGCTTGCTAAAATTTTCCTTCCTAAACAGTGAAACCCATTTGAGAAGAAAATAAAAATTGAGAAGAAAATAAAAGTCTATGGAGAACTAGCTAAGTCAGAAATACTTTTAGTTAAAACTGGAAACAACAATCATGCTGCTTTTGTATGATGATTTCTTTGCAGATACCCATATACAAAGAATGAATGAATAACAGAAACACTACATTTTGATTTTATCACAAAAGTAACATAAATAGATGAAGATTTGCTGAAATTTTAGGTATTTTCCATGCGATACTATAACTGTGAATTCTATTATCCAGTATTTGTCTCAACATATATTCTTAACAAATGCTCCTTGATTTGAATTGAAGAATCAGGTAATACCATGATCTTAGAGAAATTAAGATTACATAGAAAGAGGTAGATAGAGCTTTACAAATACTCTCAGTTTGTAAAAAAATTGTCACTCAGAGCCAAGGTGACTTGATCAAGGTCAAAGTTTCCAAGAATAATTAGAATCAAGATATTCTAACTCCAGACCTAGTATTCATTATCTATGTCACGATGCCTCTTATAAGACATCACTTCAGATATCTTTCATTTCCTGCCTGGTTGCATTCATTTTAGATTGCTTTGACTTCTTTACCATGTCCATGTGTTGAGTACTTCTTCACTCCCTCTAGTAAAATCAATGATAAGCAACACACCAATACAGAGAAGACAACAAAGCAAAGAAACCTGCTCGTAGACTACTGATGAAACATGTACGACATGGCTTGAACTTATAGGTAGGTGCTCAGCATTCTATCAATAGTATCACTTTTCCGGTATCTTTGTTTTTTAATTACTGTAATAAGCAATATGTCATTTTGGAGTGTTTCTTAAGTTTTCTCTAAGTTTTGAAAGGCAATGGGTAGATGGAAAGTACTATAAAACAATAATAAACTTTATCTTAGAATTTGTTCTAGGGTAGCCAGATTAGTGTATGGAATGCTAGCCTTTTTCTGCCTCAGTTTCCTCATTTGTGAACTGTTGATAATAAGAGCACTTAACATACAGTTATTATGAGAATTAAATGAGATAAGGGTATATGAAGCACATTGCATACCTTAAAACATGCATATAGAATTAGCTATTGTCATTAAACAGAAAATAAATGTAACTCAATCAATAAGTATTAAAACCAAAGCATTTCCTTCTGCTAAATTACCTAAATAATCACATCCAATCTCTATTCTCTAATTTGAAGACAATTATATTGTTTCTCTCAAATTTACCAAAGCATTTCCAATCCAAACCATATTTTCTATAGTCACTTTAATGGTAAATTAGCTTGATTCTGAATTCGATGCTCAGAACTCCTTAACAAATCTTTCTACTTAGACAAAATCATCTCCTCCCATTCCTATACTAAATTCTGGGTCAGATTCTACATGCTTTATTTTATTTTATTTTATTTGGCTGAGGCAATTGGAGTTAAGTGACTTGCAGGGTCACACAGCCAGGAAGTGTTAAATGGCTGAGGTCAGATTTGAACTCAGGTCCTCCTGACTTTAAAGCTGGTGCTCTGTCCACTGCACCAACTAATTGCCCCTCTGCAAGCTTTTTTATGCTACTTCTGATGTTACTTAATCTTTTATATTATTATGGCCAAATTTATAATCTATTCCAAATGTTGCCTTCATGACTTGCCACCACAACTTTACATCTGAATTCATTTTATCTTTTTTCTTTCCATCTTTGCCAAATATGGTATTGCATATGTGACTCTAGTCAAGTCACTTCACTCTGAACTTCAGTTTCTTTATCTGTTGAATAAGGGTTTTGGCTTAGATAACATTTAAGATATCTTTTCTAGCCTTAATTTATGATCTTTTATTCTATAAAGTTCTTTTGTACTTATGTAATCTGGCCACTACACCATTTACAGATCCTCAATGAATTCTTTCATAACCCTACTGTCACTGCATTACATAGTTCTGTTCATATCACTCACCCTTGGCTCATTACAAAATTACCATCTTCAAATTCCTTCATTTGCATCTGACTCTATATAAGGAAAAGACTTCAATTACAATACACATATGATTAGGAAGAAGGACTCTTCATCACATGTAATAGTCTTTGGGAATACTTTTACATAAGAGATTAGTCTCAGGTCCTCAAAGTCTTGTTCAGTATCTGACTTCTTCAAAATATAAACAGCTGCTTAAAAGCCACTTATTCGATAGGGGCTTTAAATAACTTAGATAATTTAAATAATAATATTTGTTCTAGTCTCCCCTCACTTCAATGCCAGGACTAAAACCACTTTAGTTTGGCTCTAAAATTTTGACCTATGCAACCTGTGAAGCATTGGTCGGTTTTATTTGCTTAAGTGGGTTTAATCGTTTTGAATCCATATACCTTTAAATCCAAAAGGGTAATAGCACATATAATAGCAGTTCATTTAGCTGGTTTCTCAAAAGGCAGCTTGGCCTGGCAGAAAGAGTTCTGAATTTGTAGTTAGGAGAGATTTGGTTTTGAATCTTGTCTCAGATTCTGACTAGCTTGGGTGATAAACTTTATCGATATGAGGTTCACTTTACATGTGTGTTAAAAAAAAATAAGAAAGAAAAGAAAAGAAGAAAAGAAGTGAAAATGATTTTATTTTAGTAGAAAATTCAAGTGAAATCTTTCATGAAGTATCATACAAGAGTAAGATAGCCTATATTTATCATTAGCTGCAAATGTCCAGAGATGTTTTTTTAAACTAATACCCACACATGTATATATAAACATAAATATAATATTCTATATATGATTATATGTATTTATGTGTATGTGTGTATCTTTCTCTGTCTCTCCATTATGTGTGTGAGAGTATGTAAAATTGGATTCCCCTTTCTATTATTTCCTGCTGGATTTTACTATTGGTAATAGGCAATAGAGAATGATTATCTATTAAGAACAAAGTGATAGAAACCAAGCTGAGCACTGTTGATCCAAAAAAAAAAAAAATCCTAATCTCAAGGAATTTATATTTATGATAAAAAAACACACAAAATAACTGAAAAGCTGGGGATGGGAGGATGTTGTGGTAGTAGAAAAGGAAAGAACAACGGATAGAAAGCCATGAAGTGACAATCCAAAGCATCCAGGAAAAGGGTAAAGCATAATTAATGGCCCAAGCCCATCACAAATGGGAGGCCTTGGATGGATATCACCAATGGAAGAAGGAAACCAGAATATTGGAAGGATATTTCAGGATGACAATTCCTTGGACAATAAAGAAGGTTCCAGAAAGAGAAGGCAGATAAGATGGTGACACAATTCACAATATTAAAATAGTAACTGGAAAGGGAACTTGCTGAATGGTTATTCTTTCATACATACATTTGTTTTTTGCTAAATAGAAATTATTTAAAATATATTTTTTTTATTCTGCTACTTTACTGAAGACATTATGTAATGTTCTGGTTAGCTTTCTGGAGGGCCTTTGGACCAGACTTAGTTTCAGCAGAATAATCACCACGAGAATAGTCAGGGATAAAGTCCAAAGTCTTTTATTATCTTCTTCACAGTCTGTCTCCTTTGCCTGGGACCTGGCCAGCTTTCTGGAGACCCTCCAAAATGGGTTTTGGTTTCAGTGGAGGAATACAGGAGGCAGGAGAGCCACCAGGAGGAGCCATCAAAGATGGAATCTCTGTGGCTGACTTTGTCCACAGTTTAAATATTCTATTACAAGTACATCATCATAAGTGTCAATCTTGTAGAATTATACTAAGTACTAAGTACATGTAAACCAGAGAATCATTATCTTAATTCCACTGAGTTAATACCTTGTTTTAGGATTAAATCAATCATACTGAACTAGAGAACTATTAATCACCATGCTAAATTAGATACAACTGTTTTATCAATTCCACTGAGTTAACATCTTGTGGTAAGATTAAATCAATCATAAAGAACCTTAAGTATATTTTCCAGAGTTCCTGCCCTTTATAACATTAAATACCTAAACATTAGCAAAGACAGGACTAAAATGTACTGATGTACAAAGATGAATTTTACTTAGAAAACCCTAAAGCATTAGAAAAGAAATTATTATCTTTGGTTGTTGTTATGGACCAGAACTTGAAACAAGGTGCTAAGGAAGTAGAATTGAGAATTATATCTAGTTTAGCATTGATTTAACAATACAACAAATAATGGTTTCATAGTGATACAATGATTGGTGTATACTCAGTGTGGGATATATAAGGAGGAGATGTCAGGGCCAGAAAGGAGAAGCCCACTAGAAGCTCTTGGAGCAGGAGAAAGATTCATTCCATTTTCAACCTTTGTGCTGGCTCTAGGCTGAAACTGGTAGAGGCAAAGAACTAGCAGCAGGAGCTCTTGGAACCAAGGAGAGAGATAGGCCTTTAAGAAAACTAGCTGAGCCCCAGGAAAAGAGAAAAGACTTGGAAAAAAAAAAAACAATAAAGGATTTGGACTTTAACTCCTGGCTGCATTTGGGGTGATTACACTGAACTGAAAGAAAGGCTGTCCTCAAAAGCCCCCCCAAGAAACCTGATCCCAGAGAACATTACATTTTAGAGAAGAACATTACAGCTTGTATCCTTCATGTCTAAAAATCAGGATATCATAGTCTTTTCATGCTGCTCTTTAGGCATTTAATTTCTTTATTTTATTTTACTTATTTACCAAAGCATTTCCAAACCCAAACCATATTTCCTATAGTGATTTTAATGGTAAATTAGCTTGATTCTGAACTTGGTGCTCAGAATCCTTTAACAAATCTCCTCCCATTCTTATACCAAATCCTAAGTCAGATTCTACAAGCTTTTCGTTTCTTTTTTTTTTTCTTTTTCTTTTCTTTCTTTCTTTCTTTTTTTCTTTCTTTCTTTCTTTTTTTTTTTTCTTTTCTTTTCTTTTTTTTTTTTTTTTTTTTTTTTTTTTTTTTTTTTTTTGGCTGAGGCAATTGGGGTTAAGTGACTTGCCCAGGGTCACACAGCTGGGATATGTTAAGTGTCTGAGACCAGATTTGAATTCAGTTCCTCCTGATTTTAGGTCTGGTGCTCCATCCACTGTGCCACCTAGCTGCTTCCTGATTTCTTTATTTTATAGAATAAAGTTAAAAAATAGCAGGAAGAGAAAGAATACTTGCTTTATATTTTTATTTATTTCCATTTTCAACAGCAACAGCTTTTACTTTTGAGTATATAAATTTTATCACATATCTATAGACTTTTAATAAATAAACTTTGTTGGATTTTAGCATGAAGGAATGACATATATTTTGAAAGACTTTCCCTCTCAGCATTTATTGATATAATTATATTAGAATGGTTTTATTTTCAGTTATTGAAATAATGAAAGAATTTAGGGTATTTCTATTTCCCCTTCAATATATTTATTTATTTCATTAAATTTTTTCAATAGTATGCAAAAATTAAATATATGAAAAATTAGTTCCAAATTCTCTCCCTCCTGCCTTCCCTTTTTCCATTCATGAGTAGTAAAGCAATTCCATATAAATTATACATATGAAGTTATACAAAACATTTTTCCACATTAGCCATGTTGCAAAAGAAAACACAGACAAAAAAAAGCTAAAAGAAATAAAGAATATACAAATAGTATACTTTAATTTACATTCAGATTCCATCAGTTCTTTCACTAAAAGCAGGTAACATTTTCCATCATAAGTCCTTTGAAATTGTCTTGGATCATCATATTTATGAAAATAGCTGTCATTTAAAATTGATCATCTTTACAATATTCCTTTTTACTATATACAATGTTCTTCTGGTTGTGCTTATTTCACTTTAATCAGTTCTTTTAAATTTAAATTAAGTCCCTATTTCGACAATCTTGTAATACAGTATGAGGTGCTGGTTTATACCAAGTTTCTGCCAAGCTTGTTTCAGTTTTTCAGAAATTTTTGTCAAATCGTGACTTAATTTTCAAAAAACATATATATCTTTGGGTTTATTAAACATTAGATTGCTATGGTCACATATTATTATATGTTATATAATATCTGTTCCACCAGTTCATCATTATTTTTCTTAGCTAGTACCAGATTGTTTAGATGACTACACTTTAAGATATAGTTTGAGATCTGATTCTGCTAGGCCACCATCATTCACATTTTTTTTTCATTACTTATCTTGATATTTTTCACCTTCTGTTTTTTCAAATGAATTTCATTATTATTTTTTCTAAGTCAACAAAATGATTTTGTAGTTGTTTGATATGACATTAAATAAGTAAATTAATTTAGGTAGAATTGTCATTTTAATTTTGTTTGGTCTACCTATGAGTAATTAAAATTTCTCCATTAATTTAGATCTGACTTTATTTGCGTGAACAAATTCATATAATTCTGTGTTTATATTTCATATTGTCTACAGTCATTTAAATGGAACCTCTCTTCCTATCTTTTGATTCTGGGCTTTGTTGGTAATGGACAGAAAGGCTGATGATTTATGTGGGTTTGTTATATTATGGATATAATTGTTAATGTTGTTAATAATTTTAAGTTGTTTTTTAGTTGATTCTCTAGGATACTCTAAGTATGCCATCAAATCATCTACAAAGAGTTATATTGTATCTTTATTGAATATTATAATTCCTTCCATTTCTTTTTCTTTTCTTATTGCTAAAGCTAGCATTTCTATACATTACTGAAAAATAGTGATGATATGGGTATTCTGGCTTCACCTTTGATCCTACTGAGAAAATTTTTGACTTTTCTCCATTACGCACAATGCTTGTTGATAATTTTAGCTAGCATCTACTTATCATTTTAAGGACAGCCCCATTATTCCTATGCTTTCTAGTCCTTTAAAAAAAATAGTAATGCATATTCTACTTTGTCAAAAATGCTTTCTATATTTTTTGAGATGATTATATATTTTATTGTTCTGGTTTTATTGTTTTGGTCAATTTTGCTGATACTTTCAATAATATTGAACCAACTCTGTATTCTTGGTATAAATCCCATCTAGTCTCAGTAATATATTGTGATAATCTCTTTGCTCATATTTTATTTACATTTTTTGCATCAATATTCATTAGGAAAATTGGTCTATAATTTTCTTTCTTTTGTTTTTGCTCTTTCTGGTTTAGATATCAACACCATATTTAGGTTGTTAAAAAAAATGGTCCCTATTTGCCTATTTTCCCAATAATTTATGTCGTACTGGAACTGATTGTTCTTTATATGCTTGATGAAATTCATTTGTGAATTCTTTCAGTCCTGGGGATTTTTATTTCTTGATTTCTTTTATTATTTTTTATTATCAGGAGTTCATTTATGTTCTGTTCAATTTCTTTTTCTAAGATAGGGTTATTTAAATGTTCTCTGTTCTATTATTCTGGGAAACTTATATTTCTGTAAGCATTCATCCATTTCTCTTTATTGTCATAAAATTGGGCAAAATAGCTCCTAATTATTGCTTTAATTTCTTCTATATTGTTGGTCAATTTAGTTCTTTCATTTTTATATGAGTAATTTGGTTTTCTTTTTTCCTTTTTTTTAAATCAAATTAAACAAGGATTTATTTATTTTATTGTTTTTTCATAAAACTAGGTCCTGTTTTTTGTATTAGTTCAATGGTTTTCTTATTTTTAGGTTTATTAATCTCTCCTTTGATTTTTTAAGCTTTCCAAGTTGATGTTTAACTGGGTATTTTTAGTATTTTGTATTTGCTTGTTGGATTCATTAATTTACTCTTTATTTTATTGATGTAAATATTTAGAGATATAAATTTTTCCCCTAGGCATTGCTTTGACTGCATTCCATAAATTTTAGCATATTTTCTCATTATGTTCATTCTCTTCAATGAATTTTTTTTGTTTGTTTCTATGATTTAGTCTTTGGTTCATTCATTCTTTGAGATTATATTAATTACTTTCTAAGAAAAAAACAATTTTAATTTATGTTTCTTTGCATATTATTTTTATGGTCCTAAAAGAATGTGTTAGATATTTTTGCTTTTCTGCCTTTGTGGTAAGATTTGTTGCTCTAACAACATCATTAATTTTTGTGAAGTTGTCATATATAGCTAACAAAAAGACACCTGTTTCCCAATCATTTTTATTCTGCAGGTCTATCATATTTAAATTTCCTAAAATTTTATTCATCTTCATAACTTCTTTTTTATTGACTTTATGGTTAGAGCTATCTAGTTCTTATGGGGGGAGTTGAGGGCTCCCACTATCAAGGTTTTACTGTTTATTTCATTCTATAATTCATTTATCATTGTCATTAAATATTTGGATGCCAGAGAAAGCTAAATGCTTCAGTGAATAGAGCAACATCCTTGGAGTCAGGATTTTCTGTTCAAATCCTGTCTCAGACACTTATTTGCTGTTTGACTTTGGGCAAGTCACTTAACATTGGCTGCTTTTTAAAAAGAAAAATAAATGTCATGTGGTACATATTTCACAAAAACCTCACTATTTGTGTGCTTCAAAATTTGGTATTCAAGGAGTAAAAAATGCTTCAGCACTTGAAGCTTGTTTGGGACTCATTGCACTAGGTTATTGTCTTAGTTGAGCAGCGGGGATGTGAGGTTGGCTAGTTGTAGTGCCCCAATCACTGCTACTGTCCTTGGCCAAGGTCAGCTATTTCCTGGAAAAAGGTATGATGTACAGGGGTGTCAGATAGGAGCTATGATACAGATACTTTCCTTTCTCCTTTCTCCTCATACTTCCTTATATGATGAGACAAGTTTCTATATAAAACAAAATATCTCTGATAAATACCTCTTTAAGCCAAATCTGATGAGATTAAGGTTCACACAATGCTCATCCCCAACTCTTCTTTTCCCCAATTGTAATAGGTCTATTTTGTCTCTTTATGTGATATTATTTACCCCATTTTACTTCCCCTCACCTCTTCTTCTAATATAATCCCTTTTCCACCTGTAGTTTCTTTTTTATATCATCACAATAAAGTCATATTATACTATATCCTTTAAGTATATCCCTAACAAATATGCAGTTCTCAAGAGCTAAACTTATTATCTTTTCATATAGGTATGTGAACATTTTAAACTTTAAATACAATTTTTTTTCCCTTCCCTTTTTACCTTTTTCATGCTTCTCTTGAGTTCTGTATTTGAAGATCAAATTTTCTGTTCAGCTCTGGTCTTTTCATCAAAAATAAATGAAAAATCCCCTTTTTTGCTGAATGTCCATCTTTTCCTAATAAAGATAATGCTTAATTTTGCTGGATACTTGATTCTTGGATGAAGTCTAAGTTCCTTTGCCCTCTGGAATATCATATTCTAAGCCTTTCATTCCTTTAAAGTGGAAGCTGCTAGGTCCTAGGTAATAGTAATTATGACTCCTTGATGTTTAAATTGTTTCTTTCTGACTGCTTGCAATATTTTCTCTTTGATATGATAATTCTCGAATTTTGCTACAATATTCATTGGAGTTTTTCATTTTGGGATCTTTTTCAGGAGGTGATCAGTTCTAGGACACCAGGACAGTTTTCCTTGATGATTTATTGAAATATATTGTTAAGGATCATTTTTTTTTCATTGTGTTTTCAGGTTGTCTAGTAATTTTTAGATTGTCTCGTATGGATCTATTTTCTAGGTCAGTTGTTTTTCCAATGACATATTTTACATTTTCTTCTATTTTTAAATTTTTTTTTTTTGGTTTTGTTTGACTGATTTTTGATGTCTCATTGAGTCATTTGCTTCCATTTGTTCAATTCCAATTTTTAGTAAATTTTTCCTTTAGTTAGTTTTTTTATCTACTTTTGCATTTGGCCAGTTGAACTTTTAAATGAGTTGTTTTATTCTTTGAATTTTTCCCATTTCAGAAATTCTGTTTTTCAAGGAATTGATTTTGTTTTCCATTTCACCAAAACTATTCTTTAAGGAGTGTTTTTTTTTTTCCAGATAATTTCTGTATTTCCTTTTCCAGAGTTCTCTCCTTTCCCATATTTCTTCTAGCTCTCTATTAATATCCTTTTTGAATTCTTCCAAGAGAGCCTTGTGAGATGGAGAACAATTTATATTGCTCTTTGAGGCTTCATTTGGAGATATTTTGCCTTTAGTAGCCTCAGGATTTGAAGTCTTTTCTTCTCTGTTTCCATAAAAGCTATCTATTGGCAGAGCTCTTTTCTGATTTTTTGATCATTTTTAAAGGCTGAAGTTTGCTCTTAGGGCAAAGAGAGATTGCCCCAAATTTCCTCTACAGGCAAAGAGCAGCTTCATGCTTCCCTGGTGCTGGTATTGCTGGGTTCTTTCCCCTGTTGGGTGGCCATGGCCAAGTCCTTTATTATTCTGGGGTTCAGGGATTCCCTATTTGCCTTTTGTAGTTGTGTTGGATGTCTCATAGCTAGTTTGTTAATCCACTGGCTTCTAAACCAGGACAGAGTAGCCATTGCTGCTGTATTTTAGCTTAGAGCCTCCTTGTAGATTTCCCCAATACAGATACCACTCTGCTGTGGGTCCCTGCTCTGCACCTTCACTCAGCCACCTCCTCTTACTCCCTAACTCCCCACACTGTCTGATTGAAACAGACCTTTTCTGAAATTCTTCCAGAATATCTTCTGCTGGAAATTTGTTACACTCCAGATGTGTGTGGGTTCTGTCACTCCAAAACCCATTCAGAGATTAGATCTGGTGTTGATCTGAGGGAAGCCAGGAAGAGCTCAGACAAAGAACTGTCTATTATCTGCCACCTTGGCTTCAACTTCCCATTGATCTTTTTAGTGTAGTAGTATCACACTTTGCTTTAACTTTCTATAGTTTAGGTACTAAAAATATTTGTCCCATCAAAATATTTGCAGATTTTTTTTCTTTTTCAATTCTATAGAATAATTTATATAGTATATGCATGTTACTCTTTAAATATCTGATAGATTTAACCTGTAAATCTGTCTTTACTAGTGTTTCTCTCCCTTAGCACTCTGCTAATTTCTTTACAGCTAATTAAATTTAATTTTATAAGATTCCATTGTTTAAGAATGCTATTTTATGTCTTGTTAAAGTGGATATGTTATATTTTTGCTGGTATTAAACATTTATTTAAAAATATTGAACTGCACAGCATATAATTATATATTATAAATTCTTCTAAGAGCATGCTGAAAAATGTTCAACAATCAGTTCTTAAAGGAAACAAAGAATATGGGTATACATTCTGTCTTACTATTGTTATAAATTTTAGCAATATAAGTGATGTGTAGTAAATAATTTACAAGTAATAATGATAAAATTTATAACACTCTATTTTGTCAAAGATTTTTAGAGAATGCTTTTGTAAATTTTTGCTGAACTTTCATATCTGTAACCAAACTTTAGCTCAGCCATAATTTGAGAAAATGAATGCATTTCAATCTACTATATTCTTCAATAAATTTATGATCATGAAAGCTGATATATCATCTACTATTACACTAGTCTTTATCCTCATAGAAATTATATTCATTAAGTTAAAATCTCTTTAATGGTTAGTGCTAAATGACCACAATCATGCTATTAACTTTTTGTTTAGTTGTAGGGACTGGAAAATTATTTGATCACACTATTATCTAAGAAATCCTTTGAGTCAAATAATGTTTATGTTTTAAAATTTCGCTGAAATGATACATTTTTAAACTAGCTATTGACAGTAAAATTTATTCTTCATAAGTCTAAGCAGATGATTCTGATTAACTAATATGATTAAAAATGCTTTCATTATTGTCTTTCCAGTTAATGACCTAAGTTCATGTGTTGAATTATATTTTCTAGCAACATTCCTAGAATGTGCATTAAATTTATTTATTTTATTATGTTGAATGTCTTTAAACATCTCTGAGTTAATCAAATGTTTATCTTGATACTTATGGTCTCCAGTACCAGTATTTACAATTCTCCAAACTCTTATCATTGTATTTGATTAATTTCCATGCTTTCTGGATGTTAGTTTATCTGGGATACAATGAAGTTAAAAGTAGTAGAAATTCTTCATGAATAACAATCATTAAAAGTAAGTCTTAAAAGAAATTAGCCAAATCAGAATGAGAAAGTAGAGAACAATGCATATTTAATCAGAGTATTTATACCATATATCAGTAGCAACTTTTAAAGTACTATTGCCTATTTGTCTCAATACTAAACCATTTCCAAAATTAAGTTCTCTAGCTATAGTGTGAAGCTTGGTTTGATTTTTTTTAATTATTAGATTGGTGATAAGTAGAATAAAACTTATCCAGAAATGTTATAACAAAATTAAGTTGCATTATTTTAAATATTGAATAAGCACCTGATAATTGCAATCAATGATCTAAAGTGCCAAATTATGATTTTAGGAAAATTTTCTAATAACTTCTGCCTCCTTTAGACTTTTTTCCTTGTCTTGTGTAAATACACATCAGAATAAAATTTGATCACCTTCATTTTCAAATATTTATTATTAAAAGCACAATCACCTATTGTATTCAATAATTTATTGAAACTATACTCTTATGTAGTTGACATTAGTTCTTTTAAATCAAAAGTTTTGGCTTAATAGTTCAAGGACTGATTGAATTGTACAATCTGTTGACAACTGACTCACAAGATATCCAAAAATTTAATGGCTGGATTTTGCATGTTAGTAAAGAGCTAGCTTCAGCACATTACTGACATGAAGATTTGACACTGTGAACTTTTAAATTCTAAATTTTTGTTTTGTCTGATGCCAAGATTACTACTCCTGCTTTTTTTAAAAGTTTATTGAACTAAACACAAAGAAAAAAAAAAACAGAATACAGAAAAAGACAGAAAAGGAATATAAATACAAAACAATACAAAACATTCTCATGTGCTTTATATTAGGAAGGATTCAAAATATAAAACAATAAATTTCTATTTCAAGAAAGAATTTATAATAATAGAAGAAATTATATTCATCAATATTATTTTTTTCTTTGCTTCTTTGTAGATTATTCTTTGGTTCTCTGCTGAACACTTTTTACTTTATTCTTTTTTTTTTTTCTCTTTCATCCCTACCACATCACCCAAATAGGCTACAGTTAATACAGACACAGACACAGATACACACAGAAACACACACACACTCATCCACAGATCCACCCATATATTTTTCATTTGTTTATATACATACAAACATGAATCTATATACAAACATACCCACATATGTATGTACACATGCATATATGTATATGCATTTACCTATATGTAAGCATGCATTTAAAACAATAATAATGTCTGACATATAATGTAGATTTTTCTCTTGAGTGAATCTTTAAGTGTTTTTGTCTAAGATCAATAATTACTAGCCCCACTTTTTTTCTAGTGAATTCTACTACTCATCCTTGTTGTGTTTCTATATAGAATGTTGAGCTTCTATAGTGATATATATGTATATGTATATCTATCTATCTATTTATAAACTTATCTCCTATCCCTAATAATTTTTCTACTTTAATTCTGTTCCTTAATTTGCCTTGCTATTACTTAATTTCCCCCCACCCATGCATCCCGCTCATGGCTTCTCTCTACCCTTTGTCTTCTTTTTATTCCCCATTCCCATTAATCAACACATCTTATCTCACTCCAATTAATCTAAACACCCTTCTATACTTTCACCTTATCTTATGCTACCCTTCCCCCCTTTATCCCTTTGCCATTAATCTACACACCTTGTCCCATTACTCTAAAAATTCTTCTGCACCCCATCTTATCCTTTATCCCTTGCCCATTAATCTATAAACCTTGTCCAACTGCCATAAATCTACACATCCTTCTACATCCCACCTAATCCCATTTTTTCCCTACCCCCATTCGTCTCCCCTAATTTCTTTATAGATTTTCGAAGGTGCAGTGGCCTTCATGTCACCATTCCTGGTGTAAGTTGGTTTTCACAGTTACAAGTCCTCCTCCCTCCCAATGCCTGTGTGTCTATTCTTCCTCTGCACCTCATTTGCATAGCATAATTACTATTTTTGCTTTTTCTTAGAAAATTTTTCTTTTTAAAATCAGATAATTCTCAGCTCTGCCTCAATCTTTCTTTTGAGCTCCCCAATTATTTATGTCAATCTTAAACATATGGTATACATTTCCATATAAAAAATTGAACAATTTGTCCATATTAAGTTCCTTGAAATTAATCTTTGATATTGGCTCTTATTTGTTAAATTTTCTGTTATGTTTGGGTTTGTTTAAAAGAAAGTTTTTAAAATCTGCAAGTTTTTTGAATGCCCACTGTTTCATTCAATATTAAGGATTATTTTGCTGAACATGATATTTTTTGGTCACAGGTCTAATTCTTTTGATTGCTGGTATATTTGATTGCTACAGTCTTTTATTGTGACTACTGATAAATCCTGTACAATTCTATTTGTAGCTCCAACATATTTGAATTGTTTTATTTTTCTTGTTTCTTGTAAAATTTTCTCTTTGATGTGGGGGTTTCAAAATTTGGTAATAATATTCCTATGTGTCTTTCACAAAAGATCTCTTTGAGGTGATGATCAGTGGATTTTTCTATTTCTACTTTGCCCTCATATTGTATCACTTCAGGATAATTTTCTTGGAGTATTTCTTGCATTATTGTGTCAAGGTTCTTTTATTGGCCACAGCTGTCAGGCATTCCACTTATTCTTATGTTTTATCTTCTTGATCTGTTCTTCAGAATTGTTTTATTCTTATATGGTGTTTCACATTTTGTTCTATTTTTTTTCATTATTTATATTCTATTCTTTTTTTTTATTTCTTTGTCTCATAACATCACTGACTTTCTCTTGCCCAATTCTAATTTTCAAAGAATTATTTTCATCTTTAAGACTCTGTGTCTTCTTTTCTAGCTGATTATTTTTCCCTATGATATTCTTGTTTGTCTTAGATGGTTTTTATTTAATTTTTTTTTCATTTTTCCTTAATCTCTCTCATTTAAATTTTTAAAATCTTTTTTTTTTTGTTGCTTTTGAGTTTTATAAATTCTCTCTAGACAGAGAGAAATTTAATGTTACTATTTGGGTTAAAAGAGATTTTTTAAAAAATCTTACTGTCTTTCTCTGAATAAGATTCCTGGTCTTTCCTGTTCCCATAATAAGTTTCTATATTTGAGTTCTTTCTTCTTTGCCAATTCATTATTTTTTAATGAGAAGCATTAGAGTAAGCACCACTTTCATGGTGTGGGGAGATGGTACCTCCACCTTTACTTCAGCTCTCCCCTCTGATTTGGAGCCCTAAACTTAAAGCTCCATCGGCCTGATGTTCCTAATCAACAGACTATCCCTCTCTCTTCTCAGGCTCAGATCCCCAACTGCATACCTCTGTGGTTCCTGCTAGGCTCCAGCCAAATCCAGCCAGCCTCAGGGGTCTTCACATGATATTTTTGTGGAACTAATCAGGAGTTGTTTGCATTTCAAACGAGTTCATCCACAGCCTAAGGTCTTTTTTTTTTAGATCTTTTTTGGGTTATTCTAGTAGGACCCCAGTTCTGCCCCAACTCTTTTTGAGAATGCAATCCAGAAAGGATTTTTTGTGTGGAGAAAATCTTCTCAGAATCTTTCCTTACTCCATATTTTTTTTTAAATCACCTGATATATAGTAAATTTTGTTTTATCCCCTTTCATTCTTTTTATTTTATTATATATATTTTTTTGTTTTTAGTTATATACTTCATTTATGCTACAAATTTGGGGAAGTTATGCTCCTGTTCATTTTTTTCTCTCTTTCATTTTATTGCATTATGTAATCCATTATCAAATTAAGTTGTAATTAAGTTTCTCTTATACTTTTAATGTGTGATTTTTAATTTTTGTTTTATTTTTGTATTATTTTTATCTATTTAAATCTGCACTTCATCCTTGCAAATAATTTTACTAACATTACATTGAAAACAGTCCATTCTCATATGATCTCATCTTTACTCCTGTTAACTAATTTCATATTCCTTGGAATTATTTATTTTTCTCTGTCTCTATCTCAGTCCTTCTGTTTCTTTCATTCCTCCTACTCCCTCTTTGCATATGTGAATGTGTGTCTGACTCCCTTTCTATTTATCTCTTTCTTCCTTTTTTTTGATAAATTACTTTCCCAATAAAATTAAATGTATAGTTCAAAACACTTCTTGCATCCACTTTATACAATCCATTTTAAGCAGCAATTTTTGGACAAAAATATTTTTTTTGATAAATTTTCCTTTATTTTGTTCTTACCATTTCTATCCCTTTCTGATCTATTTGGTATTCTATTCTCCAGTTTATAGTTTTATATACCTTTTCTTGTATCTACTTTAATTCTTTATACTCTCTGTGACAAGTTTAAAGTTTCAGAAGTGCTAGATTTAAATTCTTTCATATCCTATTTCAATGTTATTGTTTTTATAAATTTTACTTTCTTATCCTTTCTATTGTTGGCTGTCATTCACTTTAAAAAAATATCAGTTCACAAAGGAAACAATACCACATGGAAGCAATGTTATGGGATAAAATTTATTTTGTGTCCTGAAGTCATAACACCAGATCATTTCATCTACTATGACCATGACAGTTCCAAAGCTAAATTATTTGAACTCTGATTGTTTGTTCCCTCTAATATTCTGGGTGCTAGTTGTCCTTAGGTATTCACAAGGGATGGGGTACAATGCAGTCCTAGTAAATTACAACCCATCCTGAGAAAATGTTTTTTCTTAAAATGAGTTCTCCATAGGGTAATCGGTATATAAAATACCTTTTTACTTCAGTCATAAAATCTCCTTGCTGTAGAGATGATTTTTGGACCCACTTTTTTCCTTTCCACTTCTTGGAAGAAAAAAAAAAAACTAATTCTCCTCCAACCCTAATCCCAAAGCCTTCTTTCCTTCATTGCTTTGTTCCTTCCTTTTGAAATCCATTTTTCACTTTACCCATAATCTTGTTTAAACTCAATTCAGCAAGCATTTAATAAGCATCTACTATGTGCCTGAAGCTGTTCTAAGTATTAGGGATAAAGAGAAGAGAAAACAACAACAAAAACAAATCCCTCCTTTTAAGGAGTCTATAATCCCACATGGAAGAGACAATGTAAACTATATAAACAAGATATATAGCTGTGGGGGAGGGGGAGGCGGGGAGCCAAGAATGGCAGAATGAAGACAGGAAGCTACTCTACATCTCCCAGTTTCCCTAGGAAACCACATTACCCAAAGTCTCTAAATAGATTGACTTCTGTCAACAACTGAAACAACTCTCCAGCTCAGGATAGATTGGAAAAACTATAAGAAAGATCAGTTTCACTGGGGTGAAAGATGTGCTCAGTCCAGCTCAGATAAAGTCTGAGAAAGGCAGTGAGAGGCTCTTAATTACAACAGATCAGCAACTAATGCCCTCAGTCCTAGAAGCACATCAGTGGGGCAGTCCCCAGTCCCAGCTCAGAAAGAAAAATCTGGGAAACCAAGCTATTTACTGAAAAGAGTAGGCAAAGCTACCCCCTGCAGATACAAGGGAGTCCTGTGCTCAAAGCCAAGGCTCAGAGATGCACAGGAAGCTTGGAACAGCTCCCTATTTACCCAGGAGTAGAGTTCCATCTTAAAAGTAAAAAAAAAAAAAAGATTTACTATGAAAAAAGAAAAGAAAATGAACAAGAAACAGAAAAGAACCTTGACCATAGAAAGTTATTATGGTGACAGGGAAGACTGAAAGACCAATTCAGATGAGGACAAAATTTCCCCAGAGGAAATCTCAGAGTGATATAAAATGGTCTCAAGCCCAAAGAGGCTTCTTGGATGTGCTCATAAAAGACTTTAAAAGGCAAATAAGAGAGGGAAAAAAAATGAGAAAAGAAATGAGAGGTAAGCAAGAGAGTATCAATAGCTTGGAAAAGGAAGGCAATTCCCTACAAAGTACAATTGGTCAAATGCGAACAATATCCATGGAAGAAAACACCATCTTCAAAATTCTAACCAAAAAAAAAAATTCAAAAGCTAACTGAAGAAAATCATACATTAAAAACTTTAAAAGGGCAAATGGAAGCTAATGATTCTATGAGACACCAAGAATCACCAAACTAAAATGAATGAAAAAATGGAAGAAAATGTAAGATACCTCATTAGAATAACAACCAACCTGGAAAATAGATCCACAAGAGAAAATTTAAAAATTATTGATCAATCTGAAGGCCATGACCCAAAAAAGTGCCTGGATAGCATTCTTCAAGAAATTATCAAGGAAAACTGCCTTGATATCCTGGAAGAGAAAGGGAAATAGTCATTGAAAGAATCCATCTATCACTTTTGGAAAAAAGATTCCACAAGGAAAACCTCAAGGATCATGTTGCAAAATTCCAGAGCTACAATTTCAAGGAAAAATACTACAAACTTCCGGTTAAAAACAATTAAAATAACAAGAAGCAACACTCAGGATTATCAAGGATCTGGCAACTTCTGCAATAAAGAATCAAAGCCCTGAAATACCAAATCTTGGAAGAGAAAAGGCCTGGGATTACAACAAAAAATTAACTACATGATAGTGAGCAGCATCTTTCAGGGGAGGTGATGGATCTTCAAGGAAGAAAGAGACTTTTCAATTTTTTGTAATGAAAAAGTTAAAACTAAACAGAAAATTTAATCTTCGAACACAAGACTCAAGAGAAGCATTAAAAAGTAAACATGGAAAAAATACTCATTTAAAGTTTAAATTGTTGGTATTTGATCTTCTCTGTTATCATAGTGGTTTTCTATGGTCAGGGTTCTTTTCTGTTTCTTGCTCCTGTCTTTTCCTTTCCTTTCCTTTCCTTTTGGTATTTTCTCTTTTTTTTTTTTTTTTTTTTTTTTTACCTTTATGGTTGAACTCTGCTCCTGGGGTAAACAGGGAGCTGTCCCAAGCTTCCTGTATAGCTTTAAGCTTTAACTTTGAACATAGGGGTACCTTGTATATGCACAGGGTAGCTTTGCCTGCTCTTTTCAGGAAACAGCCTGGTTTGCTAAAGTTTGCCTTTGGAACTGGACTGGAGGTTGCCCCACTTATCTTTTCCTGTACTGAGCCAGGACTGAGAGGTCTTAGTTGCTCATTTGCTGTATGACTCTCTCTCCAAATTTCCCAGAATCTGTCTCACTGGGCTGAACACCCTTTTTATCCAAGTGAGACTGACCTTTCCTGAAGTTTTTCCAGTTTATATTGATATGGAGAGTGGTTTTATTCCATATACTGTTCAGAGGCTTGGTTTCCTGTGATTTTCAAAGGAAACTGGGAGCCTCTTGGCTTTACTCTGCCATCTTGGCTCCACCCCCGGAAATGACTGAGATATACAACATTTTCACTCCAAATCTTCAAAAAATATCTGTGACCAAACTCAGGTAGAATCTTCTTAGCTTGTATTTTTCTGATCGGTCAGTCAGACATATTGTATCTTGACCAACATAATGATGTCATTTTGGTCCTTTATGAAAATGAAAATAAGGACCAACTGAGATAATCAACAGAAGGACGGTACTAGTATTAAGGGGAATTGGGAAATGTTTCTTATAAAAGATAGGTTTTTAGATGGGACTTGAATTCAGGGAAGTTAGGAAATAGAGATGAGATGGAAGAAAATTCCAGGGTAAGACATATCCTGTATAAATGTCCAAGGTTAAAGGATGGAGTGGGTGATGTGAAGAACAACAAAGGAGATGGGACAGGCTCTTTGTATCAAAAAGGATATGGGGATGAGTAAGGTGTAAAAAGACTAGAAGAGAGTTTTAAATACTAAACAAAGGATCTCATGTTTGATCTTGGAGGCAAAGGAGCTTTTGAAAAAAAAAAAAGTGGTTTCAGATATGTACTTTAGAAAGGTCTATTTGATAGCTCATCACTTAGCCCCCTATTTGCACCAGTTACTCATCTTTAAAATGGAGACAGTGGAAAAGGAAATGGCAAACCACTCAAATAGCGTTGTCAAGAAAGCCCCATGGACAATGTCTATGAGATTATATAGAGCTGGATATGACTGCATGATTGAGAACAATTTGAGAAGTAGAAGATGGACTGGAATGGTCAGAGACTCAACACACAGAAGACTTGCCATAGTTTAGATATTACTTGATTAGAACCTACACCTGGATGGTGGAAGCAGAGGATGCACCAGAATGGTGGAAGGAAAGAAGGATGCATATAGGGAACTCTTATCAAAGTAGCATAAACAGAAATTGGCAACAGATTGGATATGGGGATGAGGGGTGGTAAAAAAGACTGAGGATGACAGGGATGTGAATCTGGGTGACTGGTAAGATGGTGATGTTATTGATATTAGTAACTACAGGAAAATTAGGAAGAGGGGAGGGCTTGGGGGAAAGATAATGAATTCATTTGGGGTCATGTTGAATTTAAGATATCTGTAGGACATTCAAGCCAAATAAATCATTATTCTTTAAATATTCATTTGCGGATTTAGACAGGGTACATCTGCATCTCTCCTCTGCCTATTACCTCCCCTTTCTCCATTCCTGAAAATTTCCATTGTGTTATTCCTCCCTTAAAATATATTGATTTACTTATAATATAAAATATATATATATTTACTTATATATATATCATGAGACTATGTGATATTTTTTTCAGCTATTCCTCTTCCCTTTTTCCCAACCTTTAAGTTCTCTTGCCACTTCTCTTTGTTCTTTCTTCTACCCTTGAGTTATGTATCTATTATTTAAACAAACTCTATAAATTTGAGAGAATTTATTTCATTATTTACTCATTGTATGATAATAATATTTATAATTTATATATCTGTAATGAATGTATTTAAAAGTTAATATTTTGTTCTTTTGATTATCTTTTGCCAAGTTTTTTTTATTTTGCATTTCAAATCTATCATTTTCTATTTTAGAATATCTCCCAGATTGCAAAGAATGTTCATTATGTCTTTTAACTTATGTTATCTTTTAAAAAATTTGGAATTGAGAGTTCTGATTAGCAACCTAATTGTATTCTTAATATCATAGTTTAAGATTTGGGGGTTGTTTTGTTAGAGAGTGTAGGGACTATGTTTGAAACATTCTGGAGTTTCTAGCCATTGTTCAATGATCCGGAGTCATTGGGCAATTTTGATTTATATAATAATAATGATAATAATAATAACTAACAATTACATAGTGCTTAACAGGTGCCAGGCATTGTGCTAAGTGTTTTACAGTTATTATCTCATTTGATAATCCTGGGAGATAGCTATTATAATGGTCCCCATTTTACAAATGAGGAAACATAGGCAAACACAAATTAAGTGATTTGCTCAGGGTTACTTATCTAGTAAATGTTGTGGATACATTTCTTTCTTTTTCTTTCTAGTTTTTAGCTTTTTATTTTCACAATGTAGGCATACATAGTTTTCAACATTTACCCTTGCAAAACCTTGTGTTCCAAATTTTTTCTCCTTTTCTTCCCTCCACCCCCTACCTTAGACAGCAAGTAATCCAAAATATGTTAACATGAAACATGTATATATATCCACAATTATCATGCTGCACAAAAAAAAATATCAAAAAGAAAAAAAATAGGCAGAAAAGAAGCAAAAACAAAAAAATAAAACAAAAAAAGATGAAAATACTGTATGATTTATAGTCAATCCCCACAATCCTCTTTCTGAATGCAGTATATTGGACTGCACAAGTCTATTGAAATTGGCTTGAATTACCTCATTGTTTTAAGGAGTCTCGCCTATCAGAATTAATCATCTCATAATCTTGTTGATGCCATGTACAATGATATCCTGGTTCTGCTCACTTCACTCAACATCAGGTCATGTAAGTCTTTCCAAGGCTCTCTGAAATTATCCTGCTGGTCATTTCTTATAAAACAATAATATTCCATAACATTCATATACCATAATTTATTCAGCCATTCTCCAACTGATGGACATCCACTCAGTTTCCACTTCCTTGTCATTACAAAGAGAGCTGATACAAGCACATGTGGGTTCTTTTTCCTTTTTTTAATGATTTCTTTGGGATTCAGGTCTAGTAGAGATGGATCAAAGAGTATGGACAGTTTAATAGTCATTTGGGCATAGTTCTGGGTATGGATTTCAATTCAGATACAGTGTTATAGATGCAAGGCTCTATTTAATGTATCACCTAGGTGCCAAAATATAGTGTTTGTTCACTTTATTCTGTGTTCTCTATTTTTTCTCTGGTTCTTTTTTCTGCCTTTATATTGGTTAGTCTCCTTGTGAATTTTAAAATTTCTTAACTATTCCCTCCTTCCCCACCTTAGCTTTTTAATCTTTGATCCATTCTGATCATTCTTATCACTTCCTACCAGCAGGAACTTTGGTTTCCACCTCCAGGGTCAATCTTGGATTCTAACAATATGACCTCTTTTTTATTGAAACAGACCTCTGATGCTTCCCTATTTCCATGATATACTGGCTTTCAAGTTATGATTTATAGATTGTTTTTCCTCATTAAAATCTAATGTCCTTGAATGCAAGTATTACCTTGTAGTATTTATCACAATGCTTAGTACCTAATTAGCATATAATATGTATTGTCTAGCTAGCTACTTACTATCATTTATCCATCTTCTGTCATCTATCTCCCTATGTGTTTATCATCTATGTATTGTTTTGATCAATCATCTATCTGTCTACTTATCTATCTACATATGTATTTCTCAATTGTTCATCTTTGGTTTCCCACCTCACTCTTTTGCTCCTCCCCCTTCCACTGCAACAGATTCTTTATAGATGGTTGTTCTCAGCTTCCTGACCAAGTCCTTGTCAGCTTTTATAAGAAGAACTGAACCTGAATAGGCTTCCTCTTTCTCTTGAGTTACAGAAGCTCTTTTAATCTATTTGGTCTATAGAACAGAAGTTCTAGGCCTGGCAGGTAGGAAGGTCTCAGTCCAATCCTGATATAAGTATTTATCTATTGTCTGACCCTGAAGGAATCATTTAAACTTTTGAAGCCTCGGTTTCCTCATCTTTAAAATGGGGACAATAATAGCACCTAAGTCTCAGGGTATTTGTAAAGGTAATATTTGTAAAATGTTCTGAAAATTTAAAAATTATACAATGATTAGCTAAAATGAGGCACTTTTCTTCTTTTCTCTTCCAGTTATTCTCCCTTTTCTTTTCATGATTTGAGAGAATAGTGTTTTGGGTCTGATGAGAAGTTCAGTCTGAATGTCAGGGGGCATTAGGGCTAAGTAAAGAGGGACCTGAATAATTAATACTGAACTAAAACTTGAAATTGTTGTTTTGCCTATGCCCAGCATATATAGAGGGTTTGAGTTAAGAATGCTAAATATTTAAGTACCTGAATATTTGATTCTATTAGTCTTTTTTTACATTGAATTATACTTATACCTTCTTATCTGATAGATTCAAATTTGGTTTCTGTATATGTTAGTCATAATAGATTCTTTGTTGTTTTTAGTTTTTATTTTGTTTTCACTTTTTTTTTTTTGAGTTGAAGAGATTAGGGAAAACACATCTTGCATCATATTGTTAATCAAGAAATACTTATTATTATGCAAATTAACTATCCCAGCTCTCTTCTTTGCTGAAACTAATGGGGAGGATTCACCTAAGAGACCACCATTACTACATTGGCATTTGAATTTCATTATTAAACAGAAGTTTAGAAAATTTATTTCTATTGGTTGTTCTCTATGTACCACAGAGAGGAAATCACTGGCTCCTATCATTGTAGCTTTTGGGGTTGAGACACAGACACACCTCATGGGAGGAAACATTTCCTTCTGTTATTTTTAAGACAGAGAGAGAGAGAGAGAGAGAGAGAGAGAGAGAGAGAGAGAGAGAGAGAGATTCATCAGTGCTTGTTTACACTCGGCTAAACAAAGAGGACAGAAATACAAGCAAAAATAAAAGCCCACACCTATCCTCAAGGAGATTACATTCTAATAGATGAATATAATATATAAAGGGGTGCAGCAGGGGGCCTGAGTTAGTTTTTATTGCTACCATTTCTCTGTATCTTTGCAGAAGTGGTTGCTTCCTTTCTCATACTGAAACACTTGACTGTGAGGAAGGTTTGTCTTGATTGCTTGTACTTAGTGTTTGAAGTGGATGCACTATGTATAAATGAATATATTTTTCAAAAAATCTTAATTTAATCCAATAGAGTTATAAATTGTGAAATTTTCTAAGTACCAAATTTCACTGAGAGAAATAATGAAGAACTTGAGAATATTTACTTATTCTTGGTATGAATCACCTTTGTCAGTCTTGAGGCCTACCTAATTAACAATACACTGGAGTGAAAGAAAACAGATAATATTTCTAATGGTGTTTTGCTAGTGGATTTACATAGCACTGTGTATTTTCCAAATGCCACATGATCATCAGTTAATTATCTCTGTAATATCCCTAGTTAATTATTTGACGTTCTCTTTTTGTTTGACTTAGAGCAGCTGATCTAAGATGTTAAATGGCTTTGCCTAAGACCACATAGTGAGCCACTGAGGATCCTACCTTTGGGTTGCTACTCCTGCCTTATTAGTCTGTAGTGTGAGGGACTTAGATCTATCTTCACTCAGATCCCAAGCTAATGTCCTTAAAATAAATTAAATGGGTTTTCACCTACTGACATATGTCCTAGTCTGTATATTCCACAAATATCAGAGGATAGGACTTTGCCTCAACTGAGTGGCATTTTATCAATATTTGCAACAATTATCGCAACTTAAAAGGGAAAGGTACATTTGGGGTTTCCTGGTGCAGTGGAGAGCAGCTTGTTAGGACTAGAGTCTTTCTCTTGACCAGAAGGGCAATGGGAACAAAAAGACCTTTGGAAGGAAAATGTCTTCCAAAAGCACTAAGCCATTTCAAAATAGTAAATCCAAGGTTTTCATTAAAGGGGAGGAGGAGGAGGAAGATGAGCTATTCATTTGTTCAATCATATTTATTTTGTCAGAGAAAAAGATCAACCATGGGAGGCTGGGGGTGCAGGTAGGAAATTGACTTCCTATGGAGTAATAATGAGAATCTAATTTCATTTCCTGGCTCACCCCACTCCTGTGACCAAGATGTTGATAATAGCTATAAAACTAAAGAAAAAAAATGCCTGAAGCCAAAATTAAAAAAGGAAAAGTCAAAGCCTATCTAATCACTTCTTAAACTGTCCCCATCAACAAATTGATTACTGGTGGGTTTTGTGGGCTCTATTCATCTAACAGCAGGGTCTTGATGGTAAAAATTTAAGATAGAAATTTCCCCAATCCCCTATCACCATACCTGAGAAAAAGAACATATTTCTCCTTCCACTTTTTCTACATCCATCAAAAGATGTTACTAGGGAAAAACTAGCTCTCTAGACTCCTATTCAACTTAAGAACTGACTAAAAGGGTTTGAATATCTCATATTTATTGTTAGAGTCGATTTTTCACAATTTAAACAATACTATTGAATTTTTATCAATATGTTTTCTGAATGTATATAAATAATAACAAATCATTTATTTAGCATTTATAGTGTTTTCCTCACAGCTGTGTGAGGTAAATGAGGCAAGTGTCAATATATATGACTTATTTGCCTCCCAAGAGGGCTTTTGTGAAGTTCAAATGCAATTATATATGTAAAGTGTTTTGTGAGTCTTAAAGAGAAATCCATCAGTTATTATTCTTGTTGTTGTTATTATAGTCTCATATTATAGATGATGAAACTGAAGCTCAGAGAGTTGAAGTAAATTGTCAAGAATCAAAGCCCCAGCAAATAAATCCCTTACCCAGAAAATTAACTTTGGTTTATGGACTCCATGACCAGTAACATGATATTTAGACTAGTGTTTCAGTACATGTCATTTTTGCTATGAAAATATAACATGCCTATTTTTTTTTGGGGGGGGAAGGGTGAACCCTCCAAAAATATTGAAATGAATGGAGTCAACTTATTTTCCAAGTCTCTGAATCAGGGAATCTTTATGTAAAATGCTTTAAAAAAGGAATACATTATATAATTTTATAATTTAATTTTATAATTTTATACATCAAGTTTCTTGTATGCATCTGGGAAAAAAAATTTTTTCAACATTTTTTAGCTAGAAATGTTGTCAACTAGGAGGATGTATGTGCAAGCTACTACTAATCTGATTAATTCCTAGATTAAGTTGACCATGCAACAACCCACTGCTAAGATTATGTTTTGAAGAAAGAAATACAAAATGTCAGAGAGTTATAAGATTAATAAAAATATTAAATAATTTAGAAACTCAACATCCCACAGTCTAACCCACTCATTTTAAAGATGGAAAAATGTAATCACAAAGAGGTAAACTTATTTGCCAAAAGTCACTTTCTTAAGTTCTACTTTTCTTTAAAAATCACTTAATATTTTACATAATAAGAGGCAAGGAATATGCTTGGTCAAGTCTGCTATTGTTCAGTCTTATCTGACTCTTCATCACACCATTTGGAATTTTCTTGGTAAAGAAACTGGAATGCTTTGTCATTTCTTTCTCCAATTTATTTTATAGATGAGGAAACTGAGGCAAACTAGGTTAAATGACTTGTTCAAGATAGTAAGTATCTGAGGTCAGAATTGAACTCCAGGCCCAATGTTCTCTAAATTGCTTCACCTAACTGCTTTTTTATGGCATGTTTCATCATAATACTTTCAATAACATAATAAATATTAACAAACAACTTAAGAAATATGATAGTATCCTTTAAAAATGTACATGATGATGAATTTGAAAAATATTATGTATATGTTCATATTATTTTGATTCTATCATTTATAAGGGTGCTATCATGAAACACTTGTTATATAGTTTAGAAATCACAAAATATTTCTGAGGGCTTAGGTTTGCTATTATTCCCCACACGTTAAGTAGATAATGCAGAAATATTTGATTTTTACTTCATTTCTTGTATTGGAACATTTAAAAAATGCAATTCAACCCATTAAAACAAGTACCTTTCTGGATGGAACACAGTAGGCTATATTCTGAAGATAGGAGAGACAAGAGCAAACATCAGTACTTTCAAGTATGTTATAATCTCTGAATCATTCCTGTGAAAAAAGAACTTATGATTTCAATGGACTATAGGTTAAATATAAGAAAGAGAGCCTAAGATCAATAAAATCTTATACTGTGCCTACAAGTATAATGTCTCTAATGTGGGACCACATTTATGGACACTGAATTTTAGAAAGAGTATTATTAAACAAACATGTCTAGAGGGGTTGGTCAGGTGATGTGAAACCTTAAGATCTTGCCATATGAGGACTGATGAAAGGACTTGGAAAAGATGAAACTTACTGGAGGCTTAAAAATTGTCTCCAAGTATTCGAAGAGCTGTTCTGAAGGAGAATTGCTCTTCTTCTACTTGGCCCAAGAGGAAAAATAAAAACCATGCAATTAAATTAGAGAAAAAAAGTAAAAGAGGCTACCTTGAAATGTGGTCTTTAAGCAAATTCTGAATAATCCCCTAATGGGATCATAGACAGAGTTGAAAGATACTTAAAGACCATTTGGTCTGTCTTCCCTTTTTTGCAGATAAAAAAAAAGAGTTCCAGAGATGTGAAATGATTTGTATGAATTCACTAGCTTATTCCAGTCTTACCACTATCACCCCTGATGAGTGAGAGACTATTTTTAGGTGACGGTTGTATTATAGAGAGTCAATGGTCCCTGCAAAGTCCAAAAGTTGATACTTTTTAGTCATACACAGTTGAGAAAGAAAAAGATTAGTAGGAAAATGGGAAATTTATTTTTTAGATCATAGGGAAATTGTAGGGGATAAAAATCTCTAATGTTTTGTCACAAAAATTTACATGTGATAAATCTTATTTCAAACATTTCCACACTATCTAGTCCTCTATTCCTATCTAAATGCATGTTTATGGTGTTTCCCTTCACATAACTATGGGATAGTCTATAGAGGGAATTTACTATGATTTCTTTATTATAACAATTGACTTCTTCCCATGGATTGCTAGATTATGTTATAACATGTTTAGCTATATTGACTATTGATCATGTGCTGAAATATTTTATATCTACATGCACCTAACCAGTTCTTCATTTCTCCTACTCTGATGCAGGAGAATACTTTTCTGGTAGGGCATGTTAAAATAAGCATGAACTTCAAATCTACCCTTGTAGTCTAAGTATTCCTCAAAAAAACATGAGCACTTTATGTGATGCCAAGAATGCCATGTTGACTTGCAGTAAAGGTATTTTGCATAATACTCAGTTCCCTCCATATATATGATTTGGTGATCCCATGTGAAACAAAAATTGATAGGTAAAGAGATGTTGTGAAAGGGAATTTTCATTTCCCAGTATGAGAACTTCAGATTAATTTGAATATTCACAATACTAATGCTCTAACTTTACTGGAAAAATTTATTCTAAGGAGAGAATAAAATTGTTGGTACTCAGATCTTTTCCAAAATCACTTAAATTTTGATCTAAACTTTTAAAGATTGTTTTGTCACATTTGGGGGAATTATACTCTGCTTATATGAAAAGAGGAAAAGTATAAAAATCTATCTGACCAAACAAATCATGAAGGAACTCTTTGAGGGTTTAAACTATCAAAAATAAACAAATAAATGAAAATCCCATCAAAGTTATTTTTCAAGACAACAAGCGCCTTTATGACATCTTAGCATTTTTTCTTTGTATTTTTGGTCCAATCCATGTTTCAATTCTTTGAAAAGATATAATGTTTTATTTAAATCTTAATATAGAAACTTTGGGGATCATACAGCTCAGTGATTTGAGTGACAATGGATTCTTTGCTTTTACATTATTTTGTCAGTTTTTTTAATCCATTAATCAATCCTAGTCTATCACAGAGTAATTCACACTAAAAGTGTTTGTTCTTGTTACTTCTCAAAGTAATTGTATTTTTTTCTCTGTTTCTTTTTACATAATCATTTTAATAACTCTTCCTTTGATTTCACCCTTTTATACTTTGAATCACAAATCTGGTCATATGTCATAATCATATTATGCTAATTATTATATTAGTATTATACTAATTTCTGTGACCATTTTTTCAAATGACATTTTCTTTTTGTTTGAAGCATGCTTACATTTCACTTCTGCCTAAGAGTGGTAAATCAAGACTGACCAGATTCTTGTCTTCAATACTATTATCATTCATCAGATGGAAATGTATATTTTTCCTCTTCTTTTTGCTTATAGCTTTCAGTGTTTTGTTTTGTTTTTTCACTTGTTCAGTCTTTGAATTACATTGGCAATACAGCTAGGTGTTGTAATGGAGAAAGATTTAGATCTGAAATTAAGTAGAAGTGAGATAAAGTCTAGTTAAGGATTATCAGTCCTGCCCTCACTGCTTAGAAGCCTACCTGGGTTATATTCCAGGCTTCTCTGTCATCTTTAGAAGGGTTAGAGTCTGCTATCCTAAAGGGGTCCTTTGTCTCAATTCAACCTCTATTTATGATGTTCCATCAAGTGAATGTGAGGAGGAGAAATCTGCAAAAGGAAATTAAGATCGTCTGAAATGACCTGCTCATTCTATTCTGTATCTGCTAAGGTTTGTCCTGCTTGATGTTATTTTTTTCAGTTCCACAGGAGATGTCCTCCACAGTAAACCTAATTACCTCTTATCTCATCATCATACTTCTCCCTGAGTGTTACCACCTCTTTTAGCCTCTTCTGCCTTCTTATTGAAAGGTTGCAGGGTGAAATACTAAACTACTCCCAAAATTTTCTTTTATAGAGAGCAGACCAGACTTTTGGGTTTAGTCTAGTCCATCTCTGTGAACCTGTCTAGTTTTGTTTTTTTTTTTTTCAATTTTAGGGAACAAGATGCCCCCATTTCAGGAACTCCCTAGGAATCTTCCTCACCATCCTCCTCTATTTCCCAAATTGTCTACCTCCTTTTGTGTGTTGTTTTCTACATTAGATTGTAAACTCCTTGAAGGAAGGAACTTTCTTTTTATTAATAGTATCACCAGTGTGCTTAGTACAGAACCTGGCATATAGTAAGTGATTAATAAATATTTATTAGATTGGATTGTTCATGAAGTCATTGGCTCTTTGTAATCACCACATCCTTTTCTATACATTTGCCAACCATTTTTCTTATAATCCATTTGAGATTTTCTCAGGAATCTAAGTCAAGTTCACTGCTCTACAGTTTATAGGCTCTATTATCTTTGCTTATTTGAAAACTAGACTCATATTAGTAATTTTCTTCTGATTTCAAATACAAAGGTCCTTCCTTTTGCAAAGAAAACAGAAACAAATCTTCACTCATATATGAAGGGAATAATGTGAAAATATTTTGAAGATATAGGTAGGAACAAATTTATGAAGGTTTTAAGAAGTCAAACAGCTGAGTTTATATTTTATCCAATAGGGACTAGAGAGCAATTGAAATCTATTGAACAGGGCATGACTTGGTGAGAATTCTGCTTCAGGAATACCCATTTGTCATTTGTGTGAAGCATAGATTACTGGGAGAAGGAAGAGGCTTGAGGAAGAGAGACCAATTTGAAGGTTATTGCAATAGTCTAGGAGAGCTATCTGAACTAGGTGGGAAACTATGTAAAATGACAAAAGAATTGGACAAATGAGGTAGAGGTGAAATTGATAGGAGTTGGCAATTGACTGGATATTGGTAGTGAAGGAGAGAGGAGCATGTATATGTGACTGAAATTCTAAACTTGGGCAAGTGTTACAATGAGATAATATTTGTAAAGTGCTCACTACAGTTCTAGACACTTGGTATTTGCTTAATAAGTGCTTGTTTCCTTTCTTTCTTGCCAGAAATAGGGAAGTTAGGAAGATGGTAATGTTTATTTGAAGAAAGAAAATGGATATGTGGAATTTGAGATGCATATAAGACATCGATTTGAAGATGTCCAACAATAATTTAGTTATTGGGGACTGTAGCTCAGGAAAAAGTTATTCCATATATGTATGTGTATGTACATGTATACATATACATGTGTTACCAAAAAAGCAAGTGTAGAGAAAGACAAAAAAATGATGTAGGAAAAAGCTTAAAAGACTCTTGTGGTTAAATGAATGACTTTGGGTTTCATTTTCTTCATATGAAGAGAGAGAAAGAAGAGAGAGAGAGAGATAGAGACAGAGACATACACAGAGAAGGAAAGACAGAGAGAAAGAGAAACAGAGACAGACAGAGAAAGAGAAAGAGAGAGAGAGAAGCAGGGAGGGAGACAGAATCACAGAGAGACACAAAAGACAGAGAAAGACACACAGAGAAAGATAAAGATAGAGACTGAAAGACAGAGGGAGCTAAAAAGAGAAGAGGGAGTTACAGCCAGCCAGCCAGACACAAACACAAACACATACCCATAGAATTTACCTGTTTACTTTTAAGACCTCTTTCAGCTCTGTCTGTCTTCATGATTAAATTGATTTTTTAAACAAGAAATGATTGTTTATTATTAAGTATGTGGCTTACAAATTGATCTTAAGTGATTTTCCAAAGAAAAGTTCCAAAAATATTTTGAGTAATGGTAGACAACTTCATTTACAGTAAGCAAACATCATACCAAATTGTTAAACAACATCATTCATGTATTCTGTTGTATTTCATAAAAATCATATCCTCTGTAACTATCTTTTTTGGGAAGGAGGACAGAGAGATGGTTTAGTTTGGTTTTTCCCCCAATTGAGCCATCAAAATAATGTCATGTGGTAAGAATCTAATCTGGATGAATGTCAAAAGGTTCTTTGTAAACCTGCCCTCTGACTAGTCAGAAAACTCCTGGCTAGATATATAGAAGTGATGAGTCAGACAATAGTAGGGAGACAATGAAGGGAAAGAGCAAATCACATCAACTATAAAGGCATCTTGCTGCAGCACTGATTTTAGCTTATTGGCCTTTTTTAGATATCGTATGTAGAAAGAGGAGAGAGTAAAAATTTTAAAAATATACACTGTGCTTGGGAATGCTTGTCATCTAACATTAATTATATGCTATCTTTCTGTATTGTTAAAATATATTTCCAAGCATTCATTCAGCTATTTTTAATCTCTTTTAATGAATAACAGCCTTCCTTACAAGAATATGAATATTTGATTTTTTTTTCATTTCACAAAATAGAGATTAATGAACTGATATAATTTCCCCAGATTTTCAAGTTCAAACTGTTCTGTTATTTCATCAACCCTTCGTTCAGCTTAGATTCCATGGCTGGCTGTTTTCTGTAACTCCAATTTTTGAATAATGTTTCTGGAAAACGATTCTGTTCTTAACTTTCCAATCACCTTGCTAATAATAATCTCACTGATTGTTTCCAACCTAATTTCCATCTCAGCCATAGCTAAGAAATGCTCTGTTCCACTTAAGTGAAGATCTCTTGAGTCTTATTAGCTAATGATCAAACCTCCTTTATATTCTTCATTATTTTAGATTTTAGTGCCATATTTGACAATATTGAACATAATGTTTTATAAAATAGCCATCAACCATCCATCCATGTAACTAAGCTTTAGCATCTTTATTGAAGGTTTTTTTTATTACTTCTCTGTCTACACTATCATTCTTTCTACTAATATAGACAACTGCATTTTAAATAACGATTCCTGACATTAGTGCTTTAAAATCAACAAAATATTTTTACAAATGGAGATTTTACTGGATCCTGACAGCAAATCTTTGATATAGATAGACAATCAATCAATAAACACTAATCAAGTACCTACTATGTTCTAGGCTAAGTATTGAGCTTGCTAAAGCAAGCAAGCTTTTGTTAATTTGTTTTCTTTTTATAATAGAAGATTAAATTGAATCTAAGCTATATGCCAGGTTTACATGGTATGTTTCAAGTAGAGATGACACTAGAATTCAAGTCATCTTCCTGTACTTCTATTCTTCTAATTGTCCTAAAGTTAAAATTGTAAGAATTGCTGACATCAATAAAGCATTACGGTAATATCATCAATGGCTTTCTTAAGAATATATTTTATGTGATGTTTTTCAGTTTACAAAGTATTTTCATATCTACTATTGCACATATGGTGCAAGAACATGGTATTTAATCAACCAGCAGATATTTATAAGAGCCTATATTGTAGAGGCAAAAAAGAAATAGACCAAACCCTCAAGTAGTTCACATTTTATGGGGAAGGAGGTAGGGTATGAGATAATATACACATATAAAAGTATCTTAGTACTGGAGAAATCAGGAAAGACTTTCTATAATAGTTATACTGGAACTAAACTGAAGGAAAGTAGGAATTCTTAGAGGCAAACAACCTCTCTTAAATCTAACAATTTTTCTTAATTATTTCCAATTTTATCCTTTATAGAGCTGGTTTGTACATATTTGTTTGTTTGTTGTCACCTCCATTTGATTGCAGTGGATTGTAAGTACTTTGAAGGGACTTTTTTCTTGCATCTTTTTGTATCTCCAGTATGTGCTAAAGCATATTATATGAACACAATAAGTTTATTAACTGACTGCTTATGAAAGGTTATGGGGAGATGGAATGTGGCATGTAAAGAACAGCAAGAAGGCCAATCTGATAGAATTATAGAGTGGTTGAAGAAGAGTAATGTATAATAAGGTTAGAAAGGAACTTTGAATCTATGTTGTCAAATATTTTAAATGTCAAACAGAAGAGTTTCTATTTGATTCTAGAAGTAATAGTCATTAAATTTGTTGAGCATAAGGGTAAAGAAAATGTTAGTCAACTATTCCTCCTTGAAAACTGAAAATAATTTTATATGCCTTTTGGGAATCCAAAATTTTCCTGTATATAATCTTTCTGCAGAAATCTCTCTCTCTTTTTTTTAATAGCCTTTCATTTACAGATTATATGTATGGGTAACTTTACAGCATTAACAATTGCCACACCTCTTGTTCCAATTTTTCACCTCTTACTCTTCACCCCCTCCCCCAGATGGCAGGATGACCAGTAGATGTTAAATATATTAAAATATAAATTAGATACACAAAAAGTATACATAAAACCATTATTTTGCTGTACAAAAAGAATCAACTCTAAATATTGTACAATTACTTGTGAAAAATCAAAAATGCAGGTGGGGTAAAATAGGGACAATTTTGTTGGTTTTAGTCATCACCGATTCTTTTTGGGCATAGCTGTTCAGTTCATTTTGCTATTGAAAATGATTTTTGATCTTTGCTGAGGATGGCCAGGTCCATCAGAATGGTCATCATATAATATTGTTGTTAAGTATAAAATGATCCCCTTTCTTTTCCTCAACTAGTTCATTAAGTCTCTCCAGCCTTTCTGAAATCATCCTTTGTTTTTACAAACAGTAATATTCCATAATTTATTCGGCCATTCTCCAATGATGGGACCACCAGTTTCCAGTTTTCTAGCCACTACAAAGAGGGAACAAACATTTTTGCAAAAGGTCCCTTTCCTTCTTTAGATCTCTTTGGGATATAAGCCCAGTAGTAATACTGTGGATCAAAGGGTAAAGTTTGATCTTTTTAATGTTCAAACTATTCTCAGAATGGTTGGATTATTTTAACTCCACCAACAATGCATCAATGTCCCAGTTTTCCCCATCCCCTCCAAAAATCATCATTATTTTTCCTGTCACTTAAATCTTGAATGTGGGTTATCTTAGAGTTGTCTTAATTTGCATTTCTCTGATTAATAATGACTTGGGCATCTTTTCATATGACTAGAAATAGTTTAATTTTTCATCTAAAATTGTCTGTTCATATCCTTTGACCATTTTCAATTGGAGAATGGCTTGATTTTTATAAATTAAATTAATTTCTGTATATTTTAAATAGGCCTTATCAAACCAATGTAAAATATTTTCCCAGTTTATTGTTTCCCTTCTAATCTTGTCTGCTTTTTTGTTTGTACAAAAACTTTCTTTATAGCGAAATTTTCATTTTGTGACAGTAAATTCTAGTTCTTTTTGGTCATAAATTTTCCCCTTCCCACTGGTCTGAGGGTAAATTATCCTGTGTTCCTTAATTTTTAATAATTTCATTCTTTATCCAGGGTCATGAACCCCATTTTGACCTTATCTTGGTGTATGGTGTTAAGTGGGATCAATGCCTGTTTCTGCCATATTGTTTCAAATTTTCCAGCAATTTTTATCAAACAGTAAGTTCTTTCCCAAAACTGAGGTCTTTGGGTTTTTCAAAAGACTAGGTTTGGATAGTTGTTGACTGTTTGTCCCTGGAACCCTAACCTATTCCACTATAACTAATCTATTCCTTAGCCAATCAAATGGTTTTGGTAACTGCTGCTCTTAATATAATTTTTAGATTTCAAAAGCCCCTTCATTTGATTTTTTTTCATTAATTCCCTTGAAATTTTGACCTTTTTTTCCAATAAATTTTGTTTTTTTTTTTTCTAGGTCATTAAAAAGTTTTTTAGTCTGATTGGTATAGGCAAAAAAATAGATTAGTTTAGGTTATTGTCATCTTTATTATATTTGCTCAACCTATTCAAGAATTTAATATTTTTCAATTGGTTAGATCAGACTTAATTTTTGTGAAAAGTTCTGTAATTTTGCTATAAAGTTTTATTTTCCTTGGCAGAAGATTCCTAAATATTTTTATATTATCAGTGTTCTTTAAATGGAATTTTTCTTTGTAACTCTTGGTTTGTTAATATATAAGAATCTGATGACTTATTGGGTTTATTTATAAAAAAATTTTTAAAGTTGTGGATTATTTCTTAACTTTTTAGTAGAATCTCTGGGGTTCTTAATTACCAATATCGGCAAAGAGTGATAATTTGGTTTCCTATTGCCTATTCTTATTTCTTTAATTCTTTTCAGCCTTTTAAAGCACATTTGTAATTAAAATAGTAACGGTGATAATGGGCAACCTTTTTCCTCAGATCTTATTGGGAATGGTTGCAGTTTGTCTCCATTACATATGATGCTTACTGATGGTTTTGATAGATGCTGCTGATTATTTTAAGGAAAAGTCCATTTATTCCTATACTCTCAGTCCAAACAGGAAAATAGGAGAGGCTAGCAAATGGAGTGAACTGGGAGGAGGGGGTGGCCTCTGTGGTTAGAAAAATTACAAAGACAACTCTGGCATATGCTGATTGCTCTGCCTTGGTTGCAAAACAGCAGAGCAGCAGAGAAATTAAAGCCAAAGGCAGAGACTACTCTAAAAAATGCTAGAACCTAACAGGATCTGGCTATATCTACCCAAAACTAGAAGTAAGTCAGCACAGATCACAGCACAGTTGTGCAGCCCCATTCCGTAGTATGGGGCTTTTCCTAAGGGTAGTTACAAATCTTCATGGCAAGGGGGCACAGCCCAGGGCAGTCTCTAATCTGCACAGTGTGGGGCTTGGCCTGGGTAAATAGAACTTATGCATTCCTTGGGCAGAGACACTCTGGTCCCTGCAGGTCTATTCACTGGTCAGCTGCTAATACCCACAGCCCCATGGCCAGCTTTAATATTTAATATTATTGAAATAAAAAAAAAAAACTATTGAACTAATAAATAAAATTAAGAGTTGGTTTTATGGAAAAAAAACAATAAAATAGATAAACCTTTGGTAAATCTTATTAGAAAAAGGAGAAAGGAAAATCAAATTATTAGTTTTAAAAATGAAAAGAGAGAACTTTCCACCAATGAAGAGGAAATTAGAGAAATAATGAGTTACTTTTCCCAACTTTATGCCAAAAATTCGATAACCTAAGTGAAATGGATGACTACCTCCAAAAATATAGGCTTCCCAGATTAACAGAGGAGGAAGTAATTGCTTAAATAATCCCATTTCAGAAAAAGAAATAGAACAAGCTATTAATCAACTCCCTAAGAAAAAATCCCCAGGACCAGACGGATTTACATGTGAATTCTACCAAACATTTAAAGAACAATTAACTCCAATGTTATATAAACTATTTGAAAAAATAGGGAATGAAGGAGTCCTACCAAATTCCTTTTTTGACACAGACGTGGTACTGATACCTAAACTAGGTAGGTTGAAAACAGAGAAAGAAAATTATAGACCAATCTCCCTAATGAATATTGATGCTAAAATCTTAAATAATATATTAGCAAAAAGACTACAGAAAATCATCCCCAGGATAATACACAATGATCAATTAGGATTTATATCAGGAATGCAGGGCTGGTTCAATCTTAGGAAAACTATCAGTGTAATTGGCCATATTAATAACCAAATTAACAAAAACCATATGATCACCTCAATAGATGCAGAAAAAGCATTTGATAAAATCCAGCATCCATTCCTATTAAAAACACTTGAGCGTATAGGAATAAATGGACTTTTCCTTAAAGTAATCAGTAGCATCTATTTAAAACCACCAGTAAGCATCATATGTAATAGGGATAAACTGCAACCATTCCCAATAAAATCAGGAGTGAAACAAGGTTGCCATTACTTTCACCATTACTATTCAATATTGTATTAGAAATGCTAGCTTTGGCAATAAGAGTTGAGAAAGAGATTAAAGGTAATGAGGAAACCAGATTATCACTCTTTGCTGATGATATGATGGTATGCTTAGAGAACACCAGAGAGTCTACTAAAAAACTATTAACAATAATCCACACCTTTAGCAAAGTTGCAGGATACAAAATAAATCCACATAAATCATCAGCATTCTTATATATCGCAAACAAAATCCAACAATTAACAGTTACAAAGAGAAATTCCATTTAAAGTAACTACTGATAGTATACAATATTTAGGAATCTATCTGCCAAGGGAAAATCAGAACCTATATGAGCAAAAGTATAAAACACTTTCCACACAAATTAAGTCTGATCTAACCAATTGGAAAAATATTATAATATTCAATAATAATAATATTCAGAGGACAAAACAGCCAATAACTTTAATAATATAGTGTTTGACAAACCCAAAGACCCCAGCTTTTGAGATAAGAACTCACTGTTTGACAAAAATTGCTGGGCAAATTGGAAATTAGTATGGCAGAAACTAGGTATTGACCCACACTCAACACCATACAGCAAGATAAGGTCAAAACAAGTTCATGACTTATGCATAAAGAATGAGATTATAAACTAATTAGAGGAACATAGGATAGTTTACCTCTCAGACCTTTGGAAGAGGAAGTAATTTACAACCAAAGAAGAACTAGAGATCATTACTGATCACAAAATAGAAAATTTTGATTATTTCAAATTGAAAAGTTTTTTTTGTACAAACAAAACTAATGCAGACAAGATTAGAAGGGAAGCAATAAACTGGTAAAACATTTTTGCAGTTAAAGGTTCTGATAAAGGCCTCTTAAATATATAGAGAATTGACTCTAATTTATAAGAAATCAAGCCATTTTTAATTGATAAATGGTCAAAGGCTATGAACAGACAATTCTCAGATGAAGAAATTGAGACTATTTCTAGCCCATGAAAAGACACTCCCAGTCATTATTAATCAGAGGAATGCAAATTAAGACAACTCTGAGATACCACTATACACCTGTTGGATTGGCTAGAATGACAGGGAAAGATAATGTGCAATGTTGGAAGGGATGTGGGAAAACAGGGACACCCATACATTGTTGGTGGAATTGTGAATATATCTAGCCATTCTGGAGAGTAATTTGGAACTATGCTCAAAACGTTATCAAACTGTGCATACCCTTTGATCCAGCAGTGTTACTACTGGGCTTGTATCCCAAAGAAATTTTAAAGAAAGAAAAGAGACCTGTATGTGCAAGAATGTTTGTGGCAGGTCTCTTTGTAGTGGCCAGAAACTGGAAGCTGAGTGGATGCCTCTCAATTGGAGAATGACTGAATATATTGTGGTAAATGAATATTATGAAATATTATTGTTCTATAAGAAATGACCAACAGGATGATTTCAGAAAGGCCTGGAGAGACTTACATGAACTGATGCTGTGTGAAATGAACAGGACCAGGAGATCATTATATACTTCAACAGCAATACTATATGATGATCAATCCTGATGGACGTGGCCATCTTCAACAATGAGATGAACCAAATCAGTTCCAATGGAGCAGTAATGAATTAAACCAGCTACAGAATTAAACCAGAAAGAACTCTAGGAAATGACTATGGACCACTACATAGAATTCCGAATCCCTCTATTTTTGTCTGCCTGCATTTTTTATTTTCTTCACAGGTTAATTGTACACTATTTCAAGATCCGATTCTTTTTGTACAGCAAAATAACTGTTTGGACATGTATATTAATATTGTATTTAATTTTTCCTTTAACATATTTAACATGTATTGGTCAACCTGCCATCTGTGGGAGGGGTGGGGCAAAGGAGGGGAAAAATTGGAACAAAAGATTTGGCAATTGTCAATGCTGTAAAATTATCTATGAATATAACTTGTAAATAAAAAGCTATAATAATAATAAAAAAAGAAAAATCTTCATTTTGCTTAATCTTGGGTTACATGAATTATACAAAATGGCATGCTGTTGGGTTTAAATTAAATTTCATTTTGCCACCAAAAATGATTTGAATTTAAAATGCATATATGCTTTAGGAAAAAAATATGTCTTTTTAAATAAAACAAAGCAGTTAAGATCATTACAGTCAGAAAGTTTTCATTAGTCCCATCCATAAGTATGAATGCAATCCTGCCCAATCTCATTTTCTGAGGCTTTCCCCATATTCTTTTAGCCATTGTTCCATATTCTTATGCTAAGAAAAATTAAGTATTTACTGACAGGGAATACAGGGCTTGCTCCCTTACATTCAATTGCACATGAAAAGCATCCAAGAGGAACTTAACAGGTGAGCTAGGGAATATTAAAGTTTTCTGACTTCTTGTTAGGGTTCATTTAGGTCAGCTGGATGATTTTTATTATATTTACCTTTATTTCTTTCATGTCTATGGAAGAAATGGACTAGTGCTCATTTTCTTGGGTTAAGGTCCCCAGTTAGTAGGTGGGGATTTACTGGTAAATATTGAAGCATCACTTGGCAAATTTTGAAGTCTGTTGCTGTCACAATACGTTGCCCTCTACTCCAACCTCCTTCTTTGACTTGTTGAATTTTCTGAATTTGGAGAAACCAGTAGTGCCCCTCCTCCACTATTCTCAGAAACTAATGATAGTACCTCTGTAAATGTCCATCTAAGATCTTTAATCTCAGTGCAATGTTTGCCTGCCTTCCTTTTTCTTTCCAGGAAAAAGAAAGATAAAAATGATGGAGCAAATCATACATACATAAATACATACACACACATACATGTGCACACACACACCATTTTAAGACAAATGAAATGTTTATTAAATTGGAAGCCTTTGTGCAAATGAAAATCGGTGTTTCATAACAGTTTTGGAGCCATGTATCTCTTATCTTCCATAGTTCTGAATCTATATGCAGGAATTACAATATTGTTACTCACCACAAATCCAAATTTATTTTTTATCCCTCCACATTTATCACCCAATCAAGAATCTGGTAGCTATTATTTCTGGATATTCCTCATTTTTCCTCAGAGGTCAGTGCCTAGCTCAGTTTTTCCTTTCCCCTCCATAATGCCCATGTACTAGAAGACTTCTATATTTATACTCTCATATACCCTAATCTGCCAGTTCTTCAATTTATTTATTTTTCATGAAGTTCTCATCCAACCAATTGCAGCTATATATAGAGATGGACACTCTTAATCTTGCCATTAACCTTAAGTATTCTATTTCCAAGTTCATGAACTCTGAAATTCTCTGATCTGATCACAAAGTATAATCATCCCACTCTTCCCTCTAGCTTAGACCCACAAGCCCCATTTAAAAAAAATTCTTTCTTTCTTTCTTTCTTTCTTTCTTTCTTTCTTTCTTTCTTTCTTTCTTTCTTTTTTTTTTTTTTTGCAAGGCCCATTCTTAATCATCACTGCGACATCAGATCTTGTGCTCCAAGACTAAGTTTTTGAGTATTTTCACCATCTGGTTTCTGCTACTACTTATATACTAATGAATGAAGCTGGAGAAAACCATAAAACTACACTGGTTAGCAGAACAATTTTATGTTATGCAATCTCAGGAGACCTTCACTAATGTAAGGCAAACTTTTAATATATCTCTAATTTATTCACTATCCCACTCAATATGGTATCTATTCCAAACTGTCTTATCCTTTTCTCTTCCATTTTTTCACCTGAGAACTGGCTACATATTGCTGAAAAAAAGAGCCTTTTTCTGAGAGTTCCTCTTTTTCTCTTATTCCTGTTTTATTGATATATTATGCCATTATTTCCTTCTTTACGTATCTAAAATGAAAACGTGGCCCTTCTCATTGTCAAGTAGAACTGTCTGTATGCAAAAGCGATCCCATTCCATCCTCTTTTCTCTGACTCTTTTTTTTATCATTTCTACTTTCACTAAACATCCTTCCTGACTTATTTACTAGTTGCTTCCCTAATATTTACAAATATGTCTGTCTTCCTCAATCTCCAAAACTTTTAATTGACTTGTCCATTCTACTATTTATCAGTTAACATCTTTCCTCCCTTTTATGACTAAACTTCTTGAGAAAACCATCTACCATCAATTCCTTCATCTCTTTTCTTTTACTCTTCTCATGCCCTCCAGTCTGGCTTCTACAACATCATTCAGTTGAAGCAAGTTTCCTCCAAATTTACCAGTGAGCTCTTATTTGGCAAACTTAATAGTTTTTCTCTGTCTACATCCTATTTGACTTTTCTGTAGCCACTAACACTGCAATCAACATCTTCTCCTTGATATTCTTTTCTCACTAAGTTTTCATGGTACCATTCTCTTCTCTTTCTCCTTCTACCTGAATGTCTTTTTCTTCTCAGTCTCTTTTGATGGATGACGCCCAGTAACCATTAAGTGTTCCTCAAATATTGTTGAGGAACTCATCTTTCTTTCCAAGTCTTTCCTTCTTCCTACTGTTCCTCATATTATTGAGAATGCCAACATTATGTCAGTCACCCAGGTTTTTTAACCTAGGTATCATGCTCAGTCTTCACCCCTTAGCCTCACTCCCTTTATTTAATCTATTGTCAAATATGATAGATTATCTTTGTACCAGATCTTATATAATACTCTTACTAATCTCTGAGATTTTGACTATCCTGATATAGGTCCTGATAATCCCATGCTTAGACTATTTTAGTAGTTTTCTGTTTGGTTTCAAATCTCTACTTACTTTTCTTCATCCTCTACTCAATTTCAGATTCATTTTCTTAAAGTACAAGTCTGATCACATCACCTATTTTCTCACTCAATAAATTTCAGTGGCTACTTATTACCTCCAGTATCCAAAATAAAAATCTCTGTTTGACATTTGAAGACTTTCATAATCTCCTCCATCCAGCTAAATGGCAAAATGGATAGATTGCTGGCCCTGGAGTCAGAAAGAACTGCATTTTTATTTTCCTCAAAGATGAGAAAATTGAGGTCCCAAAAATCAAATCACTTGCCCAAGATCACATACATAAGAGGAAAGATGTGGAATTTGAAAGCAGGTCCTTTAACTCCATCATTTTGTATAAGAGGACTCTGAATGTGGAAGGAAATATTTTGCGAGGACAAGAAAAAGAGTTTTAAGAGCAGTGAATCACTTGGGAAGAGTAGAGAGTAATCTTTGGAACTTCTTAAATTGATAATATAATTCCCACATCTTATTCTGTGACTACCAGCAGATTGGTGCAAAATCAACCTAGAGGGTAGTTATCATAGATAATACTCCTTTTCAAGACACAAATGCTGAAGAATTGAGCATACAGATGAAGGGCTATGGAAGATAATCTCAGTGTGTTTCCTCCAGTGGGTGGAAAGACTAGGGTCTCACCCTCAAAGTAATCAGTTAATAACTAGGCTGGTGAAGTCTTATGAATAAAAAGAGGGCCTCTATCATACAAAGTATGATACATAAGCGTATAGAAAGTCTCTTGTCTATCTCTTGGAATGCTTCACAGCAACTAGTTGGTACATTTCCATTCTTTTTTTTTTAAACATTATAACTCCCTTCCAAAGAATCCAACTATTTTGGTTTGATCATTGATCTTTGCAGATGACACTCTTTTCCCCATTTCATACCTTTGCCTGATATGTCTCCCATGCCTCAGTAGCTCAAATATTCTCTGCAGAAAGAAGGGCATGAAGAAGAATCCTGCCTTTGCCTTTTCCTCATCCCCTAAAGATGGTCTTGCACCTACTCAGTATGTTTTGTACTTACTCAGTATGCCTTGTATCTACATAGTTATTTGTATGTTGTCTTTCTCATTAGAACTTGAGCTCCTTACAGTCTTTTGACCTTTTTTATCCTCAGTACTTAGCACAGAGTCTGGCACAGTAAGCACTTAATGAATGTTTATTGACTGATGTGTTTATGAAAGAATGCATTCAAAACCTTTTACTTAATATTTATGTGACCCTGGGTAAACTATTCAATCCCTTCAATTTCTTTATGTATAAAATGAGAGGTCTGAGCATGATGACCTTTAAGGTCCCTTCTAGCTCTAAATCTATATGCAATAATCTTAAGAATTAAGAGACAATTACTGGAAGGCAAACGTGGCTGGCTTTTGATTTGATAAGACACAAGAAGAATCCAAAGTATTGTTGATGTCAGGGCTAGACAAATAAACAGGAGTCTTGGGAAGGGATGAGTGCAACAAAACATGTTCAAGAAGCAGAGATCTCTCATAATGCAGGCACTGTATACAGAGGGTGGATTCAATACTCTACCTTCTCCATTCCCATTTCATATTGTGCAGCTGAGAGTTAGGAGCGGGTAACTTGGACAGAAGAGATCTGAGTGGGCAGATAAATGAGAGTATGAATCCAGTATGTACTGGCAAAAAGCTTAGAAGAAGAAATTGAAAATATTCACCCTGATCTGGAGAATGAAGGGGAAAAAACCACTGCAAGTCAGTCCTAAAGGGAAAGCAAAGGAGAGATCATGTGATTAAGGCAGCAGGACTGAGAAGATGCTGTTGATAGCAGCTTTTTAATTTTATTTATTTATTTATTTGTTTTATTATTATAGTAACTTTTTATTGACAGAACCCATGCCAGGGTAATTTTTTACAACATTATCCCTTGCACTCAATTCTGTTCTGATTTTTCTCCTCTTCCCCTTCACCCCTTCCCCCAGATGACAAGCAGTCCTATATATGTTAAATATGTCGCAGTATATTCTAGATACAATATATGTGTGCAGAACTGAACAGTTCTCTTGTTGCATAGGAAGAATTGGATTCAGAAGGTATAAATAATCCAGGAAGAAAAACAAAAATGCAAACAGTTTACATTTATTTTCCAGTGTTCTTTCTTTGGGTGTAGCTGTTTGCATTTGATCAATTAAACTAATTAGGTCTCTTTGTCAAAAAATCCACTTCCATCAGATTTCTTATACAGTATCGTTGTTGATATAATGATCTCTTGGTTTTCCATTTTTATTTTGTCAGTTCATGTAGTCTCCAAACTTCTGTATTCCTTCTTTTCCATTTTTACCACAAAAACCTCAAACATTTTCACTCGGTTTTCTTTCTTTTTATTCCCCGGGTAAAGGGGTAAAAACTGCTGGATCAAAGGTTGCAATAACTTTTGGGATAATTCAGTTGCCTCAGAATGGTTGGATTCGTTACAATCCCAAATCCCATCAATCCCCATCGTGTCCCAGTTTTCCAACCTCCAAAAATTTTATTTTTCCTGTCATCTTGAATTTGGGGGGTATTTTATCTCAAGTTTTTAAATTTTTAATTGATTTGGAAAACTCTTTCATATATGGTAAAATTTCAATTTCATCATCTGTTGTCTTTTTCAATCCGACCATTTGTCAATTGGAGAATGGCTTGGTTTCTTATAAATTAGGTCCCTCTATTTTTTGGAATGGGGCCTTTATCAGAATCTTTTAATTGAAGATGTTTTCCCAGTTTGTTGCCTCCTTAATCTTGCTTCATTAGTTTTTGCTTGTACAGGCTTTTTAATTTTTAATCAAAATTTTCTATTTTTGATCAATAAGGTTCTAGTTCTCTTTAGTCCCATTTATTGCCTCCCTTCCAATCTTGGCATTAGTTTTGCTTGTACAGAACTTTTAATTGATGTAATAAAATTTTTTATTTTGATAATAATGGTCTCTAGTTCGACTTTAGTCACAAATTTCTTCCCCTCCACAAGTCTGGGAGATAAACTTCCTATGTTCCTCAATTTTTTATAATCTCGTTCTTTATGTCTAAATCATGGACCCATTTTGATCTTATCTTGGTTATAATTTATTGGGTCCATGCCCAATTTTATACTAATTTCAGTTTTTCCCAGAAGTTTTTTGTCAAATAATGAATTCTTATCCCAACAGTTAGGATCTTTGGGTTTATCAAATATAGATTCTATAGATATATTTGTCTTGTAACCTAACCGTTCCACTGATCAACTAATCTATTTCTTAGCCAATACCAAATGGTTTTGGTGACTGCTGCTTTATAATATAGTTTTAGATCAGTTAACCTTCATTTGTTTTTTTCATTAATTCTTTTGAGACTTGACATTTTATTATTCCTTATGAATTTGTTTTATTTTTCTGATCATTAAAAATATTTTCTTGGAAGTCTGATTGGTATAGCACTAAGTAAATAGACTAGTTTAGGGAGTATTGTCATCTTTATTATATTCGCTTGACTTATCCAGGAGCATTTAATATTTTTCCAATTGTTTAAGTCTGACTTTATTTGTGTGGAAAGTTTTTTGTAATTTTGCTCATATAATTCCTGATTTTCCTTTGGTAGATAGATTCCCAAATATTTTATGCTGTGGACAGTTATTCTGAATGGAATTTCTCTTTGTATCTCTTGCTGTTGGATTTTGTTGGTGATGTATAAAAATGCTGAGGATTTATGGGGATTTATTTTATAACCTGCAACTTTGCTAAAGTTATGGATTATTTTAAATAGCTTTTTAGTAGAATCTCTGGGGTTCTCTAAGTATACCATCATATCATCTGCAAAGAGTGACAGTTTGCTTTCCTCATTGCCTATTCTTTTTCCTTTAATCTCTTTCTTGACTCATTGCCGAGGCTAGTGTTTCTAATACAATATTGAATAATAATGGTGACAGTGAGCAACTTTGCTTCACTCCAGATCTTACTGGGAAAGGTTCCAGTTTTTCCCCATTGTATATGATGCTTACTGATGGTTTTAAATATATGCTCCTGACTATTTTAAGAAAAAGTCCATTTATTCCTATACTCTCAAGTGTTTTTATTAGGAATGGATGTTGGATTTTATCAAATGCTTTTTCTGCATCTATTGAGATGGTCATATGGTTTTTGTTAATTTGCTTATTGATATAGTCAATTATGCTAATAGTTTTCGTAATATTGAACCAGCTCTGCATTCCTGGTATAAATCCTACTTGGTCATAGTGTATTATCCTGGGGATGATTTTCTGTAATCTTTTTGAGAATATTTTATTTAAGATTTTAGCATCGATATTCATTAGGGAGATTGGTCTATAATTTTCTTTCTCTGTTTTCAGCCTACCTGGTTTAGGTATCAGTACCATATCTGTGTCGTAAAAGGAGTTTGGTAGGACTCCTTCAATCCCTATTTTTTCAAATAGTTTATATAGCATAGGGGTTAATTGTTCTTTAAATGTTTGGTAGAATTCACATGTAAATCCATCTGGTCCTGGGGATTTTTTCTTAGGGAGTTGGTTAATAGCTTGTTCTATTTCTTTTTCTGAGATGGGACTGTTTAGGATATTTACTTCTTCCTCTGTTAATCTGGGCAAGCTATATTTTTGAAGGTATTCTTCCATTTCATTTACATTATCGAATTTATTGCCATAAAGTTAGGCAAAGTAATTCCTAATTATTGCTCTAATTTCCTCTTCATTAGTGACGAGTTCTCCCTTTTCATTTTTAAGACTAACAATTTGATTTTCCTCTTTCCTTTTTTTAATCAGATTTACTAAGGGTTTGTCTATTTTGTTGGTTTTTTCATAGAACCAACTCTTAGTTTTATTAATTAATTCAATAGTTTTTTTACTTTCAATTTTATTGATCTCTCCTTTTATTTTTAGAATTTCAAGTTTAGTGTTTGACTGGGGGTTTTTAATTTGTTTCTTTTCTAGCATTTTTTAGTTGCAAGCCCAATTCGTTGACCTTCTCTTTCTCTATTTTATGCAAGTAGGCCTCTAGAAATATGAAATTTCCCCTTATTACCGCTTTGGCTGCATCCCACACATTTTGGTATGTTGTCTCATGATTGTCATTTTCTTGGGTGAAGTTATTAATTATGTCTATGATTTGATAGCAGCTTTTTAGACGTTGAAGAGCTATTCTACAAAGAGTAAGACTAGAGAACAGAAGATTGAATGGTAGTCATTCAGCAAGGATAAAATCAAAATCTGGATAAAGAATTTTATTAGGTGGGGCTTGGGTTGAAGTAAAAAATGATGTGAAGAGATGGATTTCCCTTTATTTTATTGTGGTAATAGTATATGTTTGGGAACTTATGCCAATATGTCTGTGAAATAGAAAATTTATAATGAAACTTTATTTTACATTATTTATAATAATTATAATTTATAATAATAATTTCCTCCTGGGGAAAATGAATTAGGATCCAGTAATCTGAATGGAAACTTATATAGTAAATGTGAAAGATGAATAACAACTGGATGGACTAGCTCCCAAAATTGTTTAGGATAGGAAGCAGTGAGGTGGTCCAATGAATTGAGAATCAAAACTGGAGTCAGGAAGACCTCATTCCAGATAGAGCATTCCAACTGTTTGCATGTTTTCTGGTTACTTCACTTTGATATGTGACCAGTACCTTAAATTCAACAGTTTTTGATTTCCTTATTCTACCTTTTATGTTGAACTATTTCTTCATTCTAAAAGCTATTTTAATAAATAAAGAAAGTCTAAAAAGTATTTTTTTAAAGAACTTCTGCATCTTCCCTGACAGAATGTAAGCTCTTTGAAGGCAGTTATTATTTCACATTTTGTTTTCCCATCATTTACTGTTATGTCTGGCACTACTGCTGTGGGTGTTTAGTATTAATCGATTGACTAAGCAAATAAGTAAAAATCAATCACATATTCTGTCTGCCCAAATTAACTTATTTGCTTGATCCCTATTGTTTTTTTTCTTTCTTTTTTTTTTTTGCTTAATGACATTATCATCTTTCTAATTATACAAAATCAAGGCATGAGTTATTTGACTGCTCCCTCTTTCTCATGTCCAATGTTATGAGGCAATATAGTATAGAGGGTAAAAATGAGTCTTGGGGTCAAAGATCCTAAGTTTGAATCCTACCTCCAATGCCAAATACCTGTGTTGTGGCAGGTGAGTCATCAACCTCCCAAAGACTTTGTTTTATCATTCATAAAATGAGCAAATTGACCTAGAATTTCCCTTCTAGCTCTAAATTCTACAATCCAGTACTATTATTCAATATTCTGAATCATGATTTTCCAATGCTATGTGACCTAAAACTTAGGAGCCAGTTATTTACCAAGTCCTTTTCATTCTATTAACACAATGATTCTCACCATTTCAACTGCACCATAGTTTATATATTATGCTTCACTGATCTTTCTAAATCACTACTTTGGCTCTGCTCAAAACCTGTCAAAGCTCCTTATTGCTTAATGAATAAAATCAAAAATCTGTATGGTGTTATTCAAAATCCACCATTCATCTTATAGAATCTAGAACTTGCAAGATATCAGGTCTAATTCACTCATTTGAAATAAAAGAAAAAAAGAAAAAAAATGGTAGACAGACAGGATAAGAGATTTCAGATCTGAAGAGTATTATCAATAAAGAAGAGGTAAACAGTGAAGTTTTGGAGAAGGTCTAGTTTAGCAGGACTATAAAGAACATAAAGGAAACTCAGGAGTTGTGGGAGAGATAGTAACATGAGGCTAAAACAATGAAGCCTGCCAGCAATGCACTGTATAAAATAATGGGCCTGAAATCAGGCAGATCTGAGTTCAAAACATATCCCAGCCACTTACTAGCTATGTGACCCTGAAAAAGTTGTTTAAATGTTCTGGGTCTTATGAAAAAATGGTGCTAATCTAAACTCATATAACCCTATCATCCTCTATAGATATTTTCATGATTCCAAACTTCCTCTGAATAAAAATCTTTGTAGTGCTTTTAGTTCTAATTTTATACACACACATGCACACACAAAAACACACGCACATATATATAAAATTATTACCAAAAGCAAATATGTTTGCCATTGCTAACTTGTGTCTGATTCTTTGTGACCATTTGAGAATTTTTTTGTTTTTGTTTTTGTTTTTTTGGCAGAGATCTTGAAGTGATTTGACATTTTCTTATGCAATTACTTTTACAGATAAGGAAACTGAGACAAATGAAGTTAAGTGACTTGTCCAAGGTCATAAGTGTCCGAGGCTGGATATCTATCTATCTATCTACCTACCTACCTACCTACCTATCATCTATTTACTTCTACATAATATATATATATATATATATATGTATAATGTATATATGTGTGTGTGTATGTATAAATATGTATTGTATAAGTATATTTAGATATGTATATGTGTGTTTGTATAAATATATATGTGTATATATACACACACACACACACACACACATATATATATATATATACACACAACGAATGTGGGTGTGTAGCTATTTATCTATCTATCTATACATACACATATTAGTGTAGCATTTAGTTTGTCTCTTAGTAGGTTGTGATATTTTAAGAGCAGAGATTAAATCCTGTGCTATCTATCCAAGTACTTGGTATAGTGCTTTGGGAAAAAAAGAAGGCACAAAATAAATGTTTGTGAAATGAGTGAATGGATGGAGAGAAATGTATTTTAGGAGTCTAAGATTTCACTGAAGGACCTTATTTGGAAAACTGTTAAATGATAGTATGATTTACAGCAGGAGAAAAATAAGGTGGGGAAATGTACAAATTATTCTAATTGTGTTGAGATTAAATGATTAGAAGGCCATCAAGTATGAAATAATTTTTAAGAGAGAATGAAGTATCTGATTGGATAAGACAAATATATACAAATAGTTTCATAAGACAAGAATGTATGGTTGGAAGTTGATGCCATAAAAGTAGTGGTCTTTAGGTTCCAGATAGCTAAAGCACATAATGGGATCAAAATCAGAACCCAAATACTTTTATGATTCCTTACATGAGCCATATTTTTGGTGATATTAACTACTATTTATAAATTTGTACTGGCCAGATTGAAAAGACTTTCAATTTTATTCTATATCATAAAGAAGAAAAGAAGCAAGCTGCACCAGTCATGAAATGTGTCCATAATTTACCAATGGGAGAAACTGCCTGGGCTGCTAAACAAGTGAGACTTAGTTTAACCATCTCTCCCAATATTCTTTTTTCTCAAAGGAGTCTAGTTGGTCACTGGGTCAACCAAGAATTGCCACCACTTCACAGGATTTCCTCTTTTATTGAGGGGTCACCCACCTAGACCTGGACAGGTGAAGGCAGAGTTAGTCTTTTCCTTTTTTTCCTTGGTTGTGTCACGTACCTACTGAAGTGGAGTCCCCAGTTAGAGTGATCCCTGAAGTCAAAAGAGTTTTATAAAATAACAAGTAGAATTGGTCTGTTCTTTGCTCTTGGGAAAATCTTGCTGCTGTGACTAATAAGTATTTCAGAAGAAATAAATAAGCATGCCATTCATCCTATGATTATGGGATGAACTACAAATGGCTTAAGGTTAGTGGGACTTTTGCCTTAACACTTTAAGTTTCCAAGTCACTTTTCTACATAATGTAAATTGTCCTATGATAGGAGACTAAATCCTTGTCTTCAAACTCTATAGTCATTCTATTGAAGAATTAAGATAATGACAAAGAAGGTAATATTGGTCATGGGAAGAAGAAAAGGAAGAAATATACACATTCACATGTATACATATGTATATGTATGTAATGAATATATGGACATATGTATCAATGGATATATCTATATTAATATCTACATATCTATATGTTTTGCCCCATGAGTCTTATATTTTGTCCAATTAGTATGTATATACTTTTTGATTATTTCTCTTGTAGCCAAGAATAATAAAAAAGAATTAAAAATAACCACCTACTTAAGCAGTTATGATTTTAATATAATATTATCTTTATGAAAGTATCATTTTTCATATTTACAAAATATCAGTTATTTCTTATGTAATTAGCCTCATTGTTCTTTGTTCTTAATATATAAAATTTGACTAAAATTTTGAAGACTATACAAGATCATTAGCATCATTATTCAGATTGAAATCAATTCAATGGAACCAATGTTGATTAACTGCTTACTATTGTGCAAAACACTAGCCTAAGTGCTAGAGATACAAAGACAAAAAAGTTTATGCTTTTAATCAATCAATTAACAAGCATTTATTAAATTCTTGTTATGTTCTAGAAACTCTGCTAAGCATTGGACATTTTTTAAAAGTCTCTGCCCTCTAATAGTTTATATTCTCAAGGAAGAAAATAATATATGTACAAATTGGTTGTACAAGATAAATACAGAGTGGATTGAAAGTCTACAAAGGCAGATAATGGAATTTTGGAGAAATAAGAAAGATCTGTGGAAGACAGAGCTTGAGCTGAACTTTAGAACAAAGCAGAAAGTTTAAGGTTTATATGACAATATTTTGTTTTTGGCAAATTTAAACAAAAAGTTTAAGATTAAAAAGTTAGAACAACATAGAAGCACTAAGCTATATATTATAGTGATTTGCTAAAATACGTGAATAGGAGGAATGATGTCCAGATATTTACAGGAAAACAAAAACCCAAATAAAAAAGTATACAATAATAATATTCATGCCCTCAGTTACTTGTACAAAAATGTACAAAATATGTGTAACAGGAAATATGAAATGGTGATCCTAATCCTATTAGGTTAACTTGGCCTTATAGGTATTATTGAGCCTTAGTAATATGACTGTACTGTGACTTTAGAAGATTTTACTGTATTTATATTTACTGTACTTATATTTTATATACTGTATTTGTAAAGAATAGAATAAGAAAAGGGGATAATACAGACTAGAAGCATGTATTAAATGTATATATAGTTATCTAAAGAATCCCAGAAATAAAATAGGGGGAGAGTCTTGGAAGAAAGTATTTGGGGGAAATCAATAAATAAAACAAAAAAAAAAAGACAATATCCCCAGAATATGCAAGAAATCAACTAAAAAGAAAGACCAAATAGGAAAATATATTAGTTCATAATGTTGTAAAATATCATATTATAGTGATAATGGGACATGAGGGGTGGCAAAGTACACTACAGTTATCTATTCAAGAAGTAGTTACACTGTATCCATTTCAAAACTTTGTGGTAAAACTAGATTTCTAAATAACAAAAAAAAAAATTGGGATCTAACCTCATACCATATACAATACTAAAATGATGGAAGAATGAAGAGTAGTCTAGGTAAATCCTTGAATATGTCTTAAAACTGAAAAGAAAAGTAACATCTACATTTTATTTAAGGAGAGGGAGGGACATTCTATCAACTTAGCAAATGAAATAAAGTAATTTGAGACCAACTAATTTTTACATGACAAAATATTCTTAAAAGAAAAGGAATATATTGGGGTGGAGAGGAATTGTCAAAAGTGTAGCGTCTACCTACCTACCTACACACACACACACACTTTACAAATGCAAATTAACCTTAAGATTCTATGATGAACTTATATACATATATTGCTAAGTATAAGTGTGTGTGTGTGTGGGTGTGTGTGTGTGTGTGTGTGTGTGTGTGTGTTAAGTCTAGTTCAAATGATCTGGGGAACCAAGTACTCCAATACATTAATCTTAGCATTGTAGATAATGGCAACAGTTTGGACAGTAATATGTCAGTGAGATGACACAGAGTAAAAGCATAATCAAAACTACCTATATACTAATTACAAATTTTGTTCTTTATTTTCTATTATATATAAAATATTTATGATCTATGTATGCATAGACACACAAACACACATATATATGTGTGTGTTTTTTAACACATGGATATGATACAAAAAAAATCTTTAAATAAAAAGAAAATGAAGAAAGATTAAACAACATAAAAATATTGGTGCTGCAGACAGCCTTAGAAAAGGATGCCCTAATTCATGTTATTTGCTTGTTTTTGCTTATCCAAATAAGGATAAAACAGATTTAAAGACAAGGGAAGAAAGAGAAAGAGGGAGATGGAGGAAGCAATGTAGAACCAGAATTTCAAAGACTAAATCACTGATTAAATATGACAGAGGAAGGGATTTAAATAGTTACTACTCAGTAGGTGATAGACTCATTGATAGACTCATAAGTTCTTTGGTCCCAAAATTTGTTTTTGGCATTACAATTACAATTTGGGATTGTAATAAAGGATTAACTGACAATCTTCTAATTGGTAGGGTGCTGAATTAATTTCTCTTATTGTCTACTTGAATTTTTGAATTGATACTTTGCTTTCCAGTCTGCTGGAAGATTATTGATGCTTGCGCCATCTTGACCAGTCAGGCTTCTCTGGCTTGATCTATTAATTCTATAACTGTACCCCTATGTTTCAGTGGAAGAAATATATTCAGAATTTTATAACTATAAGGACTTCTCTAGCATCATGCTTTCCATTTCATAGATGAGGAACCTGACTAAACAGGAGGAGTGGAATGCTTATTCAAAGTTTCAACCATAATCAGTGGCAAAACCTAAACTAGAACCCCATTATCTTTATCATCTTTAGTATTTCTTCAATCTACTTTTGAAACCATCTGTCAAAGGCTGGCTCAAATAAAGTCATCTCTTATCTCCCCAGAAGTAAATAATAACTGTTGATGGTAAATTCTTAAAGGACCTTGTTCAGCTCTCTCATTTATTTGTCATATTCTATTTTGACATATATTTATATACATCATTTCCCCTACTAGATTGTTTACTTTGTGGGTTATCTCAAAGATAGAAACTATTCTTTATTTTGTATCTCAACCAACATTTAGAATTATGCCTTGTGCATAGTACATGTTGTGATTGTTCAATGAATGATCATATGAAACAATTAATAAATGAAATTTCCCATTTCCAAATCATATCTTGATGTCACCTTGTTATCCACATATGTTATAGATATTTTTTGTTACTCATATTGTGATTTCTCTAGCCTCACCTACCAGAACAACGCCAGCTAAACCATCAACATTCTATGGGTACTTCTTATGGTTTCAGAAGCTGCTCGTCTAATGATCTCCATTTTGGCATGTTCCTCCCAATTTTAACTACCAGTGGTTTAAAAATTTTTTACTGATATGCTTTGTTTTTAACATTTATCCATTACTTCCACTTTGTGAGTTATCCCTTGTAAAACAGTTAAGTAAAATGAAAAAGTGATCTCATTTGAAAGTGGTAGGAATATTTCATATTTGTAGCAACTCTTCCCAAATCTCTATTAAAAACAAACAAACCTCAAAGCAGAAATATACTTTTTCCCCATTCCCCAGCTGACTAGGGGTGGGGAAATCACAAATATCTTTAAATAAATAAATATAGTCAAGCAAAACAAATACTCTCAGTACTAAATATCTCCTCTCAATAACAATTTTACCCTCTGGTTCTGGACATCAGGGAAATTTTCCTTCATGATTTCCTGAAAGATGTTGTCTATGCTTTTTTTTTTTTTTTATCATTTTCAGGTAGACCAATAATTTGTAAATTGTCTCTCATGCATCTACTTTTCAGGTCAGTTGTTTTTCCAATGAAGTATTTTGTTCTGTTTTTTTCATTTTGGGGGGTTTTGTTTGACTAATTCTTGATGTCTCATTAAGTCCTTTAATTCCATTTGTTAAATTCTAATTTTTAGTGAATTTTTTAAAGTTAGCTTTTTTATCTCCTTTTATATTTGGCTAATTGAACTTTTAAATGAGTTGTTTTGTTCATTGGATTTTTTTTTCCATTTCTAAAATTCTATTTTTTTAAGAAGTTGGTTTCTTTTTCTATTTCATCAAATATATTTTGTTTGGAATTATATGCTTTTACCTTTTATTATAGTCTTTTACTTTCAAAATATACACATGGATACTTTTTGACATTCACCCCTGCAAAACCCTGTGTTCTAATTTTTTCCCTTCCCTTTCCTCCATCTTACCCTCCCCCCCCCGCCCCCCCCGTCGGCCAGTGATCCAATATATGTTACTTTTTTTTAAAAAAAATTCTAACTTTTTATGGATAGAATATAAGCATGGGTAATTTTTTACAACATTATCCCTTGCACTTACTTCTGTTCTGACTTTTCTCTTCCCTCCCTCCTCCTCCTCCTCTAGATGGCAGGCAGGCTTATACATGTTAAATATGTTATATTATATCCTAGATATAATATATACACAATTCTCTTGTTGCACAAGAAGAATTGGATTCAGAAGGTAAAAATAACTTGGGGAAAAAAAACAAAAATGCAAGTAGTCCACATTCATTTCTCAGTGTTCCTTCTCTGGGCATAGCTGCTTTTGTTCATCATTGATCAATTGGAACTGAATTAGATCTTCTCTTTGTTGAAGATATCTACTTCCATCCTCATACAGTATCGTTGTTGAAGTGTATAATGATCTCCTAGTTCTGCTCATTTCACTCAGAATTAGCTCATGTAAGTCAACTAAATATATTTTTAAAGAGTTTTCTTTAGATAATATCTGGGTTTTCTTTTCCAAACTCTCCTGCAAAGTATTAATTTCCTTTCCCCATTTTTCTTCTAATTCTCTTTTAACATCCTTTTTGAATTCTTCCAAGAAAGCCTTGTGAGATGGAGACTAACTCATAACACCTTTTGGGATTTCATTTGGAGACATTTTGCCTTTAGTATCCTCAAGATTTATGGGTTGTTCTTCATTGTCTCCATAAAAGTTATCAATGGTCAAAACTCTTTTTGCTTTTTGGCTCATTTTTAAAGGTTGAGATCTGCTCTTAGGGCAAAGGGGAGATTGTCCCAAGCTTCCTCTACAGACAACAGTGACTTCACCCTGACCAGGTCTTGTCCATCCAGTGATAGGTGGGCATGGCCAAGTCCTGTGATTCAGGGGCTTATTATTTACCTTTTGTATTTGCATTGGATGTCTCACAAGTAGTCTGCTGATCCATTGGCTTCTGAACCAAGATAGAGTAGCAAATGTTGCTGTATTTTGGCTAAGAGCATCTTGGTACATTTGCCTACTGAACAGAGACCACTCCACCCTGGATCCCTCCACTCTGCTTGTGCTCAGATGCTTCCCCTCCACTTCATCTCCCCTGCCTGATTGAAGCAGACCTTTTCTGAAATTCTTCCAAAATATCTTCACTGAAAATTAATTACACTTCAAATATTTGTGGCTTCTGTTACTCTAAAACTACTTCAAAGGTTTGATCTGGTGTTAATCTGAGGGAAGGCAGGAAGACCCCACAAAAAGACCTGTCCACTCTCTGCCATCTTGAATCCAGCCCATTATGTCTCATTCTCTACCCCAAATCACTTGGTCCTCTGGAATCATGAATGGCCATTGTATTTATTGATAGTAATTCTTACAAATTTCAAAGCTGTTTGTCTTTAGTGTTATTATTGTATATTCTTCTGCTTCTTATAATGTATTTTTTCAATCTCTTTATATAAAGTCATAAAATTGTTCATTATTATACCAATTCTATTATGCTTACAATTCTTTTCACTTTATTACTGAAGAGAAGCTATCTCCTCAGTTCTTACAGTACAATAGTACTCCATCACTTCACATACCATAAACCATGCAAATCATTCTTCAATTGATAGGTATATGTTTAGTTTTCAGTTTCATGTTATTGTTGTTATTTATCCATTAGAAAAATAGTAGCTATAATGTGTGTGTACAAGGTGGGGGTGGGGTCTTCCACCCTCTATCTTTGATCTATTTTGGCTATAGACCTATATGTAATATAGAAAAGTCAAAGGGTACACATTAATACCTTTTAAAATCTAATTCCAAGTTGCTCTCCAAAATGGTTATACCCATTTGTATGTACACCAATCAGTTTCTCATGGCCTACCCAATATTTGTCATTTCCTTCTTCTATCATCTTTGACATTCTGATGGTGTGAAGTAGAATCTCAGAATCGCCTTATTATTGAATTAAAAAATAAAACTAAAAGTTAGTTCTATGGAAAAAAAAACAAAATAGATAAACCCTTAGTAAATCTGATTAAAAAAAGGAAAGAGGAAAATCAAATTGTTAGTCTTAAAAATGAAAAGGGAGAACTGGCCACTAATGAAGAGCAAATTAGAGCAATAATTAGGAATTACTTTGCCTAACTTTATGCTAATAAATTTGATAACTTAAATGAAATGGAAGAATGCTTTCAAAAATATAGCTTGCCCAGATTAACAGAGGAAGAAGTAAATTGGTTTAACAGTCCCATCTTAGAACAAGAAATAGAACAAGCTATTAATCAGCTCTCTAAGAAAAAATCCCCAGGACCAGGTGGATTTACATGTGAATTCTACCAAACATTTAAAGAACAATTAACTCCAATGCTATATAAACTATTTGTAAAAATAGGGATTGAAGGAGTCCTACCAAATTCCTCTTATGATACAGACATAGTACTGATATCTAAATCAGGTAGGTTGAAAACAGAGAAAGAAAATTATGGACCAATCTCCCTAATGAATATTGATGCAAAAATCTTAAATAAAATATTAGCAAAAAGATTACAGAAAATCATCCCCAGGATAATACACTATGACCAAGTAGGTTTTATACCAGGAATGCAGGGCTGGTTCAACATTAGGAAAACTATTAGTATAATTGACAATATTAATAACCAAATTAACAAAAACCATATGATCATCTCAATAGATGCAGAAAAAGCATTTGATAAAATCCAACAGCTATTCCTAATAAAAACACTTGAGAGGATAGGAATAAATGGGCTTTTCCTTAAAATAATCAGTAACATTTAAAACCATCAGTAAGCATCATATGTAATGGAGATAAACCGGAACCTTTCCCAATAAGATCAGAAATGAAACAAGGTTGCCCATTATCACATTATTATTCAATATTGTATTAGAAATGCTAGCCTCAACAATAAGAATTGAGAAAGAGATTAAAAGAATTAGAGTAGGTAATAAGGAAGCCAAATTATTACTCTTTGCAGATGATATGATGGTATACTTAGAGAACCCCAGAGATTCTACTACAAAGCTATTAGAAATAATTCACAACTTTAGCAAAGTTGCAGGATACAAAATAAATTCCCATAAATCTTCAGCATTTTTATACATCACCAACAAAATCCAACAGCAAGAGATACAAAGAGAAATTCCATTCAAAATAACTGTCGATAGAATAAAACATTTGGGAATCTATCTACCAAAGAAAAGTCAGGAATTATATGAGCAAAATTACAAAACACTTTCCACACAAATAAAGTCAGATTTAAATAATTGGAAAAATATCAAGTGCTCTTGGATAGGCCAAAAGGATATAATAAAGATGATAATACTTCCTAAACTAATCAATTTATTTAGTGCCATACCAATCAGACTCCCAAGAAACTATTTTAATGACCTAGGAAAAATAACAACAAAATTCATATGGAAGAACAAAAGGTCGAGAATTTCAAGGGAATTAATGAAAAAAAAAATCAAATGAAGGTGGCCTACCTGTACCTGATCCAAAACTGTATTATAAAGCAGTGGTCACCAAAACCATTTAGTATTGACTAAGAAATAGATTAGTTGATCAGGGGCATAGATTAGGTTCACAGCACAAAATAGTCAATAAGAATAGCAATCTAGTGTTTGACAAACCCAAAGATCCCACCTTTTGGGATAAGAATTCATTATTTGACAAAAACTGCTGGGAAAACTGGAAATTAGTATGGCAGAAATTAGGCATGGACCCACACTTAACACCGTACACCAAGATAAGATCAAAATGGGTCCATGATTTAGGCATAAAGAATGAGATTATAAATAAATTAGAGGAACATAAAATAGTTTACCTCTCAGACTTGTGGAGAAAGAAGCAATTTGTGACTAAAGATGAACTAGAGATCATTATTTATCACAAAATAGAAAATTTTGATTATATCAAATTAAAAAGCCTTTGTACAAACAAAACTAATGCAAACAAGATTAGAAGGGAAGCAACAAACAGGGAAAACATTTTTACAATTAAAGGTTCTGATAAAGGCCTCATTTCCAAAATATATGGACAATTGACTCTAATTTATAAGAAATCAAGCCATTTTCCAATTGATAAATGGTCTAAGGATATGAACAGACAATTCTCAGACAAAGAAACTGAGACTATTTCTAGCCACATGAAAAGATGCTCCAAGTCATTATTAATCAGAGAAATGCAAATTAAGACAACTCTGTGATACCATTACACACCTGTCAGATTGGCTAGAATGACAGGGAAAGATAATGTGCAATGCTGTAGGGGATGCGAGAAAACTGGGACACCAATGCTTTGTTGGTGGAGTTGTGAATACATCCAGCCATTCTGGAGAGCAATTTGGAACTATGCCCAAAAAGTTATCAAACTGTGCATACCCTTTGATCCAGCAGTGTTACTACTGTGCTTATATCCCAAAGAAATACTAACGAAGGGAAAGGGACCAGTGTGTGCCAAAATGTTTGTGGCAGCCCTTTTTGTAGTGGCTAGAAACTGGAAAATGAATGGATGCCCATCAATTGGAGAATGGTTGGGTAAATTGTGGTATATGAATATTATGGAATAGTATTTTTCTGTAAGAAATGACCAGCAGGATGAATACAGAGAGGCTTGGAAAGACTTACATGAACTGATGCTGAGTGAAATGAGCAGAACTAGGAGATCATTATACACTTCAACAACATACTATATACTGTGGATATCTTCGACAAAGAGAAGATCTAATTCAGTTCTAATTGATCAATGATGGACAGAATCAGCTACACTCAGAGAAGGAACACTGGGAAATGAGTGTGAACTGTTTGCCTTTTTTTCTCTTCCCAGGTTATTTTTACCTTATGAATCCAATTCTTCCTGTTCAACAAGAGAACTGTTTGTTTCTGCACACATATATTGTATGTAGGATATACTATAAAATATTTAACATGTACAAGACTACCTGCCATCTAGGGGAGGGGGTGGAGGGAGGGAAGGGAAAATTTGCAATAGAAGTGAGTACAAGGGATAATGTAAAAAATTACCCATGCATATGTACTGTCAATAAAACATTATAATAATAAAAAAAGAAGGGTAAAAAAATAAAACATATTTACTGACACTGAAAAAATTAGTAGCAATTTGGAGAATTAAAAAAAATGACTATAGTAGTTTTCATTTCTTTTCCCCAAAAATTTCCTATTCATATCTTTTAATCATTTTTCAATTGAGGAATGACTGTTTCTCATAAATTTCAATCAGTTCCTTAAACATTTTGGAAATGAGACCATTATAAAGATTTTTTTCTAATTTCTTTTGGGGGGCATGTGGGGAGAGTGTGAGGTAACCAGGGTGTATGTATATACTTCCTTTACTTCCTTAAAACTTCCTTTTAAGAAAAATGACCGACTCACACGTCTCCTCATTTCTCATCTGACTGCACGACTGAAACTTCTCTGTTTTCTCTCTATATATATATATTATGGAAGAAAGATGGAACTTTACATATATATATATGTAAAGTTCCATCTTTCTTCCATAATCTATTTTTTTGGTTTAGTCATGAACTTTTTTCTCATTGCATAAATCTGATAGATATTAGGCAATATTATTGGTGGTAAAAAAAAAATAGTACCCTTTTTCAAAGTGATTGCTCCCCTTAAAATTGTTTCTAAGACCAGGACTGAAATAGAGATTGTAATGTGTAGGGGAGAGCTTTGCTGTTCACAAGTCTCTTGGGTTAAGGTTTTTGAAATTGTGTCCATTTTATCTGAAAGATGGTTCCCTAGGTAGTGCTAGCAGCACATGTCACTTCTTTTCTCTCCCTTAGGGTACCTTGATGTTTCACTATACTTTTAGGTAGGAGAATAAGTTCTGTTAGCATTCTCTAAATTATGATATTCTGGAATAAAACTCTAGTTACTTCACCCTTGCTACAACTTATCTTCAATTTCAACTTTAGATCTTTTTGCTACTACATTTTACTTTAACTTAAAATTTAATATAGCAGTTTACTGAGACACACCTTATATTCCATAAGGATTTTTTAAAATCTACTTTGTAGTGAGGAACTAATGTATTTGGATAGGAAGAGAGATGAAGAGAGGGAATTTGAATGCAGTTAGAGTATATTCGTGACAACAAGCAGGGATAAAACTCATGGTATTGGGTTCATTGGGGGTGTCACATTCTCTGTAAACTAAAAGGCATTTTTTGCAACTACATTAACAAGAAGGATTCCTCTGCAGAGAATTATTCCAACAAAAGCATATTATTTAAAAAAGTGTGACCTGATACTGTGAATTTGAGAACTAGGTGGGAAAAATGATGTACTACAACTTCATATAACCTGATGTACTTCAAGAAATCCAAGGATCATCTTTTTGGTGAGACATTAACAAGATTACAATAGAAAAAATACATTATTGTGTTTAATCGATTTGAATTTAATTACAGAAAATACTCAAAAAATACAATTCTCATGTGCCTGAAGTAAAAAAAAAATACAAAACAAATCTGATGATTGCTTTGGAAAATTGATGGATTCATAATTTGTTCTAGCTGACAAGGACCATAGATATCATCTAACAATACCCCATCCCCATTTTACAGAGGAGGAAACATTACTCTGAAACAACACTGCCATGTCGATAGCTTGAGATTCTTGATCTATAATTTTTTGGTCTGATATTCCATTGTTTCCCTTTATTATAATTTGTATATTTTTGTTACATTTAATGAGTAACATCATTTATAAGCCCAGTGATTATATATATATATATATATATATATATATACACACACACACACACATACAAATCCACAGTTTAAGAAGCTTTGTATAAGGTATTTATGTAGAAAGTCCTTTCATGTCTTTTTTTTTTTTACCCTAATCAACAGTCTTCTAATTAATTGTCCTAATTTTTGCTTTCCCCCCTCTTTTTGAGTCTTATATATCTCTCCTGATCAGTGGTTTAGTTGGCCATTATGATAAATAAAAATTTCATTCTAATCCCATTGTTTCCATTACAATTTCTGCTCTATGACACTGAATATTTTCTTCAAAGGAGAACCTAGTCATTTTCTATTAAAAATGTAAAGATACTTTATGGATGATTTTAGGGATTTCCAGGGATAATTTTGCTGTGTGTGGTTTTAGAATCTAACACACACTAAGATGCGGTTCCTCTGGACTTATTTTTGTAGGTATTCTCTATTTTTCTCCCCAATAGAAAGTAAACTCTGAAAAAAGGATTATTTTCATTTGTTTTGTCTTTGTATTTCCAGGGCTTATGATAGTGTCTGACACTTAGTAAGTCTTTAATCAATGACTGTTGAGTGAATAAATGAACCATTAAACCAATTTCTTCTCTTTCCCAACATCCAGCCCTGACCATAACCTTGTACTTCAGTTACAATTGCATCAGCTTTGGGACTGGAACTCTACTTCCTTACCTCCTTCTGCTTCTCTGATTGAAACTTCCTTTTAAGAAAAATGACCGACTCACACGTCTCCTCATTTCTCATCTGACTGCACGACTGTGAAACTTCTCTGTTTTCTCTATCATGCTCCTTCAACGTGTACCTTTTCTGTTTTTGTGTTCTGTCTTCTATTAGATGATAATCTCCTTGAGCTCAGGGAATATCTTTCCCTTTTTGTATTCATATCCTCAGTACAGTCAAAGTGTCTGGCACATAGTAATTGTTTAATAAAGGTTTATTAGCTGACTTTTTTTTTTTTTACAGTAATCATGCAGTTGACTAGAAATGAAGCTTCTCATAAAGACCTTATTGCTCTTTGCTGCTACTTCTGGCATTAGAATTGGGTTAGAATATTTTATTGCTCTGGGGAGAATAGAAGCTTCTTTTTTTTTTTTTTTTTTTTTTTTTAATAGAAACTTCTTAAATAAAGGGGCAAGTTTTTCATCTTGGAATTGTATCTCCAGTGCTTAGCGCAATACTTGGCATCAACTCTGGTATCTTTGCCAAGAGAACCTCATGGACAGTATGGTCCACTGGGTCACCAAGCATCAAATGCCCCTGAACAACTAAGCCAAAATAGATCTTAAAATGATCATTGAGTTGAATATACAAAATGTATTCAGAGGTAACTAAATAGTGCAATGGACAGAAGTTGCTAGACAACTGACCTTGAATAAGTCACTGCCTGCCACAGGTTCTTCATCTGTAATAACATATATCCCAGAGAATTGTTCTGAAGTGCTTTTTTTTTTTTTTTTTTTTTTTTTTTTTTTCCTACTGAGGTATTTGGGGTTAAGTGATTTGCCCAGTGTCACACAGTCAGGAAGTTAAGTTCTGAGACCAGATTACCAGATTTGAACTCAGGTCCTCCTGACTTCAAGGCTGTTGCTCTATCCACTACACCAACTAATCACCCCTGTGCTTTGTACTCTTTAAAGAACTATATGAAACTATGCACATCTATCATCTATCTATAGCTATTACATAAATTAATTCATTGTCCTCTGAACAACTTGGGCAATGGACAGCAACTATTCCCATTTTGCAGATGAGAAAACTGAGATTAAAAAAATAGTAATTTTTTTTTAGCTAGGTAGCATAATGGATAGAGCACCATCCCTGAAGTCAGGGGGATCTGAGTTCAAATCTGGCCTCCAACACTTAACACTTCCTAGCTGTGTGACCCTGGGAAAGTCAATTAACATCAATTGCCTCAGCAAAAACAAAAATAGTAATTTTTCTAAAGTCACACTTATAAAGTGATAGAGCTGAGACTCTCACCCAGGTCTTTTTATCCTCAGGCCAATCATCTTTTCATTACTCCATGCTGCCTGTTTGAAAGGAAAAGAAAAATAGATAGGTATACAGTGAAAATAATTATATAAAATTATCATACATATGATATCTATATTATATATATGGAGAGAGTCTTTTTCCATTTTTTCTCATTTAAATAAAAATGTTTTATTCATTTTTGTCATTACTACTCACTTGGTCTTAGTCACTTTTGCTGTCTTTCTCTTCTTCCCATTATATGTCATCTTCACTACTATCCATTTTACTTGAAAGGTAGCATTTTTTGAAAACATACTCAGTAGATTAAGGAGATTGTCTTTCCCAGGCAGTCAAAATCCAATTGGATAGCAGATGTACTATTGATTTATTAATTTTGTTACCTTATTAAGATTACTTCCTCCAAAATTAAATTGAAGTGTTTTTCCCCCCACAATTGTTGTCTTTGTGGTTTTTATTCCTGACAAATATGCTTGATTAGTATTGCTTTAAAATTTGCATTGCACTGATAATGCCTCATTTCTCAATTAATACAGATATGTATACATGTCTATATATATATATATATATATCACAGATATATGTATAGGTATATATATACATTTATCAACATGCATATTAATATACACATACACATATATAAATATGTACATTTCTAAATATATATAAATATGCATATGTACTTGATATAGTCATTTGTAGGGTTCTTATTATGTAAAACATGTAGCATCTAGTTTCTTTCATAAATATAAAACATTATACAACCAGGTTCACTTTATGAGAACAATCATAATATCATAGTTTGATAGAGCTAGAGCTAAAAAGGAGTTCAGAAACCATTACTGTCGTGAAGGTTCTTTAACCAAAAAAAAAAAAAAAGTATTTTAAAAGTCCACATGATGCTTAAAATGAAAATCTTTTATAAGCAACCTCATTAAAAAAACACTTCTTCCTTTTTTTTTTTTTTCCTGAGTCAATTGGGGTTAAGGGACCTGCCCAGGGTCACACAGCTAGAAAGTGTTAAGTGTCTGGGGTCAAATTTGAACTCAGGTCCTTCTGACTTCAGAGCTGGTGTTCTATCTGCTGTACCACCTAGCTGGCCCAACTCACTTTTTTCAAACATAAAACGGGAAAAGAATAGCATCTACTTTGTAGAATTCTTTTGTTGATCAAATGAATTCAGATTTAGAAAAGTTCTTAGCATAGTACTTTTTCCTTAGTAGCTGCTTTATAAATATTATTCCTTTCTCTTCCCCCTTTCTCCCATGAAGATATAGGAAAATAATTGTTCTGAAATAAATTGCTAATATATGGATATAAAGAAGTATGACTTTCAGGTTTGAAAGGACAGAAAATTAACTAATATATATATATATATATATATATATATAAATATATATGTATTATATAAATTATATATATGTATTAAATGTGTATATATATATATATGTATATATATATATATATATATATAAACACACATACATTTTTATGTGTGTGTGTGTGTGTGTGTGTGTGTGTTCAAATCTGGCCTAACATGTATTAGCTGTGTGACTCTAGGGAAGTTTGCCCTAGTTTTTTCATCTATAAAATGAACCAAAGAATGAAATGGAAACTCTAATAACTTTGCCAGGAAAATTCCAAATGGAGTCACAAAAAGTAGGGCACAATTGAAAAACAACTGAACCCCACACATATAAAAAGCAAAATTGTATAAACAATGTAGAATAATGCCTCATTTGTGTGGGAACAGACTGCTATTTTAAAAAGATAAAACAAGAGCTTTTGCTTATTAAAAAAATGAGTACAAAGAAACTATTAAAACAGAAGGAATTAGAGATTAAAAGGTAACTATATTGAAGACTTCAGTGATGTAATCATAGTTACCTCAGTTCATTTGCATAAAACTGTTTTGAACTAACGAGTAAAAATGTCATGAAAACATCTAGAAACTATAGTTTCTTTTCTTTTTTTCTTTCTTTCTTTCTTTCTTTTTTTTTTAAGACGGCCATTGATGAGATAAGGGGAATTTGGGGATTTGGAACTTCTTCAGTGAAAGATAATTATTGAGGCTTACTGAATCTCAATTAAGACATTGATAAGAGACAAAGTTGACATAGGAATCATATAGGTATTAAAAACAAAAGGAGAGTTTTGTGTAAAGCATCTTTGTCTAAGTTGTGGAAATTAGAAATATGGAGCTGGCAGAGAGGCTTCAGGTATGTGATCTCATATTGGTGAATAGAGGATTCTATTAAATTGGCTTGAGATTGCTAGCTATTATCCTTCATTGTTACTTAGATATGGTAAGAAATTGTTGTTGTTAATTCTTAATATCTGAATAGGACCAATGATATCATGATGTTGGAGTCAAGGTACTTACTGTCTGTTTAACTGTGGCTAATCAGTCTAGTATGAGCTCCTAATGCTCTACCACAGGTTGGGCAAAAATAATACATCTGAATATTCAGGATGGAGATGTAAAATAGTTAAATTAAAAATATTAAAATTAAATTTTCATGTCTGAATAAGCTCTAGGCTTTTCACAGTGGCTGCCTCAGCTGCCTTTGTGGCCGATCAAAACAAATTGTTCTTATCTATTCATTCTGCCAAGGAAAGTCTTCATATGCTTACTGACAGATGTGAGTCTTATTGATTACCCTTACTCTAGTTCATCTTGTTTGTCTACATGTTTTACTAGGGTATGGTTGTATATCATAGCTTCTTGGAGTCACATGTGAGTTGGGTAACAGATCGTACCAAAGGTGGATGACTATCCCTGAAAAGGGTTCAGCAAGCCCTTACATTGGAGGTACTAGTCGTCCCTAAATACCCCATATACCATGACATAAACCCAAATCGTTCTGGCTCTCACTGATTGGCCAATGATATGTTCCTGCCCAATCCTAACTTTGTCATTGCTAAGATTTTCATGTCTCAAAGTAGGTGTAAATAGCAATAGTTCTGTGCTAGCCAAAACCTCTGAGGGCTTCCTTCCCCTTGCAGACTGATCTACCTATCTACCTACTTACCTACTCCCTACCTCTCTATTTCTCTTTCTCTCTCTCTCCTTTCCCCCTTCCCTTCTCCTCCCTCTCCCCCCCCTGAAAATTAGGCCATCTTTTGCTTCATTTCTTACCTACCTTTAAATTACCTAGTTACCATAATTTACCTAGTGTTTCTTTCCTCAGACAAATTGAGATCTGGGAAAGACCTTATCTTAAAAAGGTCAAATTCTCCCAGTACATCTGTGGTCATGTCCAGTCATCTTGACCTATGTCTTGCCCCTGGACTCCAATGACCCTGGAGAAGAGAATGAGGCTAATGACTTTGCACAGCCCTTCCTCACTTAAATCCAATTTGCTTTCAATTTAATTCACGGGAGATCCAATTCAAATTTTCCTGATTTAATTGGTACTCTTTGAGAATGAAGGACAAACAACAATGGTATTGGGGACATAGATGGATTTACTTTTCTTAGAGTCAACCCAAGCTGTGATACTATAATTTCATTTTATTTTTTTTTAAAATGAGCATATGGATAGAGTAACATTTATTCTGCCAAAAAATGAGCATTTAAGTAGAGAATAGATTCCTTATGGCATAGATGGATGGACAAATACTTTTAAGGATTAAAGGCAGCAGTTGTGAGTTGCAAGGTTTTTTCTTGTGCAAGGGTTTTCCTCTCTTATGTGTGCTTCATTTCTAAAAATATCCCCAGTCTTCACTATAGATATCAAATTTGTTGGCAAAAAAAAAAAAAATTCATCCTGCTTTATATATAGATTGTGATATAATTTTTCTTCATGTGTTGACTTTAATATGTTTAGATCCATTATTTTTATTTTACTTTTTTGTGTAAATGGTTATGTTTAGATCTAAAAGCATTATTATGAGTGTCTAGTGTATAGATATCATGGTTTTTCTGGTTGTGTTATTTTGGGAGTGATTGGTTCTATACAAACACATACATATATAAATACATACATGTGTGTAGGTATATATAGATAGATACATATATATTTGTATGAGTGTGTGTGTATATATAAGTATATATGTGTATATGTATGTGTATCTATATCTTTATATAAATATACAAAAATATAGTGGTATGTAGGAAAATATTTTTCATCAGCAAGGTTATCTCTAGAACTCTGAGAAAATTTGAATGTAACTATGTGGTGATTGATCTTTAGTAACTAGGGTGAAGATTAGTTGGAATAAATGAGTCAACCATAGAGTAGTGAGTGTTATTATGTATGAAGTGAAATAAATATATCTTGTGACATTGGTGTGTTGTTATACCATATCACCACACCATGAATCCATTACTTATGTGTGTGTGTCTCACTGTGATTTAAACATTCATTTTATATTGACAGAAATAGAACCTGAGCAAAGAAAGGGAGATGGGAGCTCTCCTATTGTGAAAAGGAGACATCAAGTAGGCCAATTTCACTGGTACATATTTTGTATGAAGGTTTTAATCAGTTTGGAATGACTTTTCTATCATATTTCAAATGTAGGTTATATTTTCTGGAGAAAGATAACTCCTGATGCATTCCCAAAACAGTCTACAACACAAGATTATATGTCTTTGTTGTAATTGTGTAAACATGAAGAAAGACTATGACTAAGAAGTTAAATTGAAAAAGAGGATTCTGTATTTAAAGATAGTTGTAAAAACAATCTACTTTTGGAGATAGGGCTACTGAAAGTTTAATAGACCTGCCTTGCTGCTTCTGAGTATCTCAAGCCAATGTGATAGATATTATTTTAAACATTACACTCTATATATCTTTTTCCTACAAAGTATCTCCAATCCTCTCCTTTGTCATCACAGAATTAAGATCACCTCCTTGAATGCTCATTGAAAACTGTGACCATTTCTATTCATTTCAGGCAAGGAAGCATAAGATGGAAAAACAAAATGAAGAGTATCAAAGCTGAGAGGACATTTAATATTTTCTATGTAAGAAAGCAAGTTTCAGAATATTTCCTGATATTAACTCAATGTTGAATAAATTGTAGATCTTGATATTGATTCATTGGAGGAATAGCTGGAATTTTATACTCTCTTCTATATAGCATTGTGATTCTTTTCTGTGTGCAAGAAGACCATTTTGCTGATAGATGGTATTCATTCTTGCCAAAGTTGCAAAAACAGATTTGAGGAATCAATTGAAATGTTTTGAGCAATATCCTTTGGGGGAAATGCTGTATATTCCATTATTCTCATAAACTCAGATAAGGGTATGCATCCTGGAATGTGCTACTTTTTTAACTGAGAGATTAAAATAGACAGACAGACAGATAGACAAATAGACACAGACACAGAGAGACACAGAGACAGAGAGATAGAGACAGAAAGTATTTGTTAAGAATACAGGAATTTTGCTAAGGTTTCAAATCTCTACCAATTACATAGAAAATTTGGCAGGTTTAGCTAAATTTTGTTTTGAGTTCTTGAGCTTATTCAGACTTCATTACAATTCAGAGTGAAATGGATGGAGTCACATATCAGTCAGAACTGGATCCAATCAAAAGTTATGTCCTATTGTAAGAGTTTGGATTGACTTAAGTTTAACGGCTATATACACACTTCTAGTTAATTTTCTCTTGCATAAGAACTTAAATAAGGAACTGCAAAATTATAGTTACTGACTGTGGTAATGTTATCTACAAATATACCCTTTGTTAACAGACATTGCTTTTACTTATTTCGTGTACTTTGCCAGAAATTACCTACTGGATGCTCAATTATCCACCCTTGACGGCAACACATTATTTTAATATAAACTTTTCACTGCAGTCAGCAAATATTGTGTATTTTGTTTAAATTGACATGTCATATCTTATTATAAAATATGAAATGAAATGGCTGGAACTCTTAGGGTTAGGCAGAATCATTTTACTGTGGTTTGGCTCATATTTAGAGCATATTTTCTGACAGGCAAGCCTTAACAGGACCCTGGGAAAATAAAAGAACCAATGAAATAAACAAAAGGGAGTAAAATAAGAAATATGAACTGGTGATCAATTGCTTACTCATTTTATTAAATTGAACACAGATCCTTCTTAGTGTTAACCTTCAGTTATGCAAGAGAATGTAAATATCTCCTTTAATACAGTGTCTAATAACAGAGATAAATCAGGTTTCAGGTTTCCTGCCTGCCAACAAATCTCCTTTACACTCTGAATTCCATATGTGGGTGAACCAGAATTGGTTGTCAAGATTTGTGTTTTGAAAAACAATAACATCTGAACACAAAGTGGCCATATTTAAAGGATCCTCATTGATTGTGGTTTATTATGCAATTACCTTAATGCTGAGCTCAAGGGTAAATGAGAGTCACTCATCACAATCTCAACATGAAATCAAGAAATGGAGACTAAACAAGAAGAAAGATCTTTGCTATACTCTCTACTGTAGATGCTGAATATCTCGTGAGGCTGAGTTTCATAATCTCAGACTAGTAATAAAAAAGAAAAAGGACTTTATGAGTAGGATTATTTTTATTTATCTGAATAAAGTGATAAATTATCTTTTATTATTTACAATGATGATAGAGTTATAGCAATGATCATATGAGATGAAAGATTGGAGCAAAGTATAATACAAAAAGCACTAGACTTAGAATTGAAGGATCTGGTTCTAATATCAGATCTTCTAAAATCATAAAATCAAAGAATTTGAGAATGAGCAGAGGTCTCAGTGCCTATCTATTCCAACCTAGCATGAAGAAATTCTCATTATAAAATCGTTAACAAATAGACAAATATAGCATCTGCTTTAGAGTTACAGGGTAAAGATTATACTATTCCTTGAAGTAATCCATTCCATTTTTTGGGCAGCCCTAATTATTATAAAGTTTTCCTGATGCTAAGCATCAGTTGATGCTTTTCAACTTCTGCCTTTTACTCCAGGGCTAAAGGGAACAGGGCTGATTTCTCCTTTACTTGATAAATAATCCATCAAATATTGGAGTATAGTTATCATTTCTTCTCTAATTTTTTTTTCTTATCTAAGGCAAGCATGGACATTTACTTCAACCATTTCTTATATATATCATGAGCTCTGAACCCTATTAGTTCTCCTGTTAGTTCTTCTTGACACTCTCCTAATTATGATATGCCTCTTATATCATGGCCCAGACAAGCTTCCTGGTCATTAGCAAGTCATTTGATCTCTCTGAGTCATGATTGCTTAATCTTTATTCTTGGAATAAGAATATTTTCATTATTTACTTCACAAGGCTACTGTGAGTAAAGCACTTTGTAAATTGCAAAGTGGTGTATGAATTCAAAGTATTGTAATAAGCAGTCCCTGTGGGTGTTTCTTTAAAGTGTGGTGATAATCAAGTAAGCACAGTACTAATTCATATAGATCATAACAAACTGAAAAAGTTTCAACAACTGACTTGATGATGTGTTATTATTGCCAAATATTAGCTGTGGTATATTAGAAAGAACAAAGGTGGACTTGAATTTGAAAGCAACATTTCTATAAAGGCTGATGATAAGAAAGTTATAGACACAAGTGATACATTTTAGTTTGAGCAACTCATTGAATTATTTACTGAAAGTCTTTTGCCACAGTTCTCTTTTATTGTCCTGACTCAGTTTCTCTAATTATCCTGACTCAGGGTCCCTAAATTGTTCTGCCTGGGTGGGTTTCCCTAATTGTTCTGCCTTAGTTTATAATTGTTCTGCTCAACCACTCCTCCCTCCTAATCATGATGATCCAGATAAGGAGAAAGACCTTCTATTTTAAGTATCATCAGAATATTGGGTGCCTCTCTTTATTCTGTAATCCCAATTATCAGATGTCTCCATGCCCCCCCTTACCCTGTCAGAACCTGGATTGTCAGACTCCCATTCCTGCTCTCAGCACCCTGACTCCACCCCTGCCTCAGTCTACCCTCTGAGTCTGAGTCATATGTATATAGGTCATTGAGAACTTACATTGGAGACAATAGTCTCATTCACTCATGGGATCAAACCACAGATCCATTTGGTCCCATTTGGTCCCAGTAAATCTCTCCTTTTTAAATAAATTATTAAATACTCTCTAATCTCTATCTTGCCTCAGTTTCTCTGGGTTTACATTTTGGAGGCTTCTCACTGAGATGTTAGAAAATGAGGACAGAATTAGAGAATAGAACCTTTGGGTCTCCACCTTGGGTGTCAGGATGGCTGAGGATATGGATTCTTTGCTTGGAGAGACCCACCCTCTGGATATTTTTCTAGAGATTCTGGGAAAGAGCAGTTTTCAGCCACAATTGTGCCTGATGGTACACACCTCCATTTGGCCAAGGGAAAATCTGGTTTCAAACCCCTGCAGGGTAAGTTTTCTGTCTGGTCTGATTGTTGGCAAATCTGGTCCCCAGCAAAAGTTGGGCTGATGAGCCAGACAGCTCTGGGAAATGCCAGTAGGAAACTATGTGGCATTATCTGGTTCTGAGTACCTTTTGGGTACCTGATTACCTTTTGATACTATAGTACCTTTTGGGTACTATCTGGTTCTGAGTACCTTTTGGTACAACCTGGTTTTAATATGGGCATTTTCTGTGAAGGCAGAGAAATGCACCAAACTGGGGCTTAAAAAAAAAAAAAAAAAGCTCCATTTGGATTCTGGGAGGAAAGACTCTGGACATGACAACTTCCCTCAGGGCTATCCTAAGGTTTCTAGATAACCCTGGTCTGTGTATTAAATGTTTTGACTGAGCAGTCGATGTCTGTGTGTACTGTGTGACTTGTTTGTCCTGTTGGTTGGGAACTCTGATAAATTAAGAAATTTGGGAATTGGTTATTTCAATGTTGCAACTATACTTAGTATAAAATTTGCTTGTGATTTTAAACTTTTAAAAACTGGCCCTCAGGTTTTTCTTGGAAGTAGTTTAAAATTCAGGATTGGCTTGGATTGAGCTAGCCTAGCTAAGGCCTCTGGAGAACAAGTTTGCTTTAAACTCTGGCTGCAGAAAATATTTGATTAGGAATTTTAGGATGATTCTGAAATTGTGGGAAATAATTTTACTATTGCCTTTGCATACCAGATTTTGAGCAGTTTTAAAATTGTGGGAAATAATTGTACTGTTGCCTGTGCATGCTACATTTGATTATCTTTGAATGTAAGATCTTATGGAACTTATTGAAGTGAAGTTCTGTTAACTTGCCTGAAAGGGGTCACATGCCTCTAATTAGATAAAGAAAGGTCTGAATTTTCTAAAAGCTCCAACTCTGGCCAAAGCTGGAGCTTAGGAAAAGTCCATTGGGAATAATGGCCACATGGTGCCAGACAGGAAAAAAAAAAAAAAAAAAGCAACTATGATGTTTAGTGAAATTCATTATTTGAAATATGATGGGAAAAGCAGTTTTATATTATTGGAAATTTAAAGCTATATTTGACTGGATTTTAAGTTAAAACATAGGTTATTAAAACAAAATGCTTACCTTGGGAGGTCATGTTTGTATCTCCCTACTTAGATGGTATGTTGCTTTCTAGAAGTATTGCGTAATTTGTAAACTATGAGTGCCCTAAAATTTGTCAGTTCTATTGGGTAAGTTTTATGAAATTTGGTTCAAAGTTATTTGCGAATCTTGAAGTTTAAAGTTTAAAAAAAGTGATTTAAAGACAAGGGACAAGAAAGATTAATTTGCAAAAGCAATTAATAGTTTAAATGGAGCATCTAGTATTGGTTTGGGAGTGTTTAAAGCATGTCAGAGAAGGTTTGAACAAGTAAGCATTGGGAGAAGAGATAGAGGTGGGACAGGAAGAGATAGGGTGAGAGAAGGAAGAAAAGAGAGGAAAATAGCTTTCCAGAAATGGAGAACAAAAAGGCACATATCCCTAGTGAATTTGCCATTTTCTAAGGGAAAGGAGATACCCCATGAGATTGGGGCCTGTCTTTAGCTGGCAGATTGGATCATGGGGAAAATGGCACCCTAAAAAGGTTAGCTGGGAGAAGTTGGAGTTGGGAAGCATGGTGGAGTGGGGGAAGGCCAACCACGTGGAAAAGGACAATCTAATCCCCAACCCCCATTAAGATGGTGTTTTTTTTTTTTTAACAAATTGCAGCTTCTTGCTGGTTCAAATATTAATTTGTTTTACTGTTCTACTGTTTAAAGGATATGTTTAAGACTTTTTCAGATTCTTTTATGTAGAATTGTGTATTTTGTATAAGTTTAATTGATTGTATCCTGTTATGCCCATCATTTAGAGGGCTTTTGAAAGTAATAGTTTTTCCTTGTCCTTTTGAAAATGTTTCTGGTTACTGAAACAAATTTATTATTATTATCAATATGAGATTATGGTATACCTAAAAGTTTAATAGTTTTAAGAACTTCTTGGATTCTTTTATATGGTATTAGGATATTCTGGATAGGATATTTTAAGTTTTAATTGATTGTATTGGCTCATCCTGAGGTCATTTAAAGAGCCTCTGAAAATAATATTCTTTTTGTCCTTTTGAAAATGTTTCTGTTATGGAAAATATGTAATTTGGAATATTTGTCTATGTATTGGGTATTTTAAAAGCAAAACGATTTGTATGTAACATGTTCACTTGTGAAACTGGCTACTTAGATATGAAAGAAGTGAACTGAGACAAATTCTTACTGTTATAAATATAAGGTTATGGTAAATATCTGTTTAGGATTTATTTGACACTTTGGTAAATGGGATTTGTTATTGGAAGTAAAATTTCTTGGGTTTATTGTTAATGCTATTTGGAAGTTTTAAAGCTCCACCCTTTGACACTTAGTGAGACAATTAACTGGAGTAAAAGTGAATTAAAGCTATTTTATCCTGTTTTACTGAAAGTTAAGTTTAAACTGCTTATTTTATGTTACAGTTGTATACCTGAATTCTTTTCTTTCTATGACTGATTTCTATGATCAGAGCAATGGGCAATAGAAATTGTTAATGTAATTCAATTATGTCATAACTTGCTATTTCCAATCTGGTTATATATCATACCTTGCTGTGTCCAACCTGATTATTTGTAATCATTAAATCCTAAACACTTGGACAAATTAGCATTTAGTCTGATAATCTATCTGTTACTGGATATTGTGTCTGGATATTCAAATTTTTAAAGGTTTCTAAATAATTAGAGGACAGTTAGCACAGTGAGACCTAACTGCTATTTATCTGTTGGGACTATAACTGACAGCCATTTGCCTGTTCTGTGAAGAAAACCTATTAAGCTGCTGGCCAATTCATACTGACCTCTTCACGTTTTGTATAAGTCTGTTCTAACCTTCATTTGTTAGATTTTTATTTTTTGTTCTAGATTTTGGTCAAATTACTGATATTGACTTGCTTCTGGGACCTAGATCAGCTTTGATTGCTAGCACATCAGACCACACATCCTCTGCATGGACTGAGAGTCTTCTGCCAGTGCCCAGCCTGAAGTAGTTTTGAATGAAGCTTTGTCCCTTACCCCTGATGGACTGATATGGGGAATTTAGGAACCCTAAATTGGATCATTTATTACTGTGTTTAAAATTTAGAAACTCTGATTAGGTCATCTATAATTATGTGTTTAAAATTTGGGATGGATTTGTTAAAACTGTGTAACTATTGCTATATGTTTGAGGGATTTTTAGGAAACTTACTGTACTAGTCTGTTATGTATAGGAATTTTGATTCACTCTTGGGATTTATATGTGGAATGATTATTTGATAATTCCTTTCCGTGAGAAAAAAAGAGAGGAAGAAACTGGTTAGGAAATTGCGGAAACTGATGCATTTTTTTATTTTATTTTTTTTTTTTCAATTCTTTTTTTTTTATTTTTTATTACAATAACTTTTTATTGACAGAACCCATGCCAGGGTAATTTTTTACAACATTATCCCTTGGACTCACTTCTGTTCTGATTTTTCTCCTCTTCCCCTTCACCCCTTCCCCCAGATGACAAGCAGTCCTATATATGTTAAATATGTCGCAGTATATTCTAGATACAATATATGTGTGCAGAACTGAACAGTTCTCTTGTTGCATAGGAAGAATTGGATTCAGAAGGTATAAATAATCCAGGAAGAAAAACAAAAATGCAAACAGTTTACATTTATTTTCCAGTGTTCTTTCTTTGGGTGTAGCTGCTTCTGTCCATCATTGATCAATAGAAAATGAGTTAGATCTTCTCTTTGTCAAAGAAATTCACTTCCATCAGAATACATCTTCATACAGTATCGTTGTTGATGTATATAATGATCTCTTGGTTCTGCTCATTTCACTCAGCATCAGTTCATGTAAGTCTCTCCAAGCCTCCCTGAAATCATCCTGCTGGTCATTTCTTACAGAACAATAATTTTCCATAACATTCATATACCACAATTTACCCAACCATTCTCCAATTGATGGGCATCCATTCATTTTCCAGTTTCTAGCCACTACAAACAGGGCTGCCACAAACATTTTGGCACATACAGGCCCCTTTCCCTTCTTTAGTATCTCCTTGGGGTATAAGCCCAGTAGTAGCACTGTTGGATCAAAGGATATGCACAGTTTGATAACTTTTTGGGCATAATTCCAGATTGCTCTCCAGAATGGTTGGATTCGTTCACAATTCCACCAACAATGCTGATGCATTTTTCTTAGGCACTTCTGCCCCACCCTTATCTCATTAGTTCAGATTGAGTTGGAAATCCTTTAAACAGTCCTTTTTGTTTTTATTCCTTGTTTAAAATTTACTGGACTATGATTTGCTGGTTATGTTTTAACTTTGAAATCCTTTATTCTATTGGAATTTCCCTGGCAGACTCAGTTTTTGGGATTATTTTTTAGAAACTACCAGAAATTGGATACCTGTCTTGGGACTGGCAGTCTCTCTAATCTGTTTCTCCACTCCTGTTATCTCAGTTCCTTAATTAGTATTTCAGCAGTCTGTATCAGACCTCTAAAAGTTCAGGGTTGCCTGCCTTGGTCTAACTGCACAATTTGCTCAGAAATCTGGATCCTAGTAGCAGCTCCTGTTCTATCGAGAGGGTATAGGTGGAGCTATTCCAGGCCCCACTTGCCCCCCACCATTGGAGTCCCTGGCAGACTTGGGGTGACCTTCTAAGAATGGGCATCAGGACTGTCTTGAGCACTGCTAATCTCTATATAAGCAGAGGCTGAGTTAAATGCACAAATGACCACAGACCTAGCTCACAGTGAACTGTTCATCTCAAACTAGATTCTCTGGCTGAGATGCTCCCCAACAGTAGAGGACCTGCTATTTCTGAAACAGGGAGGCCTCTGTGCCTCCCTAAATGAGGAATGCTGTTTTTATGCTAATAACTCTGGGGTTATCAGGGAGAAACTTGTCCTTGCCATAAGTCCTTACATTTTTCTAGTTTTATTTTGGTTTATTTGCTTTACATAGGGTTGGTCAAAATTATGGTGCTAAGACCTTCTAGAGGAAGATAATTCAATGATTTGAATATTCAGAACAGAGAGAGAGTATGGAATGTTATACAACAGTTCTCTTTTATTGTCCTGACTCAGTTTTTCTAATTATCCTGACTCAGTTTCCCTAAATTGTCCTTCCTGGGTTTCCCTAATTGTTTCTCAGTTTCTAATTTTTCTGCTCAACCACACTTCCCTCCTAATCATGATGATCCAGATAAGGAGAAAGACCTTCTATGTTACACATCATCAGAATGTTGGGTGCCTCTCCCTATTCTGTAATCCCAATTGTCAGATGTCCCCATGCTTCCCCTCACCCTGTCAGAACTGGATTATCAGAGTCCCGTTCCAACTGTTAGCACCCTGACTTCGCCCCTGCCTCAGTCTATCCCCTGAGTTTGAGTCACATGTATATATGTCATTGAAAAATCACATTGTTTTCTGGATTCTTGGAGGCAATAGTCTCATTCAGTCCTGGGACCAAACCATGAATCCATTTAGTCCCAGTAAATCTCTCCCTTGTAAATAAATTATTAAATACTCTCTAACTCTAATCTCTATCTTGCCTCAGTTTCTCCAGAATTACAAAAGCGTGGAGGGATTGCCATTTGTACCTATGAAACAAATGCTTACAATGGTGAAACCAAAATTCTTTATAATTAGTGTAATTTTTTTATTAGTTTAATTTTACATGTCTTTCCTTTTAATAAGGTTCAGATTCTTACACATTTCATAATAAATAATATCTTTTCACATTAATTGATGCATATTTTCATGTATCAAGAAATAGGTACATAACACAGTTGATGGGACAGATGGGAATAAAACATACTGATGACAATACACAGATACACATATGATATACACACATCACAACAATATTCCTGCCTGATTTTGTTGAACTTGTGACACAAATCAAGAAAATAATAATTCATTCATAATATGACATTTCTAATAGTGTTGACTGTGTTAAACAGGAACTAAGCATAATTTTTAAAAAGACACTTTGCTTTTTAAATAAATTATTATAAAGGTATCCAAGTAAAAGAAAAATGAGTTATGAAAAATATCAGGCCTTACCCGTTATTCTTTCTTAGTTATTTATATATGATTATTTGAAATGCTTAAACACACTTTTTCTTAATTTGGGCATTAATTTAATTTGATTCTTGGTCAAGTATTTGGAAAGAGTGATGTATTGCTTGTTTCTGTCTTAAAATAAATTTTATTTTCCTTTTTTATTAAGCCACTTGTTAAAAGTTAGGTTAGTGGGCATTCCTAAGTATTTGCAATCTTCCCTTCACTAAATAGCAGCAGGACTAAATAGTTCCCTAAACATTGTAGTATTGGTATTTTTCTAGAGTGAGCTCACTGTTATACAGAAAAAATAAAGAAAGCCTTATTTTAGGAGAAAGTTGCTTTTATTCATGTTTGCAATAGTATGAAAAATGGCCCAAAAAGGAATATTTGAGATTTGGAAGGATTTTATGCTTTAATAACATTTGGGTTACAAAGAATAGGATGTTTCCTTGGCAGTTATCCTTTGCCCCTTCCTCTCTTCATCTGTCTCTGTTTCAGTCTGTCTCATTTTTCTGTGTCTTCCTTTCTTTCTCTGACCTTTAACAATTAGTACATTATTGGGCATAGTCTGTTTTGCATGCTTTCCAACAAATGAGATAGTTTTCTTAAAATACTTGTTTTTTCCTTAAATGCATAACTATTGTAAATGCATCTATAATGTGGCTTATCTCTCCCCCCCCAAAAAAAAATGATCTCTATTTTAAAAAAATAATCACCAAACAACTTCTTACTTTTCTTTACCCTCAAAATTTTTGTTGGCTTGGATGTCAAGAAACTTTGGAGTTAGATTTTATGAAATTCCCATAGCTAAAGAGTGGATGACTCAGATAATTGGTACTGGCCAAAGAATTTACTCTCTGAGCACAGATTCAAGTCCTATTCTAGCAAGTAAATCTGGAAGTAATTATTATATTATGATTGCACAGTGGCTTATGCTAAAAGTCTTAGTGAACTGAATTCAGCCCCTAGTGGACAAGCATTCATATTTCCAAATACATTGCAAAAATGCTGATAAATTTAGTAGTAATTCCAAAGGTTAAAGACATATGTAGCTTTAATCATAGCTCCTCAGAGGTTATTTATGTAATCAGAATGTTTATAGTATCATATTAATTAATGTTAATATAGTTTGGGGTAAATGAGTTTTTCTAGACGTCCAATCCACTTGTGTTTCTCCTAGATCATTTTCATGGTGTTCTTTCTCTGGTTCTATTCACTCAGCATCAGTTCATGTAAGTCTTTCCAGGGTTTTTTTTTTAAATATTCATCTTTCATCATTTCGTATAGCACAATACTATTCCATAGCATTCATAGACTATAATTTGTTCAGACATTTCCTAATTGAATAGCATTCCCTCACTTTCTAATACTTTGCTACCACAAAGAGATGCTATGAACATTTTTTTAGATGTGGGTCCATTTGTTATTATCACTTGAGAATATAGACCTGGTTGTACTATTGCTAGATCAAAAGGTATATATACAGTTTTATAGCCCTAACCCTAACCCTAAATTCACGCTCTCCATAATGTTTGGATCAGTGCATGACTACTAATGATGCATTAATGTTCCAGTTTTCTATATCCTCTTCAACATATATAATTTTCCTTTTCTATCATATTAGTCAATATGATGAGTGTGAGGTGGTACCTCATAGTTATTTTAATTTGCATTTCTCTAAGCAATAGTGTTTTAGAGCATTTTTTCATATGACTATAGATAGTTTTAACTTGATCTTTATCTGATAACTTTCTGGTCATATCCTTTGACCATTTATCAATTGGAGAATGACATATTCTTATGAATTTGATTTACTTCTCCATATATTTGAGAAATGAAATAAAAAAAAATACCAGTTGTCAAAATTGTTTCTCACCTTTCTGCCTTTCTACTGATATTTGTTACATTGGCTTAATATGTGCAAAAAACTTTTTCAATTTAATTAAATCAAAATTATTCATTTTACATTTCATAAGGTTCTCTGTTTCCTTTTAGTCATAAAGTTTTCCCTTCTTTCATCTTAGAGGTAAACTATTCCTTGTTTTCCTATTTTGCTTATGATATCACTCTTTTTGTCTCAATATTGTGCCCATTTTTACCTTAACTTAATATATGGTCTGAGATGGTGATCAATGCCTAGTTTCTACCATAGTATTTTCCAGTTTTCTCCAAACAGTTTTTGTCAAGAAGTGAGTTTTTAATCTCAGAAGCTGAGATTATTTGGTTTATCAAACAGAAGATTACTAAAGTAATCGATTACTGTTTCTTATGTATCTAACATATTTCACTGATCTATCACTCTGTTTCTCAGCTATTATAAAAGAGTTTTAATGATTACAAAAGGCAAATAGTGAGCCCCTAACACCAGAATTTCAAAGGACCTGGCCACACCCACCCAGTATCAGAGGTTAGTGAGCACTGACCCAGCATAACCACTGTCACCTATAGAGGAAGCTTGAACACTCTTCCCTTTACCCTAAAAGCAAACCTCAACTTTTTTTGAAAGTAAAATGAGCAAAAAAGGAAAAAAGAATTCTAATCATAGCTAGTTTTTATGGGGAAAGAGAAGAATATATTTCAAATCCTGAGGTCATTAAAAGCAAATCATCCCTAGATGAAGCCCCCAAGGGTGATATAAATTGGTCTCCCTCTCACAAGGCTCTTTTGGAAGAAATTTAAAAGGATCTTAAAAGAGAGCTAGAAGAAAAATGAGGAAAGGAAATGAGAACTTTGCAAGAGGATTTGGAAAAGGAAATGTACAAATTATCTGAATAAAACTCCTTACAAAATAGATTCTATGAAATGGAAAAGGCATATAACTACTTACAAAATAGATTTGACAAAATAGGAAAAAAGAAAACAATTCCCTGAAAAGCAGAATTTATGAATTGGAAAAAGAAAAAAAAAACCTGAGTAATGTAAAAAGAAATTAGACATGGAAAGGGGATTGCACTGGAAAAAAAGAGGAAAATGGAGGGAAAATGAGGGAAATTACATCTCATGAAGAGGCAAGACCTATAATTGAGGGGGGAAAAGAGAGGGATATGAATATTTTGTGAATCTTGCTCTCATCATACTTGGCTCAAAGAGAAAATATTAGATATATTTGGTTTCACAGAAACTTGTCTCATCTTATAGGGAAGGGGGAGAGGAAAAAGGAAAGGAAAGGGAGAGGCTAATAGAAGGGAAAACAGAAATATTAGGGGAAAGGCATAAGAAAGGGGGAGGGACTTTAATGGGGGAAATGGTGGTCAGAAACAGCTCCTGGGAAGAAGGGAAAGGAGGAAAGGAAAGAGAAAAACATAGTTTGGGGTAAATAAGGTAGTAGAAAATACAGAATTAGTCATTTTAACTGTGAATGTGAATGAGGTAAACTCTTCCATAAAACAAAAGTGAACAGCAGACTGGATTAAAAGCCAGAAACTTATGTCATCTACAAGAAACACATTTAAAGTAGAGTGATACTTATAGAGCAAAGATAGAAGGCTGAAGCAGAATTTATTATGCTTCAGGTGAAGTAAAAAAAAAAAAAAAAAAAAAGCAGGGGAGTGATCCTGATCTCAGATCAAGCAAAAGCAAAAATAACTCTAATTAAAAGAGATAAGGAAGAAAACTATATCTTGCTAAAGAGTACCATAAATAATGAAGTAATATCAAGGCTAAACATATATGCACTAAGTGGCTTAGCATCTAAATTTGTAAAGGAGAAGTTAAGAGAGCTGCAAGAAGAAATAGACAACAGAACTATAATAGAGGGGGATCTCAATCTTGCCTCTCAGAACTATAAATCAAACCACAAAATAAATAAGAAAGAAGTTAAGCAAGTAAATGGAATATTAGAAAAGTTAGACATCTTTGGAGAAAATTGAATGGAGACAGAAAGGAATACACTTTTTTCAGTGGTTCATGGAACCCATACAAAAAATGACCATGTATTAGTGTATAAAGACCTCAAAATCAAATGCAGAAAGGCAGAAGTAGTAAATGCATTTTTTCAGATCACAATGCAATAGAAATTACATTCAGTAAAAAGCCATGGGAAAACAGACCAAAAAATAATTTGCAATTAAATAATTTAATCTTAAAGAATGAATTGATGAAAAAACAATTCATAGACACAATCAATAATTTCATCCAATAAAATGACAATAATGAGAACACATACCAAAATTTGTGGGATGTAGCTAACATGATAATAAGAGGAAATGTTATATTTCTAGATACTTGTATAAAATAGAGGAAGAAAAGATCAATTAATTGGACTTGCAACTAAAAAAGCTAGAAAAAGAAAAAAAATAATCCTCCCAATTATATATCAAATTTGAATTCTAAAAATAAATGGGGAGATTAATAAAATTGAAAGTAAGAAAACTATTATATTATTTTGAAGAAAAAACCAACAAAATAGATAAACTTTTAGTTTATTAGAAAAAAGAAAGAGGAAAATCAAATTTTTAGTTTCAAAAATGAAAAGGGAAATCTTTGCACCAATGAAGAGAAATCAGAGCAATAATTAGGAGTTATTTTGCCTAACTTTATGTAAATAAATTTGATAACCCAAGTAAAATGGAGGAATATCTATAAAAATATAGATAGCCCAGATTAACAAAAGAGGAAATAAATTACTTAAATAGTCCCATTTTAGAAAAAGAAATAGAATAAGCTATCAATCACTTCACTAAGAAAAAATCTTTAGGGCCAGATGGATTTACATGTGAATTCTACCAAACATTTAAAGAACAATTAACTCCAATACTATATAAGCTATTTGAAAAAAAATAGGGAAATAAGGACTCCTATCAAATTCCTTTTATGACACAGACATGGTAATGATACCAAAACCAGGTAGGATGAAAATAGAGAAAGAAAATTGTAGACCAATTTCCCTAATGAATATTGAAGCAAAAATCTTAAAATATTAGCAAAGAGATTACAGAAAGTCATCCCCTGGATAATGCAGCATGACCAAGTAGGATATATATCAGGAATTCAGGGCTGGTTCAATATTAGGAAAACTATTAGCATAATTGACTAAATCAATAACTCATCTAACAAAACCATATGATTATCTCAATAGATGTAGAAAAAAACATTTGATAAATACAACACTTATTCCTATTAAAGACAATAGAGAGTATAGGAATAAATGGACTTTTCTTTAAAATGATCAGTAAAATTTAAAACCATTTAAAAACTATTTAAACTATTTAAAAACATCAGCAAGCATCATATGTAATGGAGACAAACTAGAACCATTCCCTGTAAGATCAGGGGTGAAATAAGGTTGTGCACTATCACCAGTATTATTCATTATTATATTAGAAATTTTCAAATTATTACTCATTGTAGATAATATGATGGTAAATTTAGAGAATCATAGAGAATCAACTAAAAAACTACTAGAAACAACCTACAACTTTAGCAAAATTGCAGGATACAAAATAAATCCACCTAAATTATTAGCATTTTTATATATTACCAACAAAGTACAGCAGTAAGAGATACAAAGAGAAATTCCATTTAAAATAATTTTCAATAATATAAATTATTTGGGACTCTACCTGCCAAGGCAAAGTTAGAAACTAACTATATGAACACAAATACAAACACGTTGTACACAAATAAAATCAGATCTAAACAATTGGAAAATTTTCAAGTATTCTTGGGTATGTCAACCAAATATAACGAAAATGACAATGCTACCTAAATCAATCTACTTACTAATTGCTATACCAACAAAACTCCCAAGAAATTAGTTTACAGATCTAGAAAAAATAATAAAATTCATCTGGAAGAAAAAAAAAGGTCAAGAATTTCAAGGGAAATAATGGAAAAAATTTAAATGAAGGTAGCCAGATTTGAAACTATATTATAAAGTAGTGGTCATCAAAACCATTTGGTATTTGCTAAGAAATAGAGTAGTCAATCCAGGAATAGGTTAGCTTCACAGGATAAAATAGTCAATGACTATAGTAATCTAATGTTTGATAAACCCAAATATCTCAGCTTTTGGGATGAGAACTCACTATTTTACAAAAACTGCTGGGAAAATTGGAAACTAGTATAGCAGAGACTAGGCATTGACCCACACCTAATATCAAGAAATGGTCAAAATAGGTTCATAATCTAAACATAAAGAGTGATATTATAAGCAAATTAGAAGACCATAGGATACTTTCTTTTTAGATTTGTGGAGAAGGAAGGAATTTTTGACCAAAGAAGAACTGGTGATCATTATTGATCACAAAATAAATAATTTTGATTATATTAAGCTAAAAAAGTTTTTGTACAATTAAATTAATACAGACAAGATTAGAAGGAAAGCAGTAAACTGAGAAAACATTTTTATATCTTAGGATTCTGATAAATGCTTAATTTCTAAAATATAGAGAGAACTGACTCAAATTTATAAAAATACAAGCCATATTCCCATTCACAAATGGTCAAAGGATACAAATAGACAATTTTCAGATGAAGAAATTGAAACCATTTCTAGTCATATGAAAAGGTGCTCTAAATCATTACTGATCATAGAAATATAAATTAGGCCAACTCTGAGATACCACTACACACTTCTCAGATTGGCTAAAATGACAGGAAAAGGTAATGACAAATGTTGGAGAGGATGTAGGAAAACTAAGGAAACTAATACATGGTTGGTAAAATTGTGACCGGATCAACTTTCTGGAGAGCAATTTGGAAGTATGCTCAATACCCTCCCACCCAGAGATTACTGATTGCCAGACTTGTCTAGTTCTAGGCCTTCATAAATCTTACTGAATCACAGATTTTTTAGATTCATGGCCCCTGCTTCTCCAAGCAGTGGTTCTCATGTCCAACAGAGTGCCCAACACAGCAGCTTGCCACACAAGACTTTATTTCATGTAGTCACAACTGCACTCTCCTGCATTCTTACTGACATCCTTCTGAACTCCTGTTGAACTCCACTTACTTCCTAGTCCCCACAGTTTATATAGGGTCTATGAGGTCACATGCACAGCCAATAAGGGGAGGAGACGTCTCCCATTGATGATGTTTTCTCCATGCCACCAGAGCTTCTCCTCATGAGGCAGTTGGTGCTGATTACAGAGATTACATCCGGGTGCCTCAGACATTAAGTCTCTTTACTTCCACTTATACTATGTGAGGTTCCTTTTGGAATCTTACAATGTTCAAAAAGTTTGTTCCTTTGACCCAGCAGTGTTTCTACTGGGCTTATCTCCCAAAGATCTTAAAGGAGGGAAAGGGACCCACATGTGCAAAAATGTTTGTGGCAGGTCTCTTTGTTGTGGCAAGAAACTGGAAACCGAGTGGATGTTCATCAACTAGAAAATGGCTGAATAAATTAATGTATATGAATGTTATGGAATATTATTGTTCTATAACAAATGTTCAGCAGCATGATTTTAGAGAGGTCTGGAGAGACTTACATGAACTAATGCTAATGAAATGAGCAGGATCAGGAGATCATTGTACATGGCAACAACAAGATTATATGATGATCAATTCTGATGAATGTGGCTCTCTTTAACAATGAGACGGTTCATACTAGTTCCAATGATCTTGTGATGAAGACGGCCATCTACACCCAGTGAGAGGACTGTGAGAACTGAGTGGTTCACAACATAACATTTTCACTCTTTTTGCTATTGTTTGCTTGCATTTTATTTTCTTTTTCATTTTTTTTCTGGTTTGATTTGATTTTTCTTGTGCAGCAAGTTATTGTATAAATGTATACACACACGTATATTGGATTTAACATATATTTCTACTACGTCTAACATATATTGGACTACTTGCCATCTAGGAGAGGAGGGTGGGAGAATGGGGAGGGGAAATTGGAACACAAGGTTTTACAAGGGTTAATGTTGAAGAATTATGCATGGATGCTTTGAGTGAGAGTTCATCCCCTTCACATTCAGAGTTAGGATTCTTATTCTTTTCTCTGTCCTTTCACCTTATTCCTTCTCACCAGTGTTTTGCTTCTGACCACTACTCTCTTAATCTTCCCTCCCTTTTATTAGCCTTCCTCCCTTTTATTTCACCTTCCTCTCTTACTTTTCTCCTCCCTTCTGCCTTTCCTTGTATACACCCCTGCTATTTTCTTTCTCCTTTCTCCTCTTAATTTCTTATAGTATAAAATAAATTTCTCTACTCAACTCAATGTGTATGGTATTTCCTCTCTGAGCCAACTCTGATGAGATTACAATTCAAACAACACTCACCAGCTTCCCTTATTTACTTCTACTGTAATAAGTCTTCTTTCCATTGTAGGGATATAAACGGTTTAACCTTATATAGAATAATAGTTTTCTTCTTTCCTATATGCTTTTCTTGAATCACATATTTGAAGATCAGTTTTTTGCTTTAGCTTTCATCTTTTTATCAGGACTGATTGAAAGTTCCCTACTTTTTTTCCCCTGAAAGATTATATTCAGGTTTGCTAGATAGTTGATTCTTGGTTGTAATCCTAGATCTTGTACCTTCCAGGTAGTCCAGGTAGTCCAATAATTCTTAAATCATCTATCCTTTATCTTTTTGCCAGGTCACTTAAAAAATATGGTATTTTATATTTTCTTATTTCTTTTGATTTTGTTTGGCTAATAGTTGCTATTTCATAGAGTTATTATCTTTCATTTATCCAATTTTAATTTTTAAGTATTATTTTCTTTATTTAGATTTTATACCTCCTTTTCCATTTTGAAAATTCTACTTTTTAAGGAAGTATTCTTCTTTCTATTTTCTATTTTATTCAGCAGATCCCGCCCCCCCCCATTTCACCAATAATATTTTTAAGGAATTCCTTTCTTCAACAAAGATTTGTCCTTTCTCTTCCTCACTCTGTCATATCTTTCATTTATTTCACCAATTTTTTTTTTCTACATCTCTCAATTGATTCTTAAAATTCTTTTGGAGTCCTTCCAAGAAGGTTCTTTAGGCTTGAGACCAGTTTATATTCCTCTTTAAAATTTCACATGTATGCATTTTGACAACAATGCCTTCTCGGTTTGTGTTTTTATCTTTTTTGTCACTATAGTAACTTTCTTATAAGAACTCTTGCACAAGAGTTCAAAAGGTAATTTACCTTTTGAAGCTTAATAAAAGTATTGAAAGTCTCCTGGAAACTCACAGAAAACATCAACACAATTCTGGTAACATATTGAGTAACAGGAACAATATATAATTTATCCTATTTTCTTAACTTTATTCTGCAAGGTACATTGAAAACTTTTATTCTATATAGTTTGCGTAGCTTATGAGTGTTTGGGCAATTCTGACCAACAATCTGTGAGAATGACTCAGTTCCAATAGAGTTAATTTGCTGAATTCTCCAGAATATAGTATCTATATTTGTAGCATGGTCAGCCTTACGTGAAATACTGCAGTATCTATCACTTTCTTGTATATTTTATGTTAGCTACTAAATCTAGTGTCATTAAGGATAACCATTCTGTAATTTCTAATGGAAAAGACCTATTCCTAAATCATTGTCTTAACCCTTTCTTTCCACAAATAAATACTCTTGAGTTAATCATTTGTTAAATGTTTCTTTCTTAATAAAATACTGCCTGATTTAATGTGTATATTACTTGTGGCAGATCTTTTGATTCCATTCTTAGATTCTTAGACATTTCATAACCTTCATTTAAAGGTAGAACCCACTTGATTATATTCAACAAATCCCTTGGTTTGTAAATTATTAACAAGTTTTAGCATTGCTCCATGAAATGTTTCCTGTTTATTTTTTTTAATTTTTTAATTGTTTTTTTATTATAGCTTTTTATTTACAAGTTATATGCAAGGGTAATTTTACAGCATTGACAATTGCCAAACCTTTTGTTCCAAATTTTCTCCTCCTCTCCCTCATTCCCTTCCCTCAATGGCAGGTTGACCAATACATGTTAAATATGTTAAAGTATAAATTAAATACAATATAAGCATACGTGTCCTAACCTTGTTTATTTTTTAAATATTTCAAAAGGCTTTTCATATACTGAAATTGGAGAAAGTCTTCAAATTTTCTTCCTTTGTGGGACAGGACATAGAAATATTCTTTTTTCTATAATTGATTTAAGATGATGAATCTTTTTTGCTATTCTTTATAGGTTTGTATTAGTATACTTTCTAAATCTATTATGGTCCATTTTACAATTTTGAAAATATACAGTAAGATAGTATTGTGTGGGTATTATTTTAAATGCATTATTGCCTTCAGTTTCATTTCAGAATGTATGCATTATAGTATATTTAGCCATATCATTCTTTTTTATACAATTATAGGTTATATGTGTTTTTTTTCAAGAAAATACAAAGTTATGATAGGTTTTAGTTGCCCATATTGAGTGATTCACTTTGATTTCAAATACTTAAGCTTGAAGCCTTTGTTTTTAAAAAATTTTTAACATCACCATCTCAAAACAGTCTTAACAACTCTAAATCCTATGTTCCTAGGTAATTTATAAAGTTGGTAGATTATTTTAATTCTTCTAAGTAAAATAGAAACTAAATTTCCTATGTTGTTATTACTCAGAGGTATCTGACTTTGTGGCCTTTTTTTTTTCTTGGCAAAGATACTGGAGTGGATTTCCATTTCTTTTTCCAGCTTATAGATGAGGTAATTGAAGCAAACATGGTTAAGTGATTTGTCCAAAGTCACATAGTTAACAAGTGTTGGGGGTCACATTGAACTCACATCTTCTAGTCCCAATGTTCTATTCACTATACCATCTAACTGTTTCTATACAACTACTAAAGCCAAATTTTTGTAAGTGTATGTTTGTATGAGTGTGTATGTGTGTACATGTATATAAAACTTAGTTAATTCATTGTTTTTAATTAATGCTTGACTAAATTCATAGATGCTACATTGCCTACTCACTTTCAAAGAAGATTTCTATGTATCTTTGGTGAAGCTTGCCATTACAGATTTCAGTTTTTCTATTCTGTTCATTATTTTTGTTGTGCAAGTTCATCAAGTCTATTCTCATAATTCTCATATCTTCTTTGAACTACTGAAGAAAGCACATTGTAGTTCCATGTTCTTTAAGTTTATAGAATCATCTGTCTCATCGATTGTTTGATCATTTTCTATTGTTTTGCAGCATTTATTCATTGAACTAATTTAGTATCTGAAACTCATTTCCTTCTGTTGTTACTGTTATTTCCCTCCCATTAAAGTATCTGTTCAAAATCTGAGGATTTTCTTTTTGAAATCTGTGATACTTGCACTTCCCCTTCCCTTATTCCCCATTGTTTCCCCACTGTTCACTTTCTGACTTCCTCCTCTCTGATTGTGGCTTATTCTTTCTCAAAGCACCTCAGTTTCTTTCCATATTAAGAAAATTTATATTTCACCATATGACTTTTTTGGTCAGAACTGAATCCATCTGATGTTGCACTCTTTCCCTCAAGTTTGTTGAAGTGCTTCACAGTCTACCTACCTATCTCCATATATGCACAAAGTGTGCTTACCAAATAGTTTGTCCCACTCACACTCTTCCTTAGTACCTGGCCCAGAACTGGCAGTTTGGAGCTTTATAATACTGGTACAACAGGACTGTGTGCCCTTGCGCTAGCTCTGCTGGTGTCACTAAGTTGTTGACTCAGTTTTGGTGCTGTAGAATTGTCTTCCCCAGCACTGGTAGATCAGAGCTTTGCAGTATAAGGTTAAGGCCCCTGCCTGTTTTTTGCTTCTGAAGGACTATAGTCACCTGACTATGTAAATCAGGACAAATTTCTGCTATCTGAATACTGGAGTTTCTATATCACTTCAAAGATCGATGAAGAGACCACAGTCCGGGAAGTAGTTTTTGTTTAAGCATATGCCATGTCCTTGGATTTATTAATTCATCTTTGAGTACTGGTAGTGTGAAGATGACAAAGGAAGTGCTGAGAAAGCTCAGTATCACTGAGCATCAATTCATGGTTTTAGAATTATCAAACCTTCTTTTGGATTCTGAGAGTCCTAGAACATGGAGATAGGTAAAATTACTTTATCTTCATTGCATAATTTGTTTTGAAGAGGTTTGAGAGGTTGTGGGGATTAGAGAAAATGTCTAGTCCTTCATCTTGTTGCTCACGTGACTCAGAAGTCTTTCTACATGTCTTGATAGCTAAGACAATTTGACCATTTTTCAACTATCTCAGCTTCCCTTTGGAAGGTACCATCTGATTAATTCATGGCCACATCTGATTGAGAGGTATGTGATTACTCAAGAAGATTTTAAGCCCCCACAGTCATCCTAGCTGGTTGTGGTGAGAATATTGTTAGCTATAATTTTGTCTTTACATGAACATTTTTCTCAATGATTCTTCAGTTTGTAAATCAGAGGCCATTCATTCACATTATATTGAAAATAGATTTCTAATAAAAAGCACTCTTATAAATGTTCTAATTTTTTTTCTCTCTTTTCATTATTATGTACAAAGAAAATGGCATTTAGAGTTATAGGTCCTCAAAAGCTCACTTCACTTTCTATATGTGCAAAATAGGGAAATCTATCTATCTATCTATCTATCTATATGTAATATATACATATATATGCACACATATATGTATGTATATGTATTACATTATATAGATATGGATAGATATAAATAGATAGATAAATAGACATATAAAACTCCTTGTTTCACAAGATTATGAGGAGCAAAGTGCTTTGGAAAATAAATAAATAATAGGATGTGAAAATATTTTCATAATCCTTTCAACTTTGGTGTTTACTTGATCATAATTAGGCTTCATTGGATATTAGAGGAAACTAGTCACTAAAAATAGAATAGAAATTCATTTTAGTGTGTTTAGAGTTTTATTAAAATTCTTCCATGTTTGATAACCTCTAATTCTGGCCTACTCCTTTCTAGTTCTGAGGTTTTTTTTTTTTTTTCTTTTTTGCTAATTTGTATTGTTAGGTAGGTTAGGTAAAGAAACAACATAATGGAAATAGTTCTGTGTCTGGAATTAAATCCAAGTTCAAATTCAATCAATTAAGACTATTTTTTATTTGGCCTTGGGTAAGTTATCTGGGTTTGGTTCACAATTTCCCCAAGTGTGAAATGAGAGAGAAATGAAGATCTCTAAAGTTCTTTTCATCTGTAAATCTATAATCATGTGATGCTAGTCCATTGACATTTTACTGTAGAGGATCCAGAGACCCAGGCAAACTAAGCATATAACATATATTAGATTTGGACCTAGATTTTCTAATTTTAAATTCATTGTTCTTTCTACTTGATGACATTCCATTACAATTAAAATTACATAGATTGAGGCTGGATAAGAGCTTCACATAAACATATGTTGTTTTCTCTTCTTGGGCCTCAGTTTTCCATCTATAAAAAGGAAAAGATGGGAAGATTGGCCTAGATAATCTTTAAAGCATCATCTAGCCCTAAACCTTATATCTCTGGGAACTTAAGGCAATTATAAGAGTGCCAAGGGAAAAAAAAATAAGAAAACAAAATGAAACATGAGATTACCAATCAGATTTGGATTAAAATTGTCTAGAAAACAGAATTTACTAACCGGGGCCCACATAGGGTTCATGGATAGATTTCAGAGGGTCTAAAAAATTTGAATGTGAATAGGACTCAGTAGAGATTTCTCAAAAAATCTATGAGATAGTGTAGGTCAGACTAGGCCTAAGTCACATGATCCCTATTCCCAGAGCTGGAAGATCAGGCCTTGGATCCTGGGTTGCAGGAAGACACATGATCTCTAAAAGTCAGACTCTAAGTGAGTGACAGGAAGTGACAGGAAGAAGCACAGGAAGCAGACATTGATGAGCATGGTCAAAGATAGTAACTTCCTTTAATCTATTCAATGAAAAGGCTTGGGTCTTTTGCAATTTAAATCCTGACAAGCTTCTGGCTTTTCAGGTCCCTGAGCACATAGTGGGAGCTAGGATGCTTCCTAAATGGACTTGAGCCTTTCCCTTGCATGGACTAAATAAATGCTTTCTCTTTGTATGTAAAGATGTCTCTAATTACTTAATTTGAGAAAGGGGGTCTTGCACCCATCCCACACAATGGGGACAGATAAATCTTTATTTTGATTAACTTTTAGTTCCCTTTGTAATCCTATGATCTTATTTTATGTATTTAAAAGCATTATTCTGTGAAGGATTATGGTCTTTAAAGAGACTATTGTTTTGTTTTGTTTTTTGCATTTTTGGAGGAGAGTTTTATTGGAGTGAATGTTTTTTTTTTTTTTTTTTTTCAGAAGTCATCTTTCTCATCCAGAGAGTTGGTCAGGTCAAAAAATTCTCTGTCCTTAAACTGGAGAATCCCAGTGTGTGGGGACCAAGAGTGAGATGACATGTATATTTAATCATGAAAATGGGTATCCTGAAAGATAGCTTAGGGAATTCCAATGGATAAGATGCTAATGGGTCTTTGGATCTCATGCAGGGTGGGGTTAATGTAAGACAAGTTGTCTCTGTAGTCCAGACAAGGGCCTCTGTCCTAACCCACCACATGATCTCTTTCTTCTTGGGCTTTTTTTGTCACATAGGGACCTGAGGAAGTTCAGCAGTCCATAGCAAAGAGGGGCACTTGTGGTCTAAGTGACCCTGAAGAATAGATGAGGTTATCATCTATTATTACTTACCAAAGACTGTCAAAGGAACCCTTGATATGAAAAAGGATCAAGAACCATAGTTCTAGAACTTTGACCTAAATTTGACTATGATTTCGGTATATTGTTCTGACAAGTGACTATTATGTGATAGATTAAGTAATGAGAGTTTGAGTGTTTATGCATATGCTTGTGACTTATGGAAACCCATCTTATTATTTTAAAGTCACCTGGTGTGTAATATGGTGGCTCAATAACAATTTGGTTCAATTATAAAAGATTTAGTATCTCAAAAAACTGAATCCTGATTACAGTAATCTAAGAGGTAGTCTAATATGATGAAGCCTCCTGCGAACCTTCCTAAAGCTTCCACAATTTTTCAAACTGACACACCAGATCTGGTGAAAGTTAGACATAAGACTTTAGAAAGAATTCTCTGACATTTCAAGACTACTTAAAAATATGAAATTATAAGGATCTAACCTTCAACAGGTAATTCTGATGTTCAAATCAAAATAGCATGATTGATTTTTATATGCAAATGCCCTCTTTTGAGCCCAGCTAAAACACACAAATATTCAATTAATATTCCAGGAAAGCTTTCTACTTTGTTTGGTGAAGTCAGCAAGTTCCTTCAAAGATTTCAGCTGTTTTATCAGGCTCTGTCCTAGAGAGAGACTGGAGAGAGGAAAAATAGATTTTTTTTTGAAGTCACGGCATCATAGCTTCCAAGACAGATGATAATTTAGAGTATAAGGGAATTATCCAAGGATATATAGGTAATAAATGGAAGAGGAAAAACTGGAATTCCATTCTTATGAAAGTAAACCCCACTGTACCATCCTGTTTCCCAAATTATTTATCTCTTTTTTGATAATAAATTTGGAAAGAGCAACTGAGATGATTCCATCGAATAATTCATGCCTTTAAAAATAAATTCTTTTTCATACTAAAATAAAATTACAACCTATGGAATATTATTCCTCTTCATAGGAGCTCCTCATATTCCAAATATATCTGTATAAATAGTGTATATATTTGTATAAGTCATACAAAATGACTTATAACTACATATCACCTCAAATGGTCCCAGTCATTCAACATCTTATGTCATCCCATGTTAGGATAAAATTCACAAGAATTTTATATGCATCAAGAATTATACAACTAATCACTTGTATTGCTCTGAGCTGTAAGAGAAGGAACAGTATACTTATGGGACAGTTGAATCAATTTCACTTGCAAATTTTCATTAGTGATGACTTCCTGAGCAGGAATGGACTTTGCTGGCAATTCTATTTCTGAATGCCATCTTGTTTTCTTTTGGGAACATGATAATTTCTGAGAACTTTAATTTCCCATTTTTTCCTGTACAGTGTTTTACTTTTGTTATATAGAAGCTTTAATGTGGAGGGGTAATAATAAGAAGTCACATGATTATTTTTACCCTTGTTATTTCCTATATTTTTTCTGTATCATTTGGTAATTTGGGAACAAGTTCCTAGTTTCAGGTCAAGTGATTAATTTTTTTGAAATAAATGTCTAGTGTGATAGTATTCTATCTCTGCTAGATTCCTTTATATTTTCATATATTGTGTTAAATAAGCTATTATATTTCAAAAGACAATTAAAGCAATATAAAAATGGTGTAAATAATTACTTCTCAATATGTTATTGGTTTTTGAACAGATGAGTTAGTGCACACATAATATATTCTAAAATAGATTCCATATTTTAAAAAGTATATGCTTTATTTGTATGAAAGATGGAAATATTTTACAGAATTAATAATAGATCATTTCTTTTTTTGTATTCACAAAACTTTAGTTGATATTCTCCTTAGATATAATTTATGTGTGTATGTATATATATATATATATATAATATATCATATATATAAGTGCATATGCACACATATATATGCACATATGTATATGTATATAGACACAATAAAATTTAATGATGCCATTTCCATTTTTAATGGGAAATAAATACAAGAGTGTTACTTGTGCAACACAAATCCTCTTTGGAGGGGATAAAAGACATGATGATTTACTCAGTTTAATTTGTTACATTCAAGAAAATCTTAAGACTAGCTTAGTAAGCATCTGAGAAAGTTGACTCTAGAGCCAGATTTTGACATCTGTTAACTGGTTTTATAGAACAGTTTTTAAAGCTGGCTTCAGAGATCATTATGTAACTATATACAAGAACCAATAATGTCAGCATGCCATAACAACAAGTCACTATGGTTCGATTTCAAATACTGCTGTGCATTTAATAGCTTCCTGCATGCTTTGTGTTTTTGTCCCAACAATATGATTGCATTTTGGGGCACAAATTAGCAGATTAGTATTGATAGTTCTTGTATTCAATAAAAAAATATCATGCATATTGTTCTCCATTTTCAAGTAGAATCTCTCATTTCTCTGGAAAGCTCCCATACAGTCTTTTAAAAATACACATTCACAAGAAATGGTTTCTTGGTGGATCCAACTCTGCTGATGCTTAGGTCATCATTTTTCCTTCGCTGCTTCCCTGACACTTTCATGTCAGACTGTATTCTCAGAACAATAGGATTTTTGATTAGAGATTTCTAAACTGAAGGTGGGGGGGAAAACTAAAAATCTAGGGAGAATAAATGATTCTGGTTCACAGATAAATTGTTTTAGTTTTAAAATTTTTCTTTCCCTTGTATGTTTTAATGCTGTGATATGATAAATTTCATTTCCCTTAAGAATAAATAAAATAAGATTTCCTGGTATGTGTTAGTGAAGGAACTCTCTATGGTGATCTGAAAGAACAAATTTCTAGTTCCAGATGAAGTGAAAAGCATGCAATAAATTAATTTCAAGGTAGGCATTTCCCACTTTGACTAACAAACAAACAACAAAAAAAACTTCATTAAACTTTGGTTACAATTTGTCTCACTAATCATAATGCAGGAGAGAACTGAACAAAGCATAGAACACAATGGGATATAATATAAATTTCACTACTGTGCAAAAGCAAGCAAACAAAGAAATAATCCTCAGTAATAGTTGGTAGAGGGGTGAAAAAAAATCAATATTCTCTCAACTAGTCCTTAGGTAGATCCAGCTGAATATCATAATAGACACCAGTCTGTTACATGTATTACAAATCCAGCCATAAGAACATACTTAAGCTCTCAAAAGTAAAACTCTAAAGGGAGCACTAAGGCCAACCATTCTTTAGATTCTCATTTCACTACATGAGTTAAAAAATATCCTGGGGGAATATAAAGGCTTTAGTGTATTTTGCATTTTCAATTGTTATACATAAACACATAAAAAGTGATATGGATGATTTGATCCTCAGTGTATATGGATTACAAAATAAATATGAAAACCCTAATTCCTCAGGCTCCATGTTCATTTTAAGAATGATTTCTATATTACACTTACAGGTTATTTTACCTTCTCTTAACCATGCAAAAACTATAGTGTTTCAAAGCTGCAGATTAGTGATGGAAGCAGCTTATTTCTTTTGGTTATCTCCAGCACCATCTTAGTGTCTTGAGGCATAAAAGAATATTATCTGTGTGACAGTTATGGCTGGAACCATCTATACTGTTCATGCTATCAGCACTCAAAGAGGTCTGAATAGAAATCATTCTGTTTGAGACATTTCTCTGTAGTTTCATTAAAAGCTTAAAATCACACAGTGCTGCAAGTTATGACTAAGGTTAGAGGGAAATTTTCAGCAACTCTAGTATGTTTAAAACGGTATATGTTATAGGAGAAATGGATAGGATAAAGATGGGGCTATTCATCTTTTATAAATGCGATTGACCATAAGTGAGGCAATCCATAAATCTGCTTTTGTTCTTTTTTTAAACTTAATTTTCATTACAAATAACATGCTACTCTGATTGCATGAAATCATCAGGAGTGTCTTCAATTACTGCATGCAGCCCCTGATCAAAATGACTTCTTTTATTCTGACTCTGGGAGAAGGTGGCGTGGGTGGGTGGGGGGGTAGTGGTGGAAAAAATGCACAGCTAGTTATGTATTACAAATGTCAGGTTCCTGTGCAAGTGTATATATTCATATTTAATAATCTGTAAGCTGGAGTTGTGATTGTAATAATGGCTCATTCATATCTGCATTTCATTTAAATGCACTGTTTTGACTCACTTAACATTTGTCAACGATACTACTATAGCTAAACTTTTTCACGTGACCATTGAGGTAATGACAGCATTACATTACCAGCACACTGCACGCCTTGCTGATACTTCCATTTCCCTCACCAGCTTATGAAATAATCAAAATGTGTGCATGAAATGGCGGCCTGTTCTGAATTTATTTTAATACAAAGAGGCTTATATAGAGCAATGAAGAAGAGTGTCGGACCTCAGACACAAGAGACAATGACTTTGCACAAAGCTGAATTTTACTAGCAGGAAAGATGGATATATGGGTATTAGACTTTTCATAGCTATAGGAAGGATAATCTTTCAATCAGATTAATGAGAAAATATATTGCATGGGCCCTACAGCATTTTTTGCTTTCCAGGCTAATACGTGATTTAAATCCCCAAAGTACATTTTCAGCATTACAATATCCTCTGATAATAATGTCGCTTGCACAAAGACAGATAAAAATAAAACAGTCCCCCTTGATTTCCCATTTTAGATTTGAAGTATATTTTCTGTTCTTTGCCTGCAATGAAGTGAATTCTATTGAGGAGAGTCACATTTAATAAGACAAAGAGAATTTTCTAATTATGCTACCTGTCAAGATCGGAATCTATGGGATTGCAACTGCAATTGAAGAAACAGAGGAAGCAATTGCCCATGGTCCAGTTTACTTTGGTGTATGATGACTATTTGCACTTAGATATTGCTGAATGTAAATCAAGCAAGCACCCCAATGCATGGTTTGAGGTAAACACCATAAGGCAGGTTTCAGAATGGATTCTCCCATTCCCATTTCAATTTTCAGTAACCAATTTCCCAGGACTTTCTCATTTGCCTATAGAAAACATGAGGTATCCATTAAAGTGACAAACAAAAGCCTCCATTTCTGTGTTATGTTACATAAAGACCGAAGGTGCCAAATGATAAATAAAAAATCAGAAATAGTAATGTGATTTTTAAAAAGTGATAAGCATAATTTTGCAGTAGTTCAGTCATCTACAAGGAAACACATTTCAGGAGAGATACACTAGGAAAAAAGAAGGCACAATAACTGCAGAATAAAAGTTATGCATTTTATTCTTTGGACCTAATTTGTATTAGAGCTGGGCAAATGTTAAAGAAAATTTCACTGCTATTAAAATATAACCCTGGAAGTTATAGCATGCTATTTCATGGGAATCTCTGGGGACCAGTTCAATGTACCCCATCAAACATTACTTTCTTTTTCAGCACAGCAATAGTGGAAACACTATGGCACATTAGACAGGAAAAATAAATATTGTTTTTGCAGAGATTCCCTTATATTACATGTGTACACAAAACTGGCACACAATCAATTATTATAAATACTATGATCAGCTAATAAATTAATTCTACTACTATTCTGCTGAAAATAATTATGATAAACAGCAGTTTTACTAAAATCACATTTTCAGAGATACAACAAATTACTACAAGGAAGAGAGCTAAATAAAATATATTACATCTGCAAGCTTATGATTGGGGTTTTAAAAATTCTTTTTAGAAAATCCTGTTACTCTTTGATCTTCAATAGTATAAATGATGTAGCCCATTAGCCACTACAAATACAATGACAATCCATTTGGCTCTACTCACTCTGCTTTGTATAAGTTTTAAATTGACTTCTCTAACTATGGGATCTATACTTTTATTTAGTTGTTCCTTTTCCTATGCAAGTGTTTGTGAACTGAGAGTTGTAAATTCTCAAAGCACTGTGGAAAAATCAAGTTCTGCAGATGATTTCTAGTAATTAGTAGTGCTTTTAAAATAATTTCTATAAAATAGCATATTTTGGTACTACAGTTTTAAATATTTACACTCAGCAGGCTATGAAAATTCATGCATAATTTGAGATTTAATTCTGGCTCTGAGTTTTGAATACTTTAGTATTCAATAGACTGTGATCCAGACCTCATACTTGCAAGTTATCATCACTTAAGACAGTGACAAAAGAGAAACATCATAGGTTCAACATTGACTTTGAGATCTGTTATACAGACTACTCAAATTTGCAATAAGATAATATATTTCTTGAGTGCTGTGAAAATGTTACTTTAAACGAGTCATTTGGGCACAATTTCCCTTTTCTTAAACCTTATTATTTTACTTTGCGTTGGGTTAGTAGGTCCATTTTTGTATAGAGTAGGAAAAATGGCAAAATGATTAATAAACAGAGTTAGAGTGCCATAAACTGGCTTTATATGTACAGGATATTAGAAGATAATGCTATCTGAATTGGAAGATTCAAGAATCATTTATTAGGTGTCTCCTATGACCACAATATTGTGCTAGGTTCTGGGAATACAAAATGCAAAAATGAAACAAATTGCCTTCATTCTCAATTGAGGGATATAGTGTATGCACAGATAAATAAATATACAACACATACAAAAGAAAGGCAAAATAATTTTGAGGGGAGGAAAAGTAGTGTTAAATAATAATGTTATTAATGATAGATGCTAGTAAAAGGCAATCAAGTGAGTCCTACTATAGGAAATGGCACCTGAGGTGAGTCTTGAAAGGAGCTATTGCTAGCTTCCAAGTAGAAGAAAAGATAGAAAGAATTCAAAACATAGGAAACAGCTAACAGTAAAAGGAGATTAACTTCTTGTTGCCAAAATATCTATGTCTCATTGTACTGGGGTGTATATATATATATAACTCACCAAAGATCTGTGGTAAAGCCAATACCAATTTGTCCTGCTTGGATGCAATGATCATTATTATTCATGAAGACATTTGAAACTAATGGATTGGTATGTTATAATTTGCTATCTGTAAATAAATATAGTCACCAACTTTGTGAGAGAAAAAACATATGTACTCTATTTCTTTTAACTTTCTCATTAACATATTTTGGGGCTATAGAAAGTTATTTTGAAATATATCAAAAAAGAAGCAATGAACAAAAAATCAATAAAGAAATGAAATAGAATGAATTTATATCTATCTATATTAGATATTTTCAACAAACTAAAAAAATAGCTTAAGATCTTAGGCAGTAGAAAGTAAAGAAGTAAAAGCTATTAACTAGGAGGTTAAGATGCATTCTGTTTCCATTTTCCAAACTTCTGTTGTGTACAAGTAGGAAAATCACTTTACCTTTTTGGATTTCAAATAATCTACTTCATAGTGGAAGTTAATTTTAGGTTGGTGAACACTTTTTTGGAGTTTTGGTCATTGAGAAAGACCATTGACCCAATTTATAGATTATTGCTAGCCTAACTAATAAATTGATCCTGCTTAGATAATTGTCTCTTAGTTTTTTTTATTTTTTTATTTTCAAATATAGCATACCATGCTACCTTGTCAAAGCTGTGGTTTCACTTTATTTTAGTTAAACTTCTAATGTTTGCTATGTATATTTTTATCATATTTTAAAATTATTTATCTGTTTTCCATATAGAAAGAGAGACATGCACATAGACATATATACACACACATGCACACACACATACCTACATACACATATACACATACACACATATATTTTTTCATTTCATTTTAGTTATTTTAGGTAGCATTTCGAGAACCATATCAAAGAGCTATAATAATGAAATACTTGGCTCAACTTATGACTCTAGAGAAAAGAACTGTAGGTTTTTTTCAGTATATTTAAAGCCAGCCCTTTGTTTTTAAGCGGTACTTACTATTTACCATATTAAGGAAATATTCATTTATTCTTATTTCCTTCACATTTTTAAAAGGGATAGTTATACTTTTAAAAATAGCATTTTGTACCTTTTGATATCAGATAGTAGGTTTTTAATATATTATTAGTAAGTTCTTTATCATCTATGCCTATAATTATCCTGATATTAAACCAACTACATACTTCTTATATAAACCTGGGCTTGTCATAAAAATTATCTTTGCAATATTTTATTGCAGCTTCTGCTAATATTGTATTCAATAGTTGTTGTTTTTTTTTAGATTAGTTACTTTTCTTTTTGGCTCAGGTTTTCTTTTCTTTTCTTTTTTTCTTTTTTTAGATATTAAGGTCAAATTAGTGTCACAGAAATAGTTTGACAAGATTCTTCATATTTTTACTTTTGTAAAATATTTATGGAATATTGGAATTATATTTATTTTGATTATTTCATAGAATTAATTTGCAAAACCATATGTTCCTGATGCTTTTCTTAGGAATTAATCTATGACTTCAAAATATGATTTTCTGAGATTATGTTTTAACATCATCATGGCATTAAAGTTATCTTTTTGTTGCCATATAATTTGGAAAATTAGTCTAATCTTTTCTATAATTTCACTTTGATATGTTTTAAATTCTTTTAAATTTTAATATTGATAATTGGTTTTTATTCCTTTCCTTATAAATGAAATAAGCTAATGATTTTTCTATTTTTATTATTTAAAAAAGTCCTAAACTATATTTTTTGCTTGTAATTTTAATAAATAACTAAATTTTCAGTTTTGTGCTCAAGTATTTTTGTTTTTGTTTTTAAACTTTTCTTTAATGATATGCATGATTCATTAATCTTTTCTGTTTATCTTTGGTTGATCCAAGTCATCAAAGCTATAAAATTTTCCCTACAGACTACTTTATCTGTCTCAAAAGCTATGCTAGTAATGATTTAACAACTGGATCTTTGAAAAAATGTACATAGTTTTAAGTTTAATCTTTATTATCAATATTTTCTTCATCACTCAAGACAAGACAATCAATGGAATGATAAATCAGGCCCTGATTTTTAGTGCTTGTCAGTTTCTGAAGTATAAATGTTTATACCAAAATTTTAACAATTGACTTACAAGCCTGTTAGAGATGGCTCTACTCTATCTCTGCTTATATCACTAAAGTTTTGCTATGTTTTCTTATTGTTATAATTTTCTTTGATGAAATTATCTATTGTTTCTATGGTACATTCTTTGACCCTCCAATTCATGAAAATTGAACTCCTTAGTCTCCATCTTAGATTTTATATATGTATACATACACAACACACACAGACACACACACACACACACACACACACACTACAAAAAGAGCTGCCACAAACATTTTTGCATATCTGGGTCCCTTTACCTCTTTTATGATCTCTTTGGGATACAGACACTGCTGGATCAAAGAGTATGCACAATATGATAGTCCTTTGGGCATAGTTCCATGTTGCTCTCCAAAATGGTTGATTAGTTCACAACTCCATTATCAATGTTTTAGTGTCCCAATTTTCCCACATCCCCTTCAGCATTCATCATTATCTTTTCCTGTCAACTTAACCAATTTGAGAGGTGTGTAGTAATATCGCAGAGTTGTCTGCATATGTCTTTCTATTCTCATTTAATAGTTGTCAGATGAATCATAAGTAAATTTTTAAAGTTCAGTTCAGGTGCTTAACTTCTTTCTTATTTGTATTTTTAAAAATTTTCTGGATATGAAAGATGTGCTCTGAAATTCTCAATTATTATACTGCTATGGGTGAGTTCATCTCATTCAAAGATAAAATTGTTAGTTGCATGTTTGACATTTACTTTATCTGTATGCTGTTTCCTTTCTTTAGTTTCTGCCTTCTTTACAAGTAAGAAGGTCCTGGTAGAGAAGAAATGCAATCAAAATTATTGATCTATAATTGAAGCACTGGGCTTCTTCCCCACCGCCCCACTATTATTCCCCTTTTCCAGACCTTGATTATTGGTTTTTAACTTTTATTTCCTTCTCATCCCTATTTTAAAACTTACTCTCAAAAGTTGAAACTGTTTTACTTGTGATTATTCAATAGTACTACCTTTCCTCTCAATCTCTTGAATTCTCATTGTTTCCACCTGTTTCTTTGTTGAATTCATTATATTTCTACAACAAATTCTCTCTCACTCTCTGTCTCTGTCTCTCTGTCTCTCTATCTCTCTGTCTCTCTCTCTTTATGTATATGTCCAATGTCTCTACTCTCCTCATCCCTTTTTATACATCTTTTCACATTCTAAATATCAGTTAGTTCCATTACTTTCTACTAAATTTCTCCTTAGAATTTTCATTTTCTCTCCAGTTTGTTTCCTCTTCTAAGACCATCAAAAAAGGATGATATTGCTCCAAGCCTTCTTATTTAAGTTACCCTGTAAAAAGACAGAATACTGAATGGGATGAAGAATGTGTGTTCAGGAAAAAATAGTATTTTTAGAGTAAGGACTTTTGAGCTCTTTTCAGGGCTTCTTTCCACCTTTTGTATCTATCTAATTCCCCCAATTCTTACTTGTGGTACTAAGAAGATGTAGTATGCACAGTGGCCACTCTAGTAAATTGTTTTTGCAGAATTGTCTAATTGTCTAAATTGTCTGCAAGTAACCAAGGGATCTCAAATCAATTAGTGAGTTAGGGGGGTGTCTACCCTAAGCATGTAATAGCTCCCCTTCATGGAATGGGCAGATGAGAACAATTTGTTCCAGTGATATTAAAGGCAGTTGAAGCAGGTGCTGTGGAGCACTTAAAGCTTAGTTAGACATCTAAGATACTAAGGTCTTGTACCATCCTGTGCCATAAGCAGTCATCTTGATTCTTTCCTGCCACTGGACTGACACCTCTGGAAGAGTGTGGTTGTTGATTTTGTGTAACTCTCCATACTATTTTACCATTCCTACCTATCTCAGATTCCTGAGGTGATAGGCAAGTGATGAAGCAACATGCACAGATACACTGAGAATTGTAGTCATAACCATGTAATCAGGTGGTCTAGGCCCTAGATTTGTCTTCTCACTGGAAGCAGCAATGTGATTTGGCAGTCCATTGGTTGCCTGAGCAGCCTTTTTAAGGATCACACTGCTCATCTCTTGGTATGAAGGGGTTAGAAAAAGTGTTCTAAAATTATCCGCTTACCCAACCCTAGCCTGATTATTGTGGCAAGCAAAGATCCCACATGTCAAAACACTCACAAAAAATAATCAAAATCTTCTGCAAAGATGATTCCACTCCCCACTAATAAAACGGAATGTTTGCAGACTTATAGACAACACAAAAGCCAGTAGAACTGAAAGACAAACATCTCTTAGGACAGAATTCAATAGGTATCACATTCAACTAGCACCCCTGTGTGACACAGGTTGGCAAATGAAGTCCAACTTATTGAAGTCAGAGGTGGACACATATTTTTCTGGAATGATGGCAGTGAAAGAGAGAATCATGAAGCTGACATGTGTTTTGCAATCAAAATTAAAATATGCAACAAGTTATATGCCCAACAAAAAGAGTAAACACCAAGCTCACAACAATGAAATTGCTACTTGAAGGAACATACCAATGCATTATCATCATCATCAGTGGTGATGATCCCACCATGATGATCCCTGATAAGGTGAAAGAAAAACTTTTATAACTAGATATCCTTATCATCAATATATCAAAAAAGGACAAGCTTGTAATTCTGGTGTCTTCAATGTTAGTATAGACTCAGACTAAGTGACAGCAGGAACTCCTTGGGAGGAATGTAATTGGAAACAGCAACAGCAGTGGTTATTTATTGCTAAAGATTTGTTCATCTCATGACTTTTATCACAAACACTGTCTACCCTTTACTTAAATGCAATAAAATTCCATGTACCCTCACAGAAAACACTGACATTTAAAATGTGATTGAAAGAAGAGACTGACAAAATCTGGGACTGGCAAAGAGGATAAGTGGCAGAGAGCTGGACTGATCATAGACTTATCCTCTCAAAACTAAATAGCCACATTTAACAAAAGTGGATGCCCAAAGGCAAAATGACTAACAAAAGAATTAATATCAACAGGTTAGAGAGCTTCTCTGAGAGGGAACAGTTCATTGCTAATTTAGAGGGAAAGTTGAGGGAACACAGTTGGAGCAGAAAAAAAAAATGGAAAATTTCAGATATTTTGTATTAAGCATTTGCTTATCTGGGTCAGAATAATTACAAATATAAAGACTAGTGTGAGAAAATGACAGGGAAATCCAGAAGCTGCTTAAAGGAAAAAAAAAAAAAAAGAGAACTTCATAGGTTATACTTCATGCATCTCTAAGAAGGCAGCATTTAATTCCATCTAAAGTAAAGTGCAAGTGAAGCTTAGAGAGATGTATGATTCTTTGCTCAGTAAGAAGGTAGAAGAAAGTCAATTTTGCACTGATAGCAGCAATCCAAAGCACTTTTGTGAGACTCTGAAAGTTATTTATTGGCCAAAGACCTATAGTGCTTCTCAAAAACTCAGGCTGATGAAGGCACACTTATTAGTGATAAGGACTTGCTCCTAGAGAGAAGGGCTGAATACTTCCATAGTATTCTCAACAGATCATCATCAATAAATGCCAAAATATACTATTGTTTACTTCAGATTGATGTCAATTCTTTTCCAGGTGAAGTTCCAACTGAAGAAGAAGTTTTGACATTCATTAGGCTCCTTTCATGTGGCAAAGCATTTGGTGCTAATTCTTTTCAAGCTGAGATTTACAAGATGGGGAGTCATTGTTCATTAAAGCTTATTGAAATTTTCCAGATTATATGTTAAGAGAGTTGTGCTCCAGGAATTCAGGATGCCTCCATTGTTCATTTATGTAAAGATAAAGAGAATAGGTTTCTTGTGACAATCATAGGAGGAAGAAATATTAAAATTACCAAACTGAAGGTCCTCATACCTGTTGTGCTGACCTCATTGTTTTGTGACTGTGAAACCTGTACAATATACAAGTGCCATGCTAGGAAACTGAATCACTGATATTTGAATTGTCTTACAAAGATTTTGAAGATCCTTTCTTGAGTTAAACTTCTCAGCATTCAGACTCTATCACAGAGAGAACAACTCCATTGGGATAGAAATATTTTTCAAATGGCAAATCTAAGCTTGCCAAAAAATATTATTTATGGAGAACTTACACATGACAAGTGCCCTGGTCAGAAAAAAAGCCATAGAATGATACTTTTTTTTAAAAAATTAATTAATTTTTAATAGCTTTTTATTTACAGGTTATATGTATGGGTAATTTTACAGCATTGGCAATTGCCAAACCTCTTGTTCCAATTTTTCCCCTCCTTCCCCCAGCCCCTACCCCAGATGACAGGATTACCAGTAGATGTTAAATATATTAAAATATAAATTAGAAACACAATAAGTATTACATGACCAAACCGTTATTTTGCTGTACAAAAAGAATCGGACTCTGAAATATTGTACAATAAGCCTGTGAAGGAAATCCAAAATGCAGGTGGGCAAAAATATAGGGATTGGGAATTCAATGTAATGTTTCTTAGTCATATCCCAGAGTTCTTTTGCTGGGCGTAGCTGGTTCAGTTCATTACTGCTCCATTGGTCATCATATAGTATTGTTGTTGAAGTATATAATGATCTCTTGGCCCTGCTCATTTCACTCAGCATCAGTTCGTGTAAGTCTCTCCAGGCCTTTCTGAAATCTTCCTGTTGGTCATTTCTTACAGGACAATAATATAGAATGATACTCTTAAAATCTCTTTTAAGAAGTTTGGAATTGAGGATTATGGGAAAATGGTGGAGAAGGCCAGAAAATTCTAAGCTCCCAAATTGCCCCTTCAAAAAGAAAAAAAAAATGTACCTTAGGCTGAACATAGAGGGAGGAGAACACCTGAGTTAAAAAAGACCACAGTACAGAGCTTTAACTGGTATGAATGGTAAACTATTCCAGGCTAGAAATAGTAGAAAGCAACAAATGGAGAGGCCTTGGGTTAGCTGGGTTTGGGAATAGCTTCAACCTAAACCATAGGAAATATCATCTTCCAGACAATCTAGGGAGTCTAGGATCTGAGTGCAAGAAGGCTGAGAGGTTTTATAAGGCAAACCAGGCCCGGCTGTGGGGCAGAGATGCTGTCCTGGATGAGAAGGAATGAGCACAACTGGTGAGTTCAGAAGCTATGTGGCAGAGGTGCTGCTGGATGCGAGCACTTGCAGGAGGATGGAGTTTTTGGTTTGAGGTTCCAGGTCAGAAAGGAGAGCTGAAATGAAGCAAAAGGCACCATCCCCCACACTCCAGGATTAGTGGTACTTTAAGTCTCATTTTTAAAAAGAAGCAGGCAAAGGAGAAGGAACTCAATCATAGAAATTCATTATGGAAAAAAGAGAAAACTGGGATTCATCTTCAGAGAAGAACATTGAAGTTAAAAAAAAAAGCTGCTTTATCACAAAAAATAGCACTAAGTGGCTACCTGCTCAGAAAGAGTTTATAGAAGAATTCAACAAAAACTTTAAAAATCAAAAAAGAAAGATTGAGATGAAATTTTTAAAAAAGAATCACTTTAGTGGTTGTATAGAGAGGGAAAAAATGAGAAAGGCAGACTAAATAGTAGAATAATGAAATAGTTCAAATATGAGTTGATGAAGTCCTGTACAGGTGGCAGGATCCAAGAAGACAAGAAGATATGTTTGAGAGATGTTGTGAATTTAGAATCTACTGGACTTGGCAAAAGATTGGATAGTGAAGGATATGAAAGACTGATGTGTTGAGGATGATTCTGAGAATGGTACTGTGGGTAGCTGGGAAAATGGTGGTATCCTTGAGTAGTAATAAAATAGAAAAAAAGGGGGGGACTTTGAGAAAAGGCAATACAAAACAATGGACTCAATTTGGGGCATGTTTCATTTAAGTTATTAATTAGTCTTTTTGGTTCACAATATTCAAGTTTGCAAATGGAAATGTGAGATGAATTATGGAAAGAAGGTAGGACTGGATAAATAGATCTGAGAATTATCTGTATAGAAATGAAAATTGAATCCATGGAAAACAATGAAATTGGTAAGTGAGGCAGTATCAATGGAGAAAAGAAGTTGGCTCAGGACAGAGTTTTGGGTGACACCCAAAGGCAATGGGCTCAAATTGGATAAAAATCCAGCAAAGGAAACTCAGAAGGAACAATCAGACAGGAAGATAATCAGGAAAAAGCAGTGACACAAAAGTCCAGAGAAAATAAAGAATCAAGGAGAGAAAGATAAGTATGTTAAAGGCTGCAAAGAGATCAAGAAGAATAAAGATTAAGGGGGGGAAAGTATTAGATTGAACAAATAAGAGATTAATGTTAACATTGGCAATATTTCAAAAGAATGATGAGGTAGGGAATCAGACTGCAGAAAGTTAAAGAAACAGAAGGAAAGGGAGGTACTCAATGAATTTAATCACAAAATGGAGAAAAGATATAGTATGACAGCAAAGATTGACGGATTGAATGAAGCTTTTGCTAGGATGGAGGAGGTAAGCTCATTTATTCAAAAATAAAAGGCCTTATATCACTTTTTTGAATTGCCAACAGATTTTATTGCCATCACCAATGAATATTTATTAACTACTATATGCTAGCCACTATGCTTAATTTGTCTCATTTCTTCAAGGTATGCCTATTCTTAATAAATGAATAAATTGAATTTTGCATTTATGAAAGTGCATTTCTTTGCATTTCATATGCATTTATGCATTTATTGAAATGCATTTATTAAGTGTTACACGCAAAACATTACACAAAGATAAAAAAATACAAAGCGATAATCAAGATAGTCTCTTCCTCTCAAAAAGTTCTTAAAGAAGGCTATAAAACATAGAATTTAGGTAAAAATTAATGGAAGGACCTCATGATTCTTAGAATTTAGAAGCTAAGCAGATGATAATAAAACTTTGTAAATTCTACTTCAATAATAAAATCATATATATTTCTGATGCTGAACCATTTGGTAACTGACCATCTATATATACTGTGACATTTGCTACATATATACATTGAATTATGATGTTGATCCACTATCTTTGAGCATGGGGTAGTTTAAATTTATCTATTGATATTGAAAATTCTTATTTTTGATTTGTCTGAAAATATGATTGTAGGTATTTTTTAAGGAATCATCTAATATATAACAAATTTCTCTTCACCCTCTCATTTTAATTCTATATGTACTTTTAATTTTTAGATTTCATTTTTCTGAACAAATTGTTGGACTTGTAGATCATTCTTACACTAAGTTCCAAAGAGAAGTCCTAGAAAAGAAAAAAATAGGAAATTCCATGAAGCAATGGAGGTCAAATTAAATTATAAAATAAACTAGTTTCTAAAAGTCAATCTTATCATTAATAGGGAAAAGATGACTAGTCAGGGAAAACTATACAATAGAATAAATTCTTTCATAAATCTAGATTGCTGTTTAAAAATGAATCAAAAATTAAGTTTATAGAAACCATCTAGGTTTCTTCCCTTCCTTAGGAATAGAAATTATTTTCCCTCTAGATGGCTCCCAGCTGCTGTATCTTCTCTCCTTCCCAGTTATCCTCTTTTTTTGTCATACAGTTGGGCAGAGTCAATGTGAGATGTGTTATTTTCTTAAAATGCAGTCACTTTCATAAAGAGCATATGCCCTTCCAATAACTAGGTACCATTTCAGGTGGATGGTGTAAGCCTATATTACTTACACCATCAGCTGTGTCTGAAATGTAAATTGGGAAATATGAACAGGATAATAGTTTACTTGTTTGATGTTATTCCATTAGATTTTTACCTTGTATAGTGTTTGGCCTCTTTACCTTGTGGTTTTAGCTTTAGTTAGCATAGATTTGGCACATATTTTATTTTGAAATTTTCAGATTGGAGAATTATATGAAAAATACCTACTCTGTCTTATTAATCAAATCTGTAACAAAATTTTATAAAGATGCCCCACCCTTTAGCATTATCCAGTTCCAATTTGTCATGTATACTACTTTCATTAGTGTCCAGAATAATTTCTTTTCATTCTTCTTATACACAGATATGAAGTTTTTCTAGAAAGTATCTTTTCTGTCTGAGGGTAACTTTCAGAGCCCACTCTTGAATAGCCCTATCCAGTGAATCCTTCAAAAATAAAAAAAAAGACAAAGAAAGAAAAAAAAAACCTCTCCTCTAAAAAATTCTATTCATTCAATAAGAAACCACAATTTATTTTCTAGTTTTTAATTTCTGCCTTAAATCCACTACAATGAAATTACTCTTTCACAAAATAAGTAACCCAGCTCTTTTATGAGGTACCATATAGAGAGGTAGCATAATAGTGTGAAAACAGGGATCCTTTAAGGAATAAGGAAATGAAGAACTTCTGTGTGATAGCCTGTGTAATCTTGGTAAAAATAATTCCACCTCTCTGGGCCTCCCTTTATTTATTTGAAAATTTATGGGGCTCATTTAATCAAAATATAAAAACAGTGAAACTACACTATATGTCAGCTGTGTTAATTAGTATTCTTTTAGATTACTTAAAATAACTAGATAGTAGAGTTGGAATATTGTTGTGGTGTGGGAAATGAGGAGCTATTAGATTTAGAAAAATATGGAAATCTTGGATATTTGAAGGAAGATGCTATCCACTTTCAGAAAAAACAGAAGACAAGAGGAAATAAGCATAGTATAGTCTTACATATATGCATATGAATGTATATATGTATCTAAATGTATGTTTATAAATATCTATGTATATGTATTGTTTTATATACATGTATACACATATACATAAACATGCACAATATATTGTGCACATACATGTACGCATACACATATGTGTATATATAGCCTTCTTGGAGGGTAGGGAGAGAAGAGAAAAAATTAGGCAAAACTTTTACAGAAAAGAACAAAAGAAAACTTACAATGTAGCAAAGAAAACACAATGTGTAGGATTTATCATATAGACTTTCTTGAAATAGAAATTTATTGCTTTATATTTTAAATCTCATGTTCTGTCATGACATTTTTTCTTTTCTTATTTTCTATTTAAGTTTAAAAAGGTTTTAAAATAATTAGCACTAGACTATATCATCTCTAAACTCTAAATCCAAATATCTAGTTTAATCAGAAAGAAAGATTCTAATTATTAATATTTTTAGCATATAAAGATTATAGGAAAGAGAACAAGTAAGAGTTCATCCTGGAACACAGTCTGTCAGTGTTGCACTGTTGGCTAAGTGTAAAACAGAAGAGCAAGTATCTTTAGATCAAGAAAATAATTATAGCATTACAGTGAACACTTTGATCTCTGAAAAGACTGGGTTTTCTGTCCCCTTTGGTCCATTGATTCCTGAACCAAAATGATCCCTAAACAAACAATCTAAGTGAAAAAACTCCAGTTTCTTTTTTCCTAAGAACATGGTTGTGGAAGTTTCATTTCCTTGGATATGCAGAATATTTACTATATTTCTTTTTGTCTTTTAAAGTTGAAACTAGAAATGAGTAGATGTTGGAGGTGGAGGGTTTAAGAAACAAGTCTCATTTGAATTCTGAACTTTTGAACTGGTTTTGGGCCTGAGGGTAATTGTAAAACTTATGCAATTTCTAAATTACAGCTACTGGCTAACTTCCCTGGAGAGAACATTTTCTCTCTTACTTGCTTTTTATTAAATTACATCTTGATATGATCACAGAGATAAAGAAGGAAAAAAAAAAATGTACACACACACATACACATACACATACACACACGTTCATCAGTATGATCTGTTTGTCTTTTGTAAAAGAAACCTGAAAGACAAATTTGCTAGCTATCTAATAAGACTGGCATGTGAGAAGCCTTTTCACAAATGGTATAACAAAAATTGATGATGATACTAATAGCTAATATTCATACATTTAAGGTTTGCAAAGTGTTTTATAAATATTATCTCATTTGTCCTCAAAACAACGTTGGGAAGTAGATGCTATTATCATCCCCATTTTACAGGAGAGAAAATTGAGGCAAAAAGTTTAAGTGACTTGCTTGAGGTATATAATAAGTAACTTCATAATGTTGTATTTGAATTCAGTTCTTTATAATACTAGATCCGGAAGTTCATTCCATAGTGTCACCTACCATTATCTAGCTTTTTTTTTTTAAGTTATACAATTTGATCCACAAAACAACCTTGTAATAGAGGTAATGTAGTTGTTGCTGTTACAATCTCCATTTAACAGATGAGAAAATGGAGGCCTAAAGATTATTTGACTTGCCTAGAGCTATCCAAGTTTTTTTTTTCTTTTAATTTGGATAACAATTGCATCTTAACTGAAATAAAACTCACATTACTACCTCTTAATTTGACTGAATGGTATGCCTATCCTGACTGATCTGAAAGAATAAATCTTTTCAGTGCTTATCCTAATTTGTAAATGAGACATATATGCTCAATTCAATTGAACAAATCAATCAGTAAACATATACTGAACACCTCCTATGCAAAAAGAACTCTGTTAGATGCAGGAAGAGATATAGAAATGAAGAAGACCCTATTCCTTATTCTTAAAAAATTTACATATGAGATACAGGACAGACAATTCTGAGACAAAATAGAATATGAAATTGCATGAGATTGCATGCCTGTGAAACCTGGACAGTAACACCAGCACCATGTCAAAAAACTGAATTACTTCCATTTGAATTGTCTTAGGAAGTTTCTGAACATCACCTAGCAAGATAAGATACTAGATCCTGAAATTCTTTCTTGAACTTAACTTTTAAGCACTTAAACTCTGCTGCAGAAAGCACAGCTCCATTGGAGTGGCCACATTGTTCAAATGCCAAATGTGCACTTGCCAAAAAGACAATATTATGAGGAACTCACACAGGCAGCTATGCATGTAGTAGTCAGAAAAAGAGAAACAGTGACAATCTCAAGATCTCTCTTAAGAAAATTGGAATTGATTGCACAGCATGGGGGACACTGGCACAGTACCACCCAGAATGGCCATCATCAGAGAAGGTGTTGTGTTCTATGAGCAAAGGAGAAGTGAAGTAGGTCAGGAGAAACTCAAGATGCATAAAGTTAGATAATCTACCCCAAATGTTCATATGGACTGTTTGTGCTCAGCCTGTGCCTGAGTATTCCAAGCTTGTGCTGGTCTGATCAGCCAAAGTGAGACACATTTTGTTCCTCTTCAAAAATGAAAGACAACAATCTAAGCATGAGAAGTACCAAAAATGACTTTACAGAATGGCAGGAAAACATCTAGTTTAATGATGGGATAAGAGTAGGGAAGAGTTAAGAAAAAGGGAAGATTAAGTAGAGAAGATGTCATTAAAACTCCCCAGTTGATAGCCAGGAGTCAGAATCTGGAGTCAGGAAGACTCAAAGTTCAAAGTCAGCTTCAGATATTTGCTTCTCTGGGAAAGATACTTGAGCTCTGCCTGATTCAGTTTTTTGTTTATAAATTAATGATTGTAATATCACTTATCTCCCAGGCCTGTTGTAAAGATGAATGGAGCCAATAATTATCAATTCCTTTACATATTTTAAAGTTCCACATAAATGCTACCTATCAATATCACAATAAATTATTTTCAAACTTAATGCAACCCTCAGCTTCATGATCTCTAGAAACTAAATATTCTTCAAGATCGCATCAACTCTCCAACTCTCACCTACTCAGTATCCTCTGCCTCTGGGCAGCTTTCCTTCCTTACTCCTGATTGGAGAGTATGAAGGCTGGACATTGTGTGGAGAACTCTTTCCGACCGAAGCCTTGGCATTCACCTCATCATTGCCCACCTTGCACTTTTCCCCTTCACTTAGTGATCCCCTGAAACTCATCATCCTGGGAAATGAAAAATAACTGTAAATCACACCTCTTCAGAATATTACCCACTTTGATGAAGGGCTTCATCATCCTCCCACCATTTATCTCTTTGGGATGAGTATTCCATCCTTCCCTTTAGCTTTTTTGTATGTGTTATTTTCCCCAATTAGATTGTGCTCCTTGAAAGTAGGGATTATCTGATGTTTTATTTTGTACCCCTAGTGATTAGCAAAAAAGCCTGACACATGGCAGGCAATTAAAACATGTTTAATTTACTCTGTATTTATTATAGGTGGCATTTTAATTGGCAGGAAAAAAAACAGACTAGGGGATTCTACATACAAGGAGAGCTTCAGGGCTTTTTGAAAATAAATTTCTGTTTCTTTTAGGTCAATAGATTTAATTTTTAATTATAAATTCAATAAGACCTTTTTTGTCTTAAAATTAATATATAGATTTTTGTTGCCTGCCTATGCTAACTTGTTACAGGTGAATGTTTGCTTTTTTGAGGGAAAACTAGTGATAGAAAACCCAAATTAAGGAATCCAGAAAAGTATATCAATGAAAAATCTTTAAAAACACACAGAGAACATAAAGAAATTCAGTGGTAACACAGATAAATGAGAGCTTAGGAACCAAGGTTCTGAACTGAATATATATAATAGAAAATAAGAGTTTTACTTATAATTTATTTTTCCTAGATTTCACTGTGTATGTAAATTTTTACATTTACCAAATTCAGATTAATTTTTTATTCGTTTTGCTAACAAAAAGAATTAATAAAAAATCCTATTTGCTTGACCCAAGAAAGTAGTTCACAAACTAGAAGAATAAGATTCATTATAAGTAACATAGTATAGAAAATAGAGAGTGAGCTTTGCAATTAAGAAAACCCAGGTTCAAACCATGCCTGTAACACAAAATCCTTATTATATTAGTGCTGCCTAGGCAACTTTCGATGAATGTAGCTTGTAGGAATTGCTGATCTGTAGCAACTAGGAGTTTACAGAATGGATATTCCTTTGCTTGATGAAGTTACATATCAAAATCAGGTGTATAACATGCCATTAGAATTTGTTAGTTTAGCCCACTAGAATTTATTAAACACATTCACAATAAGTTTGTACATAGTAGGCAAGTTTAAATGTTTATTGACTGAATTAATGAATGAACATAGAAGCAGCATAGTATAGTGCAATGGTAACTGAATTTTGATTCAGAAGACACTTATTCTACTCTCACTCATCCTTTATCTAGTTCTATGCCATTGTTTACTATGTCATAATGTTTAAACCTCAAATAATGTTATCCATTAACCCTAATAAATATATATAGGATTTTACCACAATTCAAAGACTTCCAAAAGATTAAATTTCCACTTGATCCAGATAGCAGAAGTGAATCCAATCAAGTTGATTCTTTTTATATTGTAGTAAGTTTATTTATTTTTAATACACATTACTTTATGAATCCATGTTGGGAGAGAAAAATCGGAGCAAAAGGGAAAAACCATGGAAGAGATTAAAAAAAAAAACAGATGAACATAATATATGTTGATTTATATTCAGTCTCCTTAGATCTTTTTCTGGATGTAAATGGCATTTTCTGTCTAAAGTCTATTGGGATTGTTTTAGATCACGGAGCCAAACCTTTCATAGTTGATAGCACATTCTTGCTATTATTGTTGTACAATGTTTTCCTGGTTCTGCTTGTTTCACTCAACATCAATTCATATAAATCTTTCCAAGTCTTTCTATAATCACCTTGTTCATCATTTTTTATAGAACAATAACATTCATGTATCACAGCTTATTCATCCTAATTGATGGATGGACATCCACTCCTTTTCCAATTCTTTGCTACCACAAAAAAAGCTGCTACAAATATTTTTGCACATGTGGAAATCCTTTATGATTTCCTTGGGATGCAGGTCCAGTAGTGGCACTGATGAGTCAAAGAGTATTCACAGTTTGATAGACTTTTGGTCATAGTTCCAGATTGCTCTCCAGAATAGTTGGATCATTTCACAATTTCATCAACAATGCATTAGTGTACCAGTTTTCCCACAAATTCTCCACCATTTAACAGCATCTCTTCCTATTGTTTTAGCTAATCTGAGAGGTGTGAGCTGATACTTCAGAACTGTTTTAAGTTGCATTTCTCTAATCAATCATGATTTAGAACATTTTGTCATATAACTATAAATGGCTTTAATTTCATCATCTGAAAATTCTCTGTTCTTATCCTTTGACCATTTAACAATTGGAAACAAGTTCTAGTCAAGGATGATCCCCAAAATTTAACTAAATTCTTTTTTAGCTGCAACAGTTTGCTACCATATAAAATCAAGTGAAATTTAGGAAAGCCATGGAGATAGAATTGAAACTCAAGCCATGTGACCCTTACAACAACAGCAGCAGCAGCAACAACAACAAATAACTATATATTGCATTTATATTCCCCAACTTTGAGAAACCCAAATGAAATTCATGCTTATAGTAGAAGTATACACTGTAGAAGTTTTTTGTAGTACATGATAGAGGGTAAGAAGACATGGAAGGTTTGTAACATGTATCTCTGTGAAGATAAGTACCCCTCATCAATGATATCAGAGTTCTATTGGAATATTAAGGATGGTATTATAAAAAGAATACTGCATCTGCATACAGGATTAGGCTTCCATCCAGGCTTGCAATACAAATACATACAAGTATGTCAATTTAGGCAAATCACTTAAACCCTCTAAGCCTCCTTTTCCTGATCTATAAAGTGGAAATTGGATTTATGTCATCTAATTCATACAATTGATAGGCAGGGGTGTGTGGGGAAATGAAGGATCTCCTTTTTTATATTAATAGCTTTTTATTTTTCAAAATACATGCAAAGATAGTTTTCAACATTTACCCTTGCATAATCTTATGTTCCAAACTTTTCTTCTTTCATTCTCTCCCTCCTCTCCTAGACAGCAAGCAATCCAATATAGATTAAACATGAACAATTCTTCTAAACATTTTTCGATATTTATCATGATATGCAAGAAAAATCTGATGAAAAATGAGAAAATGAGACAGAAAATGTAAACAAGCAAACAAAACAAACAACAAAAGTGAAATAGTTAGTTGTGATCAGCATTAAATTTCCATAGTTGTCTCTGGAGGCAGATGGCTCTTTCCATCCCAAGTCTATTAGAATTGCCTTGAATCACCTCTTGCAGAAAAAAGGCTAGTCCATCATAGCAGATTATCACATAATCTTGTTGCTGTTTATAATATTTTCTTGGTTCTACTCACTTAACTTAGTATCATCAGTTCATATAATTTTTTTCAGGCTTTTTTGAAATCAGCCTGGTCATCATTTCTTATAGAAGAATAATATTCCATTACATTCATATACCATAACTTATTTAACCTTCCACTAAGTCATCCATTCAGTTTCCAGTTCCTTGCTACTACAAAAAGGGCTGATATAGACATTTTTGCACTCATGGGTTCTTTTTGAAGGGACTCCTTAAAGTGCAATGTGAATTGAATTGTCATTATTGTTGTTCCGTTGTTTCAAACATTTTTGACTCTAATTCTATTTAGAGTTTTCTTAGTAAATGTACTGTAGTGACTTATCATTTTCTTCTCCAGCTCACTTTATAGATAAGGAAACTGAAGCACTTAACAGACCAGTGAGTTGCTATTATATCTTTTACAATTCAATCAACTCAAAATTCCACCATTACCAAAGGTTAAATGGATGAATTGCCTATTAAACCACACATTTAAACAAATTTGCCATCTGCTAAAAAAAGTTAGAGCTTCTTTTAAAAGACCATCCCAGAAGAGGATTCTGGGACAAAGTTGGAGTAGGTCAGAAAGCTTTTGACCCTCCACAAAAAAATAAAAAGATGGAACTCCTGAGAGGGAATGTAAAACAGTGGAGATAAATAAAATTTAGGGTTAAGCAATTGTTCTCCTAAGACTACAAGAGATTTCCAGAGGTGGAGATTCAGCTTTAGGGATATGCAAACATCTCCAGGTGGATTCTACTGAATCAACAAGCTATAAGCTTTGGGAGCAGTTGGGTTGGGAGGTGGTCTCAGTTTTAGAAACTATTTACTCTTGGATTGTGTCTTACAACTGAGTAGAAGATTGAAAGCTCTTCCACTGTGGCACAGCTGTGCTGACCAGATGCATCCCAATCTGGGGCTATGGGAGAAAAGGGGGTTGGCACACACCTGGAGTAGCTGCTGTTTGTGGGCATTTGGCAGAAGAGTTTCTGCTTTAAGTTCAGGGTAGAAAGGACAGTTACAGTTTGTAAACATCCAAAGGTTCACAGGGAGCAAGATCATTTGCAGGAGAGTGTGGCTAAAGGCCCTAGCTGAGGATGAGGAGTAGAGAGTCCCAGGATGAGTCATAGGACAGACTTCAGAAAATAGCAATAAGAAGGATCTGAATCATATATATCAAAACTATAATTTGATTACACTAATAGCTGCCAAATACAAAACAAAATGAAAATAAATAAATAAAAGTGAGTAAGCAAAGGAGAAAGAACTCAAACTTTGATACCTACTATAGGAATAGAAAATAATAAAGAAAAAAAAACAGCCACTGTTTTTTCAATGAGAAATATCAAATATTCCCAAACTCAAAAAGAGTCCTTAGAAGAACTTAAAAAGGATCAAAATCAAATCAAATCAATTTTTTAAAAAAAATCAAATAGAAGAGATTAAAAATTTAAAAAGAAAAATCCCAAGAAAATAAAAGAAAAATTCTGAAAAGATAATCAACCAACTTGAAAGAGAGAATAAAAAATTTAAGAAAATAATTCCTTGAAAGTTAAAATTGTGCAAAAGCAAGTTAATGACATTCTGAAACATCAAGAATTGATGAAACAAATGAAAACTTCAAAAAAAGATTCAAAAAATGAAAATCTGAAATTATGATTTAAAAAAAAAACTTGATACAATATTATAAGAAATTATCAGGGAATATTGCCTTGAAGTTATAGAACAAGAAGGCAAAGCAGAAATAGAAAAGAAAATTTCTTGATATTCTCCTGAAAGATATCTCATGGGAAAACTTAAAGGAATACCATAGCCAAGTTTCAAACCATTCAGGTGAATGAGAATATATTGCCAACAACAATAAAAAAAAATACAATTTAAATATCATGAAGGTATAATAATGATTACACAAAACCAAGGAGCAACTATGTCAAAGGACTGCAGGTCTTGGAATACTGTATTTTGTAGATCAAAGGAGCTGAGGTTATGACCAGGGCTAATTTACCCAGCAAAGTTACTTATAATCCTCAATGAAAAAAAAAAAAAAACTAGAATATTTAATTGACTGAAGGATTTTCAAGTATTTGTGACAAAAATTTAAGGAAAAATTTAACACACAACATCTGGAAGAAATAAAAGGTAATTAAAGACATTATAAGGGACTCAAATTGCATAATTCTTATATGTGAAAACATTATCAGTACTCTTATGGCTATCACCATTATTTGGGTAGTTTGGGGAAAAAAACACTTGAATTAAGCTGTATATAAGGTATGAGAAGGAGGAGGGAAGGGGAAAATAAAGATGCATTGCAGATAACAAAAGAAAACATACAAGGAACAAAGAAGAGCTGGATAGCTTTGAAAACAATGTGTGGTATTTATTATATGGATTTTGTTGAAAAGGAAATGTATTGAATTCTCTCATGTTTTTCTGTGTAAACAGCAATGCTTTTCCTTCTTTTTTCATTTTTTATTTAAGTGCATTATTTGCAAAATTTTGTATTAACCTCTACATGTTTCTCTTGGCTCTTAACCTTATGATTTTATAATATGTGAACCATTTACATGAGCATGAATATTTTATCATAGCTATTGTCAAGGAGGAGGTATGCCTTTAGGTTATTAACATTCAAATTTGAAAAGATTTGGTAGGCCAAAGTCAATACATTGGATTTTATATTGATGATAAAAGAGAGGTACAAAAGCTCAATTCAAAGAGAAATTTATTGACACCTCTTTAATAAATAGTGTTGAATTAGATCACTCTAAATTGATAAGCCATTGCTGGATGCCTTGCATCATCTAGATACTTTGGATTTTTAATGCTATTCTTAAAATCTGGTGGCTGGAAGTAAACTCCATTGTGGAGATGAAGGTTGATTTATGATAGTTTTCTGAAGATACCCAAGATTGCACAATGATTTTAGAAGTCAATAAATTAACCAACAAGCATTTGTTAAACTTTTGCTAGATATTATTCAGGTACTATGCTAAATACTCTCTGAATTCTTATATTGACACTTGTACTTGGACCAACTAAAATTGGGAAAGATTTTTATGGCACAAGTTATTGTTAATCTAGCTCTCTCCTAATCTTTAACACTTAATTGCTACAAAACTATTCTCTGGGGTTAATGCCCTGTCCTCAGTAAATTTACAATCTAATAGGGAAACAACAAGCAAAAGGAACTGGGAAAGTAAGGGTGGGGATGGGAAATCTAGGGAGAACTGTGTTTGAGGACATCTACTTCCCCAAAGTTGAAAAAATGGAGAAGGACAGAGAAGCAAATTCAGAGTGTGATGATCTGAAAAGCCCAGTTTCTGTCCCCAATAAGGGAAGGAATTGGGATCAATTTGGTACTCACTCTCTAGCCCTCCAATCAGAAAGAAGAGGAGGCTGAGTTATTAGAATGGTGATGAAATAAAAGGTTATGATATTATAATCTGGGAGGCATCTTATTTTGTGTAGTTGAAAAAATATGCAGGGCCGTAGATGTAGAAGGAAGTGTTAAAGGCATGTTTAAGGCCTCTTTCACCAATATACATAAATTAGAATTAGAAAGAAGCAAGCATAATTGTTGTAAGCCATTATCATCTCCCCACTCTATGACAATTCTGAAAATCATGAAATGTATGATAAATTTTCATAGCAAAGTTCTGATGATAATGATGATGATGATGATAATGATAATGATCTTCATTTATTTAATATCTCCTTTTGGTCATTAGGTTCTCATATAAAATCACATTGTGTAAACTATAGGTTCATGTTTCACTGATACCTATAATTAAATAGAAAAGCATGCCTCCATTGAAACATTGGAAGTATATTTTCATTCTGATAATATATACGTCCCAAATTAATGGTAAATGTAGAGTAATAAAAATGTTCAATCATGTTAAAAATGTTATAGTCTCATCTATATTCAAATTGAGTAATACTATGAAATATGTTATGAGTTTATCTTTAGTCATTTAACGACATATAACGATATTTTTCTTATTTGTTTTTATTTGTCTTTTTTTGTTCATTCTTATTTCTAGTGATTTCTTTTTTCTGTTTTTTTCATCCAATCAAACTTAGGACAAAATCAAAATCAATTAAATAAAAATGGGAATTGGGAATGTCAAGGAGGCATTTTTAGCATACAAAAATAGTAAAGGGGATTGTGATACCTGACTTTTGAGAGCTATGGTGCGCATGAGTGATTAGAAAAAAGAAATTAGTCACAGTGGATAGAATTCAACTAAGTGTGGAAGTCTGGAAAGGAACTACTACCTAGTAGCCGCTAGGTAGTAGAGGGGATAAAATATACTACTTGTAGTCAAGAAAACCTGAATTCAAATTCTGCCGACAATTCCTGATTTATTTGCTTCTTCGTGTATCACTTTAACTTCCCTAAACCTGTTTCTTCTTCTGTAAAATGGGAGTAATAAATTAACATCTACCTTTCTGGGTTATTGTTAAGAATAAAATGTAAAATAGTTTACAAACTAAAAGTTCTATATCAATTCTAGCTTTTCTTGTTGTTATAACTACTGCTTACAACATTTTAATAAATATTGTCTCAGTTTGAATAAGCATATCCACTAATGAATATTGCACTTCCTATGTGGTTGACAGTTGTGAAGAATTCCTGTATTTGAAGCTGTCATCATATCATGATCAATTTGCAATAAGCCTGTCTTCACTTAAATACGCTGGCATTCAAATTGTTAACAAATCTATTGTTGGAATTGCATTCAAAGCCCTTGCAGTTTTATAGAACCTATCCGATCTTCTTTTCTTCTGAAGTTGTCTTTGAGAACCTATTCTCAATGGAAAGTAATCCATTCTTGACTCAGTGATGAAGTATCAGAATAGAATCACAAAATCACATCTTTGGAAAGTTAAAAGGGATATCAGAGACCATTTAGACTAAGGGTAGGGAACCTTCAGCCCACAAATCTTATTTGTTTACTTTTTTAACTTCCTTTCCATTTGGCCAGTTTTACTTTTAAAGGAGCTGTTCTATTCAATGGATTCTCTCCCCTCTCCCATTTTGCCAATTAAAAAAATATTTTTTAGTTCCAGGTTCTCTCCCTTATCTCCATCCATAATTAAGAAAGCACATGTGAGGTTATCCAAAACATTTCCATAAAAGTCAAGTTGTGAAAGAATATATAGATCTCCTACCCTAAAGAAAATAAAAACCTTCGAGAAAAATTAAGTTAAAATAAAGAGAGAGATAGAAAGAGAAATAGAGAATGTTTTTATTTGTATTCAGACACAATCAGTTCCTTCTCTGGGTATGGATATGATTTTTCATCATACGTTCTTCAGAACAGTTGTGAATGATTGTACTACTGAGAATAACAGTCATTTACAGATGTCATCCCAGAACATTGCTATTATTTTGTGTAGAGTATTTCACATTCTACATGGAGGACTTTTCAGGTTTGTTTGTTTTTTTTCTTGAAAGCATCCTGCTCATATTTCCTAAGAACAATGATAATCCATCAGAGAGAAACTTGCTTTGAATTTTTTTTTACAATTACTATTGCTAATTTTATTTTCCCCATTTTTCTCTCTCCTTTCACCCTGTCCTTTCTCAAAAGTTGCTACCAACTACTTCCTCCCCCAATATGCCCTCTCTTTTATCACCTTCATCCCCTTCCCATTTTCCTTTCCTATTTTCCTGCAGAATAAAATAGATTTCTATATCCTTATTAGTATCCCTGTTTGAGCCAATTCCCATGCGAGTAAGATTCACTCACTCATTCTCTCCTCCCCCTCTTTCCCTCTATTGTAAAAACATTTTCTTGTCTCCTTTTTTATGGCAGATAGTTTGCACCATTTCACTTTTCCCTTTCCTTTTCTCCCAATATATTTCTCTTTCATCCCTTAATTTCATCATTAAAAAAGATATTATCCCTTCATATTCAACTCACAGATATGCCCTCTGTCTATATATAATCCCTCTGTCATAATCTTGAGAAAGTTTTAATGAGTTACAAGCATCATCCTTCCATTTAGGAATGTAAACAGATACACCTTATTAAGTCCCTTATGATATTTTCCTGAATATCTCCTTATGCTTCTCCAGAGTCCTGTATTTGAAAATGAAATTTTCCATTCAGTTTTGATCTTTTTATTATGAATGTTGAAAAATCCCCTATTTCATTGAATTACCACCTTTTCCTCTGAAAGATCATACTCAGTTTTGCTGGATAGGTGATTCTTGGTTTCAATGCTTAGCTCCATTGCTCTCCAAAATATATATTCCAAGCCCTCCAGTGTTTTAATGTAGAAGTTGCTGGATCTTGTGCCATCCTGATTGTGGCGCTATTATACTTGAATTGTTTATTTCTGGATGCTTGAAATATTTTCTCCCTGACCTGAGAGTTCCAGAATTTGGCTATAATGGTATTGGGAGATTTTATTTTAGGGTCTGTTTCAGGGGGTGATTGGTGGATTCTTTCAATTTCTATTTTATCTTCAATTTCTATTCCAGAATATCAGAACAGGATTCCTTGATAATTTCTTGAAAGATGATGTTCAGACTCTTTTTTCTTTTTTTTGATCATGACTTTCAGGTAGACCAATAATTTTTAAATTATCTCTCCTGTATCTATTTTCTAAGTCAATTGTTTTTTCCAATAAGATTTTACATTTTTTTCTATTTTTCATATTTTGGTTTTGCTTTATTGTATCTTGATTTCTTATAAAGTCATTAGCCTCCATTTGCTCAATTCTATTTTTTTAAGGAATTATTTTCCTCAGTGAGCTTCTGCACATCCTTTCCTAATTAGCCAATTTTGCTTGTTAAGACATTCTTCTCCTTCTCATTAACTTTTGGTATTTCCTTTCAACACTTCTCTCAGTTCTTTCCTTAATTTTTCCTCTATCTCTCCTACTTGATTTTCAAAGTCCCTATTGAGCTTTTCCATGGCATGATTCCAATTCTTATTTTCTTGGAGGCTTTTTGATTTTTATTTTGTTATCTTCTGAGGATGTGTTTTGACCCTCCTTGTTACCATAACAACTTTTAATACTCAGAAACTTTTTTTTTGTTTTCTGATTGTTTTCCTAGTCTATTACTTGACTTTTAGGGCTCTGTTTCCAGAGTGAAGGATGAACTGCCCCAAACTTCAGGAGTTTTTTGCAACTGTTTTCAGAACTCTTTCTAGGAATCTGACCCCAAGTACTTTTTTTCTGGCCTGGAGCTGTTAGGTGTGTCTCTGCCCCACTGTAGCTGTATTATCTAGTATGTGGGCAGGAGCTATGGCTCCATTGACCATGGCTGCACTGGGACCACACACCAGACTCGTACTCTGCTGCCAAATACCCTTTTCACTGACCTTCCAAGTTGTCCTTGGTGCCCACGGTTGAGAGTTTCAGAAGCCTCCAGCACTGCTGCTGATTCAGAGGTACCATCTCGGTGCCCCTGAGGTCTGGCCGGACCTAGGTTGGGCTGCACCTGCACTGGAATTGTGTAGTATGCAGCTGGGGGTCCCACACCAGTTCCACAGACCTTTTCTGCTGACCTTTCAGGTTCTCTTCAGTGTTTCTGGGCTGAGAGTTTGGAAGCCACCAGTACTACCCTGATTCAGAGGTGGGCTAGGACTAGGTCTGTGTCTGAAGCTGCATCACCACACTGCACTGGGATTGTACACTGGATTACCATCCAGGTATCATAGACCTTTTTTGCTAAGCTTTTAAGTTGCCCTTGGCTGGAAAATGTTCTACTCCATCTTTTTGGGTGTGCTAATGTTCTAAAATTTGTTTGGAGTCATTATTTAAAATAATTTGGAGACTTCCAGGGGAGAATTTGGACAAATTCTTGCTTTTACTCCCCTATTTTGGCTCTGCTCCACCCCCAATCATTTTAAAGGAGTTTTTTTTTTTTTTTTTTCTTCAATATATTTTTGTTTTCTTTTCCAAGCTGTTTTTTTTCATAATTTTTCCAATATTTCTCAGTCTTTTCTTACATAATTTTAAAAATTCTTTTTGATCTCTTCCAAGAGAAACTTTTCAGCTTGAGACCAATTTATATTCCCCTTTGAGGTTTGAGCAGTGCCACTGCTCTGCCTTTTCTCTGTTTGTGTTCTGATCTTCCTTGTCATCATAGTAGCTTTCTGTGGTCAGGTCTCTTTTTGATTTTTGTTTTTGCTCATTTTTAAACTTTGAGCTTTGCTCCTAGGGCATAGAGGACACTGTACCAAGTGTTGTTGTTTTTTTTTCTCCCCCCCAGAGGAATGAGGCCCTCTTCTCATTGTCTTACTATGCTGAGTCTGGAAGTGCTGGTGTCTTTTCCATTGTACAGGGTTGGCTTAGACTATTTTGTAGAGGATTAAGGACTCACAATTTGCCTTTTATACTGAGACTGAACATCTCACAGCTAGCTGGGCCAGGACCAAGGGGACTCTGCTTCTGAATTTGCTGTAGATAAGAGTCTCCTGCTAGATTACCCACTCCATGCGTCTGCTGAAATGTACTTCACATTCATTCAAATGAGACAGACCTTTGTTGAAGTCCTATTTTAGACTGGAAAATTGCTTTACTCTGAATTTTTGTGGGCTCTGTCAATCCAGAATCCATTTAGAGGCTTGATTTAGTTCTGTTTCTGAGGAAAACTCTGGAGATTTCAGGAACTTTCTGGGTTCTCTCTACCATATTGGCTCTGCCTTTTCATGCATCTGTGAGTTTTATAAGCCCTGCAAAATCATTTGTCAAGGGCACTGCAAGTAATGATGAGCTGAAAACTAGATACAATCTCCTTGTTCAACCTTGAGTTCTATAAATTGAACACTTAGTATTTAATTGAACATTAGAACTATAAATATCCAAATTGACAAAAAATTGATTCCCAATTCTTGATCTGGTCTATCCCATATGCAAAAGGAATCCCCATTATAACATATTTGACAACTGATTGTCTAAATTTTTCTTGAAGACTTCTAAAAATAGGAATTTATCAGTTCTTGAGGGAATTGTTTCTTTTTTGGACCACTGTAGTTGTTAGCAAGATTTTCTTGTCATGAAACAAAAGTTCACTTCTTTGAAACATTCTTCTTTTGCTCCTGGTTCTATCCTTTTGGGCCAAACAGAATAGGTTCAATCTCTTTCTCTTACATGAATAGTTACAACTTTCAGCCCTGAGCACCTTTGTCCTCCCAAACCTTCTACTTCTACCAAATCTCTTCTTCCCTAGGCTAATTATGCTAATTGATTCAATTGGTCCTCATTTTTCATGAATTCAAGGACTTTTACAATCATAATTGTCATCTTCTAGACACTCTGGCTTATAAATGTGTGTAAATATTAGTACTCAGGACTAAATTCAACACATTTACTAAGATAATATCTGACAATAGCACTTTGATGGATCAGATGCTTAATAAAATCCTTTTTGAATTTGAATGCTTGGTATAATGAAAAAAATACTGACATAAGACAAGTTCAAAAATGAAAATGAATGCCTTAGTCAGTAGAATTCTATATTGCTGGAAGCTCTGAAGTAGAGTGTAGGGGACCTTTGGTCAAGAAATCTACAGATTTGACAACATATTTGTCTAGGCTTATTTCATATGATTCCATTTTGAGAAGTTTATAAACTTGTAATTATACCTGTGATTTCACTCGTATTGAGAACTCCCAAAAGATATCTCCCCTCTATCAATTCAGATTCACCCTTTGCAACTGTCAGTCTTAAAAAGATACATAGGGCAAAGGTATCAGGCAACAAAACTCCCCAATGCAGCAAGTATTATGTTAAAATGTAATCATAATTGTTTAATAAAGTAAATAAAAACAAAATAGAGCAAAGGTAATGTTTATTTATGGTTTTGTAAGTCAATATGCAGCCCTCAGGAATCTTTCTATTTGATTTAATACTACAATTCTTAGAACACACAACAATGTGCCAGAGGAAGGACTTGAGCCTCGGTTCAACGTTAGTTCTCTAGTAATTCAGTCATATTGCCCCTCATATGAAGGCTATATTTCAGACAAATTGGACAACTATATATTCTGATAACTCAACAAGTCAAATCTACTAATGCACATACCCTCAGAACATTATTTTTGCCTTCCTCTTCAACTTTTAACTCTTTTACCTTGATTACATTCTACTAAAGTTAAAATTATCTATATAAAGAACATGTTCTTTGTAGCAGAGACCATTTTCATCTTTGGTACCCAGTGTTTGCCATGATGGCTCACATATAGCACACAATAAAGAACTAGAATTGCACTTGATTACCTATGGGAATGGTTTAGACTAGAATCAGGGCTTTTTAAACTTTTCCACTTGTGATCCCTTTTTGCCTGAGAGATATTTACATGACCTTGGTTATATGGGTATATAAAATAGGTGCACAAATCAAACATTTACTGCTAACAAATCATAATTTCATGACATATAGCATCATGATTCACTGTGTAAGAAACTGGAGACTACTATCATATGAAATTCCTTCTGATTCTGAAATTCTACACATTCATGATTTATACATTTATGATTGTGTCGTGGTGGTGTTAGCATTTTTCAGGATTCAAAAGTTCTGTAAGGTGTGTGAAAAGACGAAGTGAAAGATGCTTCAGCAAGAAGTAAAGTTTTGATAACCTCTTCCAAAGTCAGATTTGCCCACTCAAATGACTAAAGTAGAAATACACATTATTTTATTACCTATAGTAGTCCGAAGGGTAGATGTGCAGGGTTTTAAAAAGAGGCTAGCTGAACTCAAGAGATGAAAACTCAGCAAGTCTATTTTAAATCTAAAATTAATGCTTTCAGCCAATGTTACAATTTAGAAGAAATAAACACAACCAAGCAATGAAAACTAATGAGTATCAGCAATTTTCTCTTAGATAAGGCCAACTGTGCCTTGCAAATGATACTTAACAATCATTTCTTCCCATAATGCAACTTTCTCAAGGTTCACAAACCAGTTACTTTGGCATTTGTTTCTAGCAGATGCAGTAAAAGGGCTTCTTGACCACCACACTTTCCTTGTAAAGAAATATGTTCATTTGCAATAATAATGAACTGGAAATGCTGACTCCTAAAATATGTAAACAGTTTTGTATTGCTAACGTGCATTTCAAATAGTAAGAAATAGTACTCTTTCCAGCTTCAACTAATTGGTTTATTGTTCCAATGAACAAGAGACAAGAAAAATAGTTGGTTGTAGGGCTTTCATCTTAGTTTATTCTAAGAAATAACTCATTGAAACCTCTTCAAGCTCAGACACAAGCTGCTACACATGGGACTATGTCTCCAGAGGATTCATTAAGAGAATGCCATTCTGGTTTGCGAAATCAACAAATGAACACTTCTCTAACCTTTACTACACAATAGCCTCCAGACTTTTTGTGTTCTTTATTTCCTGACCAGCACATCAGAATAACTTCATAGCAGAAATACTTGAATAAGAACTTCTATTTTTTTTCTATTTAACTGAATGAGTTTCAATTTCTATTTGGTTAAATGATTTTGTCTCCTAATAAAAAAGCAATAGAACTTATCACATAAGCTAAACTGGACTTTGAGAAAGACAAGATAGGAAGCAATCTAAAATTCAATGTCGAAATGGAAAGAAAAATGTGTATTAAGATACATTTAAAATATTGCTTCTAATAAATTGATTTATTTTTAATCTCAAAAAATGTTTCTTTTCTTCCTACATAGGTATTTATTTTGTGATTGAATGAATTACACTAAAAAACTTAAAGCCAAAATTATCCAGAGAATGCTTTTCAAATGATGTGGGGAGTGGGGAGAAGGAGGTGTTTTTTAAAAATTTACCTGAGTTACTTTGCATTCCTGTTATTTCATCTTTTTTTTTAATATGAACCTGATTTTGGATCAATAAATACAATAATAAAATAGTAGAAGTTTGGATCTGAATGTTTTGCTTCTCCACATTAGAACAAAGGTGTTTTTATTAATGGCTATCAAATTTCTTTTTATTTTAAGTGGAAATAGGACAAGTGTAATTGACAAGGATCTTCAGCAGTGCCTATGAGTATCTTACTGATAGATAATAACTTACTAAATATGTTATATATTAGATAATTTGTTCTTTTTTTCTCTTTTGACTTTGTCTTATTGTTTTTTGATATGTTATTTCTTCAGCTGACCAATTCTGATTTTTTGAGGAGTTATCTTCTTCAGTGAGGTTTTAGACTTTAACCATTCTGATTTTTAAGCATTTCTTTTGTTTAGTATTTTGCCTTACATCCCTTTTATCATTTGACCAACTCCAATTTTAAGGAGTCTTTTTGGCTTATTTTGTTTGGTTTTAATATATTTGTGCTTCTTTTACCAAACTGTTAATTCTAACTTCATAATTTTCTTGCCAAGCTTTCATTTCTTTTTTTTCCATTTTTCCCTCTACCATTTTATTTGTTTTTAAAAACCATTTTATAATCTTAAAAAAAAATTTTTTTCTTTAATATTTCTAGGAATCATTGTTGGGCTTGTGCTCAGTCTACATTTTTTCTTGAAGCTTTCCTTATATATATATTTTTTGAGTTTTTCCTATCATCATAGTAATTTTGGTCAGTTAGTCTCTTGAAGTCCTGTACAACTACCTGCCAAACCACTGTAAGTAATAAGAGAATATAAATTTTCAGTTTAGTCATTTGAGTTTTCACAAATTTACATGGGAAAATCTGGCCCGGGGAGTGATTAACAAAGACTACTTTTTGCTACTGTATCGTTAACTTAGCCTATTCATATGCCTCATAGAAGTTTTGCATCAGAGCATTCATGGTTTTCACACACAATCCTTTGTGTGCCTTCTTGTTATGTGAATACCTGAGCCAGCAATTACCTTAATTTACTCACATTACATGACCAAGATACCTTCTTTTTGTATTTAAATATCTCTGATGATGTCTTTTACACTACCTTTTAGACAAATTGTTATACATAACATGCTGTTTTTTATTTTTGCCCAATATACATCTCTTCATTGTTGATTTGCATAGTTTATGTAGCAATATAACATCACCAGTATATGGATATTCAAAAGACTGATTGGTTAATTTGTTTCAGGGATAAACTTGTAAAGCCCAAAAAAATGTTACCTATACCCTTATTTTCTTCCTGTTGAATTGTGAGAAAAAGTCTAAACTATTCCTCTATTCCTTCTTTCTCCAACTAATATTTCATATCATTTACAGAAAAAGTTATTTATATATAATGTTGATAACAGCATTTCTTCATCAACTTTCACTAGTCAGCACAGAGTATTATTAATTCTATCCTTTTTTTTATTGGATTGGCAGGTAGGTGGCATAGACTATAGGATTTGGAATCAAGAAAATTTAAATTAGAATCCTGTTTCTAGACATTTACTAACTGTGTGATTCCCAGTCCTTTACATCTATCACTTCAAAGTTTTCTTGGTTCTTCTCATTTCACTCATATACACATCTATTATTCTGTACATATGACATAGGGAAAAATTCTGATCTGATTTGAATCTTAGCTTTATCTATTCCTATCTTGAAGATTTTGATTATTTCTTCAAAAAAAATCCTAGTATTGAAATAGTTTTCAAAGACTCCTTTCAGTTTTAAAATTTCTAATCTCTTGAGCATTTTTATTTATGTATATAAATATATGTATACATTTACATATATTTTAAATACACACATAATTGTGTGTGATTTGATATATGAATACAAATGTGTTTGTACCTAGTCTCAGATTCTCCCCTGAGCTTTAATATCACATTAATGATTGTCTATTGGACATTTCAAAGTGGATGTCCTGGAAATAATTTAAACACAGCATATCCTAAACTAAATTCATTTTTTCCCCCTACCTAAGACATTCTGCAGACTTCCCCATTACTATTAAAAGTAACTGCAATTTTCCAGTACCCTAGGTTTATAATCTCAACACCTGCTCTTCCACATAGTTTATCAGTTCCTGAATTATGCTCCTTCTACTTTCATATGTTTTGGCCATAATACTTTCTTTCCATTTGCATAGTTCCCATGGTAGTTTTTTTCTTTCATCACACCTCATCAACACAATTGAAGTAAAATACTAATTGGTCACAGTCCACTCCATTCTATCTTATCTACCATTGCCTAAGTAATTTTATTTAAGTGAAGATTTAACTATGAGAATTCTCTCATGAGATTAGTCTATAAGAGAAAATATAAATTCCTTTGTTTAGCTTTTAATACCTTTTTTAATTTGGCAATAATCTATCTAGGTTTGCTGGACATTTGAGAATTCTATCCTCTACAAACAGTCAGACTGGCTTCCTCTGTTTCTTATACAATACTCTTTTTTCTATCCTTTTTGCTTTGCATTAGCCATCTCCATTACTGAAATACAATATCTTTTGATTTCTTTCTCATAGAATTCTCATTATCTCTTCCCCAAATAATCTGTTCAACTCTTTTTATTTACTTACATTAACATTATATTTCTGTTATAGGTATATGTACATGTGCATATATGTAAACACGTATTACATTAAAAAATCTGCATTAGAATAAAAGATAGTTTGAATAGGGATTTTTTTTTAGAAATTTACTTGTTTTTCCTTTTCATTTATTCACTATTTAATTATTTAGTTAATATTTTCCCCAGTTACATTTAAAACATCTTTTTACATTAAAAAAAGCTTTTGAATTTCAGATTCTTTCCTTTACTCCCACTCAGAAAAGGAATTCATTGTGTCTGAATAGAAAATTGAAGTATTCAATTTCTGTGTGTGTGTGTGTGTGTGGGTGGGTGGGTGTGTGCGTGTGCATGAGTGTGTGTGTGTGTTACTTTATTTTTCTTGAGGTTCTTTTATTTTTTGGAGGGGATAAGAGATCTATGTTTTCTTTCACAACATGGTTTTTATGGAAATGTTTTGCATAACTTCATGTTTTCTTAATGGAGGCTGGGAACACTTTTACAGCAAATTTATCCAATAAGGTATAATAATGTTACTGTAATGAAGTTGTGAACTGTTTCAACCATTCTGGAAAACAATTTGGAACTATGCATAAAGTATCATAAGACTGATCATATCCTTTGACCTAGCAACACCATCATTAGGTCTGTACTCCAATGAGATCAAACGAAAAGGAAAAGGAACCACATGTACAAAAATATCAATAATAGCTTTTTTGGTGGTTGTAAAGGAATGGAAATCAAGGTGGTGCCCATCAATTGGGAGGATATTGTAAATTATCTGCCATAAAAAGAGGAAGAATAAAGCTTTTACAATGGAAGGAAGAAAGAGAAGAGAAGGGGAGTGAGTGAATCACATTCTAATCAGAATTGGCTCAAAGAAGAAATGACGTACACACTCAATATGGGTATAGAAATCTATCTTACACCACTACACACCTGTCAGACTGGCTAGAATGAGAGTGAAAGATAATGTGGAATGTTGGAGGGGATGTGGGAAAACAGGGACACTAATACATTGTTGATGGAGTTGTGAATACATCCAAATGTTCTGGAGAGTAATTTGGAACTAGGCTCAAAAAGTTATCAAACTGTGCATACCTTTTGATCCAGCAGTGTTACTACTGGGCTTATATCCCAAAGAGATCATAAAGAAGGGAAAGAGATCTGTATGTGCATGAATGTTTGTGGCAGCCCTCTTTGTAGTGGCCAGAAACTGGAAATGAGTGGATGCCCATCAATTGGAGAATGGCTGAATAAATTGTGGTATGTGAATATTATGGAATATTATTGTTCAGTAAGAAATGACCAACAGGATGATTTCAGAGAGGCCTGGAGAGACTTACATGAGCTAATGCTGAGTGAAATGAGCAGGGCCAGGAGATCATTATATACTTCAACAACAAAACTATATGACCAATTCTGATGGACCTAGCCATCCTCAGCAATGAAATGAACCAAATTAGTTCCAATGGAGCAGTAATGAACTGAACCAGCTACGCCCAGCAAAAGAATTTATAGCCCAAAGGTCTATAAATTCGTGTATATCATTTGGCCTAACAATAGCACTACTGCACATCTCCACGAGATCTTTCCTGGTGACTCCAGTAGCTAATGCCTCTTCACAACAATATATACTTTGTATATATTCTATTATACATATTTGTGGATTTTTCATTTGACAGAAGGCAAGGTCATCATTACTTAGCATGTGCTTAATATTAAAGATAGGTTTCAATCTTGGACAAAATTTGAAAGTTTATAGAGAAAGCAAACATTAATGGTACTCAATGTTTTCCCCAGACCACTACTTAGTGATTTCCTTGAATAGTGTGAATCTCAGACTGAGCTACTAAGTTACTGTCCATTCTCTCTACTGCACATTCTCAAGAAGAAAGCAATGAAAGGTGGTGGATGGGAGAGACATTAATCAATAAGTTTTTTTTTTTTTATTGCAAAGCAAAAGTACAAAGTGCAAAGCAAAAAAGGATAGAAAAGAGAGGTATTCTACTTAACACTAGGAATGAAAAAGGGGGCAAAAGATATTCCCTGCCTTTGAGGAACTTATGGCTTAATTCTGTAAATAAACTGTTTTACTTAGTAAATTACCCTAGCTATCTAACATGTGGCTTTAGATTAATAACAAAAACAAACAAAAAAATCTAGCATAAATTGAGTTTAATTTTTTGTAGGCTGAAAGTTTGTAAAATAGATAACAAAAATGATGAAATTATCTTTTATTCTTATTGATAAGCCCTATTTTAGAAAAAAAAACCAAGAATTTTGGACAGGAGAACAGCAAACTCTTCTTCCCTCTGTGTTTATTAATATCAACACTTTCTTTTTCCCAAAATTTTGTTTACCTTTATATTTTTCATGACTTGTATTTGTACCAGTTATTTTCTATATACAAATCCCATTGAAACCATACATTTAAAAGTAAGAACAGAGCAGAAACAATTAAACAAAATTGTAGTGTCTAAGCTAGCTCTCTGGAGGATCTCCGGATTAGCCTTGATCTTAGTGGAGGAATGCAGGAGGCAGGAGAGCCACCAGGAGGATGGTCAAAGATGGAATGTCTCTATTTCCAGTCCTCTCAGCCCTTAAATACTTCAGTATGATTACATCATTACAGCACATTAAGTATATGTGAACTAGAGAACCATCATCTCATTAAAAAAATCACACTGAGTTAACACCCTGCTGTAAGTATCTTTGCTTCAAGTACACTTTTCTAAAAGTTTCCCAATATCTGTGGTCTTCTACACAAAATCAATTGAAACAGTAACTGAATTTGATTTTCTGCGCCTGAAGATCTCTATTTTTATCAATTGAAACATGGTTAGTAGTGATAAAGATTGTTTATTGATGAAAGAGTAGACATATATGTCTCTGTGTGTGTCTTACATACAGCAGTAAGAGTAATAATGGTTAACATAGAGATGTTTATGACTTGCAGAATTTTTTATATGTGTTATATTGAGGACTAAAAATAATAGTGAATTTTACTTTAAAATTCTATTGATATGATTTGTTTTTATGTTTATACATTATTTCTACTTTATGAGTGGTTTACTGGAAGAAAATAATATAGTTAAAAAAATACAGTGATCTCATATGAAAGTGCGTACAATATTTTAAATGTGTATTATCTCCTTTTGCCACTTTATTAAAAAAAAAAAAAAGGGAACAGAAATAAATTTCCCTTGCATCCACTACCACATAAAAATGAAAAGAAGAGCACTTTATCACAAATATGCATAGTCAAGCAAAACACATTTCTTAACTAATGCTATACAAAAATGTAAGTCTCATTTTGTACTCAAAATCAGTCCTCTCTATAATGAATGACACATTCTATCATCAATTCTAGAGAATCTTGAAGGGCCATTCATTGTATTTATAATAGTGCTTATAGTTTTTAAAGTCTTTGTAAACTTTACAGCAGTGTTGTTTATTTATATATATATATATATATATATATATATATATATATATGTGTGTGTGTGTGTGTGTGTGTGTTTTGTTTTTGTTTTTTTTACTGAAGCATTTGGGGTTAAGTGACTTTTTCCGAGTTACACAGCTGGAAAGTATTGTGTCTAAGGCCAGATTTGAACTCAGGCCTTCCTGACTTCAGAGGAGTGCTGTTATTGTATAATTTTTCCTCTTGGTTCTTAACATTTCATACTTGAACTTATAGAGTTCTCAGAATTGTTCATTTAGGAAATGTTATAGTATAAATTGTTCTGCTTACTTCATATTGCATCGGTTGAAATAAATCTTTTCATGACTTCTTGAAATCATCTGTTTCATACTTTTTTACAGCATAATATTATTTCCTTCATCATATGACATCTTATTCAGCTTTTCTCTAATTGATAGGTATTTTTCTAGTTTTCAGCTTTTTGTTATTAAAAAAAAATAACTCAATCTTTTTGTACATCCAAGCATTATTTCTTTTTTGGTCACTTTCGGATACAGGAGTATTATATAGTTAGGTGTATCTCAGGAGAAAGACTCCTATAGATTTTGTATATACAATAATTATTTTAAATTTCTTTTTTTTATTTCTTCATACTGGGTTTTGATTGATAACATCTAGAAATACTGGTTTTTATTAATTTATATTACATCTGCAAATACATTGACATTATTATTTCAATTACTTCTTAGTTGGCTAGGTTTCTTTAAGTATACTATCATATTATCTGCAAAAAAATAATGGTTTTTCTTCTTTACCTGTTATTATTTCCTTAACTTTATTTCTTTCAAATAGAAGTATAACAAAAAAAAAATTTGTTTTATCCTTGAATTTATTGGAAAGAATTTCTTTCTTTTGTGGTTGGGTCTGGAGTCAGGGAAACATAACATAAATATGAACTGAGACATTTCCTAGCTATGTGAATATAAGAAGTCATATAATCTCAATTCTTCTCAGTTATTTCAACTATAAAATGGGCATAATAATAGCACATGCCTTCCAGGACTATTGTAAAGATAAAATATACTTGTAAAGTGCTAAGCAAAGGATCTGGCACATAGTAGGTACTATATAAATGTTTGGTCTCTTCCCCTTCCATTTCTCTTACTCTTTATACTGTTTATTTTCAAGACAGAGTCCAATCATTGGTATATTTTCTAATGTTTTGCATATGGAATTGAACAATTTTGTCAAAAGCTTTTTTCTGGATCTATGAATATGATTATATGACATTGATTTTGTTATTACATTGTTAATTAAGTTTATAGATTTTCTAAATTCAAACCAACCATGCATTATTAGAATAAAATCAATCTTTTCATATGTAATCCCTTTATGATATATATTTTATCTTCTTTATTAAGATTTATTGAAAGTTTGTTAGTTTTCTTTCTATGTTTTGATTTTCCTTGTTTTGTATCAAGACCATAGAAGGAATCAACTAGTTCCCATATTTTGACATTTTTGATAACAATTTATGTAACACTAGAATTATTTGTTCTTTGAATGTGTGTGAATCCAATTACTCCTGACAATATTTTCTTTTGAAGATTATTTATGTCATATTCATTTTTCTCCTCTAAAATTGGGTCATTTAAATTGTCTCATATTTTGTAAATTTTATTTCAGTTATGTTGTCTGTTTTGTTGTCATATTATTGGATAAAGTATTTTCTCATAAAACCTTTTAGTTCTACTTCACTTCTGACTTCTTTTCCAAGTTTGATACTTACAATTTGTTTTTTGTTCTTCTTTCTGTAGCACATTAAATTATGACTAATCAATTTCTTTTTTAATCTACTTTTATTTATGAATTCAAATTGTTTGCTATTAATTTTGTCAATTTCTTCTTTGAATTTCAAGATTTCAACTTTGATGTTTAACTAGAAGTTTTACATTTGTTGATTTTCTAGTATTTTTATTTATTCTCATTAATTTTTTTTTAGTATTTTAGTAATTATTTTCAATTTATTCTGCTTTTTCTTCTTCCTTTTTGGTTAAAATATGTTTAAAAACATTAAATTTCCCCTAAATGTTACTTTGAGTGCATCTTACAAATTTGTCATATTTATTTTCTTTATTGAATTTTTATGCTGTTTTTATGATTAGTAATTTGACCCACCCATGCTTCAGTATTAAGATTAGTTTCTAATAGATTTTATGCTTTTATCTATAGCTTTTTATTTAATGTTTTTTTTGATGAGTAAAATATTTATATAATATTTCTGGTTTTCCACATTTGTTTATAATGTTTTCCAATTCTTTAAGTGGATCAATTTTTATACAGCTGAAAAAATGTGTGTGGTCCTTTTTAGTTTGAGTAAATAATCACCAGACATCTATTTTATTAGTTTTCTTAAAATTCTGTTTATACTTTAAATCAAGCCATTAAATAATTATTGTTACATTTTTCTAAATCTGAGATAGGATAAATTGAGGGCCTTTGTTGTTGGTTTTTTTTTTTCATTTTGAACTAATTTAGATTTTCCTCTTAAGTGTTATGATGCTATGTTCTAATTTATATCCCTGTTGAGTTAAATATATTTATGTACCAATCTCTTTGTATATGTATAAAGTTATTCTTGGGTGTAAATTTATGCTTTTTGCCTTTTGAAATGTTCCATTTCATATTCCCTGCTCCTTTAAAGTGACAGTTAAATCTTTTGTATTACCAATTGTTGATTCTCTGAATTCTTTATTTTTCCTGAATTCTACAGAATTCATTATTTCTAGCTGGTTTTTTTAAACATTTATTATTCTTTAGTTTTGAAGCTATGTATTGGCAATTACATTTCTAGGAGTATTCACATGGGGTTTCTTTCTGGAGATGATCAGCAGATGCTTTCTATCAACACATGGCTCTCTTCTTAAATATATTTAAGCAAATTTCTTTAATGATATCTTAAAACATGACATCCAGAAAAAGAAAAGAATAAGAAGGACAAAAGCAGAAAATGATAACTTTTGTCATATTCCTACACTCAACCTATTATGTTAGTCATGGCAGCCAAAATTTTCTCTATCTTCTTACCTACTTAAAAGCAGCAACCTTGCACTCTCAGAATTAGACAAATCAAACCACAAAACAAATAAGAAATAAGAAAGAAATTAAAGAAGTAAATAGAATATTAGAAAAATTAGGTATGTTGGATTTTTGGAGAAAATTGAATGGAGATAGAAGAGAATATACTTTCCTCTCAGCAGTTCATGGAACCTATTCAAAAATTGACCATATATTAGGACATAAAGACCTCAAAATTAAATGCAAGAAAGCAGAAATAGTAAATGCTTTCTTTTTCAGATCATGATGCAATAAAAACTACATTCAACAAAAAGTTAGGGGGAAATAGACCAAAAAGTAATTGGAAACTAAACAATCTCATCTTAAAGAATGATTGGGTGAAGCAGCAAATTATAGATACAATTAATAATTTCACTCAAGATAATGACAATGATGAGACATCATACCAAAATTTGTGGGATGCAGCCAAAGCGGTAATAAGAGGGAATTTTATATCCTTAGAGGCTTACTTGAATAAAACAGAGAAAGAAAAGATTAATGAATTGGGCTTGCAACTAAAAAAACTAAAAAAAGACCAAATTAAAAACCCCCAATCAAATACTAAATTGGAAATTCTAAAATTAAAAGGAGAAATTAAAAATATTGAAAGTAAAAAAACTATTGAACTAATTAATAAAACTAAGAGTTGGTTCTATGAAAAAGCCAATAAAATAGATAAGCCTTTGGTAAATCTGATTAGAAAAAGGAGGGAGGAAAATGAAATTAGTAGTCTTAAAAATGAAAAGGGAGAACTTTCCACCAATGAAGAGGAAATTAGAGAAATAATAAGGAGTTATTTTGCTCAACTTTATGCCAATAAATTTGATAACCTAAGTGAAATGGATGACTACCTCCAAAAATATAGACTTCCCAGACTAACAGAGGAGGAAGTAAATTGCTTGAATAGTCCCATTTCAGAAAAAGAAATAGAACAGGCAATTAAACAACTCCCTAAGAAAAAATCCCCAGGACCAGATGGATTTACATGTGAATTTTACCAAACATTTAAAGAACAATTGGCCCCAATGCTATATAAATTATTTGATAAAATAGGGAATGAAGGAGTCCTACCAAATTCCTTCTATGACACAGACATGGTACTGATACCTAAACCAGGTAGGCTGAAAACAGAGAAAGAAAATTATAGACCAATCTCCCTAATGAATATTGATGCTAAAATCTTAAATAAGATATTAGCAAAAAGACTACAGAAAATCATCTCCAAGATAATACACTATGATCAAGTAGGATTTATACCAGGAATGCAGGGCTGGTTCAATATTAGGAAAACTATCAATATAATTGGCCATGTTAATAACCAAATTAACAAAAACCATATGATCATCTCAATAGATGCAGAAAAAGCATTTGATAAAATCCAACATCCATTCCTATTAAAAACACTTGAGAGTATAGGAATAAATGGACTTTTCCTTAAAATAATCAGCAGCATCTATTTAAAACCATCAGAAAGCATCATATGTAATGGAGACAAACTGCAACCATTCCCAATAAGATCTGGAGTGAAACGAGGTTGCCCACTATCACCGTTACTTTTTAATATTGTATTAGAAACGCTAGCTATAGCAATAAGAGCTGAGAAAGAGATTAAAGGAATAAGAATAGGCAATGAGGAAGCCAAATTATCACTCTTTGCCGATGACATGATGGTATACTTAGAGAACCCCAGAGATTCTGCTAAAAAGTTATTAGAAATAATCCACAACTTTAGCAAAGTTGCTGGTTATAAAATAAACCCACATAAGTCATCAGCATTCTTATATATCACTAACAAAATCCAACAGTCAGAGTTACAAAGAGAAATTCCATTTAAAGTAACTACTGATAATATAAAATATTTAGGAATCTATCTGCCAAGGGAAAATCAGAAACTTTATGAGCAAAATTACAGACCACTTTTCACACAAATTAAGTCTGATCTAACCAATTGGAAAAATATTAAATGCTCTTGGATAGGGCGAGCAAATATAATAAAGATGACAATATTACCTAAACTAATCTATTTATTTAGCGCTATACCAATCAGACTCCCAAAAAACTATTTTAATGACCTAGAAAAAATAACAACAAAGTTCATATGGAAAAACAAAAGGTCAAGAATTTCAAGGGAATTAATGAAAAAAAACTCAAATGATGGTGGCTTAGCTGTACCAGATCTAAAATTATATTATAGAGCAGCAGTTACCAAAACTATTTGGTATTGGCTAAGGAATAGATTAGTTGATCAGTGGAATAGATTAGGTTCAAGGGATAAAACAGTCAACAAATATAGCAACCTAGTCTTTGACAAACCCAAAGATCCCAGCTTTTGGGATAAGAACTTACTGTTTGATAAAAATTGCTGGGAAAATTGGAAACTAATATGGCAGAAACTAGGCATTGATCCATACTTAACGCCGTACACCAAGATAAGGTCAAAATGGGTTCATGACCTAGGCATAAAGAATGAAATTATTAATAAATTAGAGGAACATAGGATAGTTTACCTCTCAGACCTGTGGAAGGGGAAGGTCTTTATGACCAAAGCAGAACTAGAGATCATTACTGATCACAAAATAGAAAATTTCGATTATACCAAACTGAAAAGTTTTTGTACAAACAAAACTAATGCAGACAAGATTAGAAGGGAAGCAATAAACTGGGAAAATATTTTTACAGTCAAAGGTTCTGATAAAGGCCTCATTTCCAAAATATATAGAGAATTAACTCTAATTTATAAAAAATCAAGCCATTCTCCAATTGAAAAATGGTCAAAGGATATGAACAGACAATTCTCAGATGAAGAAATTGAAACTATTTCTAGTCATATGAAAAGATGCTCCAAGTCATTATTAATCAGAGAAATGCAAATTAAGACAACTCTAAGATACCACTACACACCTGTCAGATTGGCTAAGATGACAGGAAAAAATAATGATGATTGTTGGAGGGGATGTGGGAAAACTGGGACATTGATTCATTGTTGGTGGAGTTGTGAACGAATCCAACCATTTTGGAGAGTAGTTTGGAACTATGCTCAAAAAGTTATCAAACTGTGCATACCCTTTGATCCAGCAGTGTTACTACTGGGATTATATCCCAAAGAGATTATAAAGAAGGGAAAGGGACCTGTATGTGCACGAATGTTTGTGGCAGCCCTTTTTGTAGTGGCTAGAAACTGGAAACTGAATGGATGTCCATCAGTTGGAGAATGGCTGAATAAATTGTGGTATATGAATATTATGGAATATTACTGTTCTGTAAGAAATGACCAACAGGATGATTTCAGAAAGGCCTGGAGAGACTTACACGAACTGATGCTGAGTGAAATGAGCAGGACCAGGAGATCATTATATACTTCAACAACAATACTATATGATGACCAGTTCTGATGGATCAGGCCATCCTCAGCAACGAGATCAACCAAATCATTTCTAATGGAGCAGTAATGAACTGAACTAGCTATGCCCAGAAAAAGAACTCTGGGAGATGACTAAAAACCATTACATTGAATTCCCAATCCCTATATTTATGCACACCTGCATTTTTGATTTCCTTCACAAGCTAATTGTACAATAATTCAGAGTCTGATTCTTTTTGTACAGCAAAATAATGTTTTGGTCATGTATACTTATTGTGTATCTAAGTTATATTTTAATATATTTAACATCTACTGGTCATCCTGCCACCTAGGGGAGGGGGTGGGGGGGGGTAAGAGGTGAAAAATTGGAACAAGAGGTTTGGCAATTGTTAATGCTGTAAAGTTACCCATGTATATATCCTGTAAATAAAAGGCTATTAAAAAAAAATAAAAGCAGCAAAGCTCTTCACAAAATTCAAGATTCTCAAGCTGCCATACATCATTAAGCTCAAACTCCTGAGTTGTTAATCTATTTCTCTCTCATTTACACCAATAATCAAAGCTATTACGTCTAGCTTCTTAATTCATTGCCTATTCTTAATTATGATGCTTATTCTTGAGATTATTATATAAGAGATGCTTGACCCAACTGAATTTCAACTCCTGACATGCATTTTTTTCATGTCCCTAAGGCTATCAAGTTATACTGCCGTAGAATTTGGTACATTACTGCCACTTTTAAAAGTTTGTGGGTTGATTGATTGGTAGTAAAGTATCTTTTTGTGCTATTGTACATTTTTAAACAAATCACATGGTGAACAATTATCTGATGATGAACCTCTCCAAACTCATAAAAACAAATCTTGAGACTATAGAAAAAAAGTACATTATCAGGCTCTAAAGTAAATTCTCCCCACCCCAATCTGGGTTTATGAGAACTTTCAGGGCAAGTTAGACAAGATGATAGAATAGTTAAGTAAATTCATTTGTGCTCTACTCCACAACTACTCTATACAGATCAAGAAAATTCACTAGAATGCAGTGAAGTGCAGTCTATTAGCAAATATGTGGGGGGAGGGGGAAGAAAGAAAAATATGGATGTGCAGGCAGAAACTATCTGCAGTCTGAAACAGCTAAAACAACTAAGAACTCAAACCAAGAATTCCAAGATAAAAATCACATTGAATCATTTCCTACCCTAGAGTAGTAAAGATATAATAAAGAGTAGATCTATTAAAGGATGGCCATTTAAAGCATGGAATGCAGGGAGATGGCAAGAAGTCTTAGTTTCAGCAAGACAGAAAATAGCTGTCAGTTGGTTATTCTCTTGTTCACCACTGAGTACCTGGTCATAGACACAGTGCCATTTGAGTAGGGATACCTGAAAAGGAATGGGTGTTCCAGTCTGGATATTGGATATGAACCTGAGGCAATGCACTGATCAAAAGGCAAGTTCAGAGCAAGCAGCCACAATTTAGTAACGAACACAAGAGAAGAATATTGCAGTTCATGCCTCCAGCCCAGTGTGACACTTGTAGCAGAAAAACCAGGGGAGTAATTCCATATGAAAGAACTCTGGATTTCAGTCACTATGAATCAACAGAGGTTTTCAGCTATAATACAGTGGTCATGTTCAACAAGAATCTATTAGAACTCCTGAAGGAATAAATTCATGTATTTTGCTTATATTCAAAGCCCATTTAACTTTCAAAGCTTAGATTAATACAGCAATAAACAGATTTTTGCCCTGGATCAGACAACTTTGAAAGGACTGAAAATTTTCTATTCCTCAACCCATGCTAGTCTTGAGATCTTGAAATAATATAATATTCCACATTCCCCCCTTCCTCCCAAAAAGCAAAAGTGTTCTAGAGTAAACAAATCCTTTGCAGGTATCTCTGCTAGAAATGTGCAGAACTCAACCCTAAGATAAAGTCTGAAGTTAGGAAGTAGATTGGAAGAATAAGTGAGCAAAATATAAAGGCTATTATGATGAAAGGAATGTTCAAGTCACTAATCCAGAAAGAAGAGAATGACTCCAAAATATCCACAAGCAAAGCCTCAAAGAAAAATACCTTGAGAACAAGTTCAACTAGAATTTTTGGAAGAAATATACAAATAGAAATTTTTTAAATAAATACGATGAGATTATTAGAGGGAAATAATTGGAAAATTATCAAGAGTTATAGAAAGTGAGGTATCTCAGTGAAAACAACTGACATGGAAAGAGGTCTAGGAGAGAACTCAAGAATTACTGAATTACACCTCCCCCCAAAAGTTGGAAACACATATCCTCTCCAAAAAAGTTTCTAAATATTATATTTCAAAAATTAAAAAAAAGAAAACTTTTCAAATCTCTTAGAATCAGAGTCTAAGGGGAAAAAAGAATTAGAGGAAGGGTAGAGAAAGGCAGATATAAGCCCTAAGCAAAACAATTTCTAACTATGATGATACAAATATATAGTTTCCTTTTTTTGTGGTACACTGCCAATGAAATAGAAATAAGGTGGAGTGACAAACAATTAGGGAATGACTGAAAAATTTATGGTGTTTTAATGTGATCAAATATTACTGTGTTTTAAGAAATTATAATCTACATGGATTCAGAGAAATCTTGATTCCACGAATTGATGCAAGGCAATGGGAGTAGATCCAGGAGAACAAAATTTCCAATATAACAATGATATTGTAAAGACAACTTTGAAAGACTTGGAAGTCTAATTAATAAAATGGTCAATACAATATGGATCCACTATGAAACATCCTAAAAGTTCCTGACAGAGAGGTCATGAACTCAAATTACAAATTGATAGACACATTTTTTTGAACATAGACAAATTGGGGGTTTGTTTCATTTGATAAGTTGTAACTTCTTTCATTTTCAGTGGGGGTGGGAGAATGTAATAGGCAGGAATGACAGTTTTTATTGACCAACACAAATATACTTACTGTTTTTAAGTCCCTTTGCTTGAATTCTGGAATCAAAGCTATCTAGAAATCAGTCATTTCAATGCCATAATGAGATTGTGCAGGAGGACTTTAGTGGAGGTGTACAATTTTAGATTTAATTAACAGAAATCCAGTAATAGATTTTTAAGAATAATTAATATAATAAGCTCACTGCTTTTTGTTGTGGTGAGACTCAATTGGAATTAGCTCCTTTCTATACACTCTATTTTAAGAATATAACCAACAAATTGGAAATCACGAAGAAAGTATCACCAGTATGGTGACATGTCTGGAAGACACATCATACAATGCATGGATGAAGGAATTGGATGCCTTTAACTCTTAGAATTTCAGACTAAATGTGGATATGATTACTGTTTTCTAATACTGAGAGATCATCATGTGAAAGAGAAATCAAATAATCTTCATAGCTCTGGAAAGCACAAATAAGTCAAAAGGGCAGAAATTAAATAGAAGCCACATGGGAGATTTAAAAGGAAAAACTGTTTTAGAGTTATTAATGCTGTCTAAAATTGGAATATGCTAGCATATAAGATAATGAATTCCCTATTACTAAACTAATTCAAGCAGGGTCTTGATGATAAACTGGCAAGAATAGAGGGATTCCTACAAGAGGAGGTAGTTTACACTAAGTAACCTCTAAGATAATTTTTTTTAATTTCCTTATTTTTAGATAAACACTTTAGTCTATCTTTGATAGGTATGATTTGCTATTTCACAACTTGTTGCATATTTTTGCTAACCAGAGAATCCCCCTAATTAGTGTGAGAATATTTCAGAACTTTGTAACATTGCCCAATTCTTGAGGCTAAAATTCTGAGTCCTTTTGTGCTGTTTCTGTTCTTAAGTAACCAGTATTACTGAATGACCAGCTGACATCATTTTGCTTATTATAAGCTTTTTATAGCTTCTCTGATAACTCGTGTAAACTCTTGCATAATTTGGTAACTTAAGGCAATTTTCAGAGAACTGCAAAACTTAGCCAAGTAAATTCTTTATAATTCTCTTAGCCAACCTTATCTCCAGCCAGCATATCATTAGTGATAGCATATGAGATTGATTTTTCCCTACATCTTACATGGAACAGCTTAACTTCTAGATAATAAAATTTTATGAAATTAGAATAGTATGGGAAAAGCTAGTCTAAATTCATTGCGTATTTTAAAAGAAGTGAACTTTTTTTTATTCTCAAGTATTTAAAATATCTTAAACAAGGCCACCAAAATATTTCCTTGTAGAATTTCTCTGTAAATCTGATTTAATAAAAGGATATTACTGTTCATTTATAATTAAAATATCAATTACATAAAAATTGTCTCATTACTACAGGGAGATAAATTTTCACAGGGGAAAAAGGTAGGTAGAGGTAGTTATATGTGTATGTGTACATATGTGTATGTAACATGCATATATCATAAATCTGATTGCTTTTTCTATTTTTGCTTCCTTTGTAATCTCTGCCCCACCCCACCCCCCACTCTTTCTCTCTCTCTCTGTCTCTCTTTCTCTCATCTTCCTCATCCACTATCCTTTTTTCATATGGCTAAACATATCCATTGACATATATGTGTATATATATAATATGCATATATTTCAATATAAAGATAAACAATATATATAATGTGATATAAATGTATTTAAATATACATACATACATATCCACATTTTAAAATACCTGCATATCTTATGTAAATTTGTGTTATATATGAGGAATTGTATTGGAAAAGTCTCTGTAACTCATATATTCTTAAAAAATATTAAATATAAAAATAAAATATATTCTTAAAATTATAAAATATTTTTTGTGTTAATTTATGTCTTTTTGTGGGGAAGGTGCAGCATAGAAAATGTTCAGTACCATAGACAGTTCCCTAAAATTGCAAAGTTCTAGAAGTTGCAGAAAAAATACTGTTCCACATTTGTAAAGGGAACTTTTCACTAGGAAGAAATAAAAGCAAGAGTATGGTAAACATCCCTCCACATAACTATTTCCCCCTCCACATCACACTCCCCACCCTGTAAAAAAACAACAACATACAACACAGAACATAACATATAACATGAATTAACAAGCTCTACATTTTGATACTTGAATCAAACAAAGCTTGAGTCACAGGCATTTCTTTTTCCATTTTTTTTCAGGTCACACAATTAATATAGACTCTTTTCAATGAGTTTTCAATGGCTGTAACCTTTATCCAGGAGGCTCAGAAATGACCTGGGCTTTGATTCCCATCAGTGTAATGTTATCTGCAAGCAAGAACATTTAAAAGATGTTTCTCTATAAAAGGAATCTGGTTTTCCCTCAGATTCTGCACTGTATCTCCTTAATAGCGACCAAAGTCTTCAGTAAGAATGTATCTATTTTCATCACTCACTTGAAAACTGATAATCACAGGGTTATCAAATAAGATCATCATTTTTGTTATCTCTATAGGAATCTTATGTAACTTTTAACATATGGGAGATATTTTATCATGGAGAAAGCTTTAAAATATTCTAACAAATCAAATGCTTTATTAAAATTAATAATTATTTTGACACTATATTCTTTAACTTTCATATTTATGAGAGAAATTATTTTCTATTAAATTAATATCAATTATTAAATTAGGATCTAGGCTTTTTCTCAACTGTTTCTTCATTGTGACCCACACTTGTGGAAGGTGAGCCTTTGAAGACTGACTGATTGAGATTAACCCTAATTCTTGGGGAACATTGTCTTTAATTTTGGGCCACATCTCACCCCAAGTAGGAGATATTTCTGTTCCAATTGTAAATAAAATCCAGTTTAGTTGAGCTCTTAACCTCTATGAAATGAACCCCTGTTCTTATATCCTTTACTAGGGTTTAGGTTGACCTTGGTCATGAAGGAGAAAACTAACCAGAGTGGTCTGGATGGATATGGATGCCCTTGTTTACATTTCCAGAGGCATCTGAGTTATGTTCTCAGCAGGAGGAGCTGAAGATTTCTATCATAACTCCTTATTAAATGTCAACCAATTAGAATTGATTTTTCAGTTGTCAAGGGAAATCCTTTTCAAATATTATTTAAAACTTTCAGTTTCTCCATGGCTTTTGTTTTTGTTTATCAAGAGAAATCATTGACCATCATTTTATTGATTGCCAAATAGCCTAATTAAGAAACTGATTATTAATTAACCCAGAAACTGTTTTCTTTGTGTTTTTGATTTGTCCAGTTATAAGGAAAATATGTTGACTGTTACTTGTGAACGTCTCTTATGTCCTTGTGATATCTTCATCAAGGATATCTTCAATACCTCTGAAGAGCTTTCTTTAAAAACATGGCAAAGCAGGTATAAAGCAGTATGTTAGGCATGGTATTTTAGTAATTTTATCATAACTAACATCAATTATCATTCATAGTTGTATGAGTATTAATTGGGCTCAAGGGCTTTTCTATATTGTTGCTATCTTCCCTCTTCCACCTACCTCATGAATAGATTTCTGAACATATTCAAAACTCTGTTTATTTCAGGATCAATCTTCTTTGTGTCTAAATGGTTAGTCTGGCTTGTTTGAACATCTTTGATTTAGTGTGTGTTTTTTCACCCAGTTGACTTATTTATCTTCATTTTACAGAAAGGAAAGTGAAGAGTTTATGTGACATGTTTAAGGTCAAACAAGTAGAAATTACTATCAGAGGTTGGATTTGAATTTAAGTCTTCCTAGTTCTAGGCCTAACATTTTATCTATGGTGTTAATATTGATCTAGATTGTGAGTTCCTTGACATGGGCTATCTTTTATCTTTTTGTTTTGTATCTCTAGCTCTCAGAACAGTTCCTAGCACATCTTTTGTTTTTAATAAACCCTTATTGATTGATTGACTGTATATTAAGAATTAATTTTAATATTGCCTAATCTGTAGGGTCTAATTGAGTACTTCAAAGATTTTTTTAAAAAATCACCTCCTTTTCAATTATATCAGATGTTGGCTCATAAGTACACAATTATTTTTGAGATAGACTTTTTATAAGAACTTGGTCATGAGCACCATAACAGATGATGATCACAAGTCATGTGAAATAATGGCTCAAAACAGCAAAAAACAACTGTGTGTTGAAATTTAGGAGATAAGAGTAAAGGAGGAAGAACAGAAGATATTATGGATGAAGAAAAAGGAATGGGAGAATGGATGAATGGTTAAGGAAGATTAATATTATTTCTATAATGTTTTAAGATGTGCAAAATGCTTCAAAAATATTTCATTTAATCTTCACAAGAATGCTGGGGAACAAGTCCTATTATTATTATACTTGTTTTATAAAAGAAGTAAAATAGGCAAACAAATTAAGTGACTTACCCATGGTCATACAATTACTAAATATTTAATGTTAGATTTGAATCACTTCTTTCTAACTACAAGCACAATATACTACCTCACAGTTTTTATTATAAAATGAAGTTATAGAGAAAGTCAATTATCTGGACATTTGGGAAATTTTTTTTTAAATCTCTATTCAAAGTATAAACTAAAATTTCCCTGCTTTTTAAAATAATTTTTAATTCAAAAATTGGGACAAAAAAAGAGAACCAAAGGTTCTAGAATTGTTTTTCATCAATGTGGAAGAATTGTAAAGTCAAAAGAACAAAAGACCCTTAAAATAAAAAAGGGATATGGATATATTTTTTATTGCCTAATTTGAAAAATTTAGATTTTCTAGAATTTGGACCATGGTTTTTCTAATTTTATAGGGCTAATGAAGTTCAGAAAATGAAGTTCTGAAGACACAAAGAGGAAAAATTTCAATGAGCAAGAATGTTAGAATTACCTAAAGGTAATGATGTGGATGCACAGGAAATTCATTAATCAATTTCAGTTTTTAGAAGAAATGCACAAAAGGAACAAAGTAAAAAAAAAGTTACAATAAAAGCATGTCATTTTCCTGTAGAAATAGTGTTGGGAGTGCTAAAGGTCATTTATTGTAAATAGCTCTCTAAAAAACAAAACATAACAAATTAAGTGGGGGTTTTGAATAGAAAGGATTTTGATAATCAAGTCAGAGTGTGTTCAAGGATATGATTTTTCCACCAAAATGGGAGAATAAAAATATCTAAAAGTTGGTTCTTAACATGGTATAAAAGATGAAAAGGGGGCCGAGCCAAGAAGGCAAAAAGCGATTTCTAAGCCTTCTTTACCCTCTTTATCTTTTATTGAGCCTAAAAATAGTTTATGCTCAATTCGTAAAATGAAGTAGAACAACTCACCCCCAAAAAATCTGCAGTCTCCCAAAAAAAGGTTGGTTCTGGGGCCAGGGGGATCAGCTCAGACGGGGGAAGAAATTAGGTTCCGAGGACAGCCTCCCCAAAGTGGCTCAGATCTCAGCACAACACACCCCCAACCCACAGTACCCTTTTCCTTTTGGGCAGTTTTGATCCCACGGCAGGAGGACCCAATCCGGGTTAGCCTCCAACGCCCAGTGGGGCTGGGCGGGGCCGAGCTTTTCATTTGCATGGCAGAGGCGCTGGGCAGAGTTTGCTGGGTCCAGTCTGTGGTCAGCTCTAATTCTCACAGTCCCCAAAGAGGCTCCAGCCTGGGGCAGTAACACTTTCCCCTTTAGTCTCTAGCCAAGGGCAATCCAACCCACAGCCCAACTGGGCACCGATAACTCTGCCAGTCTGAATCCACTTCCTGTTGGAAAGGAGACTCTCCCAACACTCCCATACCTCAACCAGAAATCCGTTTCATCCTCCCTGCCTGCAGAGGCTTAAACCCCTGCCTGGAGCCTACCAAAGGCTTTAAAAACATGAATAAAAAGATGAAAAAAACGATCAACAGCTTTATGCAGAAAAGGCAGGTCACAAAAACCTGAAGACCCAAACAAAAAATCATCAGACTGTCCTCCTTTACAGATGCTCCAAAGAGACCATTAAAAAGTCTCAAAAGGAGTTAGAAGATAAATGGGGAAAGGAAAGAGAACCTTAAAGAGAGCAACCCCAAATACAATTGGAAAAGTTAAAAAATTAGGAAAGTAAATTGGTTTGGAAAAATAAAAAATCCAGGAAAGGGGTTTTAATTGGAAAAAAATAAAAATTCACAAAAGAGGAGTAATTGGAAAAAGACAAAGAACTCCAAAAAGTAGGGATCTGTAATTGGAAAAAGAAAAAACACCAAAAAAAAAAAATTAGTAAAAGGAAAAAAAATTCCAAGACCAAAAAATACATTTAAAAAACTCAATTGGACATATACAGAAAAAGTAAAAAAAGCTAATAAAAGAAAAAATTCTTTAAAAATTAGAACTGAACAAATAGAAACTAATGATTCATTGGACAGCAAAACAGTCAACAAAAAACAAAAAAACAAACGGGAAAAAACCTAAATTACTTCAAAAACGCAACTTGAAAATAATCTAGGAGAATAATCAAATTATTGGACTTTCAAAAACTATGATGAAAAAAAATGATACTGTTTGAAATCATCAAAGAAACCCAGATTAAAAAATAGAAGTAAAAATAGGCACAAAGTATTCCAACACCTTCAGAAAAAACCCCTAAAAAAAAAACCCCAAAATGGGTCTATTTCCCATCAATTGGGAAAAAAATACCGGCAAAAAAAAAAAAAAACCATTTAAATCCAGGTCCACAAAATCACCCAAGATCTGGCTGCCTCTTTGGGAAGAACCGGAAAGATATTCCGAAAGGCACAAGAACGGGATGAAAAAAAAACACCCAGGGCTACTTTCTTCCGGGGTGGACTTTAATGAAACAAAAATTCCATTTATTTCCGAAGAAAAAACCAGAACTAAACAAAAAATTTGATCTCCCCAAGAACTCGAGATGCAGAAAAATAAAAATAATCGAAATTGTATTTTTTTTGGAATACAAAAGAATACATTATAATTTGAAATTGATATAACATAAAAAAAGAAATTAGAAAAGGGTGATGAGAATAATGGAAGGAGGGATAAAAGGGAAACCAAACCCCCAAAGAGGAAACTTATCATATCTGAGGTTTAGAGGGGGGAAACATTTAAACACTCCCAGAGTTGGCTCAAAGAAAAAATAATTGACATTTTTTTAGAAAAATTTCTCTCCCCCAAAAAACGGGGAAAAAGGAAAGAAAAAGAATAAGGGAAGGAAGGGGGAAAGACTCAAAGGGGAGGGAGGGGATTAAAAGAGGTAACATCATTATACAAGAGGGGTATAAATTTAAAAAGGGGTTAGAGGCAGAATAAAGAAAAGATAATCCTTTGGATGACAGAAATAAATTTAGAATTCTAATGTAAATGAAGGGATGAACCCCATAAAAGGAGGCAACTGGATAAAAAAAACCCTACAATATTTGACAAAAACAATTTGAGAATAATATAAGAAGGAAAATGGACAAAACTATTATTTTGTGAAAAAAAAGCCATCCTTATCTAATCAAGGCAAAATTATTAAAAAAATAGGGAGAAACCCAAATCCCTAAAAAAAACAACAACATATCAATATTAAACATACACCAATGGAGCATCCAACTTTAAAGGAGAAGAGAGTTGCAAGAAAAAGAAACAAAAAACATAAAGGGGAATCTCAACCCACCTCAAATTAACAAAACCAAAACAAAAACAAAAAGGGGAAAAAAGAAAAAAAAAAAAAATTTTATTTGAAATCGGAAAAATAAGAAAAAAAAAATAACTTTCTTCTCAGTTCATAATTATTAAAAATACCATATATTAAACAAAAACCTAAAATTAAAAAAACAAAAAAAAATCCTTTTCGCAACAATAAAACCACCAAAAAGGGGAAAGACCCAAAAAAAGGAAACAAACAATCTCATCTTAAAAAAAGGGTAACAAAAAATCCCAAAATAATTTCACTCAAAAAACAAAAGAGAACATCAACCAAAATTGGGGGCAGCAAAGCAATAAGGCAATTTTAATTCCTTAACACGTAAAACAAAAAAAAAGAAAAACCAATAAAAACTAAAAAACCTTAAAAACCCCCAACAAATACAAAATTAAATTCTAAAATTTAAAAGGAAAAATTAAAAAATTGAAAGAAAAAAAACTAAAAAAAATTAATAAAAACAAGATTTCTAAAAAACCAAAAAAAGATAAAACCCTAAATTAAAAGGGGAGGGAGGAAAAGAAATAAGCCAAAAAGAAAAAAACTTTCCACAAAAAAGGAAAAGAAAATAAAATTTTTTTCCAACCCAGCCAAAAAAACCAAAATGGAGACCCTCTAAAAAGACTTCCAGAAAACAAGGAAATAAATTTTTAAATCCCTTTCATAAAAAAAAATAAACACATAAACAACCCCAAAAAAAAATCCCAGGACCAATGGGACATGAAATTTTACCAAACATTAAAAACAATTCCCAACTATAAAATATTTGAAAAAAAAAAAGAAATCAATTTCCCAAAAAAAACAGGAGCCTAAATCAGGACAAAAAAAAAATTAAACCATCCCCCAAAAAGACTAAAAAAAAAATTGAAACAAAAAATCACTCCAAAAAACCTATGATCAAGAATTTTATACCAAATCATGTTCAAAGCCAATTTTGGCCAAAAACCCAAATTCAAAACCATGATCACCAAAGTGCAATTTAAATCCCAACTCCCCCAAAAAACCTTTAAAAAAAGGACCCAAAATTCACTCTAAAAACCATCAGAACTCATATTAATAACAAACCAACCATTCCCAAAAATCGTGAAAAAACCCCCTTCACCCATTTAATAGAAGAAACTTCTATGCAAAGAGCCAAAAGAAAAAAAAAGAAAGGCAAAGAAGTCAAATTACACCGCCAAATGAAAAACTTAAAACCCCAAGTTCCTAAAAAATTGAAAAACTACAACTTTGGGCCCTTTAAAAAAACCCACAAAGTCATCAGCATTCTTTTCACTAACAAAATCCAACATCAAGTTACAAAAAACCATTTAAAAGAAACAAAAAAAATTTTAAATCTTCTGCCAAGGGAAAATCAAAACTTTTGAAAACAACCAACCCACAAAAAGTCTGTCTAACCAAGAAAAATATTAAATCTTTGGATACACAAATAAAATAAAAACACAAACAATCCTTTTGGGCCTAAATCCCAAAACTATTTTAAACCAAAAAAAAACAAAAATTCATAGGAAAAACCCAAAAAAATTTCAAAATTAATAAAAAACTCAAAGATTGGCACTTTCCCAATTAAAAAAAAAGGCAGTTACCAAAACATTTGATTTAAAAAAATTTCCAATGGAAAATTGGTTCAAATAAAACATCAACGTGCCCATCTTTACAAAAAAATCCACCTTTTAAAAAACACTTTTATAAAACGGGAAAAGAAAACTAAACAAAATTAGGCATTATCCATACAACGCCAACCAAAAACAAAAGGGTTCAACCAGGCAAAAAAAAAATAAATAAAAGAAACAAGGAATTTACCTCCAACCTGGGAAGGGAAACCCTTGACAAAAACGGACAAGCACAAAAAGAAAATTTCAAATTTAAAAAAATTTTCCAAACAAAACCCAACAAATTGAAAACAAAAAACAAAAATTTTAAGTTTTAAAGGCCTCATTTCCAAAAAAAAAAATTCTCTATTTAAAAATCAACCATTCCAAAAAATTCAAAAAAACAACAACCATTAAAAAAAAACTTTTCATCAAAAAAAATCTCCAATCATTATTAATCAAAAGAAAAAAACCCCAAAACCACACACACCTGTCAAATTGGCAAACAAAAAAAAAAGGATGGGGAAAATGGGACATTATCATTGGGTAAAATAACCAAACCCCATTTAAAACCGCCAAATTATCCTTGCAACCCATCCCATTTACACAATTTAATCCCAAAAAAAAAAAAAAGGGCCGAAGAATTTTGGGCGCCCTTTTATGGTTTAAAACTGAAACGAATATTCCATCATTGGAAATTAAAAAAAAAATTGGGAAAAATAAAAACTGTTCGGAAAAAACCAACAGGATGATTTCAGAAAGGCCTGGAGACTTAACGAACTGATGCTGAGAAATGAGCAGGACCAGGGATCATTATATTTCAACAATCCTTTGATGACCAGTTCGATGGATCAGGCCATCCTCAACAGGATCAACCAAATCATTTCTAATGGGCAGTAATGAACTGAACTAGCTATCCCAGAAAAAGAACTCTGGGGAATGACTAAAAACCATTACTTGAATTTCCAATCCATATTTATGCACACATCATTTTTTGATTTCCTTACAAGCTAATTGTACAAAATTCAATCTGATTCTTTTTTGTACACAAAATAATTTTTTGGTCATTATACTTATTTTTAAAATTTTAATATATTTAACATCTACTGGTCTCCTGCCATCTAGGGAGGGGGGGGGTAAAGGTGAAAAAATTGGAACAAGAGGTTTGAATTGTTAATTGTAAAGTTACCCATGTTATATCCAAATAAAGGCTATTAAAAAAAAAGATATTGAAAAACCGAAAATCATCTCCAAGATAATACACTATGATCAAGTAATTTATGGAATCAAACTGGTTCAATATTGGAAAATTTCAATATAATTGGCCATGTTAAAACCAAATTAACAAAAACCAAGTCATCTCAATAATGCAGAAAAAAGCATTTGAAAAAAACATCATTCCTATTAAAAACACTTGAAATTAGAAAAATGGACTTTTTAAAATAATCCCATCTATTTAAAACCATCGTAACTCATATTAAGGGACAAACCAACCATTCAAAAAATCTGGGAAACAATTCCCACTTCCCTTACTATTTAATATTGTATTCCTTTAAAAAAACCAAAGGAAAGGATTAAAAAAAAAAACAAAAAAACAAAATTTTTCCATTAACATATATTTAGAAACCCCAGAATTCCCAAAAATTTAGAAATAATCCACAACTTTAGCAAATTTCTGGAAAAAAAACCCACATAAGATCAACATTTTTAATATCACTAACAAAATCCAACATCAATTACAAAGAAATTCCATTTAAATAACTACTGATAAATAAAATATTTAAATCTATCTGAAGGGAAAATCAAAACTTTATGGCAAAATTACAACCCTTTTCACACAAATTAATCAAAACCAATTGGAAAATATTAAATCTCTTAAATGACAAATATAATAAAGACAATAACTAAACTAATTATTTATTTACTAACCAATTAATCCCAAAAAAACTATTTTAAACCTAAAAAAAAAAACAACAAAGTTCTAGGAAAAAAAAAAATCAAAATTTCCAAAATGAAAAAAAAAAAGGTGCTTAAACCAATCTAAAAATTTATATTATAACAATTACCAAAAACTATTTGGTATTGGCTAAAGGAAAATTATTATCGGGAAAAAATTATTCAAAATAAAAACATCAACAAAATACAACCTATCTTTGAAAAACCCAAAAATCCCACTTTTGGGAAAAACTTACTTTGATAAAAATTGCTAAAATTGAAACTCTTGCAAAAACATTATCCATAAACCCACACCAAATAAGGTCAAAATGGGTTCATACCTAAAAAAATAAAATTAAAAAAATTAAGGAACATAGATTTTACCTCTAACCTTGGAAGGGGAATCTTTTACCAAACAAACAAATCATTACATCACAAAAAAAAATTTCAATTATACCAAACTGAAAATTTTGCACAAACAAAACCTGCAACAAGTTGAAAGGGAACAAAAACGGAAAATATTTTTTACACAAAATTCTGAAAAACCTATTTCAAAATATATAGAAAAATTAACTCTAATTTATAAAAAAATCAACCATTCTCCAATTGAAAAATGGTAAAGGAAACAAAACCTCAGTTAAAAATTGAAACTATTTTGTCAATGAAAAAATCTCCAATCATTAATGAAATAAATTAAAACAACTCAAAACCCACCACCTTAATAGGCAAAATACGGAAAAAAAAAAAATTTGGGGATTGGGAAAAACTGGGACATTATCATTTTGGTATTGTAATAAACCAACCATTTTAAGATTTGACCTATCTCAAAAAACAAACTTCAACCCATCCATCATGTTACTACTGGGTTTTCCCAAAAGAATATAAAAAGAAAAAGGGGCCTAACCACAAAATTTTGGGCCCCCTTTTTAGTGGCAAAACAAACTAAACCAATTAAATCAATAAAATTTTAGAAAAAAATTTACTTTCTTAAAAAGCCAACAAGGATATTTCAGAAACCAAGCTTAAAACTAGTAGGAAAAGGGCCCAAAGGGTCATTATATCCCAACAACAATCTATATTACCATTCATGGTCACCATCCCAGAAATAACCAAATCATTTCTAAAGGGCAAATGAAAACACAAAAAAAAACCAAAAACTAAAACCAACCCATTAATTTCCAATCCCTATTTTACACATCATTTTATTTCCTTCCAACTAATTTACAATAATTAATTAAATTTTTACACAAAATATTTTGTCATTATACTTTTTGTATCTAATTATATTTTAAATATTTAAATCTATGTTCCTCCATCTAAGGTGGGGGTAAAGGGAAAAATTGAACAAGAGGTTTGGGTTTTAACCTTAAATTCATTATATATCCTTAAAAAAAGGCAAAAAAAAAAAAAAAAAAAACTACAAAATATCTCCAAATAAACACTATATCAAGAATTTATACCAAAAACCCAACTTTAATTTAGAAAACTATCAAATAATTGGCCATTTAATCCAAATTCAAAACCATATATCTCTCAAAATGGAAAAACATTTGAAAATCCAACATCCATTCCTAAAAACAAATATAAAAAAGGCCCAAAATAATCCACATCTATTTAAACCATAACATCATATTAAGGAAAAACTGCCCATTCCCAAAAATCAGTAAACAAATTCCCCTATCACCTTACAAATATTGATTAAAACCCATTTTAAAAAAAGCAAAAAAAAAAAAAAAACAGAAACAAATCCTTTTTGACATATAATATAAAACCCCAATTCCAAAATTTTAAAATAATCAAACTTTAAAATTTGGGTTTAAAAAAAAAACCCACAAAGTTTCAACATTCTTTTTCACTAACAAATCCAACATCAGATTACAAAAACCCATTTAAAGTAACTCAAATAAAAATTTTAAATTATCTCCAAAAAAATCGCTTTTAAACAAAATTACAACACTTTTCACAAATTATCACAACCAATTGGAAAAAAAAATTTTAATAACAAAAAATAAAAAAAATAACCAAAACTAATTATTTATTTTAACCAATTAAATCCCAAAAACTATTTTAAACCTAAAAAAAAACAACAAATTCATTGGAAAAACAAAATCAAAAATTTAAAAAAATAAAAAAAAATCAAAAAGGTTTACTTACCAACAAAAATATTATAACAATTACCAAAAACATTTGGGGCAAAAAAATTATTGATCATAAAAATTATTCAAGGGATAAAACATCTTAAAACCCTTTAAAACCCAAAAATCCCCTTTTAAGAAAACACATAAAAATTCGGGAAAAATTGAAAACTCATATTTAAAAAGGGCATTATCCATATTAAACCCTACACCAAAACTGTTAACCCAGGCATAAAAAAAAAATTTATTAAAAAAAAACACAGGATTTTACCCTCAACCGGGAAAAACACCAATCAAACAAATCATTACAACCCAAAAAGAAAATTTCAATTAACCCAAAAAAGGTACAAAAAAAACCAACAAATTAAAAACAAAAACTTAAAATATTTTTTACAGTAAATTTATAAAGGCCTCATTTCCAAAATTTAAAAATTAATCTAATTTATAAAAAAATCAAGCCATTCTCAATTGAAAAATGGTCAAGGATATGAACAGACAATTTCAGTTAAAAATTAAACTTTTCTAGTCTGAAAAAGATATCAATTATTAATAAAATGAAATTAAGACCCAAGATACCACACACCTGTCAGATTGGCAAGATGACAGGAAAAAATAATGATGATTGTTGGAGGGATGCGGGAAAACTGGGACTTGATGCATTGTTGGTGGAGTTGTGAACAATCCCCATTTTGGAAGTTTTGGAACTATGCTCAAAAAGTTATCAACGGCATACCCCTTTTCCCAAATTTTACGGGATTATATCCCAAAAGATTATAAAGAAGGAAAGGGACCTGTATGCACGAATGTTTGGCAGCCCTTTTTAGGGTAAAAACTGGAAACTGAATGGATGTCCATCAGTTGGAGAATGGCTGAATAAATTGTGGTAAGAATTAGGAAATTACTGTTTTTGAAATAAACAGGATGTTTAGAAAGGCCTGGAGACTTGAATGATGTATGAAATGGCGGAAGAATCATTATATCTTAACAACAATACTATTGATGGCCCTGATGGATCAGGCCATCCTCAAACAACAGATCACAAATCACTAATGGGGAATAACTGAACTACATGCCCAGAAAAGAACTCTGGGAAGATGACTAAAACCTTACAGAATTTCCAATCCATATTTTGACACATGCATTTTGATTTCTTCACAAATTTCAATAATTTTGAGCCTATTCTTTTGACAGCAAAAAATTTTTGGTATTATACTTTTGTGATCGTTATATTTAATATATTTAACATCCGGTCATCCTGCCATCTAGGGGGGGTGGGGGGGTGAAAAAATTGAACAAAGGTTGGCAATTTTAATTTAAATTCCCTTATATATCCTTAAAAAAGCTATTAAAAAAAAAAAAAAAAAGACTACGAAAATCATTCCAAAGTATTTCCATGATCAAAATTTTACCAGGAATGCAAGGTGGTTCAATATTGGGAAAACTTCAATTAAATTGGCCATTTAATAAAAATTAACAAAACCATAATACTCAATAGATCAGAAAAAGCATTTGATAAAATCCAACATCCTTCCTATTAAAAACACTTGAGGTATAGGAATAAATGGACTTTTCCTTAAAATAATCAGCAGCATCTTTTAAAACCATCAGAAGCATCAATTAATGGAACAAACCAACCATTCCCAAAAATCTGGATGAAACTTGCCCCTATCACCCGTTACTTTTTAATATTTATTAAAACCACTTTTTAAAAAATGAAAATTAAAAAAAAACCCAAAAAACCAAATTATCACCTTTCCATACAAATTAAATATTGAAAAATTCCAAAATTAAAAAAATAATCCACAACTTTAAAATTTTCTGGTTTAAAAAAAACCCAAATTATCAACATTCCCAATATCATAACAAAACCAACATCAAGTACAAAAAAATTCCATTTAAAGTAACTATGATAATTAAAAAATTTAAATCTATCCCAAAAAATCAAAACTTTAAGCAAAATTACAACCACTTTTCACCAAAAATTAAATCATCCCAAAATTGGAAAAAATATTAAATCTCTTAATAGGGTACAAATATAATAAAAACAAAAACCTAAACTAAATCATTTTAACATACCAATTAAGTCCCAAAAAACTATTTTAAACCAAAAAAATAAAAAAATTCATATGGAAAAAAAAAAAATTTAAGAATTTCAAAATTAATAAAAAAAATCAAATAAAAATGGCTTGCTTAAATCTAAAATTATATTATACAAGTTACCAAAACATTTGGTATTCAAAAAATTATTGATCAGTGGGAAATTAAATTCGAAAAACATCAACAAATTACAACCTATCTTTAAAACCCAAAATCCCACTTTTGGGATAAAACTTATTTATAAAAATTGCGGGAAAATTGAAACTCATACGAAACTAAATTGATCCATAAACCCTCACACCAAATAAATCAAAATGGGTTCAACCTAGGCATAAAAAAAAAATTAAAAAAGAGGAACATAGATTTACCTCTCAGCCTTGAAGGGGAAGGTCTTTATGACCAAAAAGAACAAGAATCTACGTCACAAAAAAAAATTTATATACCAAACTGAAAATTTTCTTTCAAAACTTCCCAGAAAAATTAGAAGGGGCAATAAATTGGGAAAATATTTTTACAGTCAAAAGGTTCGATAAAGGCCTCATTTCCAAAATATATAAAAAATTAACTCTAATTTATAAAAAATCAAGCCATTCTCCAATTGAAAAAAATGGTCAAAAGATAGAACAGACAATTTCAATTAAGAAATTGAAACTATTTTCGTTAATGAAAAATGTAAGTAATTAATCAGAAAGAAATTAAAACAACCTAAATACCACACACCTGTCAGTTTGGCTAAAATGACAGGAAAAATAATGTTGTTGGAGGATGTGGGAAAACTGGACATTTTGGTTTGTAAAATCCAACCATTTTGGAATAGTTTGGACCTAATCAAAAAATTACAAAATTTACCCTTTATCCATCAAGTTTATACTGGGAATATCCCAAAAAGAATAAAAAGGGAAAGGGACCTGTATTGCACAATTTTTACCCTTTTTTAGTGGAAAACTAAACTAATGGATTCCATATTTAAATGGCAATAAATTGGGTTATAAAAATTAAAATTACTTTCTTAAAAAAAACAGGAATTTAAAACCGGAACCCAAAGAAACTTCAGTGAAAAGCGGCCAGGAATCATTTATACTTAACAACAATACTATATATAAGTTTAGGTCACCATCCTCAACAAAAAACCCTCACAAAACAGAAGAACTAACACTATCCCAAAAACCGGATGACAAAAACCTTACATTAATTTATCCCCTATTTTATCCACATGCATTTTGATTTCCTTACAAAATTTACAAAACCAGATCATTCTTTTTTACAGCAAAAAATTTTTGGTCATTATACTTAGTTATCCCAAAATTTAATTTTTTAAAATATCACCTACTAAAATGGGGGGAAAGGGTAAAAAATTGGAACAAGAGGTTTAATTTTAATGCCCAAAATTACCCATTATATATCCCAAAAAAGGCAAAAAAAAAAAAAAATATTGCAAAAAACTACAAAAATCATCTCCAAAATACACCAAATAAAAATTTATACCAAATGCAATTCAATAAAAAAAATATAATATAACCATTTAATCCAAATTAACAAAAACCAAATCTCTCAAAATCAGAAAAAACATTTATAAAATACAAATCCACCTTTAAAAACACAATAAGGAAAAAGGACTTTTCAAAAAATCCCATCTAAAAAACCATCATAAGCATCATATTAATGAACAAACTCAACCATTCCAAAAATCTAGTGAAACAAATTCCCACTATCACCGTTACTATTTATGTTTAAAACCTACTTTTCAAAAAGCAAAAAAAATTAAAAAAAAAAAAAGAAACCAAATTTCACTCTTTCCGTACATAATATAAAAGAACAAATTCTTAAAAAAATTTTAAAATAATCCACAACTAAAATTTCTGGTTAAAAAAACCCACAAATTTTCAACATTCTTTATATCACTAACAAAATCCAACATCAAGTTACAAAAAAATTCCATTTAAATAACACAAATATAAAAAATATTTAAATCCTTCTGCCAAGGGAAAATCAAAACTTTATACAAAAATTTAAAACCACTTTTCCACAATAAGTTATCAAAATTGAAAAATATTAAATCTCTTAATAACAAATATAATAAAAAATACAATACCTAAACTATCATTTATTTACGCTTTCCAATTGATCCCAAAAACATTTTAAACCTAAAAAAAAAAAAAAAATTCATATGAAAAACAAAAAGGTCAAAATTTCAAAATTAAAAAAAAAAATCAAATGAAGGTGGCTTAGCTGACCAGATCTAAAATTATATTATAGGAAGCAGTTACCAAAACTATTTGGTTTGGCAAGGAATAGATTAGTTGACCATGGAATAGGTTAGGTTCAAGGGTAAAACAGTCAACAAATATAGCAACCTAGTCTTTGAAAACCCAAAGATCCCAGCTTTGGGATAAGAACACTGTTTGAAAAAATTGCTGGGAAAATTGGAAACCATATGGCAGAAACTAGGCATTGATCCCCTTTAACGCCCCAAACCAAGATAAGGTCAAAATGGGTTCATGACCTGGGCATAAAGAATGAAATTATTAATAAATTAGAGGAACCGGGATAGTTTACCCTCAGACCTTTGGAAGGAAGGTCTTTATGAAATGCAGAACAGAGATATTACGATCAAAAATAGAAAATTTAATTATACCAAACTGAAAAGTTTTTACAAAACAAAACTACCAGACAAGATTAGAAGGAAGCAATAAACTGGAAAATATTTTTACATCAAAGGTTCTGATAAAGGCCTCATTTCCAAAATATATAGAGAATTAACCTTAATTTATAAAAAATCAAGCCATTCTCCAATTGAAAAATGGTCGGATATGAACAGACAATTTCAGATTAAAATTGAAACTATTTCTAGTCAAGAAAAGATGATCAGTCATTTTAATCAGAGAAAGAAATTAAACAACTCTAAGATAACTACACACCTGTCAGATTGGCTAAATGACAGGAAAAAATAATGATGTTGGGGGATGGGGAAAACTGGGACAGTGCATTGTTTTGGGGTTAACAATCCAACCATTTTGGAAAGTTTGGAATATGCTCAAAAAGTTATCAAACTTGGCCCCTTTGATCCAGCAGTGTTCACTGGGATTAATCCCAAAAAGATTATAAAGAAGGAAAGGACCTGTATGTACGAATGTTTTGGCAGCCCCTTTTGTATGGCTAAAAAACTGGAAACTAATGGATGTCCATCAGTTGGAAATGGCTGAATAAATTGTGGTATATGAAAATTATGGAATATTACTGTTCTGTGAAACCAAAGGGATGATTTGAAGGCCTGGGAGACACACGAACGTGCTGAGTAAATGGCAGGACCAGGAATTTATATCTTCCAACAATACTATATGATACCAGTTCGAGGACAGGCCTCCTCAGCAACGAGATCAACCAAATCATTTCTAATGGAGCAGTAATAACTGAACCAACTAGCCCAGAAAAAAGAACCTGGGGATGACTAAAAACCATTACATTAATTCCCAATCCCTATATTTATGCACACCCATTTTGATTTCCTTCCAAGCTAATTGTACAATATTTCAAGTCATTCTTTTGTAAACAAAATAACGTTTTAGTCATGTATACTTTTTATCTAATTTATATTTTAATACATTTAACATCTACTGGCCATCCTGCCATCTAGGGAGGGGGTGGGGGGGTAAGAGGTGAAAAATTGGAACAAGAGTTTTGGCAATTGTTAATGCTGTAAAGTTACTGATGGATATATCCCGTAAATAAAAGGCTATTAAATAAAAAAATAATAAAAAATTAAAAAAAAATAAAGATGATAAAGGAGTATTTTCCTGTTCTTGATGTGTTCAAATCACCAGATGTAGGTGAAATATGTTTTTGGGTACTGAAATAACAGATGCATAGATTTGCTAAATTGTAAGAGATCCTTGAATGGTTGTGGAGAATTGGAGAATGGATTAGAAAAAGTTAAATATTACCATTTTTTAAAAGAAAAGCAAAAGGTATCTCGAAATTCTAGATTAATGAGTTTGATTTCTACTGTATGTGAAATTTTTAAATTTAGAGTCCTGGATAGAATCAAACAAGATTAATTTAATAGGAATAAAAGTCTTATACTTTTTTTTTTATCAAACATTGCTTATGCACCCAAATACAACAATTAACTCATTTTCAGCTGAGGGACAAAAACAACTCCCTGGTTCTTGTGACCAATGTGACTGGGCAAGTCACTCAACCCAATTGCCTCAGCAAAAACAAACAAATAAATAAGTAAAAAATATTTTTTTTAAAAAAAGCTAATGGAAGAAATTCAATGATTCCAGATAGGATGTCTGTCCTGAGAAGCTGGAAGAATTTTCAGAAAGTTCAGTGATTATGGCTCTCTAGTTAAAAATCCCTAAGGTAGAACTTGATAACGGGTAAGTAGGGGATTTGACTTGAGTTTTGCTTCTTTTCATCACAACTCTACCCCCTATATTTTTCATAGAAAGAGGAACTTGAATGTTTCAAAAGGTCAGTATTCTATTAGATATCTTTCATATCAAGTCCCCTACTTACCCCTTATCAATTTCTACCTTAGGGATTTTTAGCTAGAGAGCCCCTCTTGATCAACTGAAAACACTGTTTTTAGTAAGAAGCAAAGGTGGATTGAGAATTTCACAGATCTTTGAGGAACCCTGAAAATTGTACAATACTTAAGGGACACTTTTTGAGTACCATTAAATAGTGCTTAATCAATCAAGAAAGGAGTTACCCCAATGTGCAATTATTTTCTCTAATTAAGCTTACTTTCCAAAACTCTGTACGTACTTGTAGGAGACTGTCATATACTCTAGGAGATATTTCAATTTGCTGTTTTTTGGTATGCCACTTTACTAAATAGCTCATTATTTAAATAAAACAAAATTATTTAAAGTTGGGCAGCTAAATAACTTTTAACTGACAATCTCTGGGGTGAATCTTGTTAGTAGTAGGTTGAGCCAATGACATTAAAATATAATTCCCTCATTTAATTCCATCATAAATTTGAGAGAAAGATGTACCCTTGCTCTAGGACACGAGATATTTTAAGAAAGAGTGGAAGTTAGGATTAGGATGCTCCAGAGATTTTATCTGTAAAAGATTTGGGGATTTGATTGAATTGTAAACTCAATATAAGTCAGTAGAAAGAAAGAAAACTGTGACCTGACCTTAGATTGCCATGGAAAGCGTAAGAGCATATGGGACAAATCATGATATCAATTCACTCTTGAAACTTTCAATTCATTTTGTGAGGTCTGCTTAGAAAGACTGGAGGATTGAGCCCTTATAATAGTGTAATGATTATGGATAAAAAAGCAATAAATTATCTAATATTTGTAGTACCCTATAAAGTGATATAAACTTCATGGATACTTTTTGAAATAGGATAAGTCTAAAAACAGTAAATTGTTATTAATATTTCTTGCTTAGACCATAGCTGGAGAATTATGTTTAGTCTTGGATAATCTAGTTTAAGATTGACATCTATAAACTGAAGATCAGAAGAAGAGCAACTAGGATAGTGAAAGAATGTGAAATCATGCCATATTGAGAAGAGAAGACATGAAATTCATACCTGAAGAAATGAATTAAATGATCAATTAATCAATAAATAATTACTGGGAAAACTTGACAAAAATTAGAGGTTTGCAAAGAATAAATCAAATGTTATATTAAAAATAGTGGATTTTCCCTCAATAGAGGTCTTTAGACAAAGGTTTTTGTAGAGAGGATTTACATTCAGGAATGATGTCAAGATGTGTGATAGAGAAATATTTTGTTCAAGAATCAGTAAGATAAAGTGGTCCTTGAGATTCCTTTCAACTGTGATTCTATGATTTTTAAAAACTCAAACATATTGAAAAATAGCAAAGTATTAACCTATAGTAAAAATTCTTAGAAAATTGACTTAGTAAAGAAACAGAGAATAAAATTCCCCTTCCTCATAGCCATCAAATCTGGAGATAGATTTTATAAAAGCTGTTTTAACTTCAGAATCTTATCTCAACCTCTCTCTTTCTTTATCCTAAAAAAAAAAATCCCTTCTCTCAATAAACACCTCTCTTACAGAAACCATAATGCCATCTACTGGCAGCCTCCAAAATTTTGTAAACAACTAAGAAAAATGATTTATAATACACTGCACTAAGAAAAAAATGAATATATAAAAAGAACAAGTTCTTGTGATGTAATTTCTGGATTTAGTAATCATAATGTATGTTAATGTGTCTAGATTTATTTTTAATTATAAAGAAGGATTTTCACAGAAACAACTATATTTGATTTTTTGGTTTAGGAAATTAATTGCACAAAATAGGGATAAATAATATATATCTTGCAGGAACTCATCAAATTGTTAATTTCATCTTTATGCTATTACTAACTTTTAAGGTAAATACACTTTCCATCATGTATTTACTCATATTTGCAATCATATTACAAAATTGTTTTAAGTATAATTTCACTCAAACATTTCTTCTTTTAATTTAATATTTAACATAAGTAAATATTGATAAATACAGCTTTTAACATGAATATAAAGATGTTATTGAAAGCTCATTTTTGTGATAAAAGAGTTTAGGAAAATCATACTGAGATACTCCATGGCCTCAGTCATGTAAATAATAGAATTAACAGAATAAATGAAAAAAAAAGCATTAAAATATTTATTGTTAACAAATATTTAATCATCTCTATTCAATAGAGCAATCTTATATTGAATTTACATCTTTAATGTTATAAATATATATACCATAGTCTTATTATTACAGATGTTGTAATCACTTGTTCTCTGGTAACAGAAAAATAATGAATGTAGAAAATCAGTATTACCTTGGAAAGCACCAATATCCTGTTTCAGAAAAAAAAAAATCCATGGATCACTTTTATGGGACACAACAAACATTTTCTTATCCTTTTACTGTTCTTTTCTGCATAATTACTACACACTTAGGGTTCAATTTTCCAGCCTTTGTAAGTGCAGGACACAAAATGAATTTGATAGGTTCAAGAATGAATTAATGTCATGATTTGTACCATATAAGATTTAAATTGTAGTTTTTATTCAGGCAAAACTCTTTTTGTCATTAATGGGAAAATTGCATGCCTATGATTTTAAAAAAAACACATTGTACCATGTATGTAAACTTTTAATTTTAAAACAATCTCTGATACCATACCATGTCTTGTTTCACTTAAATTGGGAAAAAAATCAGTTTAAAAGTCCTATCAATTCTGAGATACAGGTGAAGCAGATCACTAAGTCAACCCTCAAACCTTATGCTACATTTTTAAAATGAAGATTTTAGGCAACTTTGGACTGTGTGTGTTCATGATGACTTTTTAGGTCAATGAGAAAGCCCTCACAGAAGCCTTATTTTATTGTCTTATTGTGATTTGTAGGCAATCTTGCATTCATGAAGATTATGCGTATTTGATATTAGCTCTAAAGCATCCCACACCAAGTAGGAGGAGCACTGGATACTGACCTGACAATTTCCTAAATATCAAAAGAAAGGCTTCTCATTAACAAGTTTGCATTTATATGTTTGCATCTGGGTGGAAACTGTAACAATGTGCTCACGTATGCACACACATACACACACAATACAAAAATGCCCCTCAGTCCTATATTTGATAGAAAAGGGGTAGAGAATACTAATAATCACAGATCTTGTATAATCTAAAATAAGAACTCTTGGTAAACTTAATATGCTATATTAATCTGATACATTTGGCATGGGTTTTTAAATGTTTTGGTAATACAGATCCTTTTGACTAATAGTTATAACTATTATCAGAGTAGCATTTTTAAATGCATGAAAGAAAATACATAAAAATATCAAAAAATAAGGGCCCCTGCACCCAAGATTAAGAATCTCTGAACAAGAAGTATGTGAAAATGGAAGACATAATCAGCTAAATGGAGGTAGGACTCCCAGGTTTCTTCAGAAAGGGGAATAAGGAATTGGCAGTTTAATTGGATACAACTTTGATTGGATATAACTTCTTTGAGGCTGAATTTGAACTTAGGTCTTTCTGAATCTAGGCCCAGAATTCTATGAACCAAACTCCTTTTGCTGCTGTTGTTTCATCATTTTCAATTGTGTTCAAATCCTTGTGATTTTATTAAGGGTTTTCCTGACAAAGATACTAGCATACTTTGCTATTCATTTTCTAATTCTTTTTTTGCAGATGACGAAGCTGAGACAAACACAGTTAAGTGACTTGATCAGGATTCTCCCTCTGAGGCCAGAGTTGAACTCCAATATATTATCTTCCTGACTCCAGGCTCTACACTCTATCTACTGCACAAAAACTGATTTTAAAAAAGAAAGTATGATGAGTGCCATAGATTCAACAAGTAGTACACTGCAGCAAATAGACCTAAAAGCTCAAAGATTTCTGCTACTGAATATTCACTATTAACAAATATTGGAAAAAACAAACAAAACTTTTGATTATACACTTATTTCTTCCATATTGTGGAGGTTAGAAGGATGACACCCTCATATTCTGGAAAATCAATGTAAAATTTTTTGGCCCTCCCTTTGTACCAGAGAACACTGAATTATTATGTTATTAATGATCGAATGTATTGATATTATTCAATATTATATATTTCTTAGTTTCTAAAATTTTTTCTGTGTTATTTGCTGATATTTTTCTATGGCTTCTGCAAAACTCCCCCAAAATCCCCATTTAATTTCTTATATTTATCTAGGATATATCTAAATTATGATGGAGATAGTTGTAATGTGGAAGAGATAACACTTAGAAATATATATCAAAGCAAGATCCAAATGAACTTATTTTGAGAAATAATCTCTTACATGTGTGGATGAGGAAAAGGTTTTTTCCCAAACAAGGAATCAAGATTAAAAGGGGAATTAGTTACCTCTGAATGGAGAACAGAGGAAAATTTTGCAGCAAATTTCTTCATTAAAGATATCTATACAAGATGTATTAAAACACTGGTTCAAATATAGAAAACTAAAAATAATTCTCCAGTTGATAAAAAAGATCAAACTAGAAGTTTTCAGAAGAGATAATCTAAGTTATTAATAGCCATAAAACAATTCAAATTACTAATCATTAGAAAAATGTAAATTATGCCAACCCTGAGGTTCCACTTGATACAGAGCAAAAATAGCAAACATCAAAAATGGAAAATAGAATTTGTTAAAAGTACTATGAGGAAAGAGGTACTTTAAGGGACTATTAATGGATCCATGAATTAGTCTATCCATTCTGGAAATGAATTTAAATCTTTGATTCCAATGAAATTAATCTGTTGCATACTTTTTGATGCAGCAATATTACTAATAATCTGATATTTCAAAGAGATCAAAGGAGGAGGAAAATGATTCAGATGAACAAAAATATTTACGGCAGTTCTTTTCATAATGGCAAAGGGGGATTTTAGATCAACTGAGAAATGGTTGAGTAATTTACAGTTTGTGTGTATAATTATATTATAATAAATATAATTATGACAGTTTTGATTTCTTTTTCTGAAAACCTGTCTGTTTATATTCTTTTGACCATTTATCAACTGGGGAATGAATTGTATTCTTATAAATTTGATTTGGTTCTGTATATATTTGAGAAATGAGTTCTTTATGAGAGATATATGTTATTATTTCCCAGTTTTCTACTTTCGTTCTAATTGCGGTTGCATTGATTTTGGTTGTGGAAAAACAACTTTAATTTCATATAATCAAAATTATCTATTTTACATTTTTGGAAAGTCCTCTATATCTTTTTTGGTCCCTAACTCTTTCTTTCTGCATAGATCTGACAATAAACTATGCCTTGCTTTTCTAATTTGGTTATGGTATCATCCTTTATGTATAAATCATGGACCCATTTTGACCTTATCATTGAATGTGAGATGTTGATCTATGCCTATTTGCTATCACCCTGTTTTCTGGGTTTTTTTTCCCAGCAACTTTTTATTTCCTAACTTGGATCTTTGGATTTATTAAGCACTGAATCACTATAGTCATTTACTATAATGTCTGTTTCACCGATCCATAACTCTATGTCTTAGCCAGTACCAGATTGTTTTGATGCTTATCACTTTACAACATAGTTTGAGATCCAGAGCAACTATCTTCCTTCAGATTTTTTTTGCATTAATTTCCTTGATATTCTTAACCTTTTGATCTTCCACAGAAATTTTATTATTATTTTCTAGCTCTTTAAAATATTTGGGATTAATTAGATCAATTTAGATAGAATTGTATATATTTATTATATTGGTTCAATCTACTCATAAATTATGTAACTATGACCCTGATAATTATTGAATTGAAAAATTTATAACCTCAGGTATTCTTAATTTGTTCCTTTATCTGACTTGCCTCCACATCATCATCATTAGCAGAATCATCATCATTACTGGCAAACTTGTTTGCAAAATTATTTACAAATCTGGCCTCGGGTGCTTACTAGTTCCATGACCCTGGTTAAGTCACTTAATCTTTGTCTCCTTCAGGTTCTTAATTCGTAAAATGGATATAATAATTGTACCTACTTTTAATGTTGTTGTGAGGATAACTAGTAAGCATCTGAAGTCAGATTTTACTTTTGTCCAGAAGTTTGTCTAGCATGCAAACCATCTGTTTCAACAATTAATTCAGTTGATTCTGTCACTACACTATCTCTCAAAGATATTCTATCCTTAATAATTCCACTGACATTCCACTAGATCACACCTTCATTGTCATCATCGTCTACATCTCCCAGACAATAAGTTTCCTAACCAATCTACTTACCTCTAGTCCTTTTCCATAATCTACACAATATGTTGTAGTCAGAATATTTTCTCTAATACAAAGTTGTAACCATAACTTCCTTGTTCCAAACTATAATTTAGTTTTCCATAACCCATCAAGCCTCACAACTCTGTGCAATTCTGCTTCACTTCAATCCAATTTACCCATGAATCAAAAGATATTACCATACCATCTTACCATTTCTACCTATTTCAAAGCTTTGTAATGATGCACTAGTGATGAAACCACAAGTGCAAATATACTGAGAACTATGGCAACAACCCTGCACACAGGGGACCCAGGACATAAGATCAACTCACTGGAAGAAGCAATGGGTGTTTGAACAACTTTTCAAGGCCTCTGCTCACCTCCATTTATGAGGAAGAGGCCAGAAAAGATGCCATAAAATTGTCTGCCTACTCAGTCCTGACCTGATTACTGCAGAAGGCAGGGATCCCATCCTGCAGTTGAAACACTAAAAAATGTACAAAAACTTCTGCAAAGTTGTAGATATGACCAAGATCTTTGATACTGTCAATCATGAGGGCTTAAGAAAATTATGTCAAAATATGGTTGCTCAGAGAAGTTCATCAGTAGATGCCAATTTTATGATGGAATACTTGCCCAGGCTCTGGACAATGTACAATACTCTCTAGCTTTCTCAAACACCAATGGAGTGAAACAAGACTGTGTGCTTGCTCCCAGGCTTTTTACCAAGATGGTTTCAGCCATGTTTTCAAATTCCTTCAATGAGGATAAACATGGAAACAAAGTTAGCTACTACACTGATGGTTAAATTCTTCAACTTAAAAAAGCCACAAGCCAAAACTAAAGTGGAGGGAATGTTGGTGCAAGGTTTTTTTTGTCTGCAGATAAATCTGCACTCAATGCAACATTTATAGCAGAGATACAACAAAGTATGGATCAATTTTCTGCTGCTTGTGCTAATCTTGGCCTAATAATTAACACCAAGAAAACCCAGGTACTACCATCTGCCAATACCACACCATCCATATTTGGAATCATCAGCTACAACAAAAGGTGTAAGTTTGAATACTGTGCACAAATTCACTTAACTTGACAATATACTTTCTAGGGATGTACACATTGATAATGAGATTGATAGACACATTGCAAAAGGTAACCCAATATTTGGGAGGATCCAAAGGAAAGTGTGGGAGAGAAGAGGTATTAGATTTACTATAAAACTGAAGGTCTACAGGGCCAATGTGTTGACTTCATTGTTGTAATTCTGTGAAACCTGGACAGTATATAAGCACCATTCCAGGAAACTAAATGGTTTCCATTTGAATTCTTGGGAGATTCTGAAAAATCTCTTGGCAAGAAAAGATACCAGATACTGCGATACTTTCTTGAACTAAACTACCAAGCATTGAAACTACTTCTGAAAGTGCAATTCCATTGGGCTGGTTTGAATGCAGAATGTACACTTGCCAAAAAGTCTGTTTTATGAAAATCTCACACAAGTTAAATACTCACAAGGTAGTCAGAAAAAGTGATATAAGGACAAAGTCTCTTGTAAGAATTATAGAATCAATATGAGAGATACTGATAAAAGACCACCCAGTACAATATGTCCTCAGAGAAGGTGCTGTCCTCTATGAGCAGAGCAGAACTGAATTAGCTCAGAAGAAACCCAGGATGCTCAGAGAATCCACCCCAAATGTTCATAGGGACTTTCCCTGTCTTATCTGGGGCAGGGCATTTCAAGCTCATATTGATCTGAGCAGTAACAGTCAGACACACTATAACTTCACTCTAACATAGTGATGTCATTTTGATACTCTTTTAGAACTAAGGACAACAACCTAACCCAACCTAACAAAATTGTCCACATGATTACTTTAACCTTTCTTCTGAAGTTTAACTTCTGAAATTATTTCCCCTTTATCTTCAGGATATTACTGCCTCTTTCATTCTTTATGCATAAACAAAACATATACTTTTGCTCAGATTATTTATATTGCCTAGAGTCATATACCCTCCTTTTCCTTTCTCCTGGCCAAACTTTGGCACCCATCTTTATTTGTTGAATTCCCAACTATTCTTCAAAATTCAGTTGAGATGGCAATTTTTCCCTCATGAAGCTTTATACTCCTATCCACATTCCTTTAACTAGAAGTTATCCCTTTCTCCTATTCACTGTCTTGTGAACTTCCTTACAGAATCACTGTATGATTTTAAGCAGTATGTAAATAATAGTTATGTTAACTCTGATCATATTATAGTTCTTAAAAATTTGAATTTTTATTTTCTATTTCAGTAGTGTCAAATTCAAATAGAAATGGGCTATTAACCATACATCAATTATTACTGGGGAAACAACTACTGACTTAGAAGAACCCATATAATTATTATCTTTATTCTATTATATTTTATTAAATATTTCCCAATTATTTTTAATCTATTTTGGGTCACTCATATTTAACACCTCCAGTCTCTTATAATTATTATGTCAACTCTTCTACAAATATATGAGTTCTTTGAAAGTAGACATATCATTTTTCATATTTGTATCATTCAAATTCCAAATATAGTTCCATTCATATAGTATGGTGCCAAAAATGATAGTTTGTGGAAATGCTCAGAAGACTATGTCTTGTTTTTTCAAGTAGTTTATGGAATTGCATAAAATACATAAAAATGCCCAGAGGCTATCTATTCTAACCTAAAACCTCAATATAATCCCTACTCAAACATACCTGAGAAGACTCCAGCATTCTCAATTCATGTTTTCTCTCAAGACTCAGGGATTCCAAAATAGGTAAAGGTATGGGTAAAGGGTATAAATCCTACCATAGATGGTATCCTGTCCTTCTTGTATTCCCTGCTTAAACCCTCACCTCTTCCCATACATACATTAACTTGTAAGCTTCTTGCAAATAGGAACTGTCTGGTTTTGTATGTGTGTGTGTGTGTGTGTGGCGATCCTCAGCATTTAGCACGGTGCTTCACACATAATAAGCATTTTGTGTGTGTGTGTATATGTGTGTGTGTGTGTGTGTGTGTGTGTGTGTGTGAGATCCATTCATTTATTCATTAATTTATTATTCATTCATAGTTGTAGCTATCCAGAATTCAAGAACCCATTATCTTTGCAGGTAGCTCATTATACTAACTATTGGAAAGTTTAAAGTTATCAAGTCTAAATATATTTCTTTATAGCTTCTACCAGAAGCTCCTTATTCTCTCTTCAGGAACAAGAGGTAACAAGTCTAATTTCTCCAGCTCAATTAAATACTAACCTCCCATAAAACCCTGTCCCTCATCAAATTTCCTTTTGTTCAAGATTAATGTATCTAGTTCATATTCTTCTTCTAAACCTTCACCAGATTTTCATTGTCTTTCCTAAACTGTTTGATCTAAAACCAAATCAGATAGTCCAGGTGTGATCTGACCAAGTCACAAAACAGTAAGAGTATCATCTCCTTATACTAGGAAACTATACCTCGCATAATAAATAAATTCATTATATTTGACTTCTCCACCACATTGCTTACTCATATTCCAAATTAAATCCACTAAATCCCCCAAAACTACAAGAGTCAATCTTTAGCTAACATATTTGCCTATTTGGTAGCTGTGAAGTTGATTCTTTGAATTTAAATTTAAGACTCTTCATTTGTCCCTATAAAATGCCATCTTATTAGATTCAGACTAATATTCAAGTCTACAAGATTTTTTTTGTCTTTACTATAACATTTAGTGTGCCATCTAATCATTCCATATTTGTCTCAATATCATGTGCTTGGAGACACAAGAACTGAGAGACATAGCTTTCAAGCAATGCAGAATCACTATTACTCTAAGATCCTAACTCATTTTTTCTTGGTTAATGCCTGTATCCTATAATAAACATATGATAAACACTAAGCATAGCAAAATATGATAACAATTTTCTCTATTCACCTTATGGCAGAAGGTCATGTAAAATTTCTATGTTAATCATAAGAACAGCATTGTTAACCTCGAAATGTCAGTGATTAGGGCTAAAATGGCTAATTTCAATATTCTACATCTGATCTTGAAAATGGAGTACTCACAAAATATAAGAAGAGTATAATATAACCTTGAAAAAAACTACTCATTCTTAGTAGTCAAAGTAGAAGGGCATTTATAAATGCATATACAACAGGAACATAATGATATCAACATACACATGCATACATTAACATACATAAATACACATCTCATTTGGGAATTTAGTGTGTAAAATTTTTAGTAAAATACTTCCTAAGAGCTTTATTGTTATAGTATTACTGATAAGTTATATTATGGGAGGCAGATTTAATGTATCTCTTTATTTTTCACAATCATATTAAATGAATTTTATATTTTTGATCACTTCTTTTGCATAGTTTCCCACTATGGTAACCATTTTTGAAGGCTGTTTACATTTCACAAATTTCTGAATTGAATGGTGTTATTTTAACAAAATCATTGCTTTGAAACATATATCTAAGCATTTGTTTTCTCTTTGACATGACTTTGATGACTCATCCAGTTTGACAAGGAACTCGGCTTTTAAGCTCTTTAGTTTCCATCAAGAACAAAATAAAATAAGACTTGAACAGCATGTACTATTGAAATAAAATAGCATAAGTCATTGTATTGTAAGAAAAGTAAAGATTTGTAATGGACAAAATTAGCTAATGGAACAGTGTCTTTAATTCAATCATTGCTTTCATTACAAACTGCCCAAAATTAATTTAAATATTCTTTGGCCACTGACTTTAATATATTAAAAAATAGTTCCATATTAGATGCATTATTTATTTCTACTATCTTGAGAAAGATTATGCTAATATACATATAATAAACCTGGCAACAATAGAAGAGTCCTGTAATTGTGAAGTAAATTCAAGGAGGCTGCTTTGAGGATGAGAACTAACAGTGTCTTCATTTTGATTAGCTTACCTTTTCAAGTGTTCTGCTAGGAACCTCCATCACACAAATAGAGGCAAGAACTTTATTATCATCACTATAGCAACTGCAGGGAATTTTATTTCAAAACAGTTGGCTACCTGAAAATTTTCTCAGGGTAGAAAAAAACAACAAATGATATGGACATTTAAATTTATTTTTATTTTTGCCCACTTTGCAGGATTCCAAAGACAAGAGTAGTACACTTTCTCATAAAACAACAAAGAGCCACGGTTTGAAATTAAATACTTCTTTAATAAAATAGTATTATGCTAAAAAAGAATAAAAACACACTATATGTTATTCTTAAACTTGAATTTTATTTTTTATGGAATAAGAAATCCAAAACTTATTAGGTTTCTTTTTAATCAAAACATATATTGTGAAATTCCTTTAAGTTAGTTATATTTTTTTATATTTAAAAATGTGAACTTTTAATTTAATGTAAAAATAGTGTTTTCATATAATCATGCAAACCAGTCAATAAACATTTTTTTTAATTTTTAAATTGAACAGAAATGTACATTGGATTCTAATTCAAGTACAATAATAAATATTTTCCCACAAAAAGGTAACATCTTCTTAACTGAATTATTTTATTTTAAATTGATAATCCTTATTCATTAGATGCTGCATTTAAAATAGACTGGTCTGTATCACATGTGAAACTGTTCCTTTTACTCATGTAGCTATAACTCCACCAAATTTTCATATTTAATGGAGTGCTAATCTATGAACTTCCATACATATTCAACAGAGAATATGCATAATACTCCTGAAGACTTTATCTTTTTTATTTTGTTTAAGATACTCATGTACCTCTTAGGTTAGCTATTTTTTATCAGCCATTCTTATTTCCAGACTTGTTTATTCCATTTAGTAGTAATATATGTCTTCAATGATATATTTTAATAATGGAAGGTTTAGAATCAAATGTTTCCTATGACACATATTAGATAAGTGATTTTAAATCTTTTAAGTTTTCCAAGCCTTAGTTTCTTAATCAGAAAAGTAGATATAAAAATACTTGCACTACCTATATCATGTATAAAATAAGACAAGTTAATTTGCAAAATACTTTTCAAACCTTCAAAGTTCAAAGTTTTCAAAGTGCAATGTAAATATCAGTAGTGGTATTAGCAGATTATTTTAAAATTGGTTTTACTATTTCTTACATTCAGATCATCATTGCTAGCATGTTAAACTATTGGAACAAAAATTAAAATAACTCCAAGCTATCACCTCACACTTACCAGATTAGTTAATATTACAAAAGAGGAAAGTGATACATGGTAGAGTGGATATTGGAAAATTGAGACACTAATGCATTGCTGGTGGAATTATAAATTGATCCATACATTCTAGAGAGCCGTTTGGAATTATGCTCCAAAAGGCTATAAAACTATGCCCTATGATCTAGCAATAACAATAGTAGGTCTGAAAGAGATAAAAAGAAAGATGGGGAAGAGGACCTATTTGTACAAAAATATTTATAGCAACTCTTTTTTTGTGGCAGTTAAGAATTGGAATTGCATTAATTGGGGAGTAGATGAAGAACTTGTGGTATGTGAATTAATCTAATTTTATTGTGCTCTAAGAAATGAATAGCAGGATGATTTCAGGAAAAAAAATGTGGAAAGACTTACATGAACTTAAACAAAGTGAAGTGAGCAAAACCAGGAGAACATTGTACACAATAAAAGCAATATTTTAAATGAAGAACTATGAATATTTTCTGCAATACAATGATTCAAGAAAATCCCAAGGATTCACGATGAAAAATACTATCCACTTCAGAGAATTGATGTTATCTAAATACAGACAAAAGCAAATTATTTTCATTCTTTGTCTTTCTTTTCATTTTTATTCTTTTCCTTCTTTCATTCCTTTGTTCCTTCTTTCTCTTTCTTCTTTTTGTGTCCTCTTGAACAAAATGACTAATATAAAAAATTTTACATGAGTTCTTACATATAATTTATATCAGACTGCTTATCATTTCAGGGATGAGGGGAGACGAAAGAACAAAGGATAAAATTTGGAAAAAAAACTTTTTTTTGGCTGAGTCAATTGGGGTTAAATGACTTGCCCAGGGTCACACAGCCAGGAAGTATTAAGTATCCGAGATCAAATTTGAACTCAGGTCCTCCTGACTTCAGGGCTGATGCTCTATCCACTGCATCACCAAGGTGCCCTGGCAACAAAAACTTTATAGTAATGTTAAAAAAATTTTTACACATGTACCTGGGGAAAAATAAAGTATTATCTTAAGAAATAGTTCTTCTATATACTCTGCTTGACATTAGTTTATAGAGAAAGCTTTCACTCCACAATTAGAATTAAGCTTTAAAATACAAAAACCTAGAGAGAAGGGACACATGGACTTGAATACAAACTAAGATGTAAATGATTAACATATTTTTCTTGAGTTTATGTTTAAGGAAGAGAAAACTATAAAGATGAAAGAAGCGATTGAGTCCTTGAAGAATAGCTATGATGTTTCCTAAAGTAAGATGATACAAAAATTTTGGAAATACAAAAGATAAACTTGGTTTACTTCATAGTTTTAAATAGATATGGTCTTGATAGGCTTCAAATCAGTAATGAATATAATACACCTACTGATGGAGTTAATGCAGCTCCCAAAATATATATATCCTAGCATAAGGGAGCAGCAGCCCAAGCTTAGGAAAAATCAAATTCATTATTCATGTAAAAAGACCTCTACATTCACTGTAAATTTCAACTTCTGTTAAGAAATGCACTACTGGTCTTTACATATGCAACAGAGACTGCAAGCTTGAATGACTATAATAATCATGAAATTAATATTTCCTTTTACCCCAAAAGTTTTCAACTGGGGCATTTGAGGATTTTGACCATCTAAAAATCAAAACAAATAATGTCCAACTTGACTTAGTGCCTGAAATCCCAATTCACATCAGTGTTTTCAAGAGCAGCATATATGTTCTGTGGACAAATATGTAAAATCATAATATGTCCAGTGACATTTAGGTCATAAGTACACATATAGTTTGGAAAATTAACTCAACCATCCATCAATTAAATTGCATAATATATATTCTATCACTAGTTAGATGCTGATGCTAGTCTCCAACCCATTAGGGGTTGGAGCATTAGGATAGAGAAGTGCTTCTCAAACTTTTATTCTCAGTATCTTCATGTTGTTAAAAAACTATCAAGGATCTGTTCAAAGAGTTTTTGTTCACATGGGTTATATTTATAGCAATTTACTATATTAGAAATAAAAAATGATTTTGAATTTGTAGACCTTCTGAAAGGGTTTCAGAGACCCCAACAATTCTTTGGATTACACTTTGAGGACCACTGGGATAGAGCAACACTTGATTGCTATTTGCTTAGCATTTCTTAAGTAGAAATGTTTTTACAGAAGTAATATGTCTTATGTGTTTTTTTTCCTTTTATTTTCTTTCTGGAGAATTTTTTTTGACAGCTCAACTGATTGGGGGCTGATAGTTTTGTGGGGTTTTTTTTGTATTTTTAAGGGTACTTCTTGTAATAAGCTAGCGTAGGTGGAAAGCACACCTTACAAGAAAATTATAGCCCTTCAACTGATTCTAATCATATTAATGGAGGGATAAGAAAAAAAGAAGATATATTATTTAAACATTATGTAAATTATGAAGAAAGTTAACATGCCACAAACTTATAAGTAGTGACATGGTTGAGCTGATTTATATGATCATTTTAGACATTTAATCCTTCTGGGATAATGTATATGACTTAAGAAAATGACTACATGCTTTCAAGTGTTTTTTTTCTTTTCAATAAGAAATACCAAAAAAATTCAATCTTTATTTTAAATATTTTTATTCAGGATATTATTATCCTGGAGTCATGAACAAGTAAAAGAAAGTTATTCCCCTTATCACAAAATGCCTTAAGTAAGAACTGTTAGGAGAAACATGATCCTCTATTGAGTAGATCTTGACTTTAAATTGATAGGACTATATCAGAGATAGTAGGATGAGATTATTAGTAGTATATCAGATAATTCCTAGTCCTTCATTTTTCTAGAAGAATGTTGAAGAGGAATTTTTTTATTCTTATAAGTCAAAACTACCATTAAATGCCATTGAATTCTTCCATATCCTTACTACCATGCAGAAGTAATGGTCATTAGCCATAGACCTTATTATCATGATAGAATTCTTTACATTGTAAATTTTATTCCACTTAGATGTCTTTCTTTTATCCTGTGTTTGAAGGTTTATATAACTATGAATTATTTTCTAATTAGTGATTAGTTATTGTTTCATATAAAATCAATTTCTGTTTTTATTTCCCTGGAAATGGTAAGGCAATGTCTAGTTGTATGTAATTTTTATTCCTTTTATTTATCTCAAAAGGCATTAAAAATTCCTAACATATCAGTGCTATATGTTGCTACATTCTGCCAAATAACAATAGGTAGTGAGAAATTACTAGATCTCCTTAACTCAATGTTTACTACTATGTGGTAATTCCACATTACTAGATATATGCACAAGTATTAATATGACATCTGGGATCCTCCAGGAACTTTTTCTTGACAAAAGGTGTGCCACAAGTTAATGGAACATTGGGTTTATTTGACTTTGGGCAAACTTCATTTTTATCATTACACATATGAAAGAAGATACAGTAATACTTTGAATTTGTAGAGCACTTTGAAAAATTATTTTCAAATGCTTTCTGTCATTATCTCATTTTATTCTCATAGTATATAGAAAGGCATTGCCATCTACATTTTGGTTATCCAGAAATTAAGACACTAATTTGAAATAGCTTAGCCCGAGTCATAAATCTATAAATTGCAGAACTAGAACTAGCTCTCCTGATTCTCATTCTAGTATTTCTAGTAGTTTCTCCCCACCACTACCACCACATTACATCAGGCTGCCTCTAGTCACAACTGATCAAAAAGCCACATGGCTGGATTTAAAAAAATGTCTATCCAATTCAAATAACCTCTTCACATACTGAAATTTCAAAGGAAGACCAGAAAGATTTTTAAAAACATGTAATTTATTTTTGTACTACCTTAGAGGCCAGAGGATTAATAAACCATTCTTCTCTATAAGTATTAGATGCACCCCAACTCATTACTGTGTATTTGCACAATTTGTTCCCTCCTGGGATTGTCGTTGTGGCCCTTCACAGTTTGTACTAGAAATAGTAGTAGTAAATAAAATGAAGTACCTACAATTTTTAAATTTAAAATTTTTTTGATTTTTATTTTTGTACTAGTGGTTGCTTTCTAACAAAGTTCCACTCCAGTACTTCATCATAGCATGAAGGTAAAACTGGGTTAAGCTATGTCAGCTTACCATGCTGGTATTGTAATTATTGCAACAGACTACTTTCCAAGGATCAGGCCAGGTAAGTATGGAGAGGTTCAGCTGCAACAGAAGGTTAGTAATGAATTTTTAGATTATGCAACATATGAAATAAATGAAAAAATGCAAAATAGCACTCTATCTTGTGTAGCCATCTTTCACATCTATAATGAAGATGGTGGAAAAGTTTAGAAAAATGTTTGACATTAGGATTTTCTTATATAATTATTTGTATTTCATGGGTTGATTTAATTCTAAGATGGACATGAGTTTAAAATTTTAGTGGTTAAATTCAGATAGCAATTTTTTTTCTATGCAATGCAGATTTAAACAATTACTTATAATTCACATATTTCCCCAATATTGAGTGCAACCAAAACACCCGAGATGTATATTCTTTCTCAAATTTATTGGTCTAATTTCAATGACTCACAGAGATGATGTGTTAGGGTCATCTTGGACTTGATAATAGGATGAATCTGATATAATAGGGAAAAATATAATGAGATGAGATCCAGAAGAGCCAGCTTTAACTCTGTCATGCTTTCAGCCATGTTTAGCATTTTTAATGCTAATTTTAAGCATTGATCATGGCATTACATTATATTAGTAGTAAATTTAGGATTCAAGAAGTAGAAACGAAGATAGAGGATGCTCAAACAATTCTTATAAGCTGAGTTAAATATCAAATAAGCTGTTGTTGCTCTATGTGCCAAATCTTTCTTCACAGAACAATGAAAAATTATTACCAGAGTAAATGAATCATATCACTCTTGGTATTTTTTATTATAAATGAAATCAGAAGATATATGTATATTGTATTTAAATAAAAGATTGATTCACAAGTGCTCAATTAAAATTTATGGAATCAAGTTCTCTTGTCTAAAGGCAAGATAAAATTTTTGGTCATTGCCATTTTTGGATACCCAAGATGAGTAATAATAATTAAAAAACAACACCAGGAAGGTAATTGTACATTATGTACTAATATTTACTATAGGGAATGAGGTGGTAGAAAAAATGCTGTGAAGAATTGGGTGACATCAATGAAAAGTAAGCATTACAGTAAAATGAAAAAAGTATCTTTGAAAAAATGGTTCAGGAGTTACAAAAGTTTTCATATCTATATTTTATGGAATGAGTCAGAAGTCACTGCAAATGATATATAAACAAAATAAAAAATAATTCCTTATATTTTGACCATTAAGAAGTAAGTGACTGGTTGATTATAGGTGAGTCATTTCTGAATAGGTAATCTCTGTATCAACAAAGTGTTACAAGAAAGATAAAAAGTTCCAAATTAGAAAAAAATCAAAATAAGGACATATATTGCATAATTATGTACAATTAAATCTATCTAAATAGGTTAAGAATCTTAAAGAATGGGGAATAAATAAAAGAAAAGACATTGGAAAAGACATTTACTATTTTTAAGGAAATTTAATCAAAACAAATAAATTATCACAATGAGAAACCCAAGAGAGCATATATAGAAACTTTATCTCAGAAAGTAAAAACTTATTATTTTTGTCATTGAGAGATATATGACAATCAAGGATTGTGGGTTCTAAATATAAAATTTGGTATTATGTTAAGTTCTGGCATTTTTTTATTTTGTGAGAGCAGATTTTATTTATGGAAGCTCCATAGACAAAGTCCAAGGCAGCTAGAGAATAAAGTGACTTCAATATTGAATGAAGGGGAAATTACAGGACTCCTACAAAAGGATATTTCTATCAATAGAATAAAGAAAGCAGAGTAGCTAAACAGAGGTGAACTGCAGGAATGGTCCAAAGCAGCAATTTATGAATGTACTGACCTTTCTCCTAATTTGGGATTTATAGGGGAAAAAACATAAAAGCATGGAGAAGCAAGGCTCCCATATCAGGCATTTGAAATGAGTCTCATAACATAATCACAGTGATGTTTTAGAATGTTGGAAAGATGAAGGATATTTTGTGCCACAATGGAATAGTGGACATTTCTCCAAATGTGTATTGGTATTTTTCAGATGTTATTCATGTTCCTCAGGGAATTTTTTTTTTGTACTTGGTGGTGCTAATTTCCCTCAGGTTTGGAGTAAAGAGAATAATGAAATAATTTGGCTGTGGTAGATAGTATGAAAAGGTCATCAAAAACTATCATTGAATGAATGGAAGGATGGAATGAATAAATGGAGGGAAAGTATTTATTTAGTGCCTACTATGTGCCAGGGATTGGGAATATAAATGCAAAAACTCAAAAGTTTTTCCCCCAAGATGTCAGCATTGTAATGAAGGGAGATAAATTATATAGGGAAGTAATAGTCAGAGATGGGAGTTTTGTCCTAGGTACTCACAGGTTAGTGAAAAGTGGCTGCTACATCATTTTCTGAAGCAGCAATAGTATATATTTGATTTCTTTCATAGAGCAAAGTAAAGTGAATATGTCTGCACACATGTGTATATGTATAGGAAAGCATTACATATCTTACAGGAAGCTGTGTGACACTGGGCAAATCATTTAATCCCTTACAACTTTATTTTCCTCTTCTAAAAAACAAGCAGCATAATAACTTAATTCACAAAGTTGTCAGAATATTGTGAGAACACATGCAAAGAACTTTGTGAATCTTGAAGCTCTATTATGAATGTTAGTGATAATGATGGTGATGGTGGTGACATGGAAGTAAATCCAGTTATCAAAATAACTGAGTAAAATATGGTTCTATATGCATATATGTGTATTCATGTATGTATGTAATTACATACATGATGTAAATGTTGTAAATGTGTATGTATTTATCCATTCTTGAACTGAGATTGGGAATAATAATGAGGAACAAAGAATAATTAAATAGGAAAAAACATAACTATCAACAAAACAATAATAATAATAAACCTTTCCTTGTGATTGAATCTTTATAAAACTGAAGAGAATAATAAGAGATTAACCAAAATTTTTTGCTTGTTTATTTGTACTTCAAGATGCCCTCACACTATACTGCAATAATTCAAAGATTTAGCATGGCTTACTACTGAAATATTATAGAGGATATAATGGAAAAGAATTATTTCATGAGATCTCAGGAGAGCCAGGATTATAGGTAGTATCTATGAAGTAAAAACATTCAAAACTCTAGAGAAAGTGGTGTAAAGCACTGGATGCCAAGTGAACTGTCCCCAAGGAATCCAAGATCTGCACCATTTTGGGCAGAGTCAGAAATGGTAGTCTCATAGCTTCCAATGTTTGAGTAGAGAATGTGTAGGTTCAGCTACAGTTTGATTCTGTGCTGAATTTGTAGTTCCTCATTGAAATGCCATAAGAGTTATTAGTTCATTAAGGTTTTGGAGAGATAGGAACTGAAAATGTGTCAGTTTGACTATACAACTTGCCTAGCTGTATAAAAGAGTTCTTCACTTCACAGATCTTTTCTTCCAAAATCTTCAAGCACTATGATAATAAAAAATTATAAAAATAATAGTTAACATTTATATAACTCTTCAAAGTTTTCAAAGCACTTTACAATATTCCTACTAAAATAATAGCTAATATTATAATTATTGTTTCATTTGATACAACAAGTTTTGGAGGTTGATGCTGTTATTATACTTATTTTCACTTCATAGACAAAGGAAGAATGAAAAAAAAAAAAGAAAGAGAAATAATAGCCATCATTTAAAGTAAATAGATGTAACTAAACAAGGGAGGGCATGTTCACAAAATATAAAGTAAGTAATTCTGATAATTTGAAGTAGAAAAGTTTGTTTTCCCCTCAGATAAAATTAATGCAAGTAAGATACAAAGGGAAACAATTATGTGGGGAAAATCTTTGTACCAAAAATCTCAAAAAGTCTGATATTCAAGATAAATAGACAAATAACAGAGTATATGCAATCAAAAGCCATTCCATAACAGTCAGTAGTCAAAAGACATTAATAAATCATTCTCCAAAGAACTGCAAACTATTCTCAATCATAGGATTACTCCAAATATATGAAAGAATATATTCCTATATGGTCTTCTAATATGTGAAAGAATACATCAAATCACTAATAAGAGAAATGCAATAGTGAAACACAAATTAAAAATCCAAAATATGTCCAAGGAGTTGTGAAAAGATAATATGTGAAAATACTTTTGGTGGCATTATGAATTATTTTTGTCATTGTTAAGTTAGTTCAGTTGTTTCCAAATCTCCGTGAACTCATTTGATGTTTTTGGTATGGAATGGCTTGCCATTTTCTTCTCCAGCTCATTTCAGAGATGAGAAAATTGATTTAAACAGGATTGAGTGACTTGCCCAGTCACATAGCTAGTAAGTGTCTGGGGATAGATTTGAACTCAGGAAGGTGAATCTTCCTGACTGTAGGCTGGACATTCGATCTACTGTACTATGTTACTACCCTGAATGAATTGGTTCAACGATTTTGAAAATAAATTTGGAATCATGTGAAGAATGTGACTAAAATATCAACATCCTTTGATTCAGAAAACCTATTACAACATCAACCTTTTCATTTTTCCTGTTGTGTTGATTAAGGTTTGCCAAACTCTTTTCCTTCTTTAAATCTGTATTCTCTTTTAAGGGGTGGTTTCCTGTGAAGGAGAAAGTGAATGATAAGTCTAGGAAATTTTGGTGATTTAAAATTGACAAATATTTTAAAATGTTTTTTTAAAGTAAATGTAGGACATTGCACATTATTTAGGACCCGAGAGCTGAAGTTCAATGATCCGGATTCAGTCCTTGTGGTCCATCTCTACTAACACAGTAATTTCTCAAACTCCACATCAACTTCAAACCTTTCTGAATATAAGAATTTGACATGTCTTTCTAAGGCTCCCTTTTCCTGTTTCCTGCTCTATACTTCAAAACTTTCACAGGCAGTAAGGCTTATTGAACAATTGAACAGAAGAACAGGCTTATTAATTAAAGGGATAAAACAAAAGAAAGCAATACATGGAATCTCCCTTTCCTTGAACTTCTTTGTCTCTGAAAAGCTATCTCAGACTACACATAGAAGTGCTATATGTGCTTTTTTATACCTTCCATTGACTTCCAGACTAAACAACCTTCAGTACACACACACACACACACACACACACACACACACACACTCACTCACTCACACATACACATCTCTTTGTGTAAGAAAATCCACAATCTTTACCAAACAATTAAAAAAGCCCTTTCAAGCAAATGTCATCAAAAATGATCAGTTCTGTATATAAAGTTATTTTCATAATTTGGGTAATCTGTTACCGAGAAAGCCTTAGAGAGATTAACCCTATATAGCATAGATCTTCTTTGTTTCCTGTGCATGGAAAAACTGGTTTTCTTGTTTGAATTGAATAACTTAAAGATTATTTGTTCCTTTTACTTAATAATAATTGTTCAGTTTACTTACCTCTCCTAACTTCAAAATCACAAGTATCTAAGCAAAATTCACCTAAATGCCCAAACCATTCACAGAAACTAAACATAAAAAAGAGCCTAAAATATAGAAAAGATGTATGAAGTATTCTTCTTTCTTTTCCCTTCTCTTCTGTCTTCAAAGCATTTCACTTCATTTGGTAAATGAATGAAGTTATACTACACATCAACTCTTTTTCTTCCATGCTAAGAATATAACAAAAGTAATGTAGTTTGAAAGAAGCAGAATAGTATAATGGCACATAAGAAGGGATAGGATAAGAAGGAGGGAGAGGAAGAGGAAAAAGAGGAAGATGAAGGAGGAGGGAAGGGATGAGGAAGGGAAAAGGAGGAGAAGGAAGAGGAAGAAAAGAGGATGTGGGGAAGAAGAGGATGGAGAGAATGAAGAGGAGAGAGTGGGGAAATGAAGGAGAGAGAAAAGGAGGGGGGAGGATGGTAAAGAGGAAGAAGAGGAAGAAGAAGAGGGAGGGTGGAGAAAAGAAGAATGTGACTCCTCCAAAAAAACCAAAACCCTATTTCTTCAGCTGGGGTATACAAAGACAAACAAATGGCAACTTGTAGGAAAATGGCAAGGGACAAGGTCCAAGTCATGAAATTTCTAGAAGTTCTAGATGGTTGGAATGAAGAACAGATTTCAGGGGAATGAGGTGAAAGAAGACTGGAAAGGAATATCAGTCAGTCAATCAAGTGAGCAAAAAATTTATTAAATGCCCACTAGCACTGTCCTATACTCTGGAAATATAAATACATAAAAATTAAATATTCCTTATATTTAAAAAGCTTAAATTCTATTTGTGAAGATCACAAGCAAATAGGTGAACATCTATGGAATACATATGAAGAAGGTACCAGTAATTTGAAAAGGGGAAACTATTTGTATATACCAGTAAGAGCTTTATGAAGAAAATGATCCTTCAACTGAGTCAAAGAAAAGTAGGGATTCTAAGAAGTGAAAATGATGAGGGAATGCATTCTAGATAAGGAGGATCACTAGTGAAAATGCATGGAGAAATGCATGGAAGTAGAAGATATAGTATGCATGTACCATATATTATGTATGCATGCATGATAGTATACATGTCATATATGAATATAAACACACCTAAATATGCATGTGTATACATGAGTTGATATGTATATCATCATCACAAATCATCATCATACATCATCACAAAATAATTATAACCTTTATTATTACTAACTTACTATTTTGAACTGGTCATCAATTTTTATATAATGGGTCTTTATCTATAACCTTGTTTTAAATCAAATGAATTGTTTTATTTTGTTTTGTTTTTTTGTAGGAGTCACCTATTTAAAAAAAAAATCTCCACAGTTGCTGATGTCTGTTTTTATTCTGAAGGAGTATGGTATGGTAGTTTGAAACAGCTGATATTTAATCCACATTTTAGATGATACAACCACCAGCTTCTGAAGTTGCACTCACTATTCCAGTGATTCGCCTTATAGAAAACCTATGATACCTGTGTAAATTTCCCTAAGCAGTCTCCATGTGACTATCATAGACATAGCTGAAGCCTTTCATTATGCTTTCCATGTTTATAGGGGAATTAGTTCTCTTAGTTCATTTTCCTGAAAAGCATTTATTCAGAATCAGAAATTTGTTTACACAATTTTATTTGATCCATTTCTTTTCCTCTCCAAAAGGTTTACTTTAAAAAAAAAATTGATAGTAAATACAACATGATTACTTTATAAAGTCATAAAATCAGCTGAAAGAGGATATAATGATAAGCAATAATCACCAGAAAGCCACCTCATTATGAATGTTTTAGCATTTTATAGGGGTTTTGCCTAAGGCATAGCCAAGGGTTTCATTTATTTCAAAAGGATAAAGACAAGGGAATCTGCACATTACATATTAAATAATATTATGCAATCATGGTATAGAGGGGTGCAAAATTTATATTCTCCTGTACATTCTCTCTAACCTGATGAAGCTTTTTGGTGACCACAGGGACACCATTAGCCACTGTATTCTGTAAATCTAACAGAAGCTCATGGCAAAGAGCAGACGATTGCCTACATCTTTGCAACAACACCTGATTTCCATATGACAAGACATTTACTATTATCTGTTATTTTTTTAATTGCAAAGCTGATGAGTTTAAGTCAACATATTTCCTTACTGCTCCTTCTGCTTGTCAGCTGTAGCTGGATTGATAAAATGCAAATGAACAAATCATTAACGAGTACTGGTTATGAATCTCTCAGGCAGTTCAGGACCCTATCAAATCCTGCACCTATTACTTTGTGTGATTGATGTACTATTGTAAGTGATTGTTCCTGATCTTATTAAATCTTATTGATTTTTCCCAGTTTCTATTTTATGCAGGACCAGGCTTGGACTATTATGAATGTTGCTGAACACTGTTAATCAAGCTTACACAGCTATTTTGATGGCAAACAATTAGAACTCTGCAGCTATACCTTGCAATTAGCTTCAGGGATATGGACCTCAGCACCGTAATAATGAAAGAGACCTCCTTCAAGCAAGGTAATGAGATTTACAATTATGACCCCAAATAACCTCTGAGAAATAACCAATCTACAAACTTAGATGTATTTATCAATAATGTGTTCTCTTTTTTATGAAAATGTATTTTTAATTTTTTCCTAACAAAATCATTGTTTCTTATAGTACACAGCATTGCAAACAAAACTCAAAAAAGAGTTTAAATGTCTTCATTGTTTGAAATTAATGTGTTATTAAAAGTATTCTTCAGTGATGAACTACAGAAACAAAGCAGAAATTCTAAATACCAGCAAGTAATATTAAAGTATGTATATGTGATAATCATTTGTGAATTTGATATTTTAATAATATTTGATGCTAAGCATGGATGTAAGTAGCATGTAGCATGTAAATAAAAATGCTATTTGGAAAAAAGAGTTAATACTCATACATGCTATTAGATGATATTTTGATATCATTCAAATTTCATCTGTCAAAAATAAACAAATAAATAAAAGGATCAGCTTTTACAAGGATTCACCATAATCTAGGAATAAATTATAAATATCCTAGATAGAGCAACAGAAGTCATGGTTCTTCTCTAGTTTTCTATAGTTTCAAACATCTTCCCATCTTGATTTTTGAGGTAACTTTATTGAATGCAATATAACACAAGGAGATCACCCTCCTCTCCACATTAAAATATCTCTTTATTTTCACTTATTCTTTTTTTCTTCCTTCAGGTATTAGAGGAAGAGGTGTCTTGGTTTTCAATGTTAATTTTCCAATTTTATGTTTTGTTCCATTTCCACCTGAATCCTTTAGGATTATACTCCATCAATTATCCTATTTCTAGCATCTTTTTAGTCTTTTCCACTGCCAGATCAAATAGTTTTTGTTTAGTTTTGAATAAATAAATGAATACATAAATGCAAAGTATTACTTGAAATATAAATACAAATGCAATGAAGAGTCCCTGCCATCAAGGAATGCATATTCCAATGAAGAAAACATGCTTAGAAAAATGATGGCTGGGAAAATATATTTTGAACAAAAAATTACACAGATGGGCATCAATGGCCAGAGGAGAGTAGATCAAAGCAACAAAGCAGCTTTATCAAGAACAAGAGCAGAGTTTATTTGATCACTATGGTCCCACACCTAGAGGGAGCAAGAGTGGAAAGGGTACATGGCTTTCACCTATTTTAACTTTCTGTCTGTCTCTCTGTCTCTCTGTCTCTCTCTCTCTGTCTCTGTCTCTGTCTCTCTCTCTCTCTCTCTCTCTCTCTCTCTCTCTCTCTCTCTTCTCTCTGAATGTGCATGTGTGTCTCTCTTCCACACACATACATGTATATACACACATACAGGTATAAAACATCTACCACTTTTTGAAAATCCTCCCCCACCTGTTTTTCATGACATTCAAAAGTCATGTAGGAAGTGATTCTTCCTACATCTTTCACTTATCTTTATCTGTCTCTTTTGATGTTTTTACCACAAATGTAATTATACTGAAGTTCAAACTTCTTTGTACTATGACTTTATTTTATTTTATTTTTTTACTATTTATTTATTTATTTTTATTTAATAGCCTTTTATTTACAGGATATATACATGGGTAACTTTACAGCATTAACAATTGCCAAACCTCTTGTTCCAATTTTTCACCTCTTACCCCCACCCCTCCCTAGATGGCAGGATGACCAGTAGATGTTAAATATATTAAAATATAAATTAGATACACAATAAGTACACCTGACCAAAACGTTATTTTGCTGTAGAAAAAAGAATCAGACTCTGAAATATTGTACAATTAGCTTGTGAAGGAAATCAAAATGCAGGTGGGCATAAATATAGGGATTGGGAATTCAATGTAATGGTTTTTAGTCATCTCCCAGAGTTCTTTTTCTGGGCATAGCTAGTTCAGTTCATTACTGCTCCATTAGAAATGATTTGGTTGATCTCGTTGCTGAGGATGGCCTGATCCATCAGAACTGGTCATCATCTAGTATTGTTGTTGAAGTATATAATCATCTCCTGGTCCTGCTCATTTCACTCAGCATCAGTTCATGTAAGTCTCTCCAGGCCTTTCTGAAATTATCCTGTTGGTCATTTCTTACAGAACAGTAATATTCCATAATTTTCATACCACAATTTATTCAACCATTCTCCAACTGATGGACATCCATTCAGTTTCCAGTTTTTAGCCACTACAAAAAGGGCTGCCAAAACATTCGTGCACATACAGGTCCCTTTCCCTTCTTTATAATCTCTTTGGGATATAATCCCAGTAGTAACACTGCTGGATCAAAGGGTATGCACAGTTTGATAACTTTTTGAGCATAGTTCCAAACTACTCTCCAAAATGGTTGGATTCGTTCACAACTCCACCAACAATGCATCAATGTCCCAGTTTTCCCGCATCCCCTCCAACAATCATCATTATTTTTTCCTGTCATCTTATGTACTATGACTTTAACTCTTTTTCAGTGTCAACACTTTTAAAAAATATATTTCTATTAAAATTATTTTAACATCAATATCATTTCCCATTTTTTAGTCTTCCTTACCAATCAGCACAACCAAATGTTATAAGAAATGGGAAAGTAAAAGAAATAAACACATTGTTTATATTTAAACATTAATAATATACACCTCATTTCAATTTACATCTATTGCTTTACTGTCTTCTGAAATGACAGTTGATCCCTTCATTGATCACCATGTCAGTGATATTTTTCTTTTATATTTCTGTGGACATCATTTAAATAGTTCTGAGTTCTGTTTACTTTAATCTCTATCAATTCATATAAAGTTCCCCAAATTTCTCTGAGTTCAAATTATTTGTCATTTCTTCTGACATAGATACTATATTTCAATCATGGTCATCTGTTTTCTTTTCCATTTCTTCATTGCTACATAGAAATAAACATATGTGTATATACACACATATGTATATATGTAATATATTTAATGGCTAGCAATAAATGGATAGATTCATTTTTAATCTCCTTTGGTTAAATGCTTGTAATTGTACCACTAAGCCAAACAAATCTATAATTTAGTGACTTCTTGAAATAGATTTTTTTTTCTGAAACAACTGTACTAATTCACATTTCCAGTAATAATGGAATTGCCTAATTTCCCAAAGCCCTTTCAACATTTATCATTTTCATCTTTTTGTCATTTTTGCTAGTCTGATGTGTCTAAAGAGTGTTTAATTTTTATTTTTCTTATTATTAGTGATTTCTGGCATTTTTTCATATAACTGTTGACAGTTTGAATTTTTGTGTGTGAAAACTATCTATTCATACACTTTAAAACTATTCATCTATTAGGGAATTGCTAATATCTAATTAGATTTTTATCAGAGATACCATGAAGATGGCCCCTCTTTTTAGCAGATTCTCTTTTTATTTTGGCTGCATTAACTTTATGAAAAAGCTTCTCAATTTTACATAAAAGAAATTGTAAATTCCTCATTTTATAATCACCTACATATATTGTTTAGTTTAAAATTCCAACTCTTTATTTATTCCTAAATTTTATATAATAGTTTCTACTTTTAACAGCAGGTCTTTTTTTTTCTTTGTTTGTTTTGTCAGAGTTTTTTCTTTGGTAGTTGGAATCCTTGAATTTATTGAGTACTTGTTGATTATGTTTTGCTGCATTCAAATTATGCCTAGATGCTCACTTAATCAATTCCCGTGATTTAGCTTTTTAAAGTTTTTTTAAACATGTATTCAGTAGTTTTGATTATTGCTTTGTTCCCATCTATTCTCATTACTTTATATATAACCTATACAAAAATGTATTCCAAATCCATTTCTTGTCATTCTCTCTCCTGAACTTTATTCCCATCTTTTTACCTTCTGGATATATTTCTTCATAATTACAGAATTTATACAACACATATAAAACCAACCTCTCCATTATACTTCTTAAACCTGCTTCTTTCTCTAACCCCTTATCCCAATAGTCTTGGCCTTGAGGCTCAAAATATTGTATCTACCTTTGATTTCTTTGTTTTCATCAGTCTCACACATAACAAGTTATGTCAAGTTCAATGAATTTTTCCTTGGGAATTTTTCTAACATCTGTCCTTTCCTTCTTTTCCACTTCCACTTTTACCATTCAGTCTTTTCTTTATAAACTTATGCCTTATCCATTGTAATAGATTTCCAAATGTTTTTCCTAAATGTTGGCTTAGCTCTTCCCAACTATCTTATACAAACATCTTTATAACAAGCAGATTCTTGGTTCTAAAACAACATTTTAATAAAACTTTTTTTCAAAAAGAAGTCTATATCACCTGCTTTATCATCCATTCTTTTTTTTTTTAATTTTAGGCAATAGAATTACAGATCCAGGATGGCAGTATAGAAAACTAGTAAGTAATTCCTTGCTACTCACACAGTTGAAAACTGCAATGTAATTTATATTTCGCAAAACTGAAAATTTAGATAATGATAATGTAGTCATTGTAACCTAATTGGTTTATTTCTTATGTGAGACTAGGCTGATTTTTTAGCAAGTAAATTACACTGCCTTTTCAGTCCTCAGTCCTCAATGATCTTTCCATAATCAAACCAGTTCTAACAACTTCAGTGATTTTTTACTGGGTACATATGCAATCTGAGGTCTATAATCTTGTATTAAGGGCCTTATCAAAATCGTCCCTAAACTATCTCTCTGCCCTCATCTCCAACAATTCCCCAATTCAGTCTCTTCTTTACTGTCCTGCTCCACCATTGCTTTGTAAGACTGTGTTATAGCTGAACACTTTACATTATTCCTTGTTTCTATTATTTTTTCTTGATACCTGATGATCTTTTTTAAATTAATATTTTTCAATTACATGTAAAAACAATTTTAACATTATTTTGTTTTTTTTAAATTTGAGCTCCAAATCCTCTCTCCCTTTTATCTACCCTCTTTAAAAAGCAAGCAATTTGATTTAAAGTATTCATGTACTCAGTTAGTATTTGCTACTTCAATATTTATAAAGCTCAAACCATTTGAGATGTAAATGGATGATTTTAAGAGATACCAAAAGATGTGGGCTACTTTGTATATCATAGAACATTATGAATTCTTGGCAATGAAATACAAAGAAATATGTTACCAAAGAAGACATAGGAAGACATATCCCCCTTTACCTCCTTTATTCCTTTGCATAGTTGGAAGATTCATAGATCTGAAAAATCACATATATTTTTAGATGTTTTTGATGCATGACTTGCTTTTACTGATTTTTGCTTTTCTTCCTCTTCCTTTTTTTTTTTCTTTAAAAAGTCTTTGTTATGCTTATATCCCAAAGAGATCTTAAAGAAGTGAAAGGGACATATATGTGCAAGAATGTTTGTGGCAGCCCTCTTTGTAGTGGTCAGAAACTGGAAACTGAGTATATGCCTATCAATTGGAGAATGGCTGAATAAATTATGGTATATGAATGTTTTGGAATATTTTTGTTCTATAAGAAATGACCAGCAGGATGATTTCAGAAAGGCCTGGAGAGACTTACATGAACTGATGCTGAGTGAAATGAGCAGGACCAGGAGATCATTATATACTTCAACAACAATACTATATGATGATCAATTCTGATGGACGTGGCCCTCTTCAATAATGAGATGAACCAAATCAGTTCCAATAGAGCAGTAATGAATTGAACCAGATACATCCAGCGAAAGAACTCTAGGAAATGACTATGAGCTACTACATAGAATTCCCAATCCTTCTATTTTTATTAGCCTGCATTTTTTATTTTCTTCACAGGTTAATTATACACTATTTCAAAGTTTGATTCTTTTTGTTCAGCAAATAACTGTATGGACATGTATACATATATTGTATTTAAGATATACTTTAACATATTTAACATGTATTGGTCAACCTGCCATCTGGGGGAGGGGATGAAGGGAAGGAGGGGGAAATTTGGAACAAAAGGTTTTGCAATTGTCAATGCTGAAAAATTATCCATGCATATACCTTGTAAATAAAAAGCTGTAATAAAAAAGTCTTTGTTATATAAGTTGGTTAATTTTATAGGAAATAAAAGGGGCATGGAAGAGTACTGGAAGAAATGTAGGTCATATAAAAATATAAACTTCTGAAAAAAGACTTTTTTGATGCTCCAAGTCATTATTAATCAGAGAAATGCAAATTAAGACAACTCTAAAATACCACTACACACCTGTCAGATTGGCTAAAATGACAGGAAAAAATGATGATTGTTGGAGGGGATGCGGGAAAACTGGGACATTGATGCATTGTTGGTAGAGTTGTGAACGAATCCAACCATTTTGGAGAGTAGTTTGGAACTATGCTCAAAAAGTTATCAAACTGTGCATACCCTTTGATCCAGCAGTGTTACTACTAGGATTATATCACAAAGAGATTATAAAGAAGGGAAAGGGACCTGTATGTGCACGAATGTTTGTGGCAGCCTTTTTTGTAGTGGCTAGAAAATGGAAACTGAATGGATGCCCATCAGTTGGAGAATGGCTGAATAAATTGTGGTATATGAATATTATGGAATATTACTGTTTTGTAAGAAATGACCAACAGGATGATTTCAGAAAGGCCTGGAGAGACTTACACGAACTGATGCTGAGTGAAATGAGCAGGACCAGGAGATCATTATATACTTCAGCAACAATACTATATGATGACCAGTTCTGATGGACCTGGCCATCCTCAGCAACGAGATCAACCAAATCATTTCCAATGGAGCAGTAATTAACTGAACCAGCTATGCCCAGAGAAAGAACTCTGGGAGATGACTAAAAACCATTACATTGAATTCCCAATCCCTATATTTATGCCCACCTGCATTTTTGATTTCCTTCACAAGCTAATTGTACAATATTTCAGAGTCCGATTCTTTTTCTACAGCAAAATAACGTTTTGGTCATGTATACTTATTGTGTATCTAATTTATATTTTAATGTACTTAACATCTACTGGTCATCCTGCCATCTGGGGGAGGGGATGGGGGGTAAAGGTGAAAAATTGGAACAAGAGGTTTGGCAATTGTTAATGCTGTAAAGTTACCCATGCATATATCCTGTAAATAAAAGGCTATTAAATAAAAAAAAATATTTTTACTTAAAAAAAAAAAGAAAAAAGACTTTTTTGCAAGCTCTCTTCTCAGCAAAAGAATTAGAAATTGAGAGAAGACTGTAAATTGGAGAGTGGCTGAATAAATTGTAGCATGTGATTATGATGACTATGATGGAATATAATTATTTTGTGGGAAATGAAAAGGATGTTCTCAAAAAAAAGCTAGAAAGTCCTCTCTGAGTTCAAGTGAAATAAAATGCACTAGTATAAAGTAGTAGCAATAGTGTACACTGATCACCTATGAATGACTTTGTTATTCTCAGCAACACAATGATCTACAACTACTCTGAAGAATTTATAATAAAAAATGCTATTCATACTCAGAGGAAGAATCAATTGTCTCTGAATACAGATTGCAGCAAACTCTCTTTTTTTAATTTATTTTTCTTAAGAGTTTTTTTTTTGGGGGGGGGAATCTACATTTTCTTTTACAACATGATTTTTTATGAAAATGTTTTGTTTAACTTCACATGTACTTCCTTAATGAAGAGTGGGAGTGAGGAAGAAGAAAGAGAATCTGAAACTCAAAATTTTAAAAACAAAAGTAAAAAATTTTGATTTATAATGGGAGAAAATAAAAATATTAAATATAAAAAAGAATGCTCTGCAAGCAGCAAAAATGGCATTATGGCTCTCTAGAGAATTATTATTATAATATGGGCCACAATGAATCAATGAGGATAAATTTGGCAGCCCCAACAGAGCTAGATCTCCTGAACATGTAGACACCTGACTTTAATAAATATTATTTTGTTGAGAGTTATTGGATATTGGGAAAATTAACAGGACAAAATTTATTTTTAATTAAATTTTTCTGAATTACATATAAAGATAATTTTAACATTAAAAATTTTTAAGTTCCAAATTTTTAACCTCATCACTTCATCTCTGCCTTTCTTAAGACACTTAGTCATTTGAGATGTTATACGTGGACAATCATGTAGAATAAATTATCATATTATTTATGTTGTCAAAAAGAAGGAAGACAGAAACAACAGTTTTTTAAAAAGTAAAATATGGTATTCTTCAGTCTGCATTGAGACTCTATCAGTTCTTTGTCTTTAGGTGAACAGCAATTTTTTACCATAAATCTGAGAATTTTCTTAGATCTTGATATTGCTGAAAGTTGCTAAATCATTCACAGTTCATCATTGTACAATATTGCTATTATGGTATACAATGTACTCCTGGTTCTGCTCACTTCACTTTGAAGTTTGTATAAGTCTTTCCAGGTTTTTCTGAAATCATCCTGATCATCTAGTATAACACAATAATAATATCCCATTGCTATAATATAATCTGTTTACCTATTTTCTAGTTGAAGGATATTATCTCAAATTCTAATTCTTTGTATTCACAATAAAAAGAGCTACTATAAATATTTTTGTACAAATAGGTCCTTTTTCTTTTTTTATGTCTATGACAATTGCCAATTTTTTTGTTTTTGATTGTAATTCCCCACCCCCACCCCCAGCATGGTCCCCACATTGAGGAATGCAAGCAGTACTATCACTTCTGGATGTTTGTAGCAGGTATTGATCTTTTGAAATATCATGGAGGCAAAATTTCAAACTATAGAGGACTATAGTCAGAATAGGCATTTAAGTCTCTCATTAGTCTCCTGGCTCGGCCCTTTGATGTGTTTGCCCATTTAATTACCCCAACTAAAAATGTCTTATGGGGGCTCTTCTTCCTTTCATTTCCCATGGGTTATTGAAGGAACTCTGGAAGGATCCCTCTCACGAACAACTCTCATTCTTCTTGTATACCTCATGTTCGGGTGCCATATGTTGGAATATATGGGAGCTATTGGAATACATGGGATCTGTTGGAATACACGGGAACCACCTGACAGTGGCTGCTGAAGATCCAACTCAGACTTGCAGAATGGATCTCCTCTTCCCTCTGCCTCCAATTTATTTAATTCCCAGTCCTCAACACCTGTATCAGCAAAGGCTGCCTTGCAGCTCTTTCAGATGTTATGATCCACAGCTGTGGAAGCTCTTGGAGAATTGACCTGTCCCTTAACATTTTGCACATTATTCCAAATCACACATACAAAAAATTCTAACATTAACAAACTGTCAATAAATTTAAAATTGTATTGCCATTTACAATAAAAAAAAACTTAAATTGGTAAATAGGAATTATGGTATCTAATGCAATGGTTCTACATTTTATAAATTTGTATTAGATTACTTCCTCAAGTGCTCCTTTATGGCATATTAGTGAAAAGATTGACTATCCAGTTATAGGTATGCTGTATTGTCTCAGTAGGCTCCTTGAAGGCAAGTGTTGCATGAGTTTTACTTTTATTTCCTTAGTGTCTTGGACAAAATTAAATTGAATGTGGATCAAATTAAAATAAATATATTACTGGTATCTATAGTGAAGTCTTCTTAAAATTTCCTTAAGGTCCAAGCTTTCAGATGGCTTTATGTACTCCATTTTTATTGAGGCCTTTCTGCTATTTTAGTAATTTGACTTTTAAAATATTATTGTGGAAAGCACACTGATTCTGGAGATAGAAGGCCTATGCTCAAATTGTGGCTTTGCTATGTATTACTATGCTTTCATTCTTAAATGGAACACTGTTTCATGATCTATAGAATAATCAGTTGGCCCAATTCTAAATAATGATCTAAATATAACATAGGACTTAGAATCTTCTAGTTCAATCTCCCCTTATTTTATAGGTGATGAAACTGAGGTTCAGAGATATTACTTTGTCCATGGCCACACAAACAATAAAATGGAAGAGTTGGAATTTGGATCTAACTTTTTGGACTCCAAATCCAATTTTATATCATATTGCCTTAAATACTTGATCTTCAGTCACTGTAAACAGTACTAAAAAAAAAAAAAAAAAAAAGGTTTTTACTAATTGAACTGAATTTTGTTTCATGTTGGATTTAATAGTATAGTAAGGTAATGATGATAAACTTATCATTTTTAACTTATGGCATATATAACCTAGTTCCTTACTGACAGAGTCAAACTGTCATTTAATTCCTGGGAAGGTATTGCTCCCTACTCTCTTTTCAGTTTTAAATAATGAACTAAAATGGCTTAAATGATTTGATTAGAATTGTCTTGAATGGAATTGTATTGAATTGAATTCATTTGAATGAGGGGGAAGAAAAGCCCTCTACCTCTTAAACCATAAAAATAGTGTATTGCTGTAACTGCATCTGATGATTGCCTGTTATCAGATTTATCTTTATGAGTGATCCTTTAGTCTCACCCTTCCCATCTAATACCTATGAACATATGAAGATAAAAAAATTGCATTCCCTCTTATTTATTGGTTTATAGTTATTTACTCATTTAATATCTATGCATTTTTATTGTATTGTGCTAGATTCTGAGGAGAAATGGAAATATAAAATGAATTTTGTTGGATAAAGTGAAGAACTCTTCTGTAGTGATTTAGAAGCTTCAAATAGCTTTAACTCTATGTTGGATACACAATAAAAAGTTCTTTGTTATGGCACAAATATGGGCAGCACTTGGCATTTAAGAGATTACTTCAGGTAAAAAATCTTTTTCTTAGTCATTGAATGTTTATAATTGAAAGATCGTAAAAATAAAATTAATGGAAAAGAGATTTCTTAAAGTAGTTATCTTAAACCAAATTCTGACATTGGAACCATGTTATACATATCTATCCCTAGTACTATAGCTCTAATATTATGGGAGTTCTCAGATATTACATCTAAATCTTTTTTTTTAATCTCATTGAAGATGTTTATATGACAAAGAAAAATTCCCTTTTATAACTCATTTTCCCCTATTCCCTGTTCTTCAATGCATAACAGAGAGGTGTCCTCTTACATCCTCAGGAAACCACCCTCATTCTGTAGCAGAGCATGCTTTGTGCTTCCCCTCATAAAGTATGCATGAATACCACAGAAACGAGAATGGAACAATGTAGTGTTTAGAGGTCTGAATAGATGGTCTAATCTGTAAGTGAAATATAAGTTGTTTTTCTAAGCAGGACTAACTTTTAGGTAAAAGGCTAAAAAATGGATTCAAATAAGAGTGGGGGAATTACAACAAGACAAATGGATCAAAAGACTTGCCCTAACTTGCTTTTACCCTGCTAGCAATTGTATTTATTAATATTGGATAATTATCATACTAACCCCCTTGGTGCCAGCAGTAGCAACATGTCTCTCTGCTGGCGATGGGATTCATGACAGGAAATTTCAATTCATCAAACTAAACAGCTCTGCATATCCCATCATGCATGTTAACTCTCTAATAACGGTGTATCATCTCTGAGTACTCACATTAAAGATACATACATCAAAGTAAAATACTTTATGCCATGTTAAAGTTGCCTTTAATGTGTGAATCTGGCTTTTCCAAGATTTTTTTTTAGTTTTATATTCAAAAAGAGGTGATTTTTGTTTTTCTTAGCCCTGCTTTGCATGAATAACAATTTCATGTTGACCAGGGAAGCCATGTTTCAACCTTTATTCATCCATATAAATTACATTCAATTCAGCCCTGCTCATATCTTAATTCCTCTTGGTATAGGGGTCCATAGTTGGGATAAATATAATGAAAGGTTAGGCATTAAGTGAAATAAAATCACCCAACCATAGAAAACTCAGTTCACGAAGCAAGGATACTGGACTTTAGAATTTTTCTTAACGCAGCTTGCAGGGCACTGTGATTTGAGTGAGTCTAGTTTGTGTTAGTTTTTTTTTTTTTTTTAAATCTTCTAATCCTCCATTTTCTAGAGGAGGACATGACATTTTGGTAAATTAGAAAATAGTGGATGCTGGTGCCTTTCTAAAGATATAAAATGCTTCACTTGGTACTAATGTACATAAAGCAATTAGTTACTTGTCATGATGGGTGTTCCCCAAGGCAGTGCACTTTCTCCATTAGTATTTATATCTACATGCCATTATACATTGGACAGCACTAAATAGATGAGGTACGCTCAGAAAATTACTAAAGTCATGTGTCATCAAGGAAAGAGATATTAGCAAACATTATTAGCATACAGGTGGAACTGGATCACTTAGATAGACAGTCGCCAATGAAATGTTTATTTTTTAAGCACTTGCCCAGAATGCAAAATTTGAAATAGGTTAATTAACTCTGAGAAGTTATTTCTTTATTTGCCAGGAAAATATCGTTTGGATATTTAACAATCATGACAGCTGTCTTAAAATGTATCTCCATTTTCTTTCTGTAGTAGAATATTTGGATGCACATCCTTTTGCATTTATATATATATATATATATATATATATATATATATATATTGTTTTGCAGAAAACTCAATTAAGACTTATGGATATAAAGGAAAATCACTCCTTATAATTCTATAAACTGAATATTCCAGGAGAAAAATACTATTGTAGTATTTACACTAAATTTGGTTCTATATTCAAGAAAAAAAGAAAGAAAAGAGGGCTTTTGAATATCTCAGATATTTTGAGTCAAACTGGTTTGAATGACTTTCATTAGGATAAATGTTTTATCAAATTTCCCAACAAAATTGGGGTCATTAGCTTTGAACAATGGAAATATCAAATGTAATAATTTTATGAGGTAAAGAAGCAAGAAGATGGAAGGGATAATGGATATGGGCATTTGGGTAAAGCAGATAGTTCATTTGACACATATTTATTGAATGTCTATTATGATCAGATTATGATATGGTGCATTTCCAAAGCATGTTAAGGTTTACAAAACAATCTCTTTATGAGAATTCTGGGAGTGTAAGTAAAATCATTCCCATTTCATAGTTAAGGAAACTGAGGTCAAGAGTCAAAACTTTGATCTCAAAGGCAGGATTCAAACCCAGGACTGCAAACTCTTATTTTTACATTATATTGATAGATTACTCACACTTCATGACAGAGTTTGTAATAAAATAAAACAGATAAAACATAATACAATGACTTCATATGAAAATGTATATAATATCTGTAATCTGTAGCACCTCAGTGCTCTATTAAAAAAATAGAATTTTGTTTCCCCTCCTCCCACTACCTCAGTTCAATGCCAACTAAATTTCTAGTGACAAATATTTATAGTGAAACAAAACATACTCCTTCATTTAGCTGTATGCAATTATACATATATGTATGTTCATATGTGCATGTACTTTTGATAAGCATATATACATATGTACATATACATACACACATACATATTAGTATACATATAGACATATCTATGTATATATATATATATATATATATATATATATATAGACAGAGACATGGAGAGAGAGAGAAAAGGAAAGAGAAAGGAAGGAAGAAAGGAAGAAAGAAAGTGAAAGAAAGAGTGGCCCGCTCCTTAAATCTGCCATGTCTTTGTAATGCATTGCATATTTCCTCACCAGTCCTTTTGAATCATTAATAGTAACTGTATTGATCAGAGATCTTACAGATTTCAAAGTTATTTGTTTTTACTGTGTTATTATGTATAAGTTATCCCCATATATCTGCTTATTTCATTCTTTATCATTCTATAAAAATCATCAAAATTGTTCATTCATGATCATTATAGATATTTCTACAGCATCATAAATGATCATTATTCTGTTAAGGATTCTATTCATGAATAAAAGTGAAACTGTTATCTTTCTTTGACTTGCATCAGTTCACATAAGTTTTCCTATGCCTCTTTTCTATGTCTTCCCTATGCCTTCCCATAAGTAATTTATCTCTTCATTCTTTATAGAACAATAACACTCCTTTACCTCCATAAACCATAATGCTCTTTCTAATAAACCATGTTGTCCCTTGATTAGTTTGATGAAAATGGAAGCCACAGGGAGAGAAAGAATAAGAAATGAAATTCAATCAAGAATATGTTTGGGGAAGATTGAAAAATTTTATAAAAGGATTGTTGTGAAGATCAAATGGTATGAGACACATAAAGATTTTCTAAACCTTAAAGTGTGAAAAAAGCAACTATTGATTTAGTCTATAGAGTACAGATGAGACGGACCTGTCATTGTAATTAGCAGAAGGGTAATTTCAATCTCTAGGTGAAACCTTCTTAGGTTTCAGATTTTCTTTCTGAACTATCTACTATACAATTTCACAGACATCTATAAAGTAAATTATCATCTTTTCCCTAAAGCTTGTTCCACCTAATGTTTATGAATGGCACCACCATTTTCCATGTTTAAAATGTGTGTAATTGTTTCCTTCTTCAATTTCTACATATAACCATTTGCCTAGTCCTATCTTTCTCTTTGAAATTAATTTAACTTAATTTAATTCAAATCAATTCAAAAAAATTTATTGTGTAGTCTAAGGGTACAAGTACTATACTAAATGCTATATTTTGCTATAAATAGGAAAAAAAATGTCTTGAATTCTGATCTCAAAGATATGATAGTGTAATTGATAAAGTCCTAAGGCACTAGGTGGGGTTGGCAGAGAAAGCACGAAGTACTGATTACTCCATGAGGCAAGCAGGAAAAAGCATTTATGGGGATCAGTTCAACTTTAGAGTTATAGTACTGTATCCACTAGAAAGCCAAGTTATGATGTCAAACCCCTACTGTTAAATTTCCCCTTTAAATTTGCATATGCTCTATGCCATCTTTGCTAAATCCCCTTTAGGTTAGCTCATCACAGTGTACTGCTTCCCATCCCTTCCACCATGCCTTATGGTACCTTTCTCCTTTTTATAGCTAATTTATTCCTTTTGGGTGCTAAATTTCTCTGTAGATTTAGCCTGCCAGTCAATGGTATACTTTCACCCCCTGGTGTATTACATTTTTCCTGGTTAATTGTGAACTCGACTAAGGAACTTGGCTTTTCCATTTTTAATTGTTAAAACCCCTTAAAACCCCTTTCCTTGCTCTCTATATGCTCATCCCAATTCTATTTCATATTTACTACTCCTGCTGTCTATCCTGGTATCTATTTTACCTATTCATTTTGTCTGTAGCTTCTTCTCATAAATAAAAATACCTTTTGCCAAGCAGAAAGGCCATTGTGAATTAGTCAAATGATTGAATTCCAACAGTTGGTACCGATGCTTCTTCTCAATCCCATCATTTGCCTACACTCAATCTCATCATAATCATGGAATTAAAAGAGACACACAAATTAAAGGAGATTATGTATGATCAATATAAATAGGAGAACTAGACAAGTGATCTAAGAAAATTAAAGCTGAAAGAAAACACATCAAATTGGCAGTATCAACTATAATGTTATGAAGGAAGTACTTGAGTTCTTGGACCTTGAAGGAAAAGGAAATTTTAACAAGCAGAGTCATGAAAGGAGTACATTTCAGTTAAAGAAATGACATGTAGAAGAGCATGGAGCAGGAGACTAGGAAATAGAGTTGTATATTTACTGTAGACAGTGAACCAAATAGAACTGTATAAATAAGATTGGGGGGTGGGGAGTTAGCTAGCACAATGGTTAGAGTACTGTCCTGGAGTCAGAAAAACTTTCTGAATTTAAATTTAGTCTCAGATACTAATTGTGTGATCCTTAATAAGTCAATTAACCTTGTTTGCCTCAGTTCCTTATCTGTAAAATGAAAAGGAAAAGGAAATAGAAGACCACTGAAATATCTTTGCCAAGAGACACAGAGGGAGAGATAGAAATAGTGACAGAGAGAAAGAGAGGGACAGAGACAGATAAGTAACTAGAATGGAACTGAAAAAAAATACAAAATCATAGTGTTTGCTTTAATTGGCACTTACTTTTAAAGCAAGACAATTCTACTTCCCTTTCCTTACTGATTCCCTATACCACTCAATCCAATTGTTACAAGTGTTTTTCCACATTTTCACACTATATTCCTTCCCTGAATCCTCTCTGATAAATGTTGCTTAATACTTCATTTCTAACAACTCCACATCTCCTCCTGAGTGTTTGCTCTTTCCAATCTTCTTCATTTCCCATAAATTTGATATTGTCCTCTATTGTCGCTGATGATATATGACAATTCTCCTCGGGAATCCCAACCACATATATGTGTAACCTTACTCTCATTCCCACCTGTCTCAGCTAAACACTTTGAAGAGAAAGAAAAAAAAAAGGAAAATACCTTTAAAATTAGTCTTGTGATATTCAACACTCATTTCTAATGGTTCAAAAATATGGAAATCCTTTTGTGTTTTTCATATACATCAGCAATTCTCAAATTTTTTAGCCTCGGAATCCTTTTATTCTCTTAAAAATACTGAAGATTCCCAAATGATTGTGTGTTCATTATAGCAATATTTATTTAAATTAGAATTTTAAAGAGATAAGTTAAAATATTCATGTGTTAATTTATTTTTATTATAGCTTTTTATTTACAAAACATATACATATGTAATTTTTCAACAATGATCCTTGCAAAACCTTCTGTTCTAACTTTTCCCCTCCTTAACCCTCTCCCCTCCTCTAGATGGCAGATACTCCAATAAATGTTACATATGTTAATGTATATGTTAAATACAATATATGTATACATATTTACATAGTTATATTACTGCACAAAGAAGGTAAAAATAAGCTGAGATGGAAAACAAAAATGCAATCAGACAATAACAGAAAGAGTGGAAATGCTGTTGTGGTTCATACTCATTTCCCTTAGTTCTTTTGCTAAATGCTACTTGGTTCTCGTCATTGCTGACATATTAGAACTGTTTGGATCATCTCATTGTTGAAAGCCATGTCCATCAAATCTGATCATTATATGATTGTTGTTCATTCATGATCTAATGGATTCTCTCATTTCACTCAGCATTAATTCAGCAGGTCTCTCAGGCTCTCTGAAATTTACATTGCTGGTCATTTCTTACAAGAAAATAACATTCCATACATTCATATACCGACTAACCTTATTCAGCCATTCTCAATTGATGGGCATAATGTTCATATTTCTAATTATAGCTACTACAAAGAAGCTTCACAAGCATTTTGCACATATGAGGTACTCTTTCACTCTTACAGAATCTCTTTGGGATATAACCCCAATGGTAATACTGCTGATGCCCAGTTTGATAACTTTTTGAGCATAGTTCCAAATTGCTCTCCAGAATGGTTGAATTCGTTCAGAACTCCTCTAACAATGTATCAGTGTCCCAGATTTCCCACATCCCCTCCAACATTCATCTTTATCATTTCTTGTCATCTTTTTTTTTTTTTTTTTTTTTTTAATAGCCTTTAATTTACAGGATATATATACATGGGTAACTTTACAGCATTAACATTGCCAAACCTCTTCGTTCCAATTTTCACCTCTTACCCCACCGCCCACCTCCTCTAAATGGCAGGATGACCAGTAGATGTTAAATATATTAAAATATATACTTAGATACACAATATAGTATACATGACCACAACATTATTTTGCTGTACAAAAAGAATCAGACTCTGAATTATTGATGACAATTAGCTTTGAAGGAAATCAAAGATGCAGGTGTGCATAAATATATAGGGACTAGACATAATTCAAATGTAGTGGTTTTAGTCATCTCTCCAGAGTTCTTTTCTTGGGTATAGCTAGTTCAGTTCATTACTGCTCCATTAGAAATGATTTGGTTGATCTCGTTGCTGAGGATGGCCTGATCCATCAGGACTGGTCATCATCTAGTATTGTTGTTGAAGTATATAATGATCTCCTGGTCCTGCTCATTTCATTAGCATCAGTTCTGTAAGTCTCTCAGGCCTTTCTGAAATCATCCTGTTGGTCATTTCTTACAGAACAGTAATATTCCATAATTTTCATATAGCACAATTTATTCAGCCATTCTCCAACTGATGGACATCCATTCAGTTTCAGTTTCTAGCCACTACAAAAGGGCTGCCACAAACATTCGTGCACATACAGGTCCTTTCCCTTCTTTAGAATCTCTTTGGGATATAATCCCAGTAGTAACACTGCTGGATCAAAGGGTATGCACAGTTTGATAACTTTTTGAGCATAGTTCAAACTACTCTCCAAAATGGTTGGATTCGTTCACAACTCCACCAACAATGAATCAATGTCCCAGTTTTCCCACATCCCCTCAACAATCATCATTATTTTTCCTGTCATCTTAGCCAATCTGACAGGTGTGTGAGTGGTATCTTAGAGTTGTCTTAATTTGCATTTCTCTGATTAATAATGACTTGGAGCATCTTTTCATATGACTAGAAATATTTTCAATTTCTTCATCTGAGAATTGTCTGTTCATATCCTTTGACCATTTTTCAATTGGAGAATGACTTGATTTTTTATAAATTAGAGTTAATTCTCTATATATTTTGGAAATGAGGCCTTTATCAGAACCTTTGACTGTAAAATATTTTCCCAGTTTATTGCTTCCCTTCTAATCTTGTCTGCAGTAGTTTTGTTTTGTACAAAAACTTTTCAGTTTGGTATAATCGAAATTTTCTATTTTGTGATCAGTAATGATCTCTAGTTCTGCTTTGGTCATAAAACCTTCCCCTTCCACAGGTCTGTGAGGTAAACTATCCTATGTTCCTGTAATTTATTAATAATTTCATTCTTTATCCTAGGTCATGAACCCATTTTGACCTTATCTTGGTGTCGGCGTTAAGTATGGATCAATGCCTAGTTTCTGCCATATTAGTTTCCAATTTTCCCAGCAATTTTTATCAAACAGTAAGTTCTTATCCCAAAGCTGGGATCTTTGGGTTTGATCAAAGACTAGGTTGCTATATTTGTTGACTGTTTTATCCCTTGAACCTAATCTATTCCACTGATCAACTAATCTATTCCTTAGCCAATACCAAATAGTTTTGGTAACTGCTGCTCTATAGTATAGTTTTAGATCTGGTACAGCTAAGCCACCATCATTTGATTTTTTTTCATTAATTCCTTGAAATTCTTGACCTTTTGTTTTCCATATGAACTTTGTTGTTATTTTTCTAGGTCATTAAAATAGTTTTTTGGGAGTCTGATTGGTATAGCGCTAAATAAATAGATTAGTTTAGGTAATATTGTCATCTTTATTATTTGCTCGCCCTATCCAAGAGCATTTAATATTTTCAATTGGTTAGATCAGACTTAATTTGTGTTAAAAGTGGTCTGTAATTTTGCTCATAAAGTTTCTGATTTTCCCTTGGCAGATAGATTCCTAAATATTTTATATTATCAGTAGTTACTTTAAATGGAATTTCTCTTTGTAACTCTGACTGTTGGATTTTGTTAGTGATATATAAGAATGCTGATGACTTATGTGGTTTATTTTATAACCAGCAACTTTGCTAAAGTTGTGGATTATTTCTAATAACTTTTTAGCAGAATCTCTGGGGTTCTCTAAGTATACCATCATGTCATCGGCAAAGAGTGATAATTTGGCTTCCTCATTGCCTATTCTTATTCCTTTAATCTCTTTCTCAGCTCTTATTGCTATAGCTAGCGTTTCTAATACAATATTAAATAGTAACGGTGATAGTGGGCAACCTTGTTTCACTCCAGATCTTATTGGGAATGTTGCAGTTTGTCTCCATTACATATGATGCTTACTGATGGTTTTAAATAGATGCTGCTGATTATTTTAAGGAAAAGTCCATTTATTCCTATACTCTCAAGTGTTTTTAATAGGAATGGATGTTGGATTTTATCAAATGCTTTTTCTGCATCTATTGAGATGATCATATGGTTTTTGTTAATTTGGTTATTAACATGGCCAATTATATTGATAGTTTTCCTAATATTGAACCAGCCCTGCATTCCTGGTATAAATCCTACTTGATCATAGTGTATTATCTTGGAGATGATTTTCTGTAGTCTTTTTGCTAATATCTTATTTAAGATTTTAGCATCAATATTCATTAGGGAGATTGGTCTATAATTTTCTTTCTCTGTTTTCAGCCTACCTGGTTTAGGTATCAGTACCATGTCTGTGTCATAGAAGGAATTTGGTAGGACTCCTTCATTCCCTATTTTATCAAATAATTTATATAGCATTGGGGCCAATTGTTCTTTAAATGTTTGGTAAAATTCACATGTAAATCCATCTGGTCCTGGGGATTTTTTCTTAGGGAGTTGTTTAATTGCCTGTTCTATTTCTTTTTCTGAAATGGGACTATTCAAGCAATTTACTTCCTCCTCTGTTAGTCTGGGAAGTCTATATTTTGGAGGTAGTCATCCATTTCACTTAGGTTATCAAATTTATTGGCATAAAGTTGAGCAAAATAACTCTTATTATTCTCTAATTTCCTCTTCATTGGTGGAAAGTTCTCCCTTTTCATTTTTAATACTACTAATTTCATTTTCCTCCCTCCTTTTTCTAATCAGATTTACCAAAGGGTTATCTATTTTATTGGCTTTTTCATAGAACCAACTCTTAGTTTTATTAATTAGTTCAATAGATTTTTTACTTTCAATATTTTTAATTTCTCCTTTTAATTTTAGAATTTCCAATTTAGTATTTGATTGGGGGTTTTTAATTTGGTCTTTTTTTAGTTTTTTTAGTTGCAAGCCCAATTCATTAATCTTTTCTTTCTCTGTTTTATTCAAGTAAGCCTCTAAGGATATAAAATTCCCTCTTATTACCCTTTGGCTGCATCCCACAAATTTTGGTATGATGTCTCATCATTGTCATTATCTTGAGTGAAATTATTAATTGTATCTATAATTTGCTGCTTCACCAATCATTCTTTAAGATGAGATTGTTTAGTTTCCAATTACTTTTGGTCTATTTCCCCTAATTTTTTGTTGAATGTAGTTTTTATTGCATCATGATCTGAAAAGAAGCATTTACTATTTCTGCTTTCTTGCATTTAATTTAGGTCTTTATGTCCTAATATATGGTCAATTTTGAATAGGTTCCATGAACTGCTGAGAAGAAAGTATATTCCCTTCTATCTCCATTCAATTTTCTCCAAAGATCCAACATACCTAATTTTCTAATATTCTGTTTACTTCTTTAATTTCTTTCTTATTTGTTTTATGGTTTGATTTGTCTAATTCTGAGAGTGCAAGGTTGAGATCTCCTACTATTACAGTTTTGTTGTCTATTTCTTCTTGCAACTCTCTTAACTTCTCCTTTAGGAAGCTGAGTGCCATACCACTTGGTGCATATATGTTTAATATTGATATTGCTTCGTTGTTTATGCTACCCTTTAGCAGGATGTAGTTTCCTTCCTTATCTCTTTTAATTAGATCAATTTTACTTTTGCTTGATCTGAGATAAGGATGGCTACCCTCTTTTTGACTTCACCTGAAGCATAATAGATTTTGCTCCAGCCTTTTACCTTTACTCTATATGTATCCCCTGCTTTAAATGTGTTTCTTGTAAACAACATATTGTAGGGTTCTGACTTTGATCCAGTCTGCTATCTGCCTCCTCTTTATGGGGAGTTCATCCCATTCACATTTACGGTTAGAATTACTAAATCTGTATTTCCTGTCATCCTAATAACCCAGATTGTGCTTTACTTATTCTTGCCTCCCCAACCCTCTTTCCCCTTTTAAACTTATGTACCCCTCTTGTATCACGATACTTATCCTCTTTATAATCCCCTCCCCCCCTTTGAGTCTTTCCCCTTCCTTCCCTTATTACTCTTTTCTTTTCCCTTTTCCTCTCCCCGTTTTTAATGAGGCGAGAGAGAATTTTCTCTAAAACAAATGTCAATTATTTTTCCTTTGAGCCAACTCTGATGAGAGTAAGATTCACACAATGTTCCTCCCCCTCTCTAAATTCCCTCAGATATGATAAGTTTCCTTAGCCTCTTTGTGGGATGTGGTTTCCCTCTTTTATCCCTCCTTCCCACCTTATTCTGCCATCATCCCTTTTCCATATCTACTTCCCTTTTTTATGTTATATCAGTACTATCAAATTTTACATGTATTTTTTTTGTATATCCACAACAGAAATACAATTCTCAAGAGTTATTTTTACCTTTTCTGCATCTCTTGAGTTCTATTCTTGGAGATCAAATTTTTGTTTAGTTCTGGTTTTTCTTCGAAACAAATGGAATTCATTTGTTTCATTAAATGTCCATCTTCTTCCTGGAAGAAAATGCTCAGCTTAGCTGGGTAGTTTATTCTTGGCTGCATCCCAAGTTCTTGTGCCTTTCGTAATATATTTCAGGCCCTTCTTTCCTTTAATGTAGAGGCAGCCAGATCTTGGGTGATCCTTATTGTGGCACCTCGGTATTTAAATGATATTTTTTTTTGCTGCTTGTAAAATTTTTTCCTTAATCTGATAGTTCTGAAATTTGGCCACAATATTCCTTAGGGTTTTTATTTTAGGGTTTCTTTCAGAAGGTGTTCGATGAATTCTTTCAATGCCTATTTTACCTTCTGATTCTATTACATCTGGGCAGTTCTCTTTGATGATTTCTTGTAAAATAGTATCTAGGCTCTTTTTTCATCATAGTTTTCGGAAAGTCAATAATCCTCAGATTATCTCTCCTAGATCTATTTTCCAAGTCTGTCATTTTAGCAAGTAGATAATTCATGGTTTTTCAGTTTGTCATTTTTTGGTTTTGCTTGACTGATTCTTGCTGTCTCAATGCATCATTAGTTTCAATTTGTTCAGTTCTAATTTTTAAAATTATTTTCTTCATTAGCTTTTTTACTTCTTTCTGTATATGTCCAATTGAGTTTTTGAATGTATTGTTTTGGTCTGTGGAATTTTTTCCATTTCACTAATTTTTTTTTAGTGAATTATTTTCTTTTCAATTCACAGATCCTACTTTCTTGCGAGTTCTTTGTCTTTTCAATTCACAAATCCTACTTTCTAGTGAATTCTTTATTTTTCAATTCACAATTCTTACTTTCCTGAGATTTTTTATTTTTCCAATTCACCAATTTTGTTTCCCTGCACTTCCTGGGAATTTTAACTTTTCAATTGGTATTTCAGGAAGTTGTTGCTCTCTTGTAAGGCTTCTCTTTCCTTTCCCCATTTATCTTCTAACTCTCTTTTGAGACTTTTAATGGTCTCTTCTATGAGAGCATTATGTAAAGAGGACAGTCTGATGCATTTTTGCTGTTTGAGGTCTCTTCAGGTTTGCTGACCTGCTCTTTTTCTGCATAGAAGCTGTTGATCGTTCTTTTCATCTTTTTATTCATGTTTTAAAGCCTTTAGGGTATGTCTCCTAGGCAAGGGGGTTACCAGCTTCCTCTGCAGAGCAGGAGAGATGTAAACCGATTTCCGGCTCCAAGGTATGGGAGTGCTCTGAGTGAGAGTTTTCCCTTCCCCCAACAGGAAGTGGATTCAGCACTGGCCGAGCTATCAAACTGCTTAGTAGGGCTGAGTGGATTATCGATTGCCCTAGGCTAGAGACTAAGTGGTGAAAGTGTCACTGCCCCAGGCCGGAGCCTCTTGTGGGACTGTGAGTATTAGCAGCTGAGTGCAGACTGCAGACCGCCAGGAACTCTGCCCCAGTGTCTCTGCCCAATGCAAATCCGCCCTGGAAAAGCTCTTATGACCCCAAGCCGAGCTCCCCACTGTGCAGATTGGAGGCTAACCCGGGCTGCGTCCTCCTGTGGTGCAGGATCACAACTGCCCCAAGGAAAAGCCCTTACTGCGGGTTGGGGCTCTTGGCGCTTGTGCTGAGATCTGTGCTTTCTCCCTCGGTTTGAGACTCTCCTCGGAACCTAATTTCTCTCCTGTCTGCCGATCTCCCCCCGGCCCCGGAACCAACCTTTTTTGGCGAGACTGCAGATTTTCTTCGGCCGGTGAGTTGTTCTATTTCTTATCTTTACGAATTGTAGCAGTCAAGACTATTTTTGAGGCTCGATATAATATTGATAAAGAGGGTAAGAGAAGAGCTTAGAAAGTCGCGTGTGTCTTCTCCGCCATCTTGGCTCCGCCCCCCATTTCTTGTCATCTTAGCCAATCTGACAGATGTGTAGTGGTATCTCAGAGTTGTCTTAATTTGCATTTCTCTGATTAATAATGACTTTGAGCATCTTTTCATGTGGCTAGAAATAATTTCAATTTCTTCATCTGAGAATTGTCTGTTCATATCCTTTAACCATTTGTCAATTGGAGAATGGCTAGTTTTCTTATAAATTAGAGTCAGTTCTCTATATATAGCAAATGGGGCTTTTATCAGAACCTTTGATTGTAAAAAGGTTTTCCCAGTTTATTGCTTCCCTTCTAATCTTGTCTGCATTAGTTTTGTTTGTAAAAAAAAAAAAAAAAACAACTTTTTAACTTGATAATCAAAATTTTCTATTTTGTGATCAATGGTGATCTCTAGTTCTTCTTTGGTGATAAATTCCTTCCTCCTCCACAGGTCTGAGAGATAAACTATCCTATGTTCTTCTAATTTATTTATAACCTCATTCTTTATGCCTAGGTCATGAACCCATTTTAACCTTATCTTGGTGCATGGTGTTAAGTGTGGGTGAATGCCTAGTTTCTGTCATACTTATTTCCAATTTTCCCAGGAGTTTTTGTCAAACAGTGAATTCTTATCCCAAAAGCTGGGATGTTTGGGTTTGTCTAACATTAGATTATTAAAATTATTGACCGTTTTGTCTTTTGGACCTAACCTATTCAACTGATCAACTAGTCTATTTTTTATCCAATACCAAATGGACTTGGTAACCACTGCTTTATAATATAATTTTAGATCTAGTACAGCTAGGCTGCCTTCATTTGATTTTTTTTTCCATTAGTTCCCCTGAAATTCTTGACCTTTTGCCTTATGAACTTTGTTGTTATTTTTCTAGGTCATTAAAATAGTTTTTTTTTGGTAATCTGATTAGTCTAGCACTAAATAAATAGATTAGTTTAAGTAGTGCTTGCCCTATCCAAGAACATTTAATATTTTTCCAATTGGTTAGATCTGATTTTATTTGTGTAGAAAGTGTTTTGTAGTTTTACTCATAGAGTTCCTGATTTTCCCTTGGCAGATAGATTCCCAAATATTTTATACTATTGGTAGTTACTTTAAATGGAATTTCTCTTTGTAACTCTAACAGTTGAATTTTTTTTAGTGATATATAACAATGCTGATGACTTATGTCGTTTATTTTGTATCCTGCAACTTTGCAAAAGGTGTGGATTATTTCTAATAGCTTTTTACTAGAATCTCTAGGGTTCTCTAAGTATACCATCATATCATCAGCAAAGAGTTATAATTTGGTTTCCTCATTAGCTACTCTAATTCCTTTGATCTCTTTCTCAACTCTTATTCTCAAAGCTAGCATTTCTAATACAATATTGAATAGTAATGGTGATAGTGGGAAACCTTGCTTCACTCCTGATCTTACTGGGAAAGGTTCCAGTTTTTCCCCATTTCATGTAATGCTTACTGATGGTTTTAAATATATGCTCCTGACTATTTTAAGTAAAAGCCCATGTATTTTTATACTCTCAAGTGTTTTTATTAGGAATGGATGTTGGATTTTATCAAATGCTTTTTCTGCATCTATTGAGATGATCATATGGTTTTTGTTAATTTGGTTATTAATATGGTCAATTATACTAATAGTTTTCCTAATATTGAACCAGCCCTGCATTGTTGGTGTAAATCCCATTTGGCCATGGTGTATTATCCTGGAGATTATTTTCTGTAGTTTTTGCTAATATTTTATTTAAGATTTTAGCATCAATATTCATTAGGGAGATTGATCTATAATTTTCTTTCTCTGTTTTCAACCTACCTGGTTTAGGTATCAGTACCATGTCTGTGTCATAAAAGGAATTTGGTAGGAACTCTTCATTCCCTATTTTTTCAAATAGTTTATATAGCATTGGGGCTAATTGTTCTTTAAATGTTTGGTAAAATTCACATGTAAATCCATCTGGTCCTGGGGATTTTTTCTTAGGGAGTTGATTAATAATAGCTTGTTCTATTTCTTTTTCTGAAATGGGACTATTTAAGCAATTTACTTCCTCCTCTGTTAACCTGGGAAGGCTATATTTTTGGAGGTAGTCATCCATTTCACATAGGTTATCAAAGTTATTGTCATAAAGTTGGGCAAAGTAAGTCCTTATTATTACTCTAATTTCTTCTTCATTGGTGGAAAGTTCTCCTTGTAATTTTTAAGACTAACAGTTTGATTTTCCTCTTTCCTTTTTCTAATCAGATTTACCAAAGGGTTATTGTTTTTTCTTTTTCATAAAACCAATTCTTAGTTTTATTTATTAATTCAATAGTGTTTTTTTTTACTTTCAATATTATTAATTTCTCCTTTTAATTTTAGAATTTCAAATTTAGTATTTGATTGAGGGTTTTTAATTTGGTCTTTGTCTAGCTTTTTAAGTTGCAAGCCCAATTCATTGATCTTTTCTTTCTCTATTTTATTCAAGTAAGCCTTTAAAGATATAAAGTTTCCCCTTATTACTGCTTTTGCTGCATCCCACAGATTTTGGTATGATGTATCAGCATTGTCATTTTTCTTGGTGAAATTATTAATTATGTTTATAATTTGCTATTTCACCAAATCATTCTTTAAGATGAAATTATTTAGTTTCCAATTACTTTTTGGTCTTCCCTCCACCCTCAGCTTTTTGTTGAATGTAGATTTTATTGCATCATGATCCAAAAAGAATGCATTTACTACTTCTGCCTTCCTGCATTTAATTTTGAGGTCTTTATGTCCTAATGTATGGTTAACTTTTGTATAGTTTCCATGAACTGCTGAGAAGAAAGTATACTCCTTTCTGTCTCCACTCAGTTTTCTCCAAAGGTCTATCACACCTAATTTTTCTAATATTCTATTTAACTCCTTAATTTTTTTCTTATTTGTTTTGTGGTTTGATTTATCTAATTCTGAGAGTGCAAGGTTGAGATCTCCCACTATTACAGTTTTGCTGTCTATTTCTTCTTGCAACTCTCTTAACTTCTCCTTTAGGAAGTTAGATTCTATACCACTTGGTGCATATATGTCTAGTATTGATATTGCTTCATTTTCTATGTTACCCTTTAGCAAGATACAGTTTCCTTTCTAATCTCTTTTAATTAGATCATTTTTTGCTTTTGCTTGATCTGAGATAAGGATGGCTACCCCTGTTTTTTTTACTTTGCCTGAAGCATAATAGATTCTGCTCCAGCCTTTTACCTTTACTCTGTATGTATCTCCCTCCTTTAAATGTGTTTCCTGTAAATAACATATTGTAGGGTTCTGACTTTTGATCCAGTCTGTTATCCTCCTTCGCTTTATGGGAGAGTTGAAATTTAGATGTGATGGTCCTTGAAGTTTTTATTTTTGGGTCTCTTTCAGGAGGTGATTTGTGAATTCTTTCATTGCCTATTTTACCTTCTGGTTCTGGAATATCTGGGCAGTTTTCCTTGATGATTTCCCAAAAGATGGTGTCTAGGATCTTTTTTTATCATGTTTTTAGGAAGTCCAATAATTTGTAGAGTGTCTTCCTAGATCTATTTTCAAGGTTAATTGTTTTTCCATCGGGATATTTTGCATTTTCTTCTATTTTTTTTTCTTTTTTTGATTTTGTTTGACTAATTCCTGACATTTCATAGTCATTCACTTATATTTGTTCAATTTTAATTTTTAGTGAATTAATTTCTTCAATTAGCTTTTTAAATCTCCTTTTGCATTTGAACAATTAAACTTTTAAATGAGGTGTTTTGTTCATTGCATTTTTTTTCTATTTCACAGATTTTGTTTTTCAATGAATTGGTTTCTTTTTCATATTTATTTTGTAAGGAGTTTTATGCTTTTTCGATTTCATCCAATCGATTTTTAAGGGGTTTTCTTCAGATAATTTCTGTTTTTCTTTGTCCACACCTTCTTGCAAAGATCCAATTTCCTTTCCCTGTTTTTCTTCTGACTCTTTTAAGATCCTTTTTGTATTCTTCCAAAAGATCCATATGAAATGGAAGTCAATTCATATCACTCTTTGGGGCTTCACCTGGAGCTGATTTGCTTTTACGGTCCTCAGAGTTTGAAGTCTCCGATTCCTTTTCTCTATAAAAGCTATCTATGGGTCAAAGTTCTTTTTGCTTTTTTGCTCATTTATTTTAAAGGTTGAGGTCTGCTCTTAAGGCAAAGGGGTGACAACTGTTGTAGTTTGCCCTTAGACAATGCTGCTGATTGATTTCTGGTACTGGGCAGGTGTGGCCAGATCCTGTGTGTTTGTTTCTGGGGTTTTCATGGGCTTAAAATTTGTTTTTGTATTTGTTTTGGATGTCTCACAGGAAATTTGCTGAACCAGAGACTTGTAACCAGGAGAGCGTTGCCTAAGAGCCTTGCAGTATATTCCTTGGTGCCCTAGACACTGCAACATATGACTCCCTACCCCAGCTCCTTGTGCTGCAGCCTAGGCTTGGCAGCCTCTCCCCCTACTTAATTGAGACAGACCTTTTCTATAGTTCTTCCAAAGTTTCTTCTTCTGGAAATTTGTTATACTCCAAGTATTTGTGTGTTCTGTCACTCCAAAATCAGTTCAGAAGCTTGATCTGCTGTTAATCTGAGGGACATTTGGAGTAGGTCAGGTAGAGATATGAGTTACTCTCTGCTATTTTGGCTTCACTCTTGTTTTCTAAATATACTTGTTTTGGTGTTTTTAAAGATTTTTCAGATAATTACATTCATTTTTAGAAAAAATCTAATAAACAATCTCATTACAATGAATTATACCATTCAATAAACATTGATGCTCATTATAATTTCTCTAATCACAGGATTAATATTTTAGAAAGCAGAATAAAGAAATTGTTATGAATATCCATATTAATGTGAAAAAATAATGCCTTGCCTCATCTTCACTGCTACCCCAAACTAACACTAACCCAGTGAACCACTCCCAATTGTCTATTACCTCTGGCAACAGAAATATAAGGATCAAAAGCAGGAACAGATACTAATGTTCAGCTTAGACATTTGTTTAAAACAACTCAAAACTTAAATAATAATGTTTATCTTTAAGAAAATTCCAACTGATTTGAGTTTTTCATTTTTCCCTCTTTCTATGCCCACCCAGAAAGGGATAATAATGAAGAAAATAAAAACAAATCATTGCCATTTGTTCAACAGATATTTGTTGATTATCATAAGATTTGTGGAAGACATAAGGTTAGATATGCCATTAGGAAGCTTAGATTTGAGTTGAGAGATTGATGTTAATATATTCAATCATTTGATTGAATTCAATTCAACACAAAATAGTCAGTGCTGAAAAATTCAGCATCAGGTATTATATGGTTCCTGATAGTCAAAAGTATTAGGAGTGAAAGATGAAGCTACAAACTAAGAGATTAAGGATCATCACAATGCAAATGTTTCCAAGTAGGAAAACTTTCAAAAATGGTATTGTATATTTAGGAACTAGATAATAAATTCCCAGGAACAATTGATCTTTGAGCAGAGGGTGGGTATTATTTTGGGAATTTCTTGCAATAATGCTGAAAAATACCTGCTCATACCTACTTTCTCTTTTCTCGTGAATCTTTTTCTTATTTTCCCAAGAGTAGGTCTGACATGTAAGAGGTTTTGCTTGCTTTTTCCTGACATTACAAAGAAAACAGTGGAAAATTTTGTAGGATAATCTTTTTATCCCTTATTCTTTACTTGTATCCAACCCATCTCCTCTTCTGGTTATACAGTTCCTTGACAATATCTTTTATCCTTATTCTTTTTTGTCATTTCTCATTGTAATATGTTATATCCTATCCCCTCCTACCATCTCTGACTTCTCAGCCCTCCTTCCTGGCTTCCTTCAAGACTCAATGCCACATTTTAAAAAGGATCTTTCCCATTAGTGCATTTCTCCAGATATTACTTTGTTTTGAACTTTATATATAATTTAAATATATATAGTTATTCCCACGTTGTTTCCTCAATTATAATGCAAAGTCTTGAGCACGGAAACTACATGGCTTTTGGTTTGGTTTTGTTTGTTTGTTTGTTTATTTGTTTTTGTTTTTTTGGTATTTCTTGCACTAACTTCAGTGCCTGACCCAAAGTAAAGTATAATAAATGCTTGTTCACTAACTAACTTCTCACTGACCACTTATTATTAATTCTTTTCAGATAATTGCAATTCATGCCTTCTAGACATATAATAACATTATAAAATAGTCATACTTTATTGTAATTCACTTTATTTTACTTTGAAGAAAACAGTGTTTTGTTATTATTGTGTTTTTGTTTATTGGTTTTTTGATTTTTGATTTTACAAATTTAAGTTTTGCAAATCTCCATAGAGCCAGTTTATAGGTCCAATTTTTTCAAGAGCATGTACTTCTATTGTGACACTGTATCACATTTTAGTAATTCTTGCAATATTTCAACTATTTTCATTATTATATCTATAATCATAATCTGAGATCAATGATCTTTGATGTTACTATTATAATTGTTTGGGGGCACTATGAACGATACTCAGATGAGGTGACAAAGTTAATCAACAAATTAATAATTCTTACTGTTCCACTGACTGGTGATTCTTCCATCTCTGTCGCTCTCCTTGGGCCTTTCTATTCCTTGAGACACAACAATATTGAAATTAAGCCAATTATTCCTACAGTGGCCTTTAAGTGGTCATGTGAAAGAAATAGTTAACCAACACAGAAAACTTCATTGTCATTTTGGTTTAAGAAATTGCCCTAGTTACCCCAACCTTCAACAAATGCCACCCCAGTCAGCAGACATCAACAATGAGGCAAGACCCTTCACCAGCAAATATATATATTTAAAGGCTTAGCTGATGGTTAGCATTTTGTAGCAGTCAACTATTTTAATTAACATACATACATTTTTAGATACTATATTATTTCACACTTAATAGACTACAGTATAGTAAGAATATAACATTTTACTCACTAGAAAACAAAAACAAATTGTGATTAATATTATTGCAGTGGTTTGTCTTTAAACCTATAATATTGGTGAACTTTTTTTGTAAAATTAAAAAAAAAATCCCTTGCTTTTTTTGTAAAATTTAAGATCAGTAAAGGAAGTTTTTAAAATTTCCTGAAAGAAATCCTTATATCTCTACTCTTGTTTAACTTTTGCCAAACTTCTTGATCATTCATATTATCTAGGACTAATGGTGCATTCAATTGAATGTTCAAATGTGAGCAATAGAAAACCATCTACTAGCTTTCCTTTTTCCTTGATGATTTTTCTGTTTAACTATTGGTTGGATTGGGTATTCTAAAAGAATTTTTAGCTAAGTCTGAGATAATATGATTATGATTCATGAAATCTTCAATTTAATAGTAGGATATGACATTTCATCAATAATAATTTATCAATAGTTCAATGACTTTTGATTTCAATGATATGGGAACTCTTTCAATTAATATGGATCATAAACCATCACTAAAATAGTAGATAAATCTTAGGGAGTTGCATTGCAGAGAGATTCAGTGACTTGCCAATGGTCACACAGCTAGCAAGTGTCAGAAGCAGGGTAACTATGATTCAAATATTTAAATGACAAAAGAATGCAAATTAAATATATCTGTACCATATATGGTGGTATGTGGAGGAGAATCATCAATTTTAAGACTTGAGAAACTAGTAGCCATTCTCCTAATTTGTAACTTAAAGTTAACAACGTATATATTTCCTACCAAATTCCCACAGTTAATCTGAAGAAAATATTTTATAAATTTTAAAATGTTATATAAAAATGAGTCATTTTCTTTTTTTCTTTTCTTTCCTTTTCTTTTCAGAATACAGGGATAAGGGAAAACTTCCCAAGGGAGATGACATTTGAATTGTGTTTTAAAAGTGAATAGTACAGAGCAGTGGCTAGAGCACAGGCCCTGAAGTCAGAAGACCTAAATTCAAATCTAGCTTTAGTTACTTAACAGTAGCTTTGTGACCCTGAACAAGGAACTAACCCCAATTTCCTGGGCCCAACTTCCCTCCAAAAATGGATAGCAACAGCTCAGGGACAATGATTTAGGAACAAGGAGAGAAAAAAACAGAGTTTTGTATATGTGTTGGCTGGTTGGTAGCCCAGCTGGAGTTGTTAGCTGAAGTTTATTGTTATGTGGAAGGTAGTAATAAAACTAACAAATCCATCCAGAGACAATGTGATTCCAGATTATAGAATTGTATGCAACTTTACCTGATAGTCAATAAGGAACCACTGAAAGGATTCTGAGCAGAGGAATTAGATGACCAGGTCAATTCATAAGGAAGATAAGTCTGTCAGGGATAAAAGGAATAGTTAGAAGAGAAGAGATTAAGGTGAATAGCTGTTAAGAGGCTATAACAGTAGTCCAGGTAGTGTTAAAGAGAGCCAGTAATTAGATAGTATGTAGAAATGTAGAGGCAAATGTGAGATTACCTTTTTCCCTTAAAGGTAAAATTAACATGCATCATTATCTGATTGGATATGCAGAATGAAGGAAGGGGAAGAAGAAAAGAAAATGTCAACTCTTTTAAACATGTTTTGGCCTCACTGATAGAAATAGGAAATCTTAAACAAAAAACAGATACATGTTTGAGTAAGGAAAATATTATCTTAGTTTAGGAAAAAATAATTAATGATACAAAAAAGTAACAAGTAGCATCTATATTAAATGCAAGGAGATAAGACATAAAATGCAATCCATATATTGACATTAGTCAATATATGATAAGGTGTTACATGAGTGACATGCATCCTTGGAGCTCACTATAGCGACAAAATAGCATCTTGATAGAGAGATCATAAAGGATTTAAGAATAATGTGACAGCACTGCTGGTTCTTGATGATTGGGTGACATTTTTGTTTAGTAGAGAAAAAGATATGGCAGATCATATTGAAGTAATGGAATGAATAGAAACATAAAGATGAGAAAGCAAATATCATATTCAGGTGACAATGACTAGAATAATTTGGCCAAAATAAAAGTTTTGTGGAGATCATTATCATGTACTTAGTTCCCTCAGTGCACTCATTTCACTTACTTAATGATGATACCAAGAAAAATATCAATTTCAATTTTCAGTTTGCAAATTCAGGGGCTATTCTGGGAAAGAGAGATAAAGAGAAGACTGATAGAATCAACTGATAATTACTAACTATAAGGATACAAGGGAAAGGTATATTTAAAGATAACAATACATTAACGAAGTAGCAGGAAAAGAGGAGAAACATGGGTGAGAAAAATTCACAAGTTAACATGTAATTTCCCAATAATTAAGTAATAAACTGAATTGTAAGAAACATGTAGGATCCTAATGAAATAGGTATTCAACTTTGGCTTTTCTTGCCAGGAAAGTATTCAAACTTACCCTGGGGGATAGTAGAGTTCTTGGAAGAATTAAGAGCATCATGAGACTAAATGGTAGAATTTGATGAGATAAGGGAGGGAAAGCATCAAAGAAAACCATTCTGTTATATTTATTGTGATATCTAAACTGGAGTACCAATAATCTAATTGGAATTTAAATCATATTATCTGAGACAAAGTCCAGGTAAAACTGACTATATAGGAGGGGTGGAGCCAAGATGGCGGAGAAGACACATGCAACTTTCTAAGCCCTTCTCTTACCCTCTTTATCAATATTATATCGAGCCTCAAAATAGTCTTGACTTAATCGAAAGAAAGAAGAGAAGAACCCAGGGGCAAGAAAATCCGGTCTGCCAAAAAGGTGGTTTGGGGCCGGGGGAGATCGCAGACGGGAGAGAAATTAGGTTCCGAGGAGAGTTCCCAAACGAGGGGAAGGCACAGATATCAGCACGCCAAGAGCCCCAACCCGAAAAGGCTTTTCCTTGGGAGTTTGGATCCCAAGGGGAACACAGCGGGTTAGCCTAATCTGCCAGGGGGGAGCTGGCTTGGGGCCATAGAGCTTTTCCAGGGGCGATTTATGGGAGATACTGGGGCAGAGTTCCAGGCGGTCTGTGGTCTGCGGTCCGGGCCGGGGTCATGCAAACTCACAGTCCCACAAGAGGTCTGGCCTGGGGCAGTGACACTTTCACCCCTTGTCTCTAGCCGAGGGCAACCAATCCACCAGCCCTACTAAGCAGTTTGATAGCTCAGCCAGCTGAATCCACTTCCTGTTGGGGAGGGGAAAACTCCCAATTAGAGCACCCATACCCTCGAGCCGGAAAGGTTTACATCCTCCCTGCTCTGAGAGGGCTGGTAACCCCCTGCCTAGGAGACCCACCCCAAAGGGCTTTAAAAACATGAATAAAAAGATGAAAAGAACGATCAACAGTTCTATGAGAAAAGAGCAGGTCAGCAAACCTAAGAGACCTCAAACAGCAAAAAATTTCCAGACTGTCCTTTTTAATGATGCTCAAGAAGAGACCATTAAAAAGTCCCCAAAAAGAGAGTTAGAAGATAAATGGGGAAAGGAAAGAGAATTAAAGAGAGCAACAACTCCAAATACAAATTGAAAAGTTAAAAATTCAAAGTGAAATTGGGAATTGGAAAAAAAAAAATCTAGGAAAGTAAGAATTGTGAATTGAAAATAAAGAATTCACTAGAAAGTAGGATTTGAATTGGAAAAGACAAAGAACCTGCAAAAAAAGTAGGATCCTGAATTGGAAAAAGACAAAGAACACGAAGAAAGTGGGATCTGTGATGAAAGAAAATAACACCAAAAAAAAAATTAGTGAAATGGAAAAATTCCCACAGACCAAAAAATACATTCAAAAACCAATTGACATAACAGAAAGAAGTAAAAAAGCTAATGAAGAAAATAATTTTTAAAGAATTAGAACTGAACAAATACAAACTAATGATTCATTGAGACAGCAAGAATCAGTCAAGCAAAAACAAAATGACAAACTGAAAAACCATGAATTATCTATTGCAAAAATGACAGACTTGGAAAATAGATCTAGGAGAGATAACTGAGGATTATTGACTTCAAAACTATGGGATGAAAAAAAGAGCCTAGATACATTTTTACAAGAAACTCAAAGAGAACTGCCCAGTGTAATAGAAAAAGAAAAAGGATTGAAAGAATTCTCAACACCCTGAAAGAAACCCAAAATAAAAAACCCGGAAATTGTGGCAAAATTTCAGAACATCAGATTAAGAAAAAATTTTCAAGCCAAAACCCATTTAAATACGAGGTGCCACAATAAGGATCACCAAGATCCGCCTCTACATTAAAGGAAAGAAGGGCCTGAATATGAATTCTGAAAGGGCCAAGAACTTGAGATGCAGCAAGAAAAACTACCCAGTAAGTGAGCATTTTCTTCCAGGGAAGAAGATGGAATTTAATGAAACAAATGAATTTATTTGTTTCTGGAAAAAACCAGAACTAAACAAAAAATTTGACCAAGCTAGAACCAAGAGATGCAGAAAAGGTAAAAATAATTTGAGAATTGTTTTCTTTGGTGGATATACAAAAAGAATACATGTATAAATTTGATTGTACTGATATAAAAAAAAAGGAAGTAGATATGGAAAAGGGGATGATGGCAGAAAAGGGGAAGGAGGGATAAAAAGAGGGAACCACATCCCACAAAGAGGCTAAGGAAACTTATCATATCTGAGGGAATTTGGAGGGGAGGAACATTGGGAACTTACTCCTACGAGTTCTCAAAGAAAAAATAATTGACATTTGTTTTGAGAAAATTCTCTCGCCCCATTAAAAGGGGGAGAGGAAAAGGGAAAAGAAAAAGAGAATAAGGGAAAGAAGGGGGAAAGACTAAAGGGGGAGGAGGATTAAAAGAGGATAAGCACAGATACAAGAGGGGAATGTTTAAAAGGGGGAAAGAGGGTTGGGGAGGCAAGAAAAGTGCACAATCTGGGGTTTTAGGATGGGGAAAAGATTTAGTAATTCTAACTGAAATGTGAATGGATGAACTCCCAAAAGAGGAGGCAGATAGCAGACTGGATCAAAAGTCAGAACCCTACCATATGTTGTTTTTAAAGAAAACATTTAAAGCAGGGGGGAACATATAGAAAGGAAAAGGCTGGGAAAATCTATTATGCATCAGGTGAAGCGAGGTAGCAACCATCTCAGACAAGCAAAGTAAAAATTGATCTTAACTAAAAGAGAAAGGAAGGAAACCATCCCAAAGGTAGCATATATAAAATGAAGCAAATCAATATTAAACATATATGCACCAATGGTATGGCACCAACCTAAAGGAGAAGTTAAGAGGTTGGAAGAAAAAAAAAAACTGTAATAGAGGAGATCCCAACCTTGCACCTCAGAATTAGAAACAAACCACAAAACAAATAAAAAGAAATTAAAGAAGTAAATAGAATATTAGAAAAATTAGGTATGTTGGATCTTGAGAAAATTGAATGGAGATAGAAGGAAAACTTTCTTTTCAGCAGTTCATGGAACCTAATCAAAAATTGACCATATATTAGGACATAAAACCTCAAAAATAAGAAAGAGAAATAGTAAAATGCTTTTTCAGATCATGACAAAAAACTAATTCAAAAAAAAAGTTAGGGGAAAAGACCAAAAGTAATTGGAAACAAACAATCTCATCTTAAAGAATGATTGGGTGAAGCAGCAAATTATAGATACAATTAATAATTTCATAAGATAATGACAATGATGAGACATCATACCAAAATTTGGGATGCAGCCAAAGGGTAATAAGAGGGATTTTTATATCCAGAGGCATTGAATAAAACAGAGAAAGAAAATTAAGAATTCTTGAACAAAAAACTAAAAAAAAGACCAAATTAAAAAAGCCCCAATCAAATACTAAATTGGAAATTTAAAATTAAAAGGAGAAATTAAAAATATTGAAAGTAAAAAAACTATTGAACTAATTAATAAAACAAGATTTTTATGAAAAAGCCAATAAAATAGATAAGTTTTGGAAATCTGATTAGAAAAAGGAGGGAGGAAAATGAAATTAGACTTAAAATGAAAAGGGAGAACTTTCCACCAATGAAGAGGAAATTAGAGAAATAATAAGGAGTTATTTTCTAACTTTATGCCAAAAATTTGATAACCTAAGGAAATGTATGACTGCCTAAAAATACAGACTTCCCAATAAAGAGAGGAAGTAATTGTTTGAATAGTCCCATTTTGAAATAGTAGAACAGGAATTAAACAACTCCCCTAAGAAAAACCCCAGGACCAGATGATTTAATTGAATTTTACCAAACATTTAAAGAACAATTCCCCAATGCTTTATAAATTTTTATTTGATAAAATAGGGAATTAAGGATCCCACCAAATTTTTCATAAAAGAATGGTATTAATATAAACCAGGTATGAAAACAGAGAAAAAAAAATTATAGACCAATCTCCCAATGAATATTGATGCTAAAATCTTAAATAAATATTAGGGAAAAGACACAGAAAATCATCTCCAAGATAATACACTATGATCAAGTAGGATTTAACCAGGAATGGGGCTGGTTAATATTAGGAAAACTATCAATATAATTGGCCATTTAAAAACCAAATTAACAAAAACCATAGGATCATCTCAATGATGCAGAAAAAGAGATAAAATCCAACATCCATTCCTATTAAAAACACTTGAGAGTATAGGAATAAATGGACTTTTCCTTAAAATAATCAGCAGCATCATTTAAACCATAGTAAATCATATGTAATGGAGACAAACTGCAAACATTCCCAAAAGATCTGAGTGAAACAAGGTTGCCACTTTGTTACTATTTTATTGTAAGAAAGCAGCTATAGCAATAAGAGCTGAGAAAAGATTAAAGGAATAAGAAAAGGCAATGAGGAAGCCAAATTTTACCTTTGCCGATGACATGATGGTATACTTAGAGAACCCCAGAGACTGCAAAAGTTTTAGTTAATCCACAACTTTAGCAAAGGGGTTAAAAAAAACCCCATAAGTCATAGCACTTTATATCACTAAAAAATCCAAAGTCAGAGTTACAAAGAGAAATTCCATTTAAAGTAACTACTGATAATATAAAATATTTAGGAATCCATCTGGGAAAATCAGAAACTTTATGAAAAATTACAGACCACTTTTCACACAAATTAAGTCTGATCTAACCAATTGAAAATATTAAATGCCTTGGATAGGGCGAGCAAATATAATAAAGATGATAATATTACCTAAACTAATCTATTTATTTAGGCTATACCAATCAGACCAAAAACATTTTAATGACCTAGAAAAAATAACAACAAAGTTCATATGGAAAACAAAAGGTCGAATTTCAAGAGAATTAATGAAAAAAATCAAATGAGTGGTTAGCTGTACAAGATCTAAAATTATATTATAGAGCAGAAACAAAACATTTGGATTGGCTAAGGAATAGATTAGATCAGTGGAATAGATTAGTTGGTAAAACAGTCAAAAAATATAGCAACCTAGTTTTTTGACAAACCCAAAATCCCAGCTTTTGGGAAAGAACACTGTTTGAAATAATTGTGGGAAAAATTGGAAACAATATAGAAACTGGTATTGATCCATACTTAACGCGACACCAAGATAAGGTCAAAATGGGTTCAGACCAGGAAAAGAATGAAATTATTAATAATTAGAGGAACAAGGATAGTTTACCTCTAGACCTGTGGAAGGGGAAGGTCTTTTAGACAAAAAGGAACAGAGATCATTTGATCACAAAAGAAAATTTCAATTATACAAACTGAAAAGTTTTTAAACAAACAAAACTCAGACAAGATTAAAGGGAAGCAATAAACTGGGAAAAATTTTCAGTCAAATTGATAAAGGCCCCATTTCCAAAATATATAGAGAATTAACTTTTAAATAAAAATCGCCATTCTCCAATTGAAAAAATGGTCAAAGGATATGAACAGAAATTTAGATGCAGAAATTAAACTATTTCTAGTTATATGAAAAGATGTCCGTCATTATTAATCAGAGAAATGCAAATTAAGACAACTTAAAATACACACACCTGTTGGATTGGCTAAGATGAAGGAAAAAATAATAGATTTTGGGATGGGATTACATTGATTCATTGTTGGGGAGTTGTGAACAATCCAACCATTTTGAGAGTAGTTTGAACTATGCTCAAAAAGATCAACCGTATACCCTTTGATCCAAGTGTTACTACTGGGATTATATCCCAAAGAGATTATAAAGAAGGGGAAAGGGACCTGTATGTGCACGAATGTTTGTGGCAGCCCTTTTGTAGTGGTTAAAACTGAAACTGAATGGATGTCCACAGTTGAGAATGGTTCAATAAATTGTATATGAAAATTATGGAATATTTGTTCTGAAGAAATGACCAACAGGATAATTTAGAAAGGCCTGAGAGACTTAAGAACTGATGTGAGGAAAATGAGCAGGACCAGGAGAATTATATACTTCAACAAAATACTAGATGATGACCAGTTCTGATGGATCAGGCCATCCAGCAACGAGATCAACCAAATCATTTCTAATGGAGCAGTAATGAATAACTAGCTATGCCGAAAAAGAACCTGGGGAGATGACTAAAAACCATTACATTGAATTTAACCCAATTTTGCACACCTGCATTTTTGATTTTTCCCAAGTAATTGTCAATATTTCAGAGTTGATTTTTTCAAGCAAAATAACGTTTTGGTCAGGTGTATTATTGTGTATCTAATTTTATTTTAAATATTTAAATCTATTTATCCCTGCCATCTAGGGAGGGGGTGGGGGAAGAGGTGAAAATTGGAAAAGACGTTTCAATTGTTAATGTTGTCAAGTTACCCATGTATATATCCTGTAAATAAAAGGCTATTAAATAAAAAAAAAAAAAACTGACTATATAGCATCTTTCTATTTCAGCTTATGGGATAACTGATTAATGTTATGGGGAAATAGTCATAGGAAAGACCCTCACATATTGGTAATACTGAAAAGTTTGATGTCTTACAGATAGATGTTTTTACAGATAGATGATCAGGTCCACCCTGATCAGACCAAAATGAATCTCCCTAGTTTCACTAAAAATAAAAACAAACAAAAATGACTGAAATATAAGGTGATATTGATAGTTTGTTTTTTTCACATATTTCTGCATACTAAGATTATATTTTAGAATCACAACATAACCTAGGTAAAACTACACAAAACATTACTTCACATTTCATGCATACAATAATGCTTTTGCAGTTCCAAACACTTTGTTTCAATAGATCTGTGATCTCATCAACACAACTGGTTCCTTCAAAGGTAGTTTGTAACCAAATAATATATTCTCATATTGTATGACTCTTCTGCCTTTTCTCCCCTAAATCCTACATAGGGAAATAAACAATATGCCTAGGGGATATTGTAGAGAACTAGATAAAATAATAATAAAAGGTCTAGAATATCAAGGGAAATACTGAAAAAAATAAAGATAAATGAAGAATAGAATTTTCAGAATTTAAACTATATTATTAAGCAGTAATTATGAAACTATATTATTAAGCAGTAATTTTGAAAACTCCTTAATGCTAGGTTAAAAAGAGAAAAGATGGAGATCAATGGATTAGACTAAACAAGGTGACCCAGAAATAACACTCAAAACTCCAGAGTAGAACAAGCTCCCAAACATAAATTACCTGTAAGAGTAATCCCTATTTGATAAGAATTCCTTGGAAAACCAGAAAACAGTCTGACAGAAATACAGCTTAGACAAATATCTTATGCTATATGCCAGAATAAAAACCAAAATAGAGACATGACCTGAATATTAAATATCAGATCACTAAAAATAGTAGAGAATCAAATTAGGAACATTTCCCACTTATGACTAGGGGATGAATTCTTAAACAGAAAAGTAACAGAGTCAATTAAAAAAAGAGAAAGTAGATAAATCTAATAGAATGAAACTGAGAAGCTCTTATACAAACAAAATTAATTCAGTTAGAAAAGGAATAGATGATATTGACTGGAGGAAAAACAAAACTTTATATCAAATATCTTTGATAAATATCTGCTATCCAAGGTATACAGATAACTCACAGAGAGAGAAGAATGAAAATTCAAAATAGATAAATATTGAAAGCATTAGAGGAAAAAAGTTCCTAAAAGAAATCACAAATTACTGATCATCAAATGAGAAAAAAAAGATGTTCAAAATCACTAGAAAAATACATATTAGAACAATTGTAATATTTCACTTCAATCAAAATAAATGAACAAAAATGACAAAAGATGAGGACATTTAATGTTGTAAGGAATTATGAAGAATGATGATATCAAAGCATTGAAGCTAAGAATTGGTCCAACCATTCTGGAAGGCAATTTGGAATTACATAAAGAAAATAACCTTTGATCCAGTGATTCTCCTGCTAGAAATTTATTCTCAGGAGTGCAGTAACAAAAAAAAATAGGTATTGTCTATATCAAAATATTTATAGAAGCACCTTTTTTGAAAGTAAAGAACTGAAAACAAAGTAGGGGTCCATCAAATAGGGAAAGGCTAACAAGTTATGATACATGACTATAATGAAATATTACTGAGCAATAAGAAAACATGAATATAATTAATAAAAAGGAGCATATTTGAACTATTTGTATGAACTGATGTGAAATATGGAAAACAAGGAAATAATGTATATAATAACCAATGGAAATCATGAGAATAATAAAAACAAACTAAAAAATAGAAACAGAATGCTATAAAATTATGCTGACTAAGCTTGGTCCCTAATAAAAGTCAGTTAACAAGCATTTATTAAGTGGTTACTGCTATATGTCAGATACTGAGCTAAGCCCTGGGAATACAGTAACAAGAAGAAAGTAAGACAGTCCATGTAATTTAATTTATATTCTAATGAAGATAGACAAGTACCCATGTCTACATGGTAGAGAAACTATGTAGTCCAGTCTGAAGAGGAACCAAAACTTGAACCTGTGTATCCTCTTTAAATGGAGTTTCAGGAGGAGGAAGGTAAAACCATCGAACAAGAAGGAGAAGTCTCAGGAATGGAGAGAACTTCAAATATACAAATTACAGTGCTAGAATGAGAGTCTATAATGAAGAGGTTTCTAAAGTAAAGGAAATCAGGAGTGCAACCTAGAGAAAATCTATGATCAGCCATCTACCTCCTCTTCTTTAAAATTGTCTAGGACTATAGATGGGGAGTAGTGAATATAATGTCAGACATTTTTTCAATATGGATTAATTATGCAGAACTCTTTTCTTCATTTGTTCTTTATTGTAAGGTATTTCTCTCTGGGAAGATAAATAAGAAAGATTTCAATGGGAAATGTTGATAACAGAAAAATATTTCACTAAATATATTTTTGGAAAATGAAATAAATTGGTACAACTAAAAAAAAAATAACCACCATGAAAGTCTTCTTTAAATCAATTGATATTACATGCTTATTGACTGTTCATTGGATGCTTATTCTTGCTATGTAACGATCATATTCTTTTCTTTTTAGACATTTCTTTGATGATATTTTATGACATTTCTTATATGCAATTCTTCCATAACAATATGATGTAGCCTTTGTTATTTCATCGTGTTTTTGCCAGTATTTCCCTTTAGATAGTCCACAATTTTGATTCTTTGATGTTTGTGTTATTTTAAAAATTATAGCCATATATAATGGAAGCTTCTTGAGGGCAGGGGCTGTCTGTGTTTTGTATTTATAACTAGTGCTTATTAGCATAGTAGCAGGTACAGAATGACACTGACAAATGCTTTTTGACTGATAATGCAAGCTTTTTGTGAATATACATTTTTTTAATTACTTTTACTTGTCTCTCCAGCATACAGCACAGTAGAAATACTTATTGGTTGACTGATCACCAGAAGAATATCAATATTGAAAGATGGGCCTTTGCTCCTAGGAGAAGTATGGGATCTTTAAAAAAAATGAAATTTATTTTCATAAATGCAATTTAACATTCTCTTTCCTTCCCACTCAATTTTAGGCCCAGTTTAACTTCTCTATATAGCATCAATCCAAGACATAGTAATAAACGGACCATTGATCAAACAGAATATATAGTATAAACAATGGATACTGTTTATCCAATTTCTTTTTTTCCTATATATTTAAATTAAAATTATTTTGAATTATTGTATTTCTTACTTTGCAACATGTCAGGAATGATTGAAATTTGCAGTTCTTATATGTATCAACAAGTCACGTGAATTCTCCTCCTCCACTTGGCCTTAACATTAAACCCCATTTGTCACCCTTTTCATACCTTATTTTAATTTAACAAATACTTACTAGTCTCATATTGCATTCAAGGCACTGTTTTAGATACTGATACTATAAAATAAAAAGAAATTGTTCCTATCCCCAAAAACTAATTTCTTCATGAACAGAGAGAAATAAGTACAAGCTAAATTCAGGAGAGAAAGAGTACCAAGTTAGAGGGAATCAGGAAAGTTTTGTAGTATATATGAGGGCCGCTAGATGGCATAGTGAATAGAATACTGTTGTGGGAGTTAGGAAGACTGATTTTCCTGAGTTCAAATCAGGGTTTAGACACTTATTGGCTGTAGGATTTAGACAAGTCACTTAATCCAGTTTGCCTCAGTTTTCTCATTTAAAAAAATGTCCAGCTACAGTATCTTTGCCAAAAAATCTCAAACAGGATCAGAAAATGCCAGACATGATTGAACAATATGTGTGACATGCTGCTTGAGGTGAAAGGAGGGAAACAAATTTCTAAAAGGGAAAGAGAAAGAAACAGTAAAATCTAGTCATGGCAGTTAAGATAAGATAGTCAAGGTTAGAAAATATTAAGTAGCCTAATTTGCAAGTGCTCATCATGATTACTATGTAAGATGTCCTGACTGAATTTGGGGGTTGTGAACCTGGAGGGATGGAATGTGGCTGACTAGCATGGTGGTACATCAACATAAATATGAAAGCCTGAGATAATAAAGCATGTTATAATGGTTTTGAATTTTAAAATGTAGATTCAAGTCTGTGACATCTATTGGATAAACAATCATGAACAAGAAATTATCCTCTAATATCTCAGAAAAAAATTTCTTCAAAATGGTACCATACTCCTGTACATTAATAGAGGAATCTTCTTCACTGGAAATTCCCTAGACATGTAAAGCTCATTTAGTGATTTATTAATTCCTAGAGGATTTGTTACTCCACAGAATAACTTGTCTCCCTGGTCTTCCAGCTCCAGGATTAGTTGATCAAATGAAATCTCATCACCACAAAGAATAACTCAGGTTTTGACACTCTATACATTTTTAACTCACCCTCAGTTGCTTTTCCTTTCTAATTGGAGAAGTGGAGGGTGAAACACTAAACTTCTCCAAAACCCTTCCTTTATAGAGGGCCTCCAAGCTTCCTAGAACAATATGCATGGCTATTCCCTGGAGAGTCCCTCTCTATCTTTTCCAACTACTTTCTGTGTATTATCTTCCTCCATTGGGTTGTAAGCTCCTTTAGTCAGGGACTGATTCTTTTTTTATTATTTGTTTCTTATTGTGTAATAGAGTGACTAGCACATAAAATGTGCTTGATAAATGTTTATTGAAATGAATACTACTTTTATAATTAGTCTTTTAACAAAAGTTTATGCTTTAAAATTACATAATGTAAATTTCAATTTGGAGCTTTTGGAGTCAAAAATTATCATTTAATTTACTGTAAAAACTTAATAAATCAAAAAATATGAATATATATTATTACCTTGTCTAATTACATTATAGTTTTGTTGTTATTGTTGGTGCCAAACAAACAACATCAGAAATGGCAACTCTATACCCAGTGGAATATCTAGTCAGAGAAGAGAAGTAGATAAGGAAGAAGAAAAATAGAAAAAGTTTTGAAGAGGGTTGAGTATAAATATTAATTTGGTTTTGGAAAGGTTGGTTGGAGATGCTTCTGTAACATTCAAGTGGGGATTCAAGCAAGTTTTTTTGATAGTTCAGGTCTATAATTCTGAAAAGATATGACTTGTCATTTCCACTGAGATGATCATCTTAATACAAGGGATCTTATAGAATCACCAAATGACCTTATGTAAGAGAGAAAAAAAGAAGAGCCTGGAACAATTTTTTTAGTTGAAAACTATTGTTAGGCATTGAGGAATAAATAGTTCTGCAATAGAATCTACAAATTAAGTAAGAGAGAATAGTACTAGTGAGGTCAAAGGAAGATGGATATTCTAGAGGAGAAGAGTTTCAACAGTATTAAAAGCTTCATTGTTCAAATGAAATAAGGTAGAAGTCATTGGATTTAATAGTCAATCAGTCACTGATAAACTTGGAGACAGAAATGTCAATAGATGAGCTCAGAATTCAGGTTTAAGGAGAGTAAGACATGTATGAGTGGGAGGTGAGAAATGTAAGTATAAGGGAATCTTTCTAGACATTTGATTGTGATTTAGGTTTTTTTGTTATATAATTGACTCTCTAGTCTTTGTCCACTATGACATAGAACTTTCTCATACTAGAAATTATTCTGGCCTCTTCATCCTGGCAGTTTACTCTACACCTAGCCTTCCCACAAAAACTACTCTTTATCTCTGTGATTCCTTCCTCTACCTGATCAGTTCCTCTGAAACTTCCATTTCAAAGAAAGCATCCAGACTAACCATAATGTCATTCCTTTTCAGGTTCAACTCCTGACTCTCTGGAATTTCTCTGTCATGGATCAACTCAGGTACTTCCCAACATCAAATTTTCAGTTTCTTTTTGTGTGTGGTCTTCCTCATTAGATATAAGATCCATGAATATCAGAACTACTTTCTTTTTTCTTAAATTTGTAGTCTCAGTAGTTAACACAGTGCCTGATTTTTATTAATTAAATAATTTATTTCATATATAGATACATGATGATACCTAGAGGAATTTCAGGGTCATGTAGATATTTAAATGTTAAAGATGAAAATGTAAAAATCATGGGAGGCACCAACAGATAAAGAGACATTAAAAAATGAAAGAAAAGAGATAGTATTCTATGGATCAAATGACAAGCTTCCTGATTGTAATTCTCTCCACGCCTGGCCTTTTCACACTGGAAGTATTCCCTGAATCTGGTCCTTCTCTCTAATTGATCAGTTTCTCCAAAACCTTAATTTCAAAGAAAGTGCCCAGGGCACCAATATCTTCATGCCTCTCCCTATACTACTGACTCCAGCAACTGAAAGAAAAAAAAATCACAAACTTTTCAGACTGAAGGAAAGAAAACTGAAATTAAGTTAATATGAATACTGAGGTTTTCAGTAGGAGAAAAAATTGGTCCCTTTTCTATCAGAAAGATAGAAGGTTAAGTTCTACACTGAGAGCGTAGTAAAAGATGATGATGGAAAAGAGAAGGCAAAGTTTGGAAGAATGGCTGAAGAGAAGTAGATCAATTATTATAAAAGGACTGAATGCAGCAATTGAGAGCCCAATTGAGATTAGATAAAATAAATTCATAATGTACTTATGTAGAGGTGACATGACTTTCTCTAACATTATTAAGTGCTATGAGAAAAAGAATGCAAAAGTAATATTGTGGAAATAATCTAGGGATGGGATTTCACAAGATGTGAGTGTTAATGGGAAAAGTGAGAAAGTCAAGAGTTGAGAGAAGTACATATTTTAATTGATTTATAGAGAAAATTAGGATGAAGCAGGGATAATGGCCTAGAGAAGAGAAATTTGAAGATTCTGGAGGTCATGTTAAAGACAAAGAATAGTTTTAGAAGAAAAAACACTGAGGGAGAGATGAAAAGAAAGGATGTTTAAGTTCAATAAGCATTTATTAAGTGCCTCTTATATGTCAGATAATATTGGTGCTGGAGGTTCAAAGACAAAATTGCCAAGAATTATGCTCTTCAAAGAGCTTATGTTATGCTAGGGGAACTTAAATTTTATTTTATTTTTTATTTCCTTGGGTCTTGGAAGCATCACAGTTGTGAATGATATAAAGACATGTTATGACCATATTCATAGAGTGGAGAGATAAGTTATGGGGACTGAAGAGATTGATCAAGAGGTCAAGAGTGCTCTAACTAAATGTTTATTATTATTATTATTATTATTATCATCATCATCATCATTATTCATTGTTTCCAAGAGTGCTCTGGGAAATAATGAATAATGATGATGATGATGATGATAACTCACATTTATATAGTACTAAATGTATGCCAAACAGTTTGCAATAATTATCTCATTAGATCCTCACACAATTCTGGGAGGTAAATATCACTATTAGTCACATTTTACAGAGGATACTGAGGCAGAAATTAAGTGACTTGCCCAGGGCTATAAATGTACTCTGAGGACAGATTTGAACCGAGGTCTTCCTGAATTCAAGTCAAATACTTTTCACAATTTTGCTACTCCCAATAAAATATATATTGAATATCCTGTGTATGAAATTTAAAGATGTTGGGATGGAGAAAACAAACTAGTTACTGATTTCATTGTGAAAAGAGGGAAAAATGAAAAGGGGTCCAATCATTCTTATGAACTGAATTAATTTAAAAAGAAAAGAGATAATCCCCTTCATTATATTGATTGTCAATGTCATGAAACAAAATTAATCATTTCAACCATCCTCTTCTCTAATATTTTACAAATAATTTTATATTCAAAGTCTTTAAATGCATCAATTTGGAGCTGTAATAACTGTGAACCACATCTCCTTATTTTTATTCTTTCTTTTAGTTTTGGTATTGATTTTGATTTTTTGCTTTAAGAAATGAATGGTCTAACTCTACACTAATAGCTAATTTGACAGTAGACATTCCACACCAATGACATTCACCTCCAATGCAGATACAGCAAATTTTGTGATGTTACTTGGTTATGGCATAAAGTGACTTACCTGTTTTCATCCCAATATCTTGAGTAATAGTCTACAAGCACTAGAATCCTCTGATCCTCTGCTTGAAGAAGAATGAAAAAATATATAGATCCGTGGTTTCTATGTAGCCTATAAGCCTTTATTTTCTTTTCCTTTATACTTTCAATATATTTTTACTATTCTCTTCTATGACCACTTCTGCACTGAAACAGTAAACAAAAGCCTATGTTTATTTAATTGGAAGGGAAGATCTTATTAAACTAAACTATTTGTAGAATTTTCTTATCTCCTCTATCTCTGTAGAGGCGTTGCTACATATGGCTTAATTACCTTCATGTTGATCTTTTTTCTTTCTTTCAAAAACTCATAGTAAGTGCTATTATAAAGAAATGATCAAAAATCCAATGACTTGATAGTTCCAGGTATAATGATTTAATCTTGTAGAACAATATATAGCTTTTAAAAAATTGGAGAAATATTTTCTTTTTGACCCAAACTCTTGATTTTAAATACTTTAAAAGCATGCTTTAACATTTTCAGTGGATAATTGAGCCATGTGTATTTTAAGTCAAATATTGGAAAATGAAATGTTCAATACCAATGTCTATACCATTTAAACAATGAAAGCATCAGGTAAGTAACAACATTTGGACAGCAAGTCAATATGGCTATGAAAGGTCTCCAATAATGAGCAAATTCAGACCAATATACTGTTTGAGTATTTGGCCTTCTTATTGACAAAGGTTGCTTTCAATCACGCTGTATCTATTACCATATCAATCATCACTCTAAATGAATACAACATTATCATTGACGAAGACATCACTTAAGCAGGGAAACTAAAGGTTCTGTAAAAGCAAGTAATGATTTGGGTTGATCACAGAATGAAAATGAGAAATATGCATTAACGATATCCTCATTGGAAAGTAAACAAATTGAAGTCCAAAGTGTAAGGTCTGTTGCTTGCTTATAGGGTTACTGAGGTAGATGAAAATTGATATTGCATTGTTAATTATTAAAGATAATGCAATTGAATACTTTCTTTGCTGTACAAATTAAGATATGGAATTGAACTGATGAAAATGATTTACGTGCAGGATTAAAATATTGGCAGCTTTATAGAGTGAAATGTCACTATACTGCTGTACCTTCAAGTTTTACATTTCCTCCTTTGAATCCCTGTCAGCCTTCATGAATGCTGGAGAGTTTAATCAATGCTTGTAGTAGCCATAACATAACACTGAATATTTTACCTGTGTTGTAATTGAATGGATATTTAGTGGGAGTCACAAGAATAAATGACAAATAAATATGTATTTTATTCATTAAGTCTACAATTTAAATAATGATCCTTATTTTTAAAAATTCACGTATTTCTAATGCTCATATTCCTATTAAAAATATATTCTTCTTAATAGTTTGATTTCCCCAAGATAATCAGCTTGTATTAAGGATAGCTCAGAGGTCACAAAACTGAAAACCTAATGAGCTATTGTACTTGAAATAATTTAAATTTATCTAATGCTTGATTCTTAGGAAACAAGGACTTTATTTTCCTATATGATTCTGAATTTAAAGGACAGGACATATAATTTAGACCTGGAAGAGGCCTTAAAAGTTCATCTTATCCAACTTGCTTACTTTATAAATGAGGAAACTGAAATCTAAAGAAATTAAATGACTTACCCATGATTAGCCAAGCAGGTACAGAATTTAAATTCTGTGATTCAAAGTCAGAATTATTTCCATGACACCACTCTGTCTCTACATTTGAAGTCTGAAATTTTACTGCTTTCCATTAAAGAGTAATTATCGTTTTAAAATTCATCTGCAATATATAGAATAGAAAAAATGGAAAAAAAATATTCTCTTGATACTATTAGCAGGAGGTACTCAGAATACTTTTGATTGAAACTAGAATGAAATTCAGAAAATTCAGGACACATGGTAAAAGAGGCTAGATAGGGGGGGAAATGTTATTAAATGACATATGGGAAATCAAAAGTAAAAATCCAGGCAAATTTAGTCAAGTAGTCAGAAACATTAAAATTTAATTGGTGACAATTTAACAAAATAAGTAAAAATATGATAAAACATAGATGCTATTATTATGTGGTTTCCTGAGTCACTTTGAAGTTGTTAGGTATTCATATGTACAGTTTAGCAGTCCTTTTTATATTGAATTTTGGCATTATTTTAAATGACCAGAAAGTATATATTCATCATGTTTGTAGGAAATATCAATTAAGCAAAATAGTTAATGTGGAAACTATTTATAATAAGTTTCTCTGATAAAGGTTTTGTATTAAAGATATTTAATGAACTGATTGAAATTTATGAAATATATTCTTCAATAGGTAAATAGTCAAAGGACTTAAAAAGACATTTTTTTAAAAAAGTCAAGCAATCCATAATCACATTTAAAAATACTCCAAATTTGAAATACACAAAGATACTTCTGAAGTTTCACTTTATATCCAATGGAAGGGAAAAGATTACAAATGAGGAAAATTCCAAATGTTACAGCAACTATTGAAAGCAGGCATTATTGATGAAACTTTGAATTTTCCAAAAACTTGTGAAAATCTTGAACTACGCTGCAAAAGTCATTAACTATATTTTTAACCTTGCAATGCCATTACTATGAATATGCTTCAAAGATATTAAAGAAGAAAAGAACTAACTCACTTGTACAAAAATACTAGTGGCAGTTCTTTTTGTAATAGCAGAAATTTAACTGAGGAGATGGTCAACTACAGAGGAAAGACTAAGCAAATGATGATACATGAATGTAATGAAACATAACTACCTCATATGAAATGACAAAGTAAACAATTTGGGAGGAAACAGAGATGATCTTTATAGATTGATGCATAACTAGGAAAAATTCTATAGGATGACAACACTGGAAAGAAATCATCTTTGAAAGACTTTGATTTCAGACATGATTTCAGAGTACCTAACATGAAATAAATTAACCACTCACTTCCAGAGAAATGATGAATTGAAAATGCAAAATGAGATTTATATTTTTGGATATAGTCAATGTGGGAATATGTTTTGCTTGATTATGTATATGTTACTTTTTTTGCTGCTCAACAGGATAGGAAATAAAGAAAATAAATGCTTATTTATTAACAAGTATTTTTCTTTTCCAAATCATGGCACACTAGAAATACAAATGCAAAGGGTTAAGAAAAATTACTCTATAAAATAGAGAACAAATAATATACAGCAGTACAGATCATATTACCTTTTAAATAAATGTAATGTTTATACTCATAAATTCAGTACATGCCTATGCATAAAATGGCTAGTTTTGAAAAATATATTTTATTTCCAATATGTATATTCTTAAATAACTTCATTATTGCCTAAATACATAGCACTGTTGCAGTAATAAAGTTTAATAAAATTCAGTTATAAAAATAAAGATGACAAAAGAAAAGCCAGGATGTTGCCTGAATTCTCCCATTTTCCTCAGAAATACTCTATTAAGCATATGTGCTTGGAGAAAGAATGGCCCTGCCCACTCTCTGTGCAAGTTTTGATGTGTTGTATAGGAAATGAGGTAGAGACGATTTTGGTGGGTGGATGGACTGAGGCAGAGAGACGGCTGGCCTGGTTTGTGTTGTGACTGCTCTCACTTCGTATTGCCATCCCCCTTCACTTCCGCAAAGAATAAAGATGGAAGATTTTCCTTTAACCTCAATTCCTAACTCCGGCTGCTTTTAAAATACGTGGTCATCACAGATATTGAAATTTATCTTATTATATTGGAAAATAGGAGAGAAAGGGGGAGGTAAAAGCAAAAGGTAAACCTAATGTAAGGGAGGGCAGAGATATGTGGGGGAAGAGGAAAGAAAATGAGAGACTGAAACAAGAGAAGACAGACTGAGGAAAAAGGTGTCATTTTCTAGTAATTTTTTAAATGATTCTCTTATTTCTTCCATTTCTTTTTCTTCTCTTATTGCTAAAGTTAACATTTCTAATACAATCTTGAATAATAGTGGTCATAATGGACAACCCTGTTTCACCCCTGTTCTTACTGAGAAATCTCCTAGCTTCTCTTCCTATTTATTATATATAATGTTTGCTAGTAGTTTAGATAGATGCTACTTATAGCTTTTAAGTAAAACTTTATTTATTCTTATGCTTGTTAGTGTTTTCTTTTAATTAGGAATGGGTGTTGTATTTTGTCATGGGCTTTTTCTACATCTATTGAAATAATCATATGATTTTTGTTAGTTTTGCTATTGATATGGTCAAATAGTTTTCCTGATATTGAATCATACCTGAATTTTACCTCCCCTCTACTCTTCTCCCAGTACACTGCTTTTTCTAGCCCTTAATTTATTTTTTATATCATCACATTAAAGTTAACTTATACCTATCTGCCCTGCCAAAGATATAGTTCTCAAGAATTGCAAGTAACATCTTCCCATGTGGCAATGTAAACATATTAACTCGGAAAAAATATGCTTTTTTTCTTTCCTTTTTTATATTTCTTTTGAGTTTTGTATTTGAATATCAAATTTTCTGTTTAACTCTGGTCTTTTCATCAGAAATGATTGAAAATCCCTTATTTCATTAAATGAACATATTTTCCCCTGAAAAATAATGGGTAATTTTGCTGGGTAGTTGATTCTTGGTGATAATTGAACCTCCTCTGCTTTCCAGAGTATAATATTGCAGGCCCTCTGATTCTTTACTGGGGAACCTGACAGATGCTGGATAATACTGAATGTAGTTTCTCGACATTTGAATTGTTTCTTTCTGATTGCTTGTAATATTTTCTCCTGGACCTGATAATTTTGGAATTTAACTACAATATTTCTTGGGGTTTTCACTTTGGGGTCTCTTTCAGGAGATAATTGGTGGATTCTTTCAGTAAACTAGTCTATTCTAAACTAATCTGTTCTAAGATATCAGGGCAGCTTTCCTTGGTGATTTCTTGAAAAATGTTGTCCAGGTTCTTTTTATTTTCCATCATTGCTTTCAGGTAATTCAACAATTCTTAGACTGTCTCTCCTGCATGTGTTTTCCAGGTCAGTTGTTTTTCCAGTGAAATATTTTACATTTTCTTCTATTTTTTTCATTTTTAAAAACAATTATTTCACTGATCCTCAAATGTCTTATTGAGTCACTCACTTCCAATTATCCAATTTTAATGTGTACTAAATTATTTTCTTCAGTTAGCTTTTTTTCCCTCCTTTTGCATTTGGCCAATTGTACTTTTATTTTTTTGTGAATGTTTTTATTTTTCTGGATAATTTTAATTTTTTTGTAAGACTTTGTCTTCCAAATTTTTCCCCTCTTCCCTTAATTGCTTCTCCCCAAGAGAACAAATAGTCCAATATAGGTTAAATATTTGCACTCCTTTTAAACATATTTCTATGTTTGTCATGTTGTACAAGGAAAAAAAAAAACCAAAATGGGGGAAAAACTACAAGAGAGAAAACAAACACAGAAACAAACAAAAAAGTGAAAATCATATGCTTTAATCTTCATCATATGCTTCAACATTCAGTCTCCATAGTGCTCTCTTTGGATTCAATTTGTATTTCCCATTTCAAATCTATTGCAATAACTGCCAATTATACTTTTAAAGGAATTGTTTTGTTCAGTATATTTTTTCCATTTCTCCAAATTTATTTTTAAGGGGTTTTCTTCAGACAATTTCTATGCTTCCTTTTCCAAGCTTTTGGCTCTCCCCCCCAAAAAAAATATTCCATAATTCCTTGTATAGCTCTCATTTCTTCTTCCCCCCACCTTTCTTCTATATCTCTTTTAAGATCCCTTTGAGCTTTCCCAAGAGATCTTTTTAAGCTTGAGACAGTTTATATACATCCCTCTTTGAAATTTTGCATATAGGCATTTTACCTTTCATATCTTCTTCTGGATTTGTGTTTTGTTTTGTTTTCCAGGGGCATAGGGGCCTCTTACTTTCTGATGTAGTGCGGCAGTAGTGGCACCAACTTTACTGGCCTGGCTTAGTCCAGCCTTTTCTACTGATATTCAGGGGCTCATAATTTGCTTTCTGTGGTTGTACTGGTGATCTCATAGCTCTTTTGCTGATCCACTGGCCTTCTGAACCAAGACAGATTAGCCTTTGCTACTGTAATCTTGCTAAGAGCAACCCACAAGGCTCCCCATGTTGATCCTCCCTATATCTGTGCTGGGGTGTGTTTCTCTCACTCAATTCAAACAAACCTTTCCTCAAGTCTTTCCAAGATATTTTAAGGTAGAAAATTACTGTACTTTGAATGTTTGTGGGTTCCATTACTTCAAAATCCATACAAAGATTTGATCTAGCATTGATTCTGAGGGAACTGAGGGAGAGCTCAGGCAATGTCCTGGCTTATCAAAAAAAATGGAAAGTTTAATTTATTATCAACAAAAGGGGAAAGTGAAGAAGTAATTAAGAACTATTTTTCCAATAATATGTCAATGTATTTGACAATCCTTATGAAATGGATGAATATTTGCAAAAAATATAATTATAAAATTCCTCAGGGCCAGATGGATTTTCAAGTGAATTTTATCAAGCCTTTATAGAACAATTTATTTCAATACTATATAAATTATTTGGGATAATTGGTCAAGAATTCCTAGCAAATTCCTTTTGTGACATAAATATATTGATGATGCCTAAACCAAGAAGAGCGAAAACAGAAAAAGAAAGTTATAGAACAATGTCTGCATTGAATATAGATGCAAAAATTTAGATAAAATATTAGCAAAAAGATTACCACAATTTATCTTCAGGATTATAAACTATGAATAGATGGGATTTATACCAGGAATGAGGGCTACTTCAGAATTAAAAAATAAAAACACCAATTATCAGTGTAATTGACTATGCTAATAAGAAAACTCACAGGAATCATCATATTATCTCAATTGATACAAAAAAACAAAATCCTTTGAAAAAATACAGTACCCTTTCCTTCTAAAAACATGAAAGAGCAGGGGAATAAATAGACTTTTCCCTAAAATGATAAGCAATAGCTATGTAAACAATCAGCAAATATTATATGTAATGGAAAAAAGCTAAAAGTATTCCCAGTAAGATCAGAGATAAAACAAAGGTGCCCAGTATCAGCACTATTATTCAATATTATACTAGAAATATTAGTTTTTGCAAGAAGAGGGAAAACAAAGATATTGAAGGAATTGGAATAGGCAATAAGGAAACAGAATTTATGGAGAAGAATTTATGACCAAACAAAGATAGAGAACATTAGGAAATGCAAAATGGATTTTGATTGCATTTAATCAAATGATTACATTAAATTTAAAAAGTTTGCCCAAACAACACCAATACAGCCAAGATTAGAAGAGATACAGAAAAATGAATGTACATGGCCACAGATAGTGGGGGAACTCTAGGTAAGGTATAAGAGGGAACCTGCTGACAATACCTAGTTTGGCTCCCCATCTCCCTTTGTTGCCTCTCACACTTTCTGAGAAGTCAAGGAGGACCTGACACCTGTGTTCTATTTGAAGCAAGGGATATCAATAGCAGGGTGCTTATAGTTAGCACTTGCTCAGTGTGCTGTGGTGATGTGATGATGTAATGGTACTATAGTTAGCACATGTTCAGTGTGCTGTAGTAATGTAACCTTGCTAAGGTATTTAGGGGCTGAGAGAACTTGAAATAAAGGGACTCCATCTTTGACCAGCTCCATGGGTCTCCTGCTTTCTTCACTCTTCCACTAAGACCAAGGACTCGGGCTGGTCCTGAGATCCCCCAGAGAGCTAGTCTGGATGGTATATTTTGGCACCTCAGCATGAGGGCTCTAGAAAGCATAGAACATTTTGGCACCCCAATTTGTGGGCTCCAGAAAGCACACTACACATGGAAAACAATTTTTTACAGCTGGTATTTTTTTATAAGGCCTCATTTCTCACATATCTAGAGAAATGAGGCAAAATTTATAAGAATATGATTTATTCCCAATTGATAAATAGTCAAAGAATATGAACTAGCAGCTTTTAGATGAAGAAGTTAAAGCTATCTATAGTCTTATGAACAAATGATCTAAATCATTATTGAATAGAGAAATGCAAATTAAAATTACTCAGAGGTGACACCTGATCCATATCAAACTGGCTAATATGACAGATAAGGAAAATTATAAATGTTAGGAAAAAATGAAACACTAATAGTTTGTTGGTGAGGTTGTGAACTGATCTGGAATCTGAAATTGAATGTCCTTTTGCAAAGCAGTTTGGAACTATGTCCAAAGAAGTATTAAAGTATGTATCCCTTTGATCCAACAATATCACTATTAGTTCTGTTTCCCAAAGAGATCGTAAAAAGGGGGAAAAGACCCACTTGTACAAAAATATTTATAGCAGTTCTTTTGGTGGTGGCAAAGAATGAGAAATTGAAGGGATCTCCTCAATTGGGGAATGGTTGAACAACCAGTGATATTTTAATATAATTAATACTATTGTTCCATAAGAAATAATGGATTTCAGATGAATTTCAGAAAAAATCTGGAAAGACTTACATGAATCGATGCTGAGTGAAGTGAGTCAAAACAGTAGAATTCTGTATATAGTAATAACAAGACTTAGCTCTTTTCAAGAATTCAAGAATTCAAGACAATTCCCAAGGGACTCATGGTAGAAAATGCTGACCACATCAAGAGGACTATTGTGTCTGAATGCAGATCATAGCATAGTATTTTCATTTGTTTTTTGTTTCCTTGTTGAGGTGAGCCTATTGTGTTTTGAGTCTTCTTTCATGACATGATTAATGGCAGAATTTCATGGAGGAATGTTTATCATGATTGTATATTACATATATATCAGATTGCTTGCATCCCTGGGTAGGAACAGAGAGAAGAGAAGAAGGGAGAAAAAATTGGAGTTCAAAATCTAATAAAGATGAATGTTTAAAATTGTTTTAATTGAAAAACAATATGCTATTAAATAAAAATAGAAATTTGACAACTTTTGCATGTTTTTGGTTAATAACATTTTGAAGATAAATGTTTATATTCCTCTTATTAACTCTTTTTTTTCCATATAAAACAAGGACATTTTTTTTTAAAAAGTAGAAAAAATATCGAGGGAAAATATGTTTGCACTATAGTACTATATTAAAATGGATTAATTTGTTCTCTCCTGACTATTATTTTATTCACACTTAGATTGAACATTGAATAGAATTCTGGGTGTGGAATCTGAAAATCTCTAGGTCAAATTCAGCCACAGACACTTATTAGCTATGTGACCATGGTTAAGTCACTTAATCCTTTATGCCTTACATTTTTTACATATTAAAATGAACTGAAGAAGGAAATGCTAAAGTACTTCAGTAATTTTTTACTCAAATGGGGTCATGGGGATATTGACATAACTGAAATTACTGAAAAAAAAAGACTCATTTCAGAAGTGCAAAAATAAAAATTCAAAAACCAACCATTACCCCAACAAATGCTTATTTCTTCTCCCAATGACACGTCTTTCTTCAGTTCTCAATCATGCTAACAAAATCCAGGTCATTATCTATACTCTCATTGATTAATTCAAGTAGGCTTGTTGCAGTTATTATTATTATTATTATTTTTACATATGAGCCCACAAAAACTACACAAAATACACCTCCAGTCTAATTTTTAATACTTAGGCTTTGATATGTTTTACATTGTCTTTTTACAATGTTTCCAAATGACATTCTTTTCTAATTCTTTATTACTTTAGATGCTTTAACTACAGTAGAAAAATATCATTTCTCTAGCAAACAGATAAAATCAGAAAAAAAAATACTAGATATATCAATCTCTCCATTATGTACAACTTAATTTTTAACAAATTAACATACAAAACCATAATATCCATTATCTTTCAAGGAAATATTGCTTATTTCAAATAGATTTATTTTAAAATTAATTATATCCTCTTCTGTAAAGGCTGACTAATTTTTTTTTAAATCCTATTAAGACAGGCATATTTCTCTAATCTAAACCCAGAAGCTTCAAACTATCAGATTACTCTAGCACAGTTAAAGGGGAATAGCATAGACAGATTCTTATCTAATCACCAACTAGAAATGGAAACCAGGAGACACTAAAAGGGGAGCTTGTAATCAGGGTAAGGAAGAAGATTAAATGTAAAACTCATCTTAATTCCTTAGCATATAAAAAAATAGAAAATAAAAGAATGATGTTTATTAGAAGAAGAGGTTCCACTAAAAGCTCGAAAAAAAAAATCTGTTTATAAATGAATATATTAGGGGAAAAAAAAAGCTAAAAAGCTAGTATGCTTGCAGGCTCTGATGGAATCAAAGTAGGAAGACTTATATAGGCACTTCATAAAATCTTCTTTCCGCTATCTAATCCACCCAAATAAATGGAAAAGGAAAATCAAAAAAAAAATAAAAAAATCCTAGAATCGTAAGAAGCAGGACTGCCAAATGTTTGAGAGGAAATGTGGGGCTTAGGTGTGCAAAGTCCCATCTATAGGTTTTTTACTCTAAATAGAAAATACTGATGGTTGAAATTTAGCATGGAATAAATTGGTGCTAACAAAGTCTTAATCAATACAATCATCATTAGCCCAATCATAGAATCAGATTTTAGAGCTAGAACAAACCTCCAGTGTTAATCTGTCTGACTCCAAACTTTCCCTGAGTTTAGCTAAGGTCTCATTATACAAATAAGAAAGAAGAAACCCCAGATAAATTACATGATCTTCCAAGTTCACACAGCTACTAACTAAGCAATAAAATATGAAAACACAAGTCTACTTTTTATTGAAAACAGAGAATTCTATAATGTTTTGTTTGAAGTTGGCACCAAGATATTGACCTTATTACCAGTTATTGTGTAGTACAAAAAATAGAGTATTTAACTTGGAAACAGGAAGATGAGTTCAAAATCTTCCTGTAGTGGCTTAGCTGTACCAGATCTAAAATTATATTATAGAGCAGCAGTTACCAAAACTATTTGGTATTGGCTAAGGAATAGATTAGTTGATCAGTGGAATAGGTTAGGTTCAAGGGATAAAACAGTCAACAAATATAGCAACCTAGTCTTTGACAAACCCAAAGACCTCAGCTTTTGGGATAAGAACTTACTGTTTGATAAAAATTGCTGGGAAAATTGAAACTAATATGGCAGAAACTAAGCATTGATCCACACTTAACACTGTACACCAAGATAAGGTCAAAATGGGTTCATGACCTAGGCATAAGGAATGAAATTATTAATGAATTAGAGGAACACAGGATAGTTTACCTCTCAGACCTGTGGAAGGGGAAGGACTTTATGACCAAAGAAGAACTAGAGATCATTACTGATCACAAAATAGAAAATTTCGACTATACCAAACTGAAAAGTTTTTGTACAAACAAAACTAATGCAGACAAGATTAGAAGGGAAGCAATAAACTGGGAAAATATTTTTACAGTCAAAGGTTCTGATAAAGGCCTCATTTCCAAAATATATAGAGAATTAACTCTAATTTATAAAAAATCAAGCCATTCTCCAATTGAAAAATGGTCAAAGGATATGAACAGAAAATTCTCAGATGAAGAAATTGAAACTATTTCTAGTCATATGAAAAGATGCTCCAAGTCATTATTAATCAGAGAAATGCAAATTAAGACAACTCTAAGGATACCACTACACACCTGTCAGATTGGCTAAGATGACAGGAAAAAATAATGATGATTGTTGGAGGGGATGCGGAAAAACTGGGACATTGATGCATTGTTGGTAGAATTGTGAACGTATCCAACCATTCTGGAGAGTAGTTTGGAACTATTATGCTCAAAAAGTAATCAAACTGTGCATACCCTTTGATCCAGCAGTGTTACTACTGGGCTTATATCCCAAAGAGATTATAAAGAAGGAAAAGGGACCTGTATGTGCATGAATGTTTGTGGCAGCCCTTTTTGTAATGGCTAGAAACTGGAAACTGAATGGATGCCCATCAGTTGGAGAATGGCTGAATAAATTGTGGTATATGAATATTATGGAATATTATTGTTCTGTAAGAAATGACCAACAGGATGATTTCAGAAAGGCCTGGAGAGACTTACACAAACTGATGCTGAGTGAAATGAGCAGGACCAGGAGATCACTATATACTTCAACAACAATACTATATGATGACCAGTTCTGATGGACCTGGCCATCCTCAGCAACGAGATCAACCAAATCATTTCCAATGGAGCAGTAATTAACTGAACCAGCTACGCCCAGAGAAAGAACTCTGGGTGATGACTAAAAACCATTACATTGAATTCCCAATCCCTATATTTATGCACACCTGCATTTTTGATTTCCTTCACAAGCTAATTGTACAATATTTCAGAGTCTGATTCTTTTTGTACTGCAAAATAATGGTTTGGTCATGTATACTTATTGTTTATCTAATTTATATTTTAATATATTTAACATCTACTGGTCATCCTGCCATCTGGGGGAAGGGGTGGGGGGGTAAGAAGTGAAAAATTGGAACAAGAGGTTTGGCAATTGTTAATGCTGTAAAGTTACCAATGCATATAACCTGTAAATAAAAGGCTATTAAATTAAAAAAAAAATCTTCCTGTAACACTTACTAAACCCATAGTTAAACCATATAATTTTGCTGAGCTTCAGCTTTCTTATCTGTAAAATATAGATAATATAGAAAATACCTTTCACAAGGTCATTGGGACTATCTGTTTGGCTGGTGGATATAATCCAGGGAGCCTGAATCTATAGTGAGCTAAAACACCTGGCTTTAAGTTGGACTTCTTTCTAACTTGCTCTGTGAGCTTAAGGCTCTTTTACCTTCTCTGGTATTCAGTTTTGTCTTCTATAAGATTAAGAATCATTTGTAAAGCACTTTACAAAACATTAAATACTCTCAGATTTTTAGTGGGTTTAGTTTCCTTTTCTTAAAGAAATCTGTCTTAAAAGATATATACATATTCTTTTAATTCTATGACTCCATTTATGGCTTATTTTCTAAAATACATATGATTGAATAGATGATTAATTTTCTTTCTAGCCCTTATTTCTGTGATTCACTAGGCTATATTTCCTTCAGTACTAAAAGGCTTTTCAAGATATGCCCTTCTTGAGAAATGGATTTCAAGTTTCTTTTTCTATAAAATAAAATGATGGAATTAGGCAGTCTCAAAGATGTATGTCAAATCTAAAAATCCTAAAGGCAATTTTTGGTTATGCTTCTCTAGGGGAAATTGAAGCCATTGACAATACTGTTTTGTTTGAGTATCTGTAATGAAATTTAGGAATATCAAATAATTTTTCCAATTGTTTACCCTACTTTACCTGACTGCCTCTACATCTTCTTCTCCAAAACATAAAAATAATTGTTTTTGCCATGCTTCATTTATGACTTTTTAACTGGAATCTATCACCTGTTTTTAATTTTTTTTTCTTTTTACAAAATGTAATTCTCTAGGTTCTGACAACCGTAGTGCTCTGAATAACAGAAAATGGAGGCAACTGCTTAACAGCCTGCTAAATAACATACTTTGAAGTTTAATATTCATTATTAACATTTTCTCATCACTTTCTCAAGTCTAAACAATCAACACAATAATAAGTCATCCTGATTTGAACCATTTGCTGATTTTGGAAGTGTAAATACAATGAATTCAACAGTCAAACCTTTTCGAACCGGGTTCCTGCACACCCTGGCTGAATACTATAGTTAAACTTTAAAAGACCATATATTTTTAATTATATAGTATTTATCATTGCATAATGACAAAGTGATTACTGATTTAATCAGTAGGAATCCAAAGTACAATCATGTTCATAAATCCTATCCTCTCCCTCCATAAAAATAAAAGTATCAGTGAAACACTGTGTATATTGGGCAGAAGGGGGTAGTTAATGGAATGAAGGGAAGATACTTAAGAGGTAAAAATAAAAAGTATAATAATAATAAGAACATTTAAAAGTATCATCATGGTATAAGAGTGTGAAGCATCTGAATTTGTAAGGCATAAAAGAAATTGGTTCAAACTTATTTATTTATTTATTTGAGAAATTTGAGCTTGAGTGACTTGCCCAGAATCACACAGCTATGAAGTATTTAGTATCTGAGGCAAGATTTGAATTCAGGTTCTCCTGACTCCATAGTCTGTGCTCTACCCACCATGCCATCTAGTTGCCTCTTCATGTTTTTTTTTTTTTTTAATTGTATATATGATAAATCATGTAGTATGGCCTAAGGTCACACAGAAGTATTTGTGGAAAAACAAGAATTCAAACTCAAGTTGTCTATTCCCCAAACCAGTATTTTGCCCACTCTGCAATACTGTTTTGCCTTCTAGTATGATTTGAATTATGATTGTTTTCTTGGTGTACTTATTTTTTCTGCTTTCTTTATGTTGGTGACTTGGAAAAACCACTGCATCTTTATAGGTCTAATTTTTACTAATTATAAAATGAAAATTTTGACCAGATGACCTCTAAGATTCCTTTTAGTTTTTAAGTTGAAGTCCTTCTCCCATATCTCCAACAAAATATATTACTATCACCTTAAGTATAGCTATTATATTATTATTTAGTTTGTTAAATATTTGCTAATTACATTTATATCTAGTTGGGGACACTGGGACCATTGCCAAACTGAACTCTTTGACAACTCTTTTTAATATATTTGATTTTTCAGGGAAAGGGGATAAAATAGTTTATAAGCTTAGGGGTATAATGAACTATTTCTGAAACAAGTAGAAAAATAAAAGGTGATAGGGCCCTCACTTAATTGACAGGAATTGGAGACTTTTCTTTAAAACAAAGAACTTACTCAGGTAGATTTAGTTGGAATTTTATTTAAATGTTCTGTTCAGAATAAAACTTTCAATTAACCTAATTTTATCAATGCTTAAGTCTCCATTTATAGTATCCAATCTCCAAATTCTCAAAGCATGTCTTGGTCTTATGGAAATATAATTCTATTAAAGTCAGTAGGGCACTGTACATTTTCAAACTCCAAATAGTGCATTGAAAATATATTCCTACTAACTATTGTAAAATTTTCCAGTTATTGAAATTAATATTTACCAAAAGTTTTACTTTTTAAAAAATCTTGCAGAAGAAAACAATTTCATCTGAATTATATCTATTCTGCTTTGTATTTAAACAAGCACATTAAATCTTTTAAAACAAAACAAAGATTTTTGTTTAATTTCTTTTAAAAAGTTGCATTCATATCCAACTTCATTTAAAGTAAAATCATATACTTTAATATATTTTCACTGTGAATTCTTCCAGAGATTCTGAAAAGCAATTTGAATCATGTCCCCAAAGTTTCTAAATTTTGCATATCCTTTGACCCAATTATATTACCACTTCCAGGCTTATACTCCAGAGATCAAAAAATGAAGGAAAGGCTATAAACTGTTTATAACAGCTCTTTTCATGATAGTTAAAAATTATGAGTGTCTTCCTATCAGAGAATGGTTAAATAAACTGAGGTATAGTAATGTGATGGAATATTACTGTTCTACAGGAAATGATAGAATTCACAATTTCAAAGGAAACTTGAAAGATCACTATGAAGTGATACAGAGAAACATGAGCAGAATTAGCACAATTTATATAATAACAAGTTTGGAGAAACTTTAAAACTCTGATCAACCTAATATATACTATGAGTGCAAAACAACAGAAGTTGCTACCATTCATCTTCTGACAGGAAGATAACGAACTTAAAACGCAGAGAGAGACATACAATTTATACCTGAGCAATGTGACAATTTATTTTGTTCTGTTATGCAGCTATATATTATAATCTTTAAAAAATATTTTTCAGTATTTTTCTCAGTATGAAGGAGAGTGGATGGAATAGATTAATAAACAACAAAAACAAAAACAAAAACAATTTCCTTTACAATGAAATAGGTGTAAACAATGAAACGTTAGACATAGATACTTTTTAAAATATCCTAATATTGAAGTATACTTGATGAAATATCAAATATTAAATGTTTATCTAATATATGAAACAAGGTGGAAAAGCAGTTCAATATCTCTAACCTTTTTAATATAATTTATTGTGTACAGAATTTTTCTTCTTAATCAACATATTTTAAATTTTAATTTAAATTCAAAATAACCACTTTTTCAGTCAAGAGTTTAACTGATTATTTGTTTTATAAACTCTTCAAAAATGGAAACCACTTTAGACTTCAGGCTGAAACCAAATTAATAAACTTTCCCAATAAGTAGTCTCTTTAGTATTGATATAGCTGCTTGAACTCAATTTTGTTCCAATCAGTAGCTAGAGATTTCATATAAGTAGTGATTATTAAGATCATACTTTTTAATCAATATGCATTTAGTCAATCAAATAATACATCAAATAAAAGAATAATTAAATAGAATAGGTTTTTTCTTTTAAAAAATTGCTCCAAACTCTTGTAAAAGGCCTCAGACCTTTTATAGAAGATCCCAAACAGTAAATTATATAATCAGAAGCTCACTTGCTAGGAAGTTAAATTGCTTAAACAAAAGAAGTCATTTAGAAGACCTCTACCCTTTCTTCTTGTTGAGCAGGAGAACCAAGATCATCATGACAAAGATAACTCAATGTAATGGAAAGTCTTCCAAACTTTTTATTACTTCTCCATGCTTCTTTATCCCCTTATTGCCCAACATGGAGAGGTAACAATTGGCATTTGGGCAATGAATGACCCTGGTTGCCAGCCTGTAGCCAGCCTTTCTACCATTCCATTGGCCCATGTAGATAGTTTGAGATCTGTTTATCAGCCTAGCCCGTGGGTCAGCTCCTTGTTTTGCTAGGAGCTCCTAAAAGATCAAGATGAATATGCCATTGTCTACTCAGTAGCCTTTTTTGTTTTGTTTTTTTTTTTTTGGTTTTTGTTTTGTTTTTTTTAGCCAAATGGATCCTGTGTTTTGTGTAGATATTCCTGGTCAATGGCAAGGTTTCTCTATCAATAAGACTCTATTATTAGTTTGCTTCATCTGTATTGTTTGGATATTAAGTATTATAAAATTAAGGACCTGGAAAAGGGGAGCATCTCAGATTGTGTGGAAGATCTGAAATCCTATTCATTAAAGGGGACTACACTCCTATAATAAATGTTTATTGGCACAGAGTTCTGTCTCAATTATTCTTCTTGCAATTAGACATTTTGAAGCCCATGGTACTTATGTGATTCCAGAGATAATTATTACTTTTGTTGCACCTTTGTCTTCCATTTCACATTCCCTATGTTCTTCAAAATATCCTGGGGAGTATCCTTGTATTGCTTTTTCTGATCTCATGTGAGCACTTATTTTATGTGAACTCTCCATAAAATCATTCTTTTAGGCAAATATATCTTTGGTATTCAAACAATTCAGCCCATCAAAGTTGCACTCTCTGCAGTAGAGTATGAATGCAGTTCAGAAGTTCAAACAAGGACCTCACCATTCAGTATTTTATCTTTCTTCCTAAGACCATTCAAATAGAAGTACTTCAATTTTTTGGCATGGTACTGGTAGACTGCCCAAATTTCCTAGACACATAATAATGATATTAACACAATTGCTCTGAAGATTTTCAGTTTGGTAGACAGCCTACTGCTTTTCTTCCATACATTCTTTTAGAGCCTCCCAAATTCTGAGGTACCTTTGACAATATATATGTCAACCTCATCATCTATTCCTGGAAAATATACTGCTAAGGTAAGTAAACTTATCCACAGAATTCAAAATTTTTCCATTTACTCTAACCAATGTCTTCACCTATGACTGGTACAGTACTGGTTGGTGGAGCATTTCCATTTTCTCAATGTGAAGCATTAGGGCAAAATTAGCATAAGTGGCAGAGAATTGATCCATATTTTGTGGCATCTCAACCTCACAATCATTTGCAAATACAAAGTCTTATCTCCCTCAACTTTTGTCTTAGCTTAAAGAATTTTCAAGTTAAATAATTTATCATCAGAGCAGTAGTTGACCTAGATATCATTTTTGCCTTTATTTAAAGTGTCTTCACAAATTGTGCTAAACATCATGAAAACAAGCACATAATCCTACTTCACTCCATTGGTGATTAATAAAATGCAAGAGCATCATCCACTATTGAGGCCCATGCAAACATGCCATCATTAAACTGGTACAAGACTGATAAAATTCTCCAGGAAGTCAAATTTTGTGATGATCTTTAGAGGTCCTGATGACTCACAGTATTAAAGACCTTAAATTAACAAATATTATATTCAAAACTCATATTCTGCTCCTTGCATTTCTCCTGAAGTTGTTAGAAAGCAAATACATCAACCTCTGCCCTTTTTAAAGTCAAACTAGCTCTCAGATAGATGATTATCTTCCAAGTGAAGGATCAGCCTATTGGAGATGACTCTAACAAGAATCTTGACATCAATGACTAAGAAAAAACTTCCTTTTCCCTTCCAATGGAAGCATTGTTGATCATTGCTAAGGTATAAACTCCTTGAGGCTACTTCTTTTATTGAAGGGGAACATTTAGCTTGGAGAGGATAAGTCTATGATCAGTCCAGCACTCTGCACCACACATTGCCTTTGTCATTCTCACATCCTGTCTCTTTCTTCTTATAATGACAAAGTCTATTAAATGACAATGTTTGCTATCTGGGGGTGCATCCATGAACTTTTGTTTGTTCTTTTGCAGAAGATGACCTTGATAATGAGAAAGCAATGAAATGCACTAGTCTTCAACAGCAAATGACTTGCTGTTATTGTTTCGAACTCCATTTCTCCTTAGGACTCTATCATATTTAAGAGTCTCTGTCTTTTCTGACATTAAAGTTATCCAAAATTCTTAGCTTGTTTTCTTTCAGCACATCAATGATAAGAGCCTCCAGGTATTTATATTTTTTCTCTTTTACATCATCAGGGCTTGTCATGATGAAAGGGTTTGTCATGGTGAAAGCCTATGTACTGATGATAGTAGAATTGTGCTTTCCTGAAAGTAGCAATCATATTATCATGATTCTGTCATCCATTCCTTTTGGGAGACATATAAACTTGTTGCCTAGGTCAGATTGTGAAACTAATGCCAGCTTCTCTATGTTTCCCATCACCGTGGCCACATAATTAAAAAAAAAAAAGCTCCAATTTCACTAAATTGGCCTTCTTCACTAAATTTGTCAGTCTTGCTTCACTCAGGTCTTCCATTTGTATATCGTTCTCTCACAAGAGCAGTTTGCCTTTCAAATCTACTAGATTGCTTGTTGTTAATAAGTGTACACACATTTTAGGTACCAATTGTGACTAGAATCATGTTTGCAAAAGTTGTTTTGTTTCATATGCAAGCTGTGATACTTATCTGCCATGGATGAAGCAGCCAATTTTAAGGACACCTTTTCTAGCTTCTTCCTTATGGAAGATGAATAGCACGGTCCATATAAAAGGCTGCTTAGATATTCAGGAGGCTGCAGAATCCCACTATTGCTTTGGTTCAGTGAGAAAATGATCTTATGACTTTAACCTATTGTGTGCAAGGTTGTGATTATAGTTCCCAATTTGTCTACATCTACTGCTTTATCACCATTCTACTGACACAGACCTTAAAACAGGTAAAATAGTAAGATAGTGATATAGTAAAATAATAATAACATAGTATATAGTTAAATAGTAAAATATTAAAATGATAGAATTGTAAACTTATTGAATAGAAAAATAATAAAACAATGTCAGCAAGAAATAATAAAATGGTATGAATGATGTCTTTTGGCTCACATGCAAATTGGATTTAAGCGAAGCAGAATTACATAAACTCCTCCGTTTCACTTTCTCTTCCATACCTATCAGAGCCCAGTGGCAACACAAAAGTCAAGATGATGGGCAATGGCTATGGATGAAGTGCTTGAGCTCAGCATCTTCAGTATATGACCAATCTCTATGCACACTGTAGCACCTGCTCTTGCTGTCTTCATGGCCTATTAAAGTAAAATGTTCACATTCATCTATTCCAGTGAGGAAGTGTTCACATGCTTGTGTCAGACAGCCTCCTGACTTACTGATGAATTTGAAATCTCTCAGTTATCCTCAACCTCGTTTAGTCCATCTACCAAGACAGTTTTACTAGGATGTGATCAATGTGGCTTTTGGAATCCATAGGTGAGAGCTTTGTGGTACTTTGACACTAAAGGTAGATGAGCAGCCCTAAAAAGGATTCACATCAGATCTTTTAAATCATCCTGAACACCCCATCCTTCATGGAAAACTTATAGAAAGACATGGACAAGACTCAAAGAGATTGAGAAGGTATGGAAAAAGAAGAATTCATGAAGAAATGGATCAATCAAAGCAATCAAAAGGAGAGAAAACTTTTTTTTAATCATCTTGTTACTATTGTGAAAAAAAATTGATTTCATTTCAATGTGTTGGTATTAAGGTATGAGCTATCTCCAGTTCTACTTTGTCCTGCTAGGTTTTACCCTATAACAATTACACAATCCTAAAGTGGGCTACATTCATTACTTTAAAATTTATCATAACTAATACTATAATTATTGTACATTAATTTGTAATAGGGCTTGGTTTAAAGGGGCAGTTAGGTGGTGCAGTGGATATAGCATCAGCCCTGATGCTCAAATCTGGCCTCCGACACTTAACACTTCTAGCTGTGTGACCCTAAGCAAATCACTTAACCTCAATTGCCTCAGCAAAAAAAATAAAAAATAAAGTTGTAGAAAAATATTTTTAACCATACAAGTTATATCTGAAAATTTTCTTCATTGTCTACCATGACATTTTATTTGAAGAAAGAAATATTCTTAGCATTTCAGGTTGTCTGTATCTTCAGGACAAAACACCCTGGATAAAAATGAAAGATTCAATCAATCAGCCAGATGTTTGATCTATTCTATGTGAAATATCCAGGCGTTTAGAAACATCTCTAGGAGTGAATGGGTTTTTTATTATGTGGTATTTGACTTCAGTTTGACCCAGCTAGGAATAGTGATAATATTTACCAAAACAATTATACAAAATAAAAAGTGAGGTAGATATACTTCTGATATAAAAGGGTGCATTTTAAGGGAAGGACAATGAATTAAATATTCAGATTCTTTTTACAATAAAGGGAGCAGAGTAAGCTATTGCCTCTTCACCACAATGAATATTTATTCTGAACTGTCAGTAATACTTATTATACAGTATGTCATGTTCATTAAAGATGTTATACAGCAATCTGTCAAATAAAGAATGGAAAGCTTCTACTAGAGCCAGATATACTATACAAGATAGAGGTCATCATCAATTCACAAACAAAACCCTTCACTGACAATAATAATTCTGTGTACATGTATGGTCTCTGTGTGTATTTCTTTAGCATGCCCCTAGAAGGCCACAGACATGAAGTAGATCATGGAAGACAAGCCAAAACTTTTTCTTGGCATAGATTACAGGTCTGAATTAGTATGGATTCTGACTTCTGAAGTTGTTTGTGTACAATGCAAGGAAGCTTTTTTTTTTTTTAAATTACAAATGAAAGAAGAGATTGAATAAAATTGTAAGACAGGAACATAATTACATAAACGTCTGGAATTATCCATAGCACACCCTCCTGCTTAGAGTTCATAAATGTTCACCATAACTCCACAATGGACAAAATCCTCTCAGAAAACAAAAAAAATAAAAATGAGACAGAAAAAAAAAAATACCTGCATTCTTGGGACCTCAGCAGTGCGTTGGTTAGATTTTTTCCATGTAGTATCTACTAATCATGAAAGCATACATAACAGGAAACTGCACATTTGGCAAATTAAATGAAAATGGAAATTTTAAAAACATTTCTGTGAACATGGAATTTTTATGTATGTGCTTTAAAATGTGTTAAAGAAATGTCAAAGTCATTTTTTGTGAGAGATGAAAAAACTTTCTGGTAAGATCAATTCTATTGGACAAGACTCATTTCTTTGAAATGTGTATAATGATCCTTCTTGGGAGAGTATTTCCAAACCCTAAAGAGTCAGTGACAAAAAAGTTTCAGAGAACCAAAAAGACAAAATATTTGGTAATGAAATAATGACAGACCCTGTTCCAATCTCAGAGTTAGGAAGTCCTGGGTTCAAACCCTGCCTCTGTTTTATTGCGGGGGTCATCCTGATTAAGTCAGTATTAAGTCAGTCTGCCCTCAGTACCCTCAGGCAAATATCTAAGACTAGAATTTGTAGACAAATCTCTGATCTGCCTGGATAGAAGTTCTTCACCAGGAATTGCCCAAGTTGGTGAAATCAGAAGTTGTCAAAAAGTGAAATGATTTAATAATTTCTCTCTTCTCTACTACACACTCACACACACACACACACACACACACATACACAGTGTGAGCACTGTTACTGTACTGCTGCCTATCTCTTGTTTTTCATTTTATTAAGAGTGAACAATCTCCAATCATACTGATTTATATCTTGCCACTAGAGCCAGACAACTCTGGAGGAGAAAGTAAGGCTGGTGACTTTCAACAGCTCATTCTCACTTAAATACAACTCAGATATCAAAGCATCACCTCATGGATGTCATGGTCTTTTTTGAGAACAATAGATAAACAACAACATTTATTGATTTTATTTTGCTATAAAAATTACTGGGCTATCGCTCTGTCAGCCCCCAATTACCTCCTTTATTAGCCTTTTCCTTTTTTGATTCTGAATACAAATACATAATACAAATACATAAAATTTTGAAAGAGAATTTCTTTGCTAGGATTAGCAAAAAAGACTATCAATATACACTAGAAAACAATCATTATTCACCAATTCAGTACAAGAATCATAAAATTTTAAGAGTTGAAAAAGGCCCAAAACATATCCAGTTCAATCAAAAACTGAACAGTACTCTCCCCAAAAACATCCCTGACTGGTATCATCTAACTATCAATAGGAAACCTTAAGCAACTGGGAACTTAATAATTTCTAAGAAGATGAAATTTTTTCATTAAAGCTTTTTATTTTATTTTTAATTTATATACATATATATTTTTATTATAGCATTTTGTTTACAAGATATATGCATGGGTAATTTTTCAGCACTGACCCTTGCAAAACCTTCTGTTCCAACTTTTCCCCTCCTTTCTCCCACCCTCTCCCCTAGATGGTAGATAATACATGTTAAATATATTAAAGTATATGTCAAATACAATATATGTATACATATCCATTCAGTTATTTTGCTGCACAAGAGGAATCAGACTTTGAAATAATGTAAAATTAACCTGTGAAGGAAATAAAAAATGCAAGTGGACAAAAACAGAGGGATTAGAAATGCTATGTAGTAGTTCACACTCATTTCTCAGAGTTCTTTTGCTGGGTATAGCTGATTCTATTCATTATTGAACAAATGTAACTGATTTGGTTCATCTCATTGTTGAAGAGAGCCACATCCATCAGAATTGATCATCATATAGTATTGTTGTTGAAGTATATAATGATCTCCTGGTCCTCCTCACTTCACTTAGCATCAGTTCATGTAAGTCTCTCCAGGCCTTTCTAAAATCATCCTGCTGATTGTTTCTTACAGAACAATAATATTCCATAACATTCATATACCACAATTTATTCAGCCATTCTCCAATTGATGGGCATCCACTGAATTTCCAGTAAAGCTTTTTATATTTACAAAACACATGCATGGGTAATTTTTCCAACATTGATCTTGCAAACCCTTGTGTTCCAAATTTTCCCCTCCTTCCCCCCATCCCCTGCCCCAGATGGCAGGTAGTCCAATACATGTTAAATATGTTAAATTATATGTTAAATCCAATATATGTATATTTATATAGTTATCTTGCTGCACAAGAAAAATCAAATCAAGAAAAAAAAATGTGAGAAAGAAAACAAAATGCAAAGAAACAACAGAGAATGAGAATGCTATGTTGTGTTCCACACTCTTTTTCCATGGTTCTCTCTCTGGGCGTAAATGGCTTTCTTCATCACTGAACAATTAGAACTAATTTGAATCATCTCATTGTTGAAAAGAGCCATGTCCATCAGAATTGAACCTCGTATACAATGTTGTTGTTGTCATGTACAATGATCTCCTGGTTCTGCTCATTTCACTTAGCATCAGTTCATGTAAGTCTCTCCAAGCCTCTCTGAAATCATCCTGCTGGTCATTTCTTACAGAACAATAATATGACATAACATTCATATACCATAATTTATTCAGCCATTCTACAATTGATGGGCATTCTCAGTTTCCAGTTTATTGCCACTACAAAAAAGACTACCACAAACATTTTGGCACATACAAGTCCCTTTCCCTTCTTTAAAATCTCTTTGGGATATAAGCCCAGTAGTAATACTGCTGGATCAAAGGGTATACACAGTTTGATAGTTTTTTGAGCATAGTTCAAAATTGCTCTCCAGAATGGTTGGATCCACTCACAGTTCCATCAACAATGTATCAATGTTCCAGTTTTCCCACCTCCCCTCCAACATTCGTCATTATCTTTTCTTGTCATTTTAGCTAATCTGACAAGTATGTAATGGTATCTCAGAGTTGTCTTAATTTGCATTTCTCTGATCAAGAATGACTTGGAGCACCTTTTCATATGAGTAGAAATAGTTTCAATTTCATCATCTGAAAATTGTTCATATCCTTTGACCTTTATCAATTGGAGAATGGCTTGATTTCTTATAAATTAAAGTCAATTCTCTATATATTTTGGAAATAAGGCCTTTATCAGAATCTTTGACTGTGAAAATGTTTTCTCAGTTTATTCTTCCCTTCTAATCTTGTCTGCATTAATTTTGTTTGTTCAAAAACTTTTTAACTTGATATAATCAAAATTTTCTATTTTGTGATCAATAATGATCTCTAGTTCTTCTTTGGTCACAAATTTCTTCCTCTTCCATAGGTCTGAGAGATAAACTATCCTATGTTCTTCTAATTTGTTTATAATATCATTCTTTATGTCTAGATAATGAACCCATCTTGACCTTAAGCTGGTCAAGACAAATCTTAGTAGAATGGAATAAATACAGAATTCAAAGTAAAATGATTGGAATACCAATCACAATCTTTCTATTTACTACTTTTTACTACTTTTCACCTTAGGCAATTCACTTAATCTCACTGGAAATTTTCTTATCCACGAATAAACATTTACTAAGTGTTTATTGCTGTTAGATGACAATTTTAAAATTTGTTTTATTTGTGTCTTTGTATCCCAAGTACGTAACATATAAATACATACATTATATAACATGTATATGTATACACACACACGCACATATATATGTATACACACACACACATACACATATATATATACAGATAGATATCTGCCTATCTGTGTGTATATAGATTGATAGATACATGCACAGAAATGTATATATAAAAATGGTACAAAATAAATACAAGATAATTTGGATGGGTCAGGCAGTTAAAGTATGACACACCGCATAGAAAGCTGACATTAGAGGCAGAAAAATGAGACCTCTACTTCTGCCATAAAGAAGCTGAATGAATGGAAAAGTAACTTAACTTCTTAATGCTGAAAGGCTATAAGTTCTAGAGCTGTGATGGCTTTCCATAACAAATGACATTGCAAATGTAGGCCTTTTGCTTTAAAAAAAAAAATAGGAGCAGAATTTATAGATCAGAAAACAACTTCATCTAAAATGTGGAATTTGAGTTGAACTTTCAAAGAAATTAAGGATTAGATAGGAGTTCACTCTAGTCATAGAAAACAATCTTTGCAAACACATGGAGATTGAGAATGGAAATCACATGAGGAAGACCATGATCAGTATCATTCAACTCTAGAGTATGTTATGCCACAGTTCTCTTTTATTGTCCTGACTCAGTTTCCCTAATTATCCTGACCCATCTTGACTCAGTTCTTCTAAGTGTTCTGCCTCTGTTTATAATTGTCCTGCAAAACCTTCCCTCCCTCTTTATCAGAATATTTGACAAGGATAAAAGATCTTATGTTTTAGAATATCAGAATGCCTCTGCCTATCCCAAGCTATTAGAATATCAGATACTGTCTTATCAAGATGCCTCTTCCCAAGTCTGGGGTGTGTTTCCCCTATTATGTCATCCCCCTCTCTGGTGGGATGTCACAGTCTCGTTCCCACTCTCAACACCCTGACTCCTCCCCTGCCTCAGTCTACCTCCCCCCCCCCCCCAGTCTGAGCCACGTGTATTTAGGTCATTGAGAACTCACATTGTTTGCTAGATTCTTGGAGAGATAGGGACCAAATCATGGATTCATTTGGTCCCAGTAAATCTTTCTCTTTTAAGTAAATTATTAAATACTCTCTAATCTCTACCTTGCCTCAGTTTCTCCAGCATTACATGTACATAAAGAAGATGAAAAAGTAAGTTGGAATTGTTGTGAAGGTTTTAAAATGACAAACAGAGGGGTTTGTTTTGTGACCAATGATAATAGTAGCCACTGGAATTCACTAAATATGGGAGTAGCATATTTAGAATTGTGTTCTAAGAATATTATTCACCTGTAAAATTATTTTTAGTAGATGACCTCTAAGCTTTCTTTAAATCCTAAATCTTGTAGCTCTGGAGGCAGTTAGGTATAACAGTGGATAGAAGATCATATATGGAGTCTGGAAGAAATGAGTTTAAATCAGTTTCAAAAAGTTATCAGTAATATGACTCTGGGCAAGTCACTTCACCTCTGTCTCAATTCAATTCAGTTCAATAAACATTTATTAAGTGATTAATATGTCCCAGACATTATGCTAAATTTAAGGATACAGAAACAAGCAGATGATTATCTTTGCTATAAAACACCTTACATCTTAATGGGAGATACCACATACAAATAGATAAATACAAAGCAAACTATTTATAGGACAAACAGGAAATAATTAAGAGAGGGAAAGCTTTAGAATTAAAACAAGTAAGAAGATTTTAATCCTGGAGGATTTTAATTAGCATTTAAAGAAAGCTAGAGAGGTCAATAACTGGAGGGAGGGGAAAAACATGTGGAAAAAAAATAAAGAAAATGCCTGGAGTTGAGAGATAAATGGTTTTGTTCATAAGGCAGCCAGAAAGTCTTATTTTCCTCATTTGTAAAATAAGGGTAATAATAGCACTTACTTTAAAGGATTTTTGTGAGAATCAAACTAGATATTTGTAAAGTATACAGTGCTTGGCACAAAGTTGGTGCTACACAAACATGTTCATTTACTATTTTTTTCCCTTCATTTTCTTTCCTTTTTCTTTCCATTCTTTTTCCTCTTTCCTTCCCCATTCCTCATCTTCTCTACATACCCTGCTATTTCTTTTCTCTGGAGCACTATTAGCAGATAATTTTACATAATCAGAATACACCCATAATTGGTAACATGATGTTAATTTGTAAATCCCGAAAATATCAAAGTTCAACATACAATAAGATGTTTATATCTTTTTATTATATTATATATTATTCTATTTATTTTTATTTCTATTACATTTATTATACAATATTATTCTAATAGTTCTATTAATTATTAATAAATAATAATTGTATTAATAATTAAAATAATATTCTATATTTATTATATTCTATTTCTATTTCCATGAATGGAATACATGCTTTGTTATCTTTTTTTTTTGTTATCTTTTTTTTTCTTGGAGGGAAAAAGTTGGAGCTGTGACTAGAACTATGATTTCACAAGTATCTATGGAGTAAATATTCTTTATCACTAAATGTAAGCATTCAATGTAACTCTATAATTAGAATTTATATATATATATATATATATATATATATATATATATATATATATATATATATACACACATGCAATAGGAATTGATTTTTATTGTCTCAGGACACTACTGAAAAGAAAAATTATCTCTATTATATGGATTGGCATCTTCTCCACAATTTATAGTTTTAGTGATTGTGTACAGCATCAACAGGCTAAGTAAGTGGCCATGAGTTTTCAAAACGGTGAAAAGAAGAACATTAAACCAAGTTTTCCTGGCTCCGTGGCTAAGTACCTATCAATTAAACCATGCTGCCACTAGCATATATGATATATTTATTAAGAAACACTATTTAGCAAATCTGATGAACTATTTCCTAATAATGCCAGATGACAGAGGGCTTAATGTGATTGGTTATCTGAAAGATAAGGCGGTAGAGTGACATAACCTATATGATGTGTGCATGCCTATAGGAATCTAACTTGATTGAAGACTCACATAATAATCACTGGATAGGGATAGACAGAAATATGTTTTCTATTTAAAATACAAGTATGCCCTCCTACTAGCCCTAAATCTCATGATGCATTACAGGTATTTGGTTTTTTGTTTGTTTGTTTGTTTTTGTTTTATTTTGTTTCATTTTGGGTTTTTTTTTCTCCTGTCTCATTTTCTCACTTATGTCAGTGTTATTATCCTGCTTACTTTAATTCTTCCAAGAAGTATTCTTCTAGAGAGCCATGATAAAAGAATGATAGGGATTCTGAATCTCCTCTCTGTCATGTACTACTTCCTTCCTGTAATCCTAAAGATTTGGGCTTAAATCATTTGATGCTGGGTCTAATGTTCACCTGAAATAGAACTTCAACTCTTTATACAGAAACTTTAATGCCAGAGGAAAATGAAACTAGTTTCTTGAAAGGATTATAAATGCCTTCATTGTTTAATTGAAAGAACCAACGTTTTTCAATTAAAGGACTTGGGTTCAAATCCCACCTGTTTTTTATGTCCTCTTAGACCATTAACCTTCCTGAGTGTCATTTTCCTGATCAACAAAATATGCAGGCTAAACTTTTATGGTTTCTAAAATTCCTTCCAGCTCTAAATTTATAATTCCATGATCTTAGAATAAGGATCAAACTATGGTCAGTCTCACTGAATCAACCCCTACTCTATCCAAGCTCTCTAAATTTAATTCCTCTGATTCATTATTGCCCCAGTCTCTTAATTTTTAGATCTCAGAAAATTTAAAGCTCAGCCCTCTTGATATTTGGCATTCTGATGTGACTAAATTCCAAGACTAAAATCCTGGCTCTCTACCATATTGTAGTTAGATCCTAATTGTTTGGTATTCTGCCAGTTAACAATGAATAGTTCCTATTGTTTTCTATGATTTCTATGTTTTCTATGTTTTCTATATTGTTTTCTAATAGTTTCTATTGTTTTCTATTATTTCTATGTTTTCTATTAGAAAAACAATAGTTATATGTTTTGTTTCCTTAACTGAATGTAAATTTTTTGATGGCAGGGAGAATCTCTTCTGCTTATTTTTAACTTTCATCATGAGAATAAAATTATATAGGTATCAAAAAAGAACATTGGAATCATTGGAATCATACTTATATACAGAATATGCCCAATAGTAAGAAATTAAGAGAAATTTGACTCCAGGCTCTACTTTCTGTAATCATTTCCAAAGAGGAGATGAGCAAGTTTTCTTAATTTACTAGAAGCAATAGAAATCTGGAAAAGGCTCTTGGAAGATATTCCATAGCCAGGGTCATCCTTGAACAAAATTTCTAAGTTAGAAAAATGCTCTATGATGTCCCAGCCTCCAGTTAGATGCTTTATTCTTTACCTAACTGAACAGAACTTCTTTCCTCTCTCCTATGTTCCACTACACCCCAATTTTTCTATTCTAGATACCAAATACTGCTCCATTATGCTCTAATCTCTCTAGTGGCCTTAGAAAGAAAATCTCTTAGTTCTTTTATTCACAGCAAGGTGCAGTTATTAATAAAAGAATCCAGTATTATTAGATACCAATGTTCCCAGAGATATCTGCCTTCACTGAAATCCTAAAATAAAAGGATAACCAAAGAATCACAGGTTAATTGTTGAAAAGGACCTCAAACATCATCAAGTGTAACTCCCTTATTTTACAGTTGAGGAAACTGAGTCTCAGTGAAATTAAATGTCTTATCATAGGTCACACAGAAAGTAAGCATTAGGATTTGAACCTACATCCTATGATTCCAGAGAGAGTGCTCTTCCCATCATAGTATAATGAATCCCTAAAGACATAAATTCAGGTAATAGTCAGCAGAAAAAGAAATAATTTAAGTTGGCAAAGCAATATTTTTCTGTTCAGTTTCAGGAAAATGGGGGACAGACCCATAGTTCTACATTCTCTCATCTTCCAGAGGCAGTTGCATTTTCTTTAATGAGTGCCATGACCCCTTGTTCTGAGTAACTTTTACCAGACTAGTCTGTGGCATTTGGAGCATCTCCTTCCAGCTTCTGTACTGTTCTGATACAACCACTCATAAATATTTCAATTAAGCACATATGAACACCATATAGACCACAGGCAGCATCCTGCCAAACACTATGAAGAAAGAACATAAATCTATTCGTTTGCAGTTCACCATTTGTGGTAAAGCAATGGTAATATAATGGCCAAAGAGCAGAGCTTTGATGTTTGTTGAATAAAGACAAAGTATCCCACTGGTCTTTGATCCACTTAAGGTGCAAACACCAACGTTCCAGTGTCAATTTCAGCAAGCCACAGAATCCTTCAACATTTTTTAAAGAAGAGCAAGCTAGTGACCCTTTAATTTCCTCTCTTGGAAATAATGGCTCACTGCCAGAGAGGGACAATTCTTACTTTCTGCTAAACTTTCACTCAGAGGACAGACTATTTCTCTTTCTACAGTGAGAGGCCAGAGGTACCAGAAGGATTTGAAAGTAAATTCTGTAGGCCAGAGATAGAAATTCAATAATTTTTGGGAGAAAAGATAAGCCCTAGGAATTCTGCATTTTAGTGCTCTTTTTACTGGGGGGCATGGTCTGTTAAGTGATCACTGTGGAATACAACTATATCTTTCAGTACTGAAACGATTGAACTACAACTGGATTTCCCTTTAGGATAGGAATGGGTAATATTCGAAAATAAAAATAAAAAAATAAAAACAAAATGATAAGTTGGCCAATCTTACCAAGGCAAATGCATACATTGTAGACCTGAAGCATGCTGAATTCCTCAGAGATGTCCTGAGCCACATGTGCATGAGGAGCTCTTTCCCTGTAAGCAACACACAGACTATCTCACCTTCCTTTTTCTCTAGGGAGCTGCACAAAATATTTATTGGAAAAACCAATTGTACCAACTCAAAACAGCACATACTAAGGGAAAAAAATAGTTCTAAAATTAAAAAAAAGTTAAATCTAAAATGTGTCATTTCCTTTATTTTTCTCTTCTTTGTATATTTTGCAATTCTGTTAACCCTGTGTGAAATATAGTATAGTCTTCTTTCACACTAGGAAACAAGTCCAGAAGCTAACTTTAAGTAGCAGACAGTAGTGAACAGAACAATACCTAATCTTCCTATGGTGACATTTTTAAAATTGTGATATAAGGAGGGCTGATCAAGGGAGATCCCTGATAAATTCAATGCACTCCTCAATCAGCTTGATGAGGTAGGAGAGTGAGTCTTTCAGACAAATGATAAATACCTCTCCTTATGGCCATCGGTACCTTATTGATAGTTCAATGGGAAAATCTTAGTTGGATTTCAGTGCCTCAGGTTGCTGACTGACAGAATCTCTAGGGAGAATGGACTTTAGTAAGAGAAGCCACATCTCCTTGAAGAAAATCAGTTTTGTTGCTTTAAAACTTTAAACTTTGAGTCTTTGTCAATATTTGCACTTTAACATTTGTAGCCTGCAGATTCAATCTCTCTTTAAGGAACTAAATATTTAATGAAATTGATTATTTAGCAATATTCCTTGAGCCCTGGAATAGTGAAACTCCTCCATTGCACTTGTTAATGTTTAGAAACCCAATCCTTTATAGAACTATGATAAATAATATGATATATTGTTACGCCACAGTTCTCTTTTATTGTCCTGGCTCAGTTTCCTTAATTATCCTGACTCAGTTTCCCTAATTGTTCTGCCTCAGTTTATAATTGTTCTGCTCAATCCTTCAAAACCAACCCTCCCTATTAATTGGAATATTTGATAAGGATAAAAGATCTTATATTTTAGCATATCAGAAAGCCTCTCCCCATCCTAAGCTATCAGAATATCAGATACTGTCTTATCAAGATGCCTCTCCCCATCTCTGGGTGCTTCCCCCCATTATGTCATCCCCCTCTCCGGTGGCTCACCCCACTCTGTCAGAGTCCTGTTCCCACTCTCAGCACCCTGACTCCACCCCTGCCTCAGTCTATCCCCCCTGTGTCTGATCCACGTATATATATGTCATTGAGAACTCACATTGTTTGCTAGATTCTTGGAGACGATAGACTCATTCAGCCCTGGGACCAAACCATGGATCCATTTGGTCCCAGTAAATCTCTCCTTTTTAAGTAAATTATTAAATACTCTCTAATCTCTATCTTGCCTCAGTTTCTTCGGCATTACAAAATATATAAATAATATGATAAATTTCATTCAGCAATTTTATTTACTAAACACATAATTTATACAGCAATGTCAAAGACAATTTGTGAGGGATAAAAGAAATAGAATAATAACCTCTTAACAGTCTTTCTTGCCTCTACTCTCTGGCATTTCTTTTTTCCTTCTCAATTCTGACCCTTTCCTTCCTCTAAGAAATCCTTTCTATAATTAGAAGTAGGCAGAGAAGAGTAAGACATACAGAACATAAACTTAGACTTTCTCTTTAAGCACTATTAGAGATTAACCACAGGATATTTTAATGAGGATTTCAGTGGTAAAATACCACTAGGGAACAGGAAAAAGAATAAGGCCATTTTGCAGCAACTAAGTGTAATGGGCTGAGGTTTGAGCTGATGCACTGAGCTCCCAAGTACATGAGGCTAGATAGTAATTGGGCTATACTCTATTAATATACATGATTGGATAAAGAATGGTCCCTGCCCACTCTCCATGCAAGTCCTGATGTGTTGTATAGGAAATGACGATTTTGGTGGGTGGAGGCAGAGAGAGAGACAGGAAGAGAAGCTGGGAGAGATTGGGCTGGGTTCGAGACTCCGAGCTGCTGGTTGTGTGGCTGCTGGTTGAGCTAGCTTCTTGACTCAGCTGCACACATTGCTATCGCCGATTCTCTTCCACCTCTGATCCTTCTTCACTGAGAATAAAGACTGATGATTTTCCCCTAACCTGAATTCCTGTCTCGTGCTGATCTTAAAATACACGATCTTCACAACTAAGAGCCAGATGTCTCAATAGTAGAAAAGAGAGTTCAGAATCATAATCCATAGAGGAAACTGATGAAATTTTAAGAGTTTGGGGGTAATTTTAAATCTACATTCTCTGGAATTCTCTGATGGAAAGTGCCTAGAGTATGACATGCTTGTCTTTTCTAAAGAAAGTTGGTTTCCAGAGTGCCTGTCATTTTATCTCCATAGGCCTCTGAATGAAAATAGTGTGGAGACTAGGGCAATAAGATGAGTCAAGTGTTCTCATATTCATCTTAATGATTTCTGTCTGAAATAGTCTACAGAGACTTTTTACTTTTCTCCCAACACATTTCCATAATGGAGGATTTATCTTTCCTATTTTGTTATTTATTGCATAAGTCTGATTTTCACTCATCCAGCATTCACTGATTCTATGTTCTACTAAATAAAGTTCAGACTCTGAAATATTAAAGACCCTTTATAATTTGACCCCCAACATACCTTTCCAGACACTGCCCCACTTCTTTCATGTATTCTATTCTGCAGTCAAAATTAGACTACTCTCATACAAAATTCCTTCTATGACACAAATATGATTTTGACACCTAAACTAGGGAGAACATAAACAGAGGAGATGCCAAAACATGCACCCGTTTTTTTATAAATATTGATGTATCTCAAAGTTTATATACTACAACTAGATTGAGTTTATACCAGAAATGCAGGGCTGGTTCAGTAGTTTAAAAAACTATAAGTAGAAATAGCAATATCAAATTAAAAATAAAAAATATATGATTAAATAAATAGATGGAGAAAGAAGTTTTTAACAAAGGCTTAAAGAAAACTTCATGGTGATGGAGGTAAACTGAAATGGATCAGGAAAGAAGTAAGAATTCTTAGAAGGCAAAGATATATAATTCCATCTGGGTTAAGGGAAGAGTTTGTATAAATGCCCAGAGATGGCAAGTGTAGGAGGGTCTTCAGAGAACTATAATTTTAATTTTGCAGCTTGGATCCAAACTGTAGAAGACCTTAACTATCAAGTTAAGATGTCATATGCTAGAGGAAGGATGTCATACAAGGATTTTGTGTAGAGAAAAGGGATGGATAAATCAAGATGATAAATAATATTTTGGCAGTTGTGTGAAGAATTGATTGGAAAATGGAGGCAAGAGAATTTAGGGAAGACATTCAAGAGCTATAACTATAGACAAAGCTAGACTACTGGGCTAGAGTTTGAACCAGAAGATTGCATGAGTAAAAAAAGAAAAAGAAAGAAAGAAAGCTGTGGAAGATTCTATGAAAGTTTAATGGAACAAAAAAAAAATGCTTACTCTAATAGTGTTCCAAAAATGTTTATTGAATAACTGGATCACAAAGCTAAGAGAATATGGGAAAGGGAAGTTGGAAGATTGACATCTTTCTTTAAAGCCAGTTCAGTTCGGGAAAAGAATAGGACCTAACAAAAAGCAAATTTATCAGTCAGACTTTATTAGGCATAAAGAGAAATATTTAGTTGTATATTTACAGTATAAGCTTATAGAAACATAACTGAAGTTAATAGAAAGTTGTAACGCTAAACAACCTCCTCAATCATCAACTTAAATTCACACTTAATCATCAAGTAAATCTACACAAAGTCATTAAGTGACAATTATATGTCTAATGCTCTAGCATAAGAGTTTGAAAACTACATTTCTAGATAAAAAGAGCTGGGTGAAATTTTACCTGTGGCACTTACCTCTGACTGTGTGAACATGGACAAGTCATTAAAAGTCTTTAAGTTAATGCACTTTCTTAAGATTATAAACTAATCTATCCAGTTGCATAATTCCATGAAGAAAACATACATACATATTGAAGGTTCTGACCAGAAAAACATTTTTTTTTCCTAAATATTAAGGTAGTATAGTATAGTGGCAGAACTGAATTTGAATTCCCAACTATGACACATACTATTTATGTTACTCTAAATAGGTCATAGATTTTAAACTTTAAAAGAGATCTGAAAGATCACCTAAAATATCTCAGTCATTTAAAGATCAGGAAACAGCCTCAGGGAGGTTAATTGAATTTCCAAAGTCACAGATATTACATAGCAGATTTTCTCTTCAATGCAGTTCATCCTCCATTCAGCTATCAAAATGATGTTCCCAAAGCTTAGATCTAATCATGTCACATATATATCCACTCAATAAACTCAGTGATTGCCCATCACATCACACATCAAATATAAAATCCTCTGCTTGGCATCAACTATTATTAAGCCTGCTTCCTCCACCTCCCCAGTCTTTTTGGTCTTATTACATATTCTATTATTTTCACATAATTTTCACTCCAGTGCTTTAACTTCCTTGTTGTTCCTCAAATAAGACATTCCCATCTCCCACTTCTGGGCAATTTCTCTGGAGCTCCCTCATTCCTGGAATGCAGTCTCTCTTTATCTCCACTTATTCATTTTCCTGACCCCCCTTCAAATCCCAATTAGAATTTCAACTTCTGCAGGAAATCATGCTTGATATCCTTAGTACCTGTGGTTTCTCTCTGTTAAAAGAGAGAATTCTAATTTAACCTATACATGTTTTATTCATACAGAGCTATTTGGATGTTGTCTTTACCACCAGACTTTAAGTTCTTTGATAAGAGAGAAAGACTTTTTTCATTTCTTTGTATCCAGAAGGCACAGTGCCTAGCACATAGTAGGTGCTTAATAAATATCAGAAGGAATGATATGATTCAAACCCAAGTCCTCTGGATTATGAATTGTATTCTTTTACTCATTGTTCCAATGTTCCTCAGTTTCTTCATTTACAAAATGGGAATAATACTACCTATAATATATGACATAGTATTGTGAAAGGGACAAATGCTAATATGTAATATGTGTTGAAAATTTTGAAGTATATATAAATGTCCATTTGAGTCTAGACTCTTAGGCTTCTTTTTATCTTTCTTTAAAATGACATCTGTCTCTTTGAGGTCTTCTGAGAAAAGATCAGAAGAGCTATATAGTCATATTAAAAAGTATATTTCTTTCCCCTTCTCTCCAAAAACAGATAAAAGAAAAAGGGGGGAAATGACTATTTTTAGATTGGTTTTTGTTGGTTCCAATAGACAAAAATAAATTTGCCAAAGGAACCCACACAAGGAAAGATACCATCTAATACCAATAATTGAACAATAGACAAAGCTAACTAGATGTCTGGAAGAATCTGAGAGCATATCTTGTATTTCAACCAACATTCATAAAAATAAGCATATGCTTTTAAAGCTGGAGAAAAGTGAGAGCTCATTTAGTTCAGCCTCTCTTGCTGCTATTGAAACTAATGACCTGTAAAAGGAAATGACTTTCCTAAGCTCCTAAATCAGCTCTAGGAGAGTCAGAATTGGAACTCATGTTTTCTGTCATGTACAAATATGGTACTCTTTCCACAATGCTATTCTGCCCACCATAGGAATACATAGATGAAAGAATGCTATAACAAGTCCAAGAGCAGACTGATTCCAAAGATCTATGAATAGAATGATGAAATTCCAAATAATGGGGAAGTGTGAAGGGGATACCTAAATCAGAAGAAAGTTAGAAACTTGGTTGTGACATTTCACTTTGCAGTAATTTACTTTACTATTATGACACAAATAGTGTAGTTAACTAAAGATGGTTGTAGGTAAATGGAAGCAAAACAGTAATAGATCTGGAGACTTGGAGTGATTGTGGAATCTCTGAGAGTAAACAAGTGCTCTAAATGAAGGGAAGAAAACTGTACACAGGTTCACTAGAGTAAGAAAAATACACCCTATGCAGAACTTATTGATCCAGTTGTGGTACTTCTCCAGAGAATTCTGCAATTTATTCTAGCTGCCTGAGATAATTTATTTCATTTGGGCAAACTATTGGTTCCCAAGAGGGCATTTCATTTTCTGGATCACAACAGAATTTAAGTCAAGTAAGATCTTGTTACTATAAATTTAATACACTGTTAAAAATGCAACTTCTGAAATGATTTTGCCTCTCTTTTATTTTCTTCTTTATGGAGAATAAGTGGTCTGTTTTTTCATGTACTATTATTTCTTTATTTCATTTGGAATCATTTATGTAAGTATGCCAATATATGTGTGGTTTAATTCTTCCAGTCATGTACCAAACCTTAAACAAAGATCTGGCCTATATATTACCATGGATTAAATGTGTATTTGTAGATGATACATTGTTTCTCATCCTCTCTCTTTTCCACCATTCTACCACAAGTCAAATCAAATCAAGAAACACTTAACAAGTTCCTGTTATGTGCCTGGCACAGTGGCAAGCATTGAGGATACCAAGAAAGGCAAAAAGCAAGCAAGTAAACAAAGTCCCTCCCTTCAAAGAGTTCACAGAATAATCTGAAGACAATATGCAAAGAATGATATATGAATACGATAATCAGACAGAATGAATTGGAAGCAATCTTAGAGGAAAGCATAAGATTACCACAATCACGTTTGAAAAAGAGAAGTGTATAGGACTGAAAAGTTTTTGAATTATTTGTTTTCTATTTGTGTGTGTGTCTATGTTTGTGTATATTTTCATCTATTTCATTAATCATTATAGACAAAAGATTAAGCACATAGGAGTCAACCAGCTGAAAATGAAATTTTTTCATATGTATCTAGGCTGCTTTCTGGATAGAAGGTATAGTATAAACCTCAGAGAAAAGGCATAGGTTGCTTCTACAACTAGATCCAAAACCTTTACAGTCTCATAGAACTTCTCATATATTGGCATGGTCTTGAGAATGCAAAATTTATCTCTATACCACACTAAGGAAAAGTAGTAGGACTTTTGTAAAGTACCATAATGAAGAAGGATTTACTGTGATTAATTTAAAAAAAAATTAAGTTATATCTGACAAAGACAAACACATATTTTTATACAAATAAAGTCACTTTAATAATCAGAGAAATATTAATTATTCATGGTTAGGCCAAGCCAATGCAATAAAACTGACAGTTCTACATAAACTAATGTACTTAGTTCCATTCTATTTAGGCTACAAAAAATTTATTGAGTTAGAAAAAAATGAAATTCTTTTGGAAGAACAAAAGATCAATGAAATTAGTGAAAAAATATAAAAGGAAGGAAGTCTAGCAGTAACAGATTATAAACTGTATTATAAGACAGCAATTATCAGAAGTCTATGGTACTAGCTAAGAAATATAATGGTGGATGAGAGGAATAGACAATATTAGGTATACAATATGCAGTGGTAAATGATTATAGTAAAATTTTGTTTTATAAACATAACCATCTAAGCTTTTGAGATAAGAACTGATTACGTGGTAAAAGTTGCTAAGAAAACTAGAAAGCAGTCTGGCAGAAACTGGGTATAGACCAATGTCTTATACCCTTCACCAAGATAAACCCAAAAAGGACACGTGAGCTAAACATAAAGTAAGATATTATAAGTAAATTAGAAGAATATTAAACATATTACCTATCAGATTAGTAAATAGAAGAATTTTTAAATAAATAAGAGAAAGAAAGCAGAGTGAGACATAAAATTGATAATTTGGATAACATTAAATTTAAAATGTTTTGTACAAATATAATAAATATAGCCAAGATTTAAAGGAATATTTTTTCTAAACTGGGAAAATGGTTTTCAAATAAAGGCATCATTTCTCAAATATATAGAAAAGTAATTCAATAATTTTTTTAAAAAATGAATCATTCCCCAATTAAAAAATGATCCGTTTTCAGATGAAAAATGTTAAAACTTTCTGTGATCATATGAAAAAATGTTCATAATCAATACTGATTAGAGAAATGCAAAATAAAACAAATTTGAGTATCTCACACCAATTAGATTGGCTAAAATGAAATAAGAGAATGATTATGGAGATATGGAAAAATTGGGATTGAGACACGATTGGCAGAACTCTGAGATGCTGTAGAACAATCTGAAATCATATCCAAAGAGCAAAATAACATGGTGTGAAGAATTTGACACTGTCACATCCCTATTAGATATATTTCCTAAAGTAATCAGAGAAAAAGGAAAAGAACCTATATGTTCTTTTTGTTTTCCCATTTGTACATCTTTATTGTTTCTTTCCCTAAACAATCTTTTTATTTTAATTTATTTACTTTGTATACACATTGCTTTATGAATCATGTTGGGAGAGAAAAATCAAAGCAAAAGGAGGAAAGCATGGGAGAGATGGAAAAAAAATAGAAAAAAAGAAGTGAACATAACATATGGATTTACATTAATTCTCTTTAGTCCTTTTTTCTGGATGCAGAAGATATTTTCTTCATAAAATCAGTTGAGATTGGTTTGGATCATTGAACCACTGAGAACCAAGTCTTTCATAGCTGATCATAACACATTCTTGCTGTGATTGTGTACAAAGTATTCTTGCTTCTGCTTGTTTCATTCAGCATCAGTTAGCGTAAATCTTTCAGTCCTTTCTAAAAACAACTTGATCATCATTTTTATAGAACAATAATATTCCATTATTTTCATATACTACAACTTGCTTAGCCATTCCCCAATTGATGTGCATCTACAAGAGGGGCATTTAAGATTTATACTATTACAAAATATTTTTTTAATTTTGAAAAAAAATTCTTTAAAATATTATCCCTTTTACTCACTTCTGTTCTGACTTTTTCCCTCCTTCCCTCCACCCCCTCCCCCAAATGGCAAGCAGTCATATACATGTTAAATATGTCACAGTATATCCTAGATACAATATATGTGTGTGGAACTGAACAGTTCTCTTGTTGCACAGCAAGAATTGGGTTCAGAAGGTAAAAATAACCCAGGAAGAAAACAAAAATGCAAACAGTTTACATTCATTTCCCAGTGTTCTTTCTTTGGGTGTAGCTGCTTCTGTCCATCCTTGATCAATTGAAACTGAGTTATATCTTCTCTTTGTTGAAGAAATCCATTTCCATCAGAACACATCCTTATACAGTATCATTGTTGAAATGTATAATGATCTTCTGGTTCTGCTCATTTCACTTAGCATCAGTTCATGTAAGTCTCTCCAAGTCTCTGTGTATTCATCCTGCTGGTCATTTCTTACAGAACAATAATATTCCATAACAATCATATACCACAATTTACCCAACCATTCTCCAATTGATGGGCATCCATTCATTTTCCAGTTTCTAGCCACTACAAACAGGGCTGTTACAAACATTTTGGCATACACAGGTCCCTTTCCCTTCTTTAGTATCACTTTGGGCTATAAGCACAGTAGTAGCACTGACAAAGGATATGCACAGTTTGATAACTTTTGGGGCATAATTCCAGATTGCTCTCCAGAATAGCTGGATTTGTTGACAATTCCACTAACAATGCATCAGTGTCCCAGTTTTCCCCCATACCCTCCAACATTCATCATTATTTTTTTCTGTAATCTTAGCCAATTTGACAGGGGTATAGTGGTATTTTAGAGTTGTCTTAATTTGCATTTCTCTGATCAGTAGTGATTTGGAACACTTTCATATGAGTGGAAATATTTTCAATTTCATCATCAGAAAATTGTTCATATCCTTTGACCATTTATCTATTGGAGAGTGGCTTGATTTCTTATAAATCAGAGTCAATTCTCTATATATTTTGGAAATGAGGTCTTTATAAGAACCTTTAAACATGAAAATGTTTTCTGAGTTTGTTGTTTCCCTTCTAATCTTGTTTGCATTAGTTTTGTTTGTACAAAGGCTTTTTAATTTGATATAATCAAAATTTTCTATTTTGTGATAAATAATGATCTCTAGTTCATCTTTGGTCACAAGTTGCTTCCTCCTCCACAAATCTGAGAGGTAAACTACCCTATGTTCCTCTAATTTATTTATAATCTCGTTCTTTATGCCTAAATCGTGTACCCATTTTGATCTTATCTTGGTATATAGTGTTAAGTGTGGGTCCATGCCTAATTTCTGCCATACTAATTTCCAGTTATCCTAGCAGTTTTTGTCAAATAAGAAATTCTTATCTCAAAAGTTAGGATCTTTGGGTTTGTCAAACACTAGATTGCTATAGTTGACTATTTTGTCTTGTGAACCTAACCTATTCCACTGATCAACTAATCTATTTCTTAGCCAAAGCCAAATGGTTTTGGTGACTGCTGCTTTATAATATAGTTTTAGATCAGGTACAGCGAGGCCACCTTCATTTGATTTTCTTTTCATTAATTCCCTTGACATTCTTGACCTTTTGTTCTTCCATAGGAATTTTGTTGTTTCTTTTTTCTAGATCATTAAAATATTTTCTTGGGAGTCTGATTGGTATAGCACTAAATAAATAGATTAGTTTAGGGAGTATTGTCATCTTTATTATATTCACTCGGCCTATCCAAGAGCACTTAATATTTTTCCAATTATTTAAATCTGACTTTATTTGTGTGGAAAGTTTTTTGTAATTTTGCTCATATAATTCCTGACTTTCCTTTGGTAGATAGATTCGCAAATATTTTATGTTATTGAAAGTTATTTTGAATGGAATTTCTCTGGGTGTAGCTGCTTCTGTGCATCACTGATTAATTGAAATTGACTTAGATCTTCTCTTTGTCGAAGAAATCCACTTCCATCAGAAAACATCCTCATACAGTATCATTGTTGAAGTACACAATGATTTCCTGGTTCTACTCATTTCACTTAGCCTTTGTATCTTTTGCTGTTGGATTTTGTTGGTGACGTATAAAAATTCTGAGGATCTATGTGAATTTATTTTGTATCCTGCAACTTTGCGAAAGTTATGGATTATTTCTAATAGCTTTTTAGTAGAATCTCTGGGGTTCTTAAGTATACCATAAATCAACTGCAAAGGTATGTTTTGTTTCCCATTACCACTCTAACCTTTAATCTCTTTCTTGACTCTTTTTGCCGGGCAACGTTCCAATATTGAATAAAAATTGAATAGTGGGAAACGTTTATCCGATCTTACTGGGGAAAAGGTTCAGTTTCCCCATTGCATATGATGCTTACTGACAGTTTTAAATATATGCTCCTGACTATTTTAAGGAAAAATCCATTTATTCCTATCCTCTCAAGTGTTTTTATTAGTAATGGATGTTGGATTCTATGAATGCATTTTCTGCATCTATTGAGATGATCATATGGTTTTTGTTCATTTGGTTATTGATATAGCCAATTACACTAATAGTTTTCCTAATATTGAACCATTCCATAAATCCTCTTGGTATATTATTATCCTGGGGATGATTTTTTAAATTTTTGCTAATATTTTATTTAAGATTTTAGTATCATTATTCATTGGAGATTGGTCTATAAGTTTCTTTCTCTGTTTTCAACCTACCTGGTTTAACATCATAATGTCTTTGTCATAAAAGGAATTTGGTAAATCCCCATTCCCTATTTTTTCAAATAGGTTTATAGCATTAGGGCTAATTTTTCTTTTTGTTTGGTAGGTTCCATTAAACCATCTGGTCTTGGGGATTTTTTCTTAGGGAGTTGATTAATAGCTTGTTCTATTTCTTTTTCTGAAAATGGGACTATTTAAGCAATTTACTTCCTCTTCTGTTAATCTGGGAAGCCTATATTTTTGGAGGTAGGCATCCATTTCATTTAGGTTATCAAATTTATTGGCATAAAGTTGGGCAAAGTTTCTTCTTCATTGGTTGAAAGTTCCCCTTTTTTTCATTTTTAAGACTATTTGATTTTCCTCTTTCCTTTTTCTAATCAGATTTAACAAATGTTTATCTATTTTATTGGTTTTTTCATAAAAACCAACTCTTAGTTTTATTTATTAATTCAATAATTTTTTACTTTCAACATTATTCATTTCTTCTTTTAATTTTAGAATTTCAAGCTTAGTATTTGATTGTGGATTTTTAATTTGGTCTTTTTCTAGCTTTTTAAGTTGCAAGCACAGTTAATTTATCTTCTCTTTCTTTATTTTATTCAAGTAAGCCTCTAAAGATATAAAATTTCCCCTTACTACTGCTTTGGCTGCATCCCACAAATTTTGATATGATGTCTCATCATTTTCATTATTTTGATTGAAATTATTAATTGTGTCTACAATTTGCTATTTCACCCAATCATTCTTTAGTATGAGATTATTTAGTTTCCAATTACTTTTTTGGTCTATTTAGACCTAACTTTTTGTTGGATGTAGTTTTTATTGCATCGTGATCTGAAAAGAAAGCATTTACTATTTCTGCCTTGCTGCATTTTATTTGAGGTCTTTATGTCCTAATATAGAGTCAATTTTTGTATAGGTTTCATGAACTGCTGGGAAGAAAGTATACTCCTTTCTGTCACCATTCAGTTTTCTCCAAAGACCTATTATATCTAATTTTTCTAATATTTTATCTACCTCTTTAATTTCTTTCTCATTTGTTTTGTGGTTTGATTTATCTAATTCTGAGAGTGCAAGATTAAGATCTCCCACTATTATAGTTTGGCTGTCTATTTCTTCTTGCAACTCTCTTAACTTCTCCTTTAGGAAGTTAGATGCTATACCACTTGGTGCATATATGTTTAATATTGATATAGCTTAGATGTCCATAGTACCCTTTAGCAAGATATAGTTTCCTTCCTTATCTCTTTTGATTAGATCTTTTTTTGCTTTTGCTTGATCTGAGATAAGGATGGCTACCCCTGCTTTTTTTACTTCACCTAAAGCATAATAGATTTTGCTCCAGTCTTTTAAATTTACTCTGTATGTATCTCCCTGCTTTAAATGTGTTTCCTGTAAATAACATATTGTAGGGTTCTGACTTTTGATCCAGTCTGTTATCCTCCTTCGCTTTATCTGCCTCAGCTTTATAGGAGAGTTCATCCCATTCACATTTATGGTTAAAATTACTAATTCTGTATTTCCTGACATCCTAATATCCCCAGATTATGCTTTTCTTTTTGTAATGGGCTGAGGTTTGAGCTGATGCACTGAGGTCCCAAGTACATGAGGCTAGATAGTAATTGGGCTATACTCTATTAATATACATGATTGGATAAAGAATGGTCCCTGCCCACTCTCCATGCAAGTCCTGATGTGTTGTATAGGAAATGAAGATTTTGGTGGGTGGAGGCAGAGAGAGAGACAGGAAGAGAAGCTGGGAGAGATTGGGTTCTGAGACTCCGAGCTGCTGGTTGTGTGTGGCTGCTGGTTGAGCTAGCTTCTGACTCAGTGCATACATTGCTATCGCCGATTCTCTTCCACTCCGATCCTTCTTCACTGAGAATAAAGACTGACGATTTTCCTAACCTGAATTCCTGTCTCGTGCTGATCTTAAAATACACGATCTTAACATTTGGCGCCCAACGTGGAACCAAGGACTGAAGAAGTCTCCGGTGACCAGGAACTTGGGTGAGTATTGTTAATAGACAAATAAGGAACTTATTTTCTTAAAAACTAAACCAGTAATCTTTTTTTTTGCAAATGGGACAAATGCTAGCTAAAGACTTCCATCCCTGCCCCAATCCCACCAAGAGTGGTGCATGGAAAGCATGATTAAGCTGAAAGAAATACATGGGTTACTTATAACTTGGGAACAGATAGGAGATTTGTGGGTATATTAAACTGCATCTCCCTTGGATCGTAGAGGAGGAGCAGATCTCTCGAGATAACTGGTCCTGGTTGGACAAGAGATGTTCATACATTTCAGAGAATATGGTCCTCATTCAATTTCCATGGAGGCATTTTATTTATACAATGTATTTCAGTTAGCACTAAGAATCCTTGTAGAAGAAAGAAAACTCTTGCTCCTTCCACCTCCTCAAATTAGCCATGATATTAAGGAGGAAGACAATGAAGAGATTAATGACCATATCCCCACAGGGCATGGAGACTTAAGTGAGCAAGGTGTGGTGACCTTTCCTCAGGGAGGGCTTCAGCCCCACCCCAGGAGCAAGTGATTGACTCTCCTTCCACCAACTCCACCCTCGGGGATGGAGGGAGGAGGGGCAGTGGGGGGCAGTAGGGGACCAACCTTGAGCAGGCTTCAAGAGGGCTTAATGAAGGCCAAAGAAAAGGGTGTGGACATCTGGGAGCTTCAACCACTTATGTTTCCTGTAATTTCCCAGTCTAATGCTTCAGGTCAACAAAGTCAGAGATATGCTCCTTTTAACGTAGAAATCATTAAAGATCTTAAAAAGGCCTGCACTAATTATGGGGCTACATCAGCTTATGTTAAGATGCTGTTACAGAATTTGGCTTTCTGAAGTCTTGACTCCTGATGACTGGAAATCTATAGCAAGGGTATGCCTAGAACCTGGACAAAATTACATGTGGCTTTCTGAATATAATGAGTTCTGTAGATACAAGCCAACAAAATAGTCAAATGTTGTCATGCTGTGATCACCTATGACCATACTAAAGGTATAGGTCCATATGCAGATGTCATAGCACAGGTTAATTATTCAGTAGCAGCATATGAGCAAATTGTTGCTAATGCTATCAAAGCGTGGGATTGATTCACAATAAAATGATAAAGGTGAGACCTTTCATAAAATAATGCAAGGGCCAGATGAGCCCTTTGCTGACTTTTGTGGACGTTTGCAGACTGCTATCACAAGAACTAATGGGGAATATCCAACAACAGATGTTTTAATAAGGCAACTTGCTAAGGAAAATGCTAATGAGGTGTGCAGAAGGATTATACTAGACTGCCCAAGGATGCTCTTTAGAGGAGTTCATAAGACGTTGTGCCACAGGGCACAAATGCCTTTATAGCCAGACTATGATGCAGACTTCCCAAGATCCCAACATGGTAGACAGGGTCCCTTCCGGCAAGGGACTTCTAGAGAGACACGTCAATGCTTTCAGTGTGGTAAAGTAGGGCATCTGAAAGCTCAATGTTGGTATAGAGGCAGAGTGAGAAAGCAGGGTGGGGAGAACAAGACCCAGTACCCCATGTCCAAATGCAACAGAGGCTTCCCATTGGGCCTCAGAATGTAGACAGGTTCAGGGAAATGGGATGAGGGGCCCAGCCCCAGGGCCCCAGGCAAAACACTTGGGGCATGATGGCAGCCAATGGTCACCCAGAGAGTGCCTAGACGGCCACATACCCCAATATGACCAATCAACCAGGAAGCCATATGATGGCAGAAAGGGATTACACAATCAATCAGCCAGGAAGCAACCTGATGGAAGAAAGGGATTACAATTAGGGAGAATAGAGTTGTATGCAGCTGAGACAACTGAGATACCTCCTGGAGAGGTGAAATCTGTTCCTCTCCAGCCTATGGATCCCTTGCCTCCAGGCACAGTAGGCTTGACCATTTTACCTCCTGAGAGTACGTACAAAACAGTGTCCATCCACATACTGATGTGGGAAACTGGGGAATGTGTAGATAATATCCCAGTCACCAATACAGGCAGACAATGTGACTTATCACCCAGGAGAAATAGTAGCATCAGGTTTACTCATACAGAATCCTAATAAGCAGCCTGGTGATAGTCACCCAGATTCTGATTGCAGATCACAAAATCCAGCAGTTTACTGGACAGCAGCTGTAACAACTGACCGACCTATGCTCACAATCTATATAAATGGCCTTCCATTGGAAGGATTGGTAGACACTGGTGCAGATCGGACGGTCATTAGATGGTGCCAGCTGGCCCAGTCACTGGCCAAAGATTAAAGCAGACACCTACATGTCTGGTGTAGGAGGATCAATAGCAGCTGAAGTTAGTGCTGCCCATGAGATGGACTTTGAAGGCAAAACAGGAGTTTTACCCTTTATAGTTGAAAAATCCCCATCAATCTGTGGGGAAGAGACGTTTTACAGCAATTAGGTTAAAAATGAGTACTTCGGTTTTTAAGCAGGGCTGCTGTTGAAGGCCTGCCAACACTTTCACCTGTTCCTATCCAATGGAAAACTGATACACCAGTGTGGATAGAGAGTGGCCCTTAAGTAAAGATAAAATTCAGGCCTTATTAGATATAGTACAGGAACAGCTTGACCAAGGACACTTAAAACATTCTCTAAGTCCTTGAATTCCTAGTGTTTGTTGTAAAAAGAAATCTGGAAATGGAGGATGTTAACAGATTTAAGAAAGGAATGAACAGATGGAAACTAGGAGAACTCTTCAGCCTGGACTTCCATCTCCTACTAGTTGCCTAGAGAATGGCCTCTTTGGGTCATAGATATTAAGGATTGTTTCTATTCTATCCCTCTGATAAGGAGGATATGAAAGATTTACTTTTCAGTGCCCAGCGTTAACTTAGCTGAGCCTTATAAAAGATATGAATGGACAGTTTTAGCACAGGAATGAAAACAGCCCTACTATGTGTCAAATGTATGTTGCTGCTGTTTTGCTCCAGTAAGAAAAGCATTCCCAAAAGTTATGCTATTACATTTACATGGATGACATTTTGGGATGTGCACCTGAGGAACAAATGTTAGAGGTATGTCTACAAAAGACCATAGAAACACTAAGGAATTACAAATTATACATAGCACCAGAAAAAATTCAAAGACATGCTCCTTTTCAATATTTAGGATATGGTATACCCTAGGTAAGCTTACAGAGTTCAAAACTCTCCTTAAGAACAGAAAAGCTAAACACATTGAATGATTTTCGAAATTGATAGGAGATATCCAATGGATGCGACCAGTGTTAGGTTGACTACCTATCAGTTACAACTGTTATATGACATTTTAAGGGGAGAAGCTTTAAATTCACTCACGCCAGCTTACAAAAGAAGCTCAAGAGGCTTTGAGAGAAGTTGAACTGGCTTTATCCAATGTGGTGAAAGAGTCACCAAAACCCTTGAGATAACAGTTTTTGCCACAAAGAGGCACCTACAGCAGTCCTTCATCAAGGACACAGTGTGATAGAGGGTGAACCTCCCAGCACAACCAGATCAAAGCCTTACACCTACCCAGTGCTTGTGGTAGAATTTTATTAAAGGCCACTAGGAGCAGTACAATTATCTGGGACAAGACCTGATAAGATATACACCTATACCAATACACAAATTAATGTGTGTTGTGAGACCATCCCAGAGTGGCAATTTATTAGCCATGGCTCCAAATTTTTACATGGGTCTCATTAAAGATAACTAGACTATTACATAATTGCGATGGACCTTTGAAGAAAAGTTTCTAAAGTTCCTCTTCAGGACAACAATTTCATGGATGCATCCAAACATAATATTTGTGCTGTGTACCTCATGATCTAACTATAAAGAGAGTAGTCAGAACTCCTTTTTCAGTCCACTCAGCAGAATGAATTGTACGCGATCATTCTAGCTCTACTTATTATCCAGGAGACATAAATATAATATCTGATTCGGCCTATTCAGTAGGTGTGGACAAAGAATTGCCACAGCCCAAATAAAATTTTGAGCTCTATTATATATCAGCTCTTAAGAAACTTCAAGAGCAAGTGAGAAAGCATCCAGGTAAGATCTATATATTAATGTCCATTCTCATAGTGGACTTCAGGTCCCATATTTGATGGCATCAAAGGCGATAGCCTTCTAACTATGTTGGTCAATACCCTTTGTTCCAAGAAGCTTCAGGCATCTCATTCTAAATATCATCAGGCTGCTCGAGCTTTATGTTTACAATTTGGAATAACAAAAGAGGAAGCTAGAGCATAGTAAAGCCGTGAATGGCTTGCCTTCCTTTCCATCGCCCTCTACACTGCCTCCAGGAAGAACCTCGTGGTTTGAGACCCAATGAAATCTGGCAAATGGATTTGACCCATTATAAATCTTTTGGTCGTCTGTCTTTCATCCATGTTGTGGTAGACACTTTTCAGGATCTCACTTTTGCAATGCCAGCAGCAAAAGAGACAGCCGAGTGGTCACTGAATTCATACAAGCATTTGCATTATGGGTGTGTGCTACAAGTAAAAACAGACAATGGTCCTGCTTATATTTCGAAACATTTTGCACACTTTGTGCACAGTATAAGATTTTACACACCACGGGCATACCTTTAATCCTCAAGGACAGGCAATAGTGGAGAGGAGAAACAGAGATATTAAGACACTACTCAAAACAAAAGAAAGGGGAGCCACAGGTAACCCTAGAGAACTTCTAAATCTAGCTCTTTATACTATTAACTTTTGATTTTTGAAAGATGATGTGGCTGACAGGTTTTATAACCCACTGGAAGGTCAGTGTCGGAGCAGCTCCATATCTTTAGATAATCGCCAGGTGATGTGGAGAGATCCAGAAAGTGGTGAATGAAAGGACCAGATAGGCTAACTGCTTTTGGGAGAGGGTTTTGCTTGTATCTCTACAGGTGGAGAAGGAATCAGATGGGTGCCAACGAGCCATTCTTTTGTCCATCGCAGAGATTTACAGACCTTGAAACAAAGGAGAAGCTAAGAAATATTGGGTGCTGTTGCTGATTGTGCTCACCATTGAAAAGAGCGTGGCAAGTAATGCGTTTGACCATGGCATAAAGATTGCTGATTCTCAAAACCCTCAGGAATCATTGATTTGAGACATAGGATCTTGAAAACCCTCAGAATCATTGGATTTTGGAGACATAGGACTTGAAAACTCTCAGGAATCATTGATTCTCTGAGAAATGATAAGACTGTTCACACTTCAAAATCTGCTGAATCATTGGATTCCCTAACACATAAAAAGACTTTTCAGGACTTCAAAACTAGGGGATCATGACTCTGACATGTGAAACAATGGACAATAGATTGTTTTGACTATCTTGGCTGCTGAAGAAGGGTATGTGTGACTGTGTTTACATACCCACCTTCTAGGACTTCTGGTAGATCTTTTCCAACACCATGTTGATTTATATTGTTTGCTATTCGCTACTTGTGTGTCAATTATTTGTTACACTCACATCGAGCTAATTGACTGAGGGAGGGTCATCCTAATAGCTTCTGCGTTATTGCTATGTGCTTGTGTAATACCTCCCATGCTGATGGGTTGTGTATAATAAGACCCTTCAGCCCAGAAACCCGCTAGCAACGCCCATTTCCTTTGGTGCTTTTCATCTCCCTTCCTGAGATGTCAGGTAGGGCGTGATCATTCTCCTTTTTAGTGCTTTCACCACCTTTTCTGAGAAGTCAGGAGGCTGTGATCACCTCCTTTTCGGTGCTTTCACCTCCTTCCTGGAGTAGGAGGCTGTGACACCTCCCCTTGGGGCTCTGACCTCCTGAGAGTCAGGATGGCATGACCACCGGTGTTCTAAAACAAAAGAAAGGGAAATGTAATGGGCTGAGGTTTGAGCTGATGCACTGAGGTCCCAAGTACATGAGGCTAGATAGTATGGCTATCTCTATTAATATAATGATTGATAAAGAATGGTCCCTGCCCACTTCCATGCAAAGTCCTGATGTGTTGTATAGGAAATGACGATTTTGTGGTGGAGTAGAGAGAGAGGAGGAAGACAAGTGAGAGATTGCTGTCGAGATCCAAGCTGCTGGTTGTGTGGCTGCTGGTCGAGCTAGCTTCTTGACTAGCTGCACACATTGCTATCGCTGATTCTCTTCCACCTCTGATCCTTCTTCACTGAGAATAAAGACTGACGATTTTCCCCTAACCTGAATTCCTGTCTCGTGCTGATCTTAAAATATACGATCTTAACATCTTTTTCTTGCTCCCCTTACCCCCTTCCCTAGTATTAAATTTGTAGGTCCCACTTGAGTCATGTAGCTCTCCCTCTTTAGGATCCCTTCCTCCTCCCTTTGAATTCCTTCCCCTTTCTTGTACCCTTCCCTTATTACTCTTTTTCCTTTTCCCTTTTCCTCTCCCACTTTTTAATGAGGTAAGAGAAGATTATCTGTAAAACAAATATGTCAATTATTTTGTCTTTGAGCCAACTCTGATGAGAATAAGATTCACACAATGTTCCTCCCCCTCTCCCAGTTCCCCCAGATATGATAGGTTTCCTTTGCCTCATTGTGGGATGTAGTTTCCCTCTTTTTATCTCCCCTTTTCCCTTTTTCTGACACTATCCCCTTTCCACTTCTACTTCCCTTTTTTTATGTTTTATCAGTAAAATCATATTATACCTATGGCTTTTATGTATATCTACAAAAGAAATACATTTCTAAGAGTTGCTTTTACCTTTTTCTACTTCTTGAGTCCTATGGTTGGAGATCAAATTTTTTGTTTGAGTATGTTTTTTTTTCCTTAGAAACAAATGGAATTCCTCTGTTTCATTAAATGTCCATCTTCTTCCATGGAAAAAAAAATGTTCAACTTAGCTGGGTAATTTATTCTTGGCTGTACTCCAAGTTCTTTTGCCTTTCGGAATATCAGATTCCAGGCCCTTCAATCCTTTAATGTTGCGGCAGCCAGATCTTGAGTGGCCCTTATTGTGGCACCTTGGTATTTGAATTGTTTTTCCTGGCTGCTTGTAATATTTTTTCTTTAATCTGAAAATTTTGAAATTTGGCCACAATATTCCTTGGAGTTTTTATTTTAGGGTCTTTTTCAGAAGGTATTCGGTGAATTCTTTCAATGCCTATTTTACCTTCTGATTCTATTGCTTCTGGGCAGTTCTCTTTGATGATTTCCTGTATTTAGGCTCTTTTTTTCATCAACATTTTCGAGTAGTCCAATGATCCTCAGGTTCTCTCTCCTAGATCTATTTTCCAGGTCTATTGTTTTTCCAAGTAAATATTTGGCACTTTTTTTCAATCTTTCTTTTTTTTTTTTTTTTTTTTTTTTTTGGTTTTGCTTGACTGATTCTTGATTGTCTCAATGAATCAGTCATTTCTATTTGTTCAGTTCTGATTTTTTTACTTCTTTTTGTATATGTCCAATTGAGTTTTTAAATGAGTTGTTTTGCTCTGTGGACTTTTTTTCCATTTCACTAATTTTTATTTTTAGTGAGTTATTTTCCTTTTCTAATTTACATATTCTGTTTCCTTGCACGTCTTGGGAGTGCTTACAATTCACATTTTAGGAAGTTGTTGTTCTCTTGCATAGCTTCTCTTTCCTTTGCCCATTTTTCTTCTAGTTCTCTTTTAAGGTTTTTAATAGTCTCTTCTAGGAGAACCTTTTGTGTTGGGGACCAACAACTGTCTGGAGACTGTCTGCCATTAGTCTCCTCTGGGTTGCAAAGCTACTCTCTTTCTGTTTAGAAGTTATCATCCTTTTGATTTTATTACTCATTTTTAAAGCCTGTAGGGTCTGCCTTCAGGGCCAGGAGGTTATCAGCTTCCTCTGTAGAGCAGTGATAGGTGTATGGTCGGGTAGCTGTCCTGCAAACCAGCTACAAAGAGCAGTGGGGTACTGGAATGCTCTGGCAAAGAGTTTCCCAACTGGAAGTAACTCAGGTCTGCAAGGCCAAGCTGGAAAATTGCCCTGCAAAGAATGCTGCTTTGTGGGATAACAACTACCCTGGGGCTAGATGCTGAGCAGTGAAAGTTTCACTACCCCAAGCCAAAGCCCTGGGGCTGTGGATATTAGTGGCTGATCTGTGAGTAGCCCTGCAGGGATGGGAAGTATCTCTGCCCCAGAAAGCACAGTTGTTCTGAGAAAGTTCTATTGCCCCAAGCTGAGCCCCCCACTGTGCAGATTTATAACTGCTCCCACAAAAACCCTGTACTGCAGGATATGACTGCAGAGCTGTGTTACAGGTCTGTCTCAGTCACTTCCAGTTTTAAGTGGTTACAGCCAGATCTTGTTAGGTTCTGCATTTGTTAGAGTACCCTCTGTTTTAGGCTTTACTTTCTCTGCTAGTTTACTGCTTTGTAATCAAGGCAGAGCAGTTAGCCTATAGCAGTCTTCTGTATGTATAACTTCTCTAGCCATAGAGATCACCCCCACCCCTGGTCTGCTCAGGACCCTAGTCTCTCCTTGCCTTCTCTGGTCTGTTCCTGGCCCTTGAGGACAAACCTTTCCTGGTGATCTTCCAGATTATCTTTGGCTGGTGAGTTGCTGTGCTTCTAATCTTTATAGATTTTACTAGTCAAGGGCTATTTTTGAGGCTGAATTTAATAGTTGGTTGTGAGGGGATGAGAGGAGCTTAGAAAGTTGCATGTGCCTTCCCTACCATCTTGGCTCTGACCCCCACAAAATATTTTTTAAAGAAATACTAAGAAATACTGAATGACAAATAACTGAAAAGAAAATCAAGGTTAAAAGTTATAGTTCCTCAGTATAATCAAAATGACAATCCTTATATCAATTCATATTTTAGTGTTATCAAACTTTAAATAGTATTCTTTATTTAGAAAAAAATAATAACAATATTTTTGGAAGACCAAAATGTATGGAATATCAAGAAGTGTGAAAAATGTAGGTATACACTACACACCTGTCAGATTGGCTAGAATAACAGGAAAAGATAATGCTGAATGTTGGAGAGGATGTGGGAAAACAGGGACACTGATACATTGTTGGTGGAATTGTGAATACATCCAGCCATTCTGGAGAGCAATTTGGAACTATACTCAAAAAGTTATCAAACTGTGCATACCCTTTGATCCAGCAGTGCTACTACTGGGCTTATACCCAAAGAGATACTAAAGAAGGGAAAGGGATCTGTGTATGCCAAAATGTTTGTGGCAGCCCTATTTTTAGTGGATAGAAACTGGAAAATGAATGGATGCCCATCAATTGGAGAATGGTTGGGCAAATTGTGGTATATGAATGTTATGGAATATTATTGTTCTGTAAGAAATGACCAGCAGGATGAATATAGAGAGGCTTGGAGAGACTTACATGAACTGATGCTAAGTGAAATGAGCAGAACCAGGAGATCATTATACATTTCAACAATGATACTGTATAAGGATATGTTCTGATGGAAATGGATTTCTTCAACAAAGAGAAGATCTAACTCAGTTTCAATTGATCAATGATGGACAGAAGCAGCTACACCCAAAGAAAGAACACTGGGAAATGAATGTAAACTGTTTGCATTTTTGTTTTCTTCCTAGGTTATTTTTACCTTCTGAATCCAATTCTTGCTGTGCAACAAGAGAACTGTTCAGTTCCACACACATATATTGTATCTAGGATATACTGTGACATATTTAACATGTATAAGATTGCTTACCATTTAAGGGAAGGAGTGGAGGGAGGAAGGGGAAAAGTAGGAACAGAAGTGAGTGCAAGGGATAATGTTATGAAAAATTACCCAGGCATGGGTTCTGTCAATATAAAGTTATAATTATGAAAAAAAGAAAGAAAGAAAGAAAAATGTAGGTATAAATGGTTGAGTTTTTTTCGGACCCTAATTTTACAAATAGCAATGCACAAACCATTGTGATACTGGTTAAAAAATAAAAATAAACAAACAAACAGATCACTGGACCAGATTATAAGAAAAAGAATAAGAAAAAATAAACTCGGATAAATAAATAAACTAATTTAATGAACTTATGAGCATAATTTACTTGATTAAGAATTGCTAAATGTAGCGGCCAGGCCAGAACTCTGAAAAGGTATACTTAAATCATGGCATGGTGCTTATGGCTTCCCATGCTCAATGTGATGCAGTGAGGTAATCTTAGTGAAAGATTTAAGGGCTGGGAGAGGGACAAGGAGCTCTCTCTACTGCAGTACTCTCAGACAAAGAAGACTTCAGGCTCCAGACTCCAGATTCCAGACTCCATCTTTGACCAGCCACGTGGTAGCTCTCCTGCCTCCTTCACTTCTCCACCTAAAGACTAAGGATTCTGGCTGATCCCAAGATTCTCCAAAGAGCTAGTCCAGACATTACAGCTAGAAAACTAGAGTCTGATGTAAATGACTGTCCTGTACAATATGATAACAAGTTGCAAATGCATATAAATATAAAAACTGTACAAAACCAAACAAAAAACCCCAGACAAACAAATCAGGAGATTTTCATAGTTATATCTGAATTTGATTTCTTAACTCAAGAAGGAATGAAAGATATATAATAAAATAGATTATTTTGATTACATGCAATTAATAAAACTCTTCCAAGAACAAAACTAGCATTACAAGGATCAGAAGCAAATCTTTCAAATTGGAAAGTAGATCAGGATGAGTAATGGTGGGAAAATGGCAATTGGTTTGTAAATAACTGTGCAGGACTTATTTTGTAATATTTAAGTATTTTACATGATATAAAACAATTTTGAATAACACTTATTTTCTAAGTTTTTCCTTTTTAATTGAATCTATTTTAGCTTTAACTTAGTCTGAGATCATGACTACTACTTCTGCTTGTTTCACATCATAAATTCTACTCCAACCCTTTAAAAAAAATCTTTGTGTTTCTCTCTCATTAGTATTATGTTTTCTAAAAGCAACATATTGTTGTTCACTTTATGGGTCAATTTATTCTGTTCACACTCTATTTAACCTAACCCTCCTCACTCATCTACCTAATAGGAATAACAGGCATGGTAGAAAGTAGGAGTGAACTAGAGCTAGCACTAGGGACTGCATCCCATGAAAAGAGAAACTTGGAACAGTCTTCCTTCAGCACAAGAACAGAGCTCAGATGTAAAAGTAATGAAATAGACTGGAAAAATGAGCAATAAAAAAAGGAAAAAAAAATCTGAGTTTAGAAAGTTGTTATGGTGACAAGGAGGATAAAAATACAAGCTCAAAGGAGGACAGCAATATTAAAATACCTGCATTCAAAGCTTTCAAAAAAAAAAAAAAAACAAGAATTGGTCTCTGGTACAAAAAGAATTAGAAGAGCTTAAAAAGCATTTTCAAAATCAAGGAAATGAGATAGAAGAAAAATTGGGAAAAGAAATCAAGATGATACAAGAGATTCTTTTAAAAAGAATTAACACCTTTCTGAATGAAGCAACAAAAAGGGGAAAAATATACAAAAATTTATTGAAGAAAATAATTTATTAAAAAGTAGAATTAGCCAAATGGAAAATGTGATTAAAAAACGAACTTAAGAAAACAACTCCTTGAACAATTTGGAACTATGCTCAAAAAGCTATCAAACTGTGTATGCCCTTTGATCCAGCAGTGTTACTACTGCACTTATAGCCCAAAGAGATTTTAAAGAAGGGAAAGGGACCTGTATGTGCAAGAATGTTTGTAGCAGCCCTATTTGTAGTGGGCCAGAAACTGGAAACCGAGTGCATGCCCATCAATTGGAAAATAGCTAAATAAGTTGTGGTATATTAATATTATGGAATATTATTGTTCTGTAAGAAATGACCAGCAGGATGATTTCAGAAAGGCCTGGAGAGACTTACATGAACTGATGCCAAGTGAAATGAGCAGGACCAGGAGATCATTATATACTTCAATAACAATACTATATGATGATCAATTCTGATGGATGTGGCCCTCTTCAACAATAAGATGAACCAAATCAGTTCCAATAGAGCAGTAATGAACTGAACCAGCTACATCCAGTGAAAAAACTCTGGGAAATGAGTATAACCACTTCATTGAATTGCCAATCCTTCTATTTTTGTTAGCCTACATTTTAGATTTCCTTCACAGGTTAATAGTACACTATATCAAAGTCTGTTTCTTTTTGTACAGCAAAATATCTGTATGGACATGTATACATATATTGTATTTAACTTACACTTTAACATATTTAACATGTATTGGTCAACCTGCCATCTGGGGGAGGGGGAGGGAAGAAGGAGAGGAAAACATTGGAACAAAAGGTTTTGCAATTGTCAATGCTGAAAAATTACCCATGCATATAACTTGCAAATAAAAAGCTATAATAAAAAATTGGATACATGATTTAGACAACAATGGTAATACCATAAGTAAATAAGAAGAAGAAATAGTTGACCTGTCAGATAACTGATGAAGAGAAGAATTTATAACCAAACAAGAAAAAGCATTGCAAGATGTAAAATGTTAATTTTGATTTTATTAAATAAATTTTTTTCACAAAACAAAACCAATGCAAACAAAATAAGAAAAAAAAAACAGAAAACTAGCAAACTTTTTACAGCAAATACCTCTGATAAAGGCTTTGTTTCTCCAAGTCAAATTCATAAGACTTGGTCATTCTCAAATGATAAAAGATAAAAAGACATTAGAACAGGCAATTTGCAGATCAACAAATAAAAGCTATCTATAGTCATATGAAAAAAAAATTTCTAAAATTTTTTTGATTAAAGAAATATGAATTAAAACTCTTTTATATCAACTTACAACTATCAGATTGGTAAATATGACAGAAAAGGGAAATGATTCATGTTAGAGGAGATATAGGAAAATTGGGATACTGACACAATATTATTGGAGTTGTGAACTCATCCAACCACTCTGGAGAACAATTTGGTACCATGTCTAAAGGGTAATCAAACTGTATGTACATTTTGATCTAGCAATACCACTACTTGTTTTGTATTCCAAAGAAATTGGGTGAAAAAAAAGGAAAAGTACCTACAAAACATTTACATATAAAACATTATATAAACACATTTAAAACATTTAAACATTTGCAATACTTCTTTTTGTGCTGGCAATGAGATTGGTAATTGAGAGAATTCTAATGAATTGGGAAAGGCTGAACAATATGTTCTTATATCAGAATATAATGCAATTTTATTCTGCTATAAGAACTGACAAGCAGGCGGATTTCAGAAAAAAACAGGCAATACTTGCATGAAGTGATGCAAAGTGAAGTAGACAAAACCAAGAGAATATTGTACATAATAATAGCAGTATTGAATGATGATAAATTATGATAGCTTAGCACTTCTCAGAATACAATTATCTAAATTAATTCCAAATGACTCATAAAAAACCTATTTACATCAACTAATAGAATCTAAATGCAGATCAAAGGATAATATTTTCACTGTATGTTTTTGTTCTGTTTCCTCTTTTGCAACCTGAGTAATATGGAAATGTTTTTCCATGTTTGTACATATATAAAATATATGAAATTTCTTATTGTCTTAGGGATGGAGAAGGTGATGGAGGGAGACAAAAAATTTAGATATCAATTTTTAAAAATGAATAAAAATCTGTATGATATGTAATTAGAAAAAACTGAAACCTTTAAAAAGAAATAGAAGGAATAAGAATAGTCAACAAGAAAACAAAACTATTTCACTTTTTGAAATGATATGATGTTATATTTGGAAAACTCTAAAAACTGACTGATAGTCAAGATAATTAAAACTTTTGTCATAATTGAAGGAGATAAAATAAACCCACATAAATAAGCAGTATCTCTATATAATACCATCAAAATGCAGAAAGAAAAGATAAAACATTAAATTTAAAATAAGTATTCCATGGAAATAAATTACTTCAAACTAAAAATTAACAAAAAAGGCTATTAAATAATGATGTTAGCAGAGACCAGTTTTACAAAAGAGCAATAAAATTATCTTTCAGCAAAAAGAAACTGCAAACAAAAGAGAATTTCTCCATCATATAATAGTAATAACGTGGAAAACAGGAACCTCAACCACACATGGGATCTCTAGCATGTGATAGCAAAAAACAATTTCTCAAAGAAGCAGAAAATAACAATCTTAAAGATAGAGATCAAAGGGCAAAGGTTGAGTAGCAGTTGATAATGTTTGGAGTCAAGGGAAATCACTGAATCAAGGAAGAAAGAGAGAGAGAGAGAGATATTTCTCTCTCTCTCACCTCAGATTGTGATATTTCTTTCTTATCATTGTAATGGGAAATTATGGGAAATTAAGTTCTTCATTATGGAGTGTAGAGAGGGATAGAAAATAATTATATAATATAATATAATATAATATAAAATAATTATATCATATACTTGGTTATTCTGTCCCAACTAAATGTTACTACTGTCATTTGATTTATGCATATGTACATAATTATATGACTTAAAACACTATAAAAATATATAATGAATATGGGGCTTCCAGAGTTGTATGGATCCATTCAATAATAACATAAAAATAGATAATTTTGATGACAAGCTACACAAAGAATTTCACATCCTAAATAAATGCAGATTTGTTTTTCTGAGAGAACCTATGACAACATACACAAATTGGAAGGGGAAGTATCTTCTAGACTTACTTTCAAAACTGTTGATTGCTTATATTAAATTATGTTCTTTAGGAATGCATGTATGTGTCAAGAGAATGAGATAAATTGATATGACATATAATAACAAACATAAATGAAAATATGATTACTATGCTTATTTCAGAAATCTCTCTATATTAATGTTATTGTAGAAAGACTAATATGGGTAACAGAATAAAATATATGAAAAACAAAGTGTTGACATCTGCCTGAAGAAAATTTTAATCTTCAAATTTCACTGTGTCAGAAATAAAACACTGCTTATAAATATAGAATGCACTTTCCTAGAGAAGTATACTGAGGATATAGCATTTTATATGTCTAATATGACCAACATGAAGTTGCCAAATGTTCTAACACTTGGTTAAAATTTGGTTATTCACTTGGTAGTGAATAACACAATAACAAAAATATGACATTGTACAATTAATGGAAAAATAATTATGTGTGTGAGAATTGTAGATTTGCAACTGGAAGAGACTAAAAGACCTTAGAAGTTATTTAGTCTAGCCCGATTTTTGGCCAATGAAAAACTTGAGACACTGAGAGATTAAGTGTTATGTCCAAGGTCATCTATTGACTAAGAAGCAGATACCAATCCTTTCAGGATGGCCATGATTTATTCAGCTTGAAAGCTGAATTATGCTCTCTTGTAAGCTCATTGAGGATGAGCTTATTTTTACCTTATATCCTAAGCATTTAATATAGTTGCATGTATATAGAAGATTTTTACTAAATGCTTATTCATATATTTTAGCCTTTCAATTACCCATCTCCACACATTCACACTAGTTACCTTGCATGTCTAAAAGCAATTTCTCCAGATAGCTTTGGATAATCTGATTTCCTTCAAAATTCAGCTCAAGTAATACTTTTTTTACCTCATGCCTTGATGGCTTGTTTAGAATTACTTCCTGTTTATTTTGTCTGTAATTAGATATATTCAGATGAGCTCCTCTTATAGACTATACTGTCCATGAGGTAGGGATGGTTTTATACTTATTTTCATTTTGACAGGAACTAGGAATGTTTAGAACATGTATATTGACTGGTTATTGATAAATTTTCACTTAATTACTTTGTCAGCTCCTGTCGCTATTTTATTTGGAGTGAATCTTATTAAGATTTAATTTTCAAACAAAAACATAAACAAAACAAAACAAAACCTAAAGCTCCGTGAATAGTTTTTAACTTATTTCTCCCCAGAAAACTGTTTGGTTATCTATTTTCCATTATATATGATTAACAACAACAAAGGAAAAGATGGTTTTGATTTGAGCAAAAGAAAAGTATAAAAAAAAAAAAAAGGGAGCAGACTATTGAAATATAAAAGTTGATTCATCTCTACTTTACCAAAGAACAAAGATAAGGTATACTGACAGTTCTTTAATAAAAGGGAATTTCAGGTGATAGTTACCATAATGAATAATATCTATAAAACTAAAAAAACAAATTTCTAAAATCTAAGATATCTTTTCATGTATACTTTCAACATTTTACAAAGAAATAATAATGCTTATTTCATGAAACATTAAAATGACAATATAAGCACGTAGTTTCATGATAAAAAGAGCAATTATTAAATTGATGAAGATCAAACCAGAACTTCAAATAGCAATGATAACACTTTATAGCATTCTAAAATTTAATGCTCCACTGAATAGAGAGCAATAAGTATAATCTGCCCCTAACAAAATCATGTACTTCTATTTATTGAAACTTTCTCTGTCATTTTAACTCTCCATTTCCCTGAAAAATATCAAGAATAGCTCTTAGATTGAAATCATTGTGTACATTTCAAATAAGTCCATTGAATTGGAAGTGAATTTCTAAGAATATGCAGTGATGGAAAGAGTATTTGTGCTTCAGGGATGGATTAGAACAGGTGACCTCTAAGGTCCCTTCTAACTTTGAGCATCTGTGATTCTTTGACAAATATGAGAACTGAACTTGGAATGTTTTTTGCTTGATATTTGTATTACTAAGATGTTAAAACAGCATCAAAAACTCAGTGGTATGAGAGCTTTCACTTTCAAAGTAACACAGCTTTCCACATAAAGGTGCACTTTAGACTGCACTGCAGTTTTGATTTGAAAGGGGGAAAAATCAGATAAAGGTTTAGGTTTGTGCTTGAACCTGTTTAGGGCATCACAGGAAGGACTCACAAGCACCATTTTGTTCTTTTGTTAAGAATACTGTGTAACCCAAACACTGGTCATAGTGGACAAAAATAACTATGTGTTTACCCTGCAATTATATGATACTTAACCATATAATTAAAGGAACAACAATTGTCACACACACAAAATACACTTAAAGAAAGTAAGAACACTATAAAATAAAGTATTACTGAAATAAACTATATAATTAAAAATCTCTTAAGGCAACAACAAGGATTGCCCAGCTAATTCTGAAAGTAGCAGAGCAGTTACTCTAGATGCATTATATTGCAGTTCTAAAGAATAGAACAATCTATCTTTTTGAGAAGCATGTACTCTGAGATAGAATACAAATAAGCTGAAATCTTTAATTTCTTTTTGCCCCTGGAGCTGGTATCCCAACCCTGATTTGAGACAGTGTCAAGTTTCAAGAGCATTCTAAGCACTGATGTCCAAATGCATTTTTAATAACTAATTATAGGAAATAGGACCATCCACGGCAATTGCAAGAAATACTGTCTCTTTTAAAATTCTCACCCCCAGGTTGCTCTCACTATCGCAGAGGAATGTCAAAAAATGTTATTTCTCTCACAAAGTGATATCTAGATATATACTGTGTTCATTTTTAAGTGACTATGAAAATATGTCAAGATATTTGATAAAAAAAAATTTTAGTAGGCCAATAAGGGTTACTACTGCTACTCCACATCAATTCATTCTACCTTATTCATCCATTAGCTTATTCACCATACAGACATAAGTGCCTGCTATGTAGAAAGGACTATGCTGAGAACTAAAGAAGATACTGGATGTCTAACTGTACCCTAGAGATTGATTGGGTATGATACACTAATAAGTTAGGTATTAGACACACTAATAAACATAATTTAAATTAAAATATGAAAAGTTCATAAGTACACAATACTGTGAATCTTCAGTACTTTGGTACCTGCCTGGAATATAGTAGGCACTTAATAAATGTTGATTACTGTCAAATAAGAAAGAAGACTTAATTTCATAGAATCAAAGATGACTTACAAAGAAATTGACCTAAGCTGTCATCCAAATACCCCTGTTATGTAGGGTGTGTATATGTTAGCTAATATAATTTTTAAGTGCTTAAATCAAAGTGAGGTGCCCAGATCTCTTAAACTTGGGAAACACACTTTTTTTCTCCCTGAGAAAACATTATGGTTGGCAACATGATTCAAAGGCACAGATGAATAACTAGTACTCACTTAAGGATATCACTCAATGCATTGAATGGCAAAGTATTATTGTTATAAATTCACACACACATATTTATTAAGGGCCTATTATAGGCCATTGTCTTGACCATCTATTTGCTGTATGTATACTCTTACTATTGTACTATTTGTATACTCTTCCCATTCTCCCCCTGATGCTATCTATATTTATGAGAAAGTATTCTCTAGTTTCCAGTGAAAATTGTTAAATTACTCACTATGTTTATATGATATTCTATGTTACTATTGTTTATGTTATGTCATTTCTGTAAAGATTTTATTTTGTCCTCTGGCTGCTTATTGAAGGTAAAAGCTATTAGGTTGTGGGTTCTAAGTTTAGGAATGCAGTATTGCATTCCTAAATGCAGTGCTTTTCAAAGTATTGGTTCAACCATGCTTCCCTGGGCACAGCCTTCAAATGTTTACTTCTTACCTGACTGCACAACTAGGGAATTCTCTGACATTTTTTCATCAGATACCTTTGTTGGCCATATATCCCCCCAATAGCACCCTCTCTTTTCAGCTTCCTTTCATATATAGTCTTCCTTTTATTAAATTGCAACCTCGTTGAAAGCAGGGACTATCTTCCTTTGTGTCTGTATGTTCAATAGTTTACCCAATACATAGTAGGCATTTCACAAATGTTTATTGGTTGAGAACTGAGTTGACAGGATAGCCCCAGAGAAAATGCTTTTCTATTGGGACTTTTTCCTGATTCTCTTGTATGGTGGATCCTGTATTTTTGTAGGATATATCTGAGAAATATTACCATTTTGTTTTGTTTTACTGCATTTTAAGACTATAAATAAGGATAAAACGAACATCAAAACATAAACTCAGAAAAAACAACTTTAAAATGTCAACATGTGAAGCTTCAAAGGGGCTCAATTTAATTCGTCTCAAACTTTAAAAGTACTCTTGGAAAAGCTCAAAAAGAATTTTAAAAATCAAGTATCAGAGGTAGAAGAAAAATTGAGAAAAGAAATGAGAATTATGCAGGAGAATTTTGAAAAATAAGAATCAATGGCTCAGAAAAGAAAGCACAAAAGCTGACAGAAGAAAATAATCCCTTAAAAAAAGGAATTGGCCAAATAGGAAAAAAAAAATCTACTGAAGAAAACAGCTCCAGTAGCATTGACCAAGTGGAAAAGGAGATACAAAAACTAATTGAAAACAATAATTCCATAAAAATTTGGATTGGGTGAGTGGAAGCTAATGATTCTATGAAACATCAAGAATCAGGTAAACAAAATCAAAAGAAGGAAAAAAAAAATAGAAGAAAATGTAAAATACCTCATTGGCAAAACAAATGACAAAACAAATAGCTCCAATGGGGATAATTTGAGAATTATTGTACCACTTGAAAGCAATGATGAATAAAAGAGCCTGGACAATATTTTTCAATAAATTATCAAGGGCACTGCCCTAAAATCCTAGGAAAATAGGCAAACTGTCATTTAAACATTTAAAGAGTCCACTGAGAGGAAAGAGAAAAGAAAACTTGGACTGGGGGCTATGGATAGATGGGAAGATAGAATGGAGGTTAGAAATAAGAGGGGAAAGGGGAAAGGAACAGGAGGAAGGTTTGATAGAATGAGAGGCATACTGGGGGAAATATAAATCAGAAGCAAAACACTGGTGAAGAAGGATAAGATGAAAGAAGGAAAAGAGGATACAGAGAAATATATAGTTAGCAATCAAAATTTTGAATGTGAATGAGATGAACTCTCTCATAAAATGATAATAGCAGATTGGACTAAAAACAAAAATCCTCCAGTATGATGTTTACAAGAAACAAATTTATTTTTTCACTATAATTCTTTTTTTAACTTATTTTATTTTTTTGAAAAAAAAAGTAAGAAAAAGAAAAACAGAAAAGGAATACAAAACAAAAGAAAATAAAACAAAAGAGAATATTGTCATGTGCCCAGCAGAATATCAGGGAGGATTCAAAATATATAACAAGAAATTACCAGATATATATATATATATATATATATATATACATATATATATATATATATGTATATATATATATATATGTGTGAATACATACATATATATTTATAAGTAGAAAAAATATTCATAAATGACAATTTTTTCTTTACTTTCTTGTAAATTGTTTTTTGGTTGTCTGCTGTGCACCCTATTGAGTTTATTTTTTTTTCCTTCTTTCATTCTCCCTAACCCCCAAGCAAGCTACAGTTAAGAAAATATGTATTTATTTATACACATGTAGATAGATATAGATATATATATAGTATACAAATTACACACTCACATGTACACATCACACACACACACACACACACACACACACTTCCTATCCCTTTTGACTCGTCAATTAAATTCTGTTCCATAACTTGCCTTGCTATTGCTTAACCTCCCCCCACCCAAGGATCCCTACCTTGTCTTCTTTCCTCACTTTTTGCTTCCCAATTTGCCCATCCCTCCCCTCCTTATTTCTTTACATATTTTGGAGGGTGCTATACCCTTTTTGGTATATATGTAGTGTTGTCCATTGAACCCATTCTCTATATAAATAGGTTTTCAGAACTTCAAGTCCTTCCCCTCTAATACCTCTGTGTCAATTCTTCCTCTTCTACTCATTTGTATAATATGATTACTATTTTTACCTTAACTCTGCCAACCTTTCTTTTGAGCTACCTTATTGTTGATGTGAATCTTAAATATATTATACATTTCCCATGTAAAAAAAACATAATTTGTTCATGTTTAAACAGTTTGATGATGTTGAGTTCCTTAAAACTTATCTTTAATATTGAATCTTATATGTTAAGTTTCAATTTGGTTAATAGAAAGTCCTGAAAATATAAAAGTGTATTAAATATCCATTTTTCTTCTCATTCAAAAATTACAAATTTGCTGGATATGATATTTTTGGCTGCATGCTTCGTTCTCTTGTCATTAGATATGATTCCAGGTTCTGCAGAGTTTTATTGCACCTGCTAATAAATCTTGTATAACTCTAATTGTAGCTCCAGTGTATTCAAATTGGTTTTTTCTCACTTTTTGCAAATTTTTTTCTTTGATGTGGGGCTCTCAAAATTTGTAATAATATTCCTGTGTGTTTTCTACAAAGGATCTCTTTGAGGTAGTGATTGGTGGATTTTTTCTATTTCTACTTTCCCCTCAAGTTCTATCATACCAAAATAATTTTCTTGAATTATTTTTTGCATTATTGTGTCAGTGTTCACTTTTTGGTCACAAGTGTCTAGCAGTCCAATTATTCTTATTTTTTTTTATCTGTACTCCAAATTTGTCATTTTTTCTTATGTTTCATATTCTGTTCTACTTTCTCATTCTTTATAATATGTTTTGATAAGTCTTGATCTTTCATAGCTTCACTGGCTTCCCCTTGGCCAATTCTAAATTATCTTATAATCTTCTTGTTTTTCTTGGATGGCTTTTTTTGGTTTTCCTCAATGTTTCTCATTTTATTTATTAATTTATATTGTCATAATTTTACTAATTTTTAATATGTATTCCTTTAGGAATCATGTTGGGAGAGAAAAATCAGAAAAAAGGGAAAAAACCATGGGAGAGATTAAAAAAACAGAAAAAAAAAAAGTGAACGTAGCCTGTGATGATTTTACAGTCAGTCTCCTTAGTTCTTTTTCTGGCTTCAGATGGCATTTTCTGTTCAAAGTCTATTGGGATTGCTTTGGATTATTGAAGTATTGAGAAGAATCAAGCCTTTCATAGATGATCATTGTACATTCTTGCTGTTATTGTGTACAGTATATTCCTGGTTCTGATTGTTTTGCTCAACATCAATTTATGTAAATCTTTCCAGGTCTTTCTATATTAGCTTGTTTATCATCTTTTATAGAAAAATAATATTCCAATACCTTTATAAATCATAACTTGTTCAGTCATTCCCCAATTGATGGGCATCCACTCTTTTTCCAATTCTTTGTTACCACAAAAAGAGCTGCTACAACTCTTTTTGCACATGTGGGTCCTTTTCCCTTCTTTATGATTTCCTTGGGATACAGATCCAGTAATGGCATTGCTGAGTCAAAGGATATACACAGTTTTGTAGCTCTTTGGGCATAGTTCCAGATTGCTCTCCAGAATGGTTGGATCATTTCACAACTCCACCAACAATGCATTAGTGTCCTAGTTTTCCCATATCCCCTCTACTATTTATCATTTTCTTTTCTTGTCATCTTTCTGTCATCATCCTCCAATATGAGACATGTAAGGTGGTACCTCAGAGTTGTTTTAATTTCCATTTTTCTAATCAATAGTGATCTAGAGCATTTGTACATATAATTATAAATGGCTTTAATTTCATTTTTTGAAAACTTTTTGTTCATATACTTTGAACATTTATCAATTGGGGAATGACTTGTTTTGTTATAAATCTGACACAGTTCTTTATATGTTTTTAGAAATAAAACCTTTATCAGAAATACTGCCTATAAAATTTTTCCCAGCTTTGTACTTCCCTTTTAATTTTGTTTCCATCATTTTTGTTCATGCAAAACCTTTTTAATTTAATATAATTAAAGTTGTCCATTTTTCCATACATAATGTTCTATAATTGTTCCTCCCTTCTCCATAGATCTGATAGGAAAATATCCCTTGTTCTCCTAATTTGTTTATGGTATTATCTTTTATACTCAAATCATTTATCCATTTTGATGTTATTTTGATATGAGATGTGAGATGTAGATCTATGCTGAGTTTCTGATATATTATTTTCCAATTTTTCCAGAAATTTTTTATCAAATAGTGAGTTCTTATTCCAGAAACTGAAGTTTGGGGGTTTATAAAAATACTAGATTGCTATAGCCCTTGATTATTTTGTCATGTGTATGTATCGAATCTATTTTACTAATTCACCATTCTATTTCCTAGCCAGTCTGAAATAGTTTTGATGACTGCTCCTTTATAACATAGTTTTAATTTTGGTACTGCTAAACGACCATCCTTTGTATTTTTTTCATTAATATCCTTGATATTCTTGATCTTTTGTTCATCCACAAGAATTTTGTTACTATTTTTCTAGTTGTATAACATAATGTTTTGGGCAGTTTGATTGGTATGGTACTAAATAAGTAGTCCAATTTAGCAAAATTGTCATTTTTATTATATTAGCTCAGCCTACTCATGGGCAATTGACATTTGTACAATTGTTTAGATCTGACTTTATTTGTGTGAGAAGTGTTTTATAATTGGGTTCATATAGTTCTTGGGTTTGTCTTGTCAGGTAGACTCTCAAAGATTCTATTTTGTCTACAGTAAATTTCTCTTTTATCTCTTGCTGATGGGCTTTGTCAGTAATATATAAAAATGTTGATGATTTGTGTGGATTCATTTTATGTCCTGCAATTTTGCTAAAGCAGTGAATTATTTTCAGTAGGGTTTGAAATGATTTTCTAGGATTCTCTAAATCAGTGGTCCTCAAAGTGTAGTCCAAAGAATTGTTGGAGTCTCTGAAACCCTTTCAGAGAGTCTACAAATTCAAAATTATTTTTTATTTCTAATATAGTAAATAGCTATAAATATAACTCATGTGAACAAAAACTCTTTGAACAGATCCTCGATAGTTTTTTAACAACATGAAGATACTGAGAACAAAGGTTTGAGAACCACTACTCTAAATATTATATATATATATATATCATCTGCAAAGAGTGATGCTTTTATTTCCTCAGTGCCTATTCTAATTCCTTTAATTCCTTTTTTCTTTTTTCTTTTTTTTTCTTTTTTTTGCTAAATCCAACATTTCTAGTACAATGTTGAATAATAGTGGTGATAATAGATATCCTTGTTTCACCCATGATCTTATTGGGAATGTGTCCAGCTTCTCTCCATTACCAATAATGCTTGCTTCTAGTTTAAGATAGATACTGCTTATTACTTTAAGGAAAGCTCCATTTATCCCTGTGCTCTCAAGTGTTTTTAATATGAATGGGTGCTATATTTTGTCAAAAACTTTTTCTGCATCTATTGAACTTATCATATGATTGCTGTTCATTTTATTATTGATATGGTTGATTATGGTAATAGTATTCCTGAGATTGAACCAGTCCTGCATTCTTGATATAAATCCCCCTTAGTCATAATGTATTATCCTGCAGATAAAGTTGCTGTAATCTCTTCTCTAATATTTTATTTAAATGTTTTTACCGCGATATTCATTAGGGACATTGATCTGTAATTTTCTTTCGCTGTTTGGACTTTCCTGATTTATGTATCAGTGCCATATCTGTATCATAGAAGGAATTTGGGTACTCCTTCTTTACTTATTTTTCCAAATAGTTTACATAGTATTGGAATTCATTTTAATTTAAATGTATTTTTAGAAATCACTTGTGGCCCTGGAGACTTTTTCTTAAGTAGTTCATTAATGAGTTGTTCAATTTCCTTTTCTAAAATGGGACTATTTAAGTAATTTATTTTGTCTCATGTTAACCTGAGCAATTTACATTTCTGTAAATATCCATCCATTTCTGTCAGACTGTTAAGCTTACTGACATAGAATTAGGCAAAATAGCTTGTAATTATTGCTTTAATTTCTTTTTCATTCATGGTAAGTTCAGTCCTTTCATTTTTGATACTGGTGCTTTGGTTTTGTTATTTTGTTTTTTTGATGAAATTAACCAAAGGTTTATCTATTTTGTTTGCTTTTCATAAAACCAAATATTAGCTTTGTTTTTTAGTTCAATAGTGTTCTTAGTTTCTATTTTATTAATCTGTCCTTTGAGTTTCAAAATTTATAATTTGATATTAAATTGTTTTTTTTTAATTCATTCTTTTTCTAGCATTTCTAGTTGCATGCTGAATTCACTGATCTCTTCTTTCTCTATTTTATTTATGTAGCTGCTTAGAGACATAAAATTTCACCTAAAAACTGTTTTGGCTATATTCCATAGATTTTAGTATGTTTCTCATTATTGTCAATTTTGGATGAAATTATGGATTGTTTCTGTGACTTGTTGTTTGACATACCCATATTTTAGAATTAGAATACTTATTTTCCAATTGATTTTAGTCTATATTTCCATGGCCCTTTATTGAATATAATTTTTATTACATTTTGGTCTGAAAAGGAAGCACTTACTATTTCTGTCTTTCTGCATTTGATTGTGGAGTTTTTATGTCCTAATACATGGTCAATGTTTGTGTAGGTACCATATACTACCAAGCAAAATATTTATTCCTTTCTGTCCCTATTCAATTTTCTCCACTGGTCTATCATAGCTAGGTCTTATAGTATCCTATTAACCTCTCTAGTTTCTTTCTTGTTTTATTTTCCTACCTATGGCTGTAAACAGTTTAACCTTTAAGGAATATATGTTTTTCCCCTGTTTACCTTCCTGTGCTTCAATTGAGTCCTGTGTTTTACACTAACTTTTCTGTTTAGTTCTGTTTTTTTTTTTATTAATAGAAATGATTGAAAGTCTCTTACTTCATTGAAGCCTTATCTCCTCCTCTGAAAGATGAGGCTGAGCCCTCATGGTTTTGTCTGGTAGTTTCCAGTATTTTTTTCTTAAGATTATAGTTTTGGAGTTTTGCAACAATGTTACTTGGACTTTTACTTGTAGATTTCTTTCTGGAGGTGACTGATGGATTCTTTCAATGAGTATATTGTACTTTTCCCCCTGTTTCTGGAACATTGATGCAGTTTTTCTTAATGAGCTCTTGTAGAATACTATTCAGGCTCTTATTTTGGTCACAGCTTTCAAGTAAGACAATAATTTTTAAATTGTCTCTTCTGGATCTACTTTTTAGGTCAACTCTTTTACCAATGAGGTATTTCACATTTTCTTCCATTTTTTCATTATTTTTTACTGATTCTTGTTATCTCACAAAGTCATTAGCTTCCATTTGTGCTGTTCTAGTTATTTATCTGTGATTTTCTTCAGTTATTCTTTGTATCTCTTTTTCCATTTGGTTTATTCTACTGTTTAAGTAGTTGTTTTCTTCAATTTTTTCCTTTCATTTCCAAACATTGACTCTATAATTCATACCTCTCATTTATTTTCTCATTTTTTCTTCTACCTCTCTTATTTGCTTTTTGAAGTCTTTTATGAACACTTTCAAGAAGCTTCTTTGAGCTTGAGACCAATTTGTCTCACTATTTGAGATTTCTCCTGTGGAAATTCTGTCCTTGTCTGATTTTGTGTTTTGGTTTGCTCTATCACCAAAGTAGCTGTCTATAGTCAAGGTTCTTTTCTTTTTCTTGCTCATTTTCTTTCCTTTTCTTTTGTTATTTCCTCTTTTTAAATTTTTATGGCAGAACACTACTCCTAGGGTAAATGTGGTGCTGTCTTAAGCTTCCTTTGCATCTCTGAGCCTTGGCTTTGAGCACAGTACCCCCTTGTGTTTGCAGGTTGAGCTTTGCCTCCTCTGTTCAGTAAACAGCTTGGTTTCCCATAGTTTGCCTTCTGAGCTGGGACTGGAAGCTACCCCACTAATTTGTTCCTTTACTGAGCCAGTACTGAGGGTCTTAGTTGCTGATTTGCTGTGATTAAGACCCTCTGACTGGCTTTTCCAGAGATTATCTGACCTGGGCTGAACATTCTTTTCACTCCAGTGAAACTAATCTTAAAGTTTGCTCCATCGATCTTGAACTGGAGAGGGGTTTCATTCCATCAGACTCTTCTTCAGAAGCTTGGTTTCACGTGGTTTTCAAGGGAAAATGGGAGAGCTGGAAAAGCTTCCTGACTTTACTTTGCCATCTTGGCTCCATGCCCAGTATTCTCAGGAAATTTTTTTCTCATTTGATTTTTGAGTTCTTTTCTTGAGTTCTTCTATAAATTCTTTTTGGGTGGGGAGCTATTTCATTCTTTGAAGTGGAAGGGTTTTTTTTTGTTTTGTTTTGGGTTTTTTGGGGGGTTTGTTTTTGTTTTTCATTAAAGTGTCCTCCTCTGAAGATGAGCCTCAGTCTTCCCTGTTTCTGTAATACGATCAGGGGTGAGGGGGAGGGTGGGGAGGTGGTGTCTCAAGTGTCCCTTGATCTCTCCTTTGACCAGGAATCCTAAACCAAGAGTTCTACCCTTCTAAAAGTGCCTACAGCCAGCACAGTCCCTGCCCCAACTTTTCTTCACTCACCAGGTACTGGTTCTTTCTTGCCCAGAGTTTCAGCAGCACAGCTGGGCCTGGCATTCCTAATCAGATGAGATTCCTTCTCCACTCCCAGACTCAGACTCCAACTGGATAAACATTCCAGGTGGTGAAATCCTTTGTGGTTCCTGCTGAGGCTCTAGCCATACTTAGATAGCCTAATGCTTCTGAGGACCAAGCCCAGAGGAATTTGTACTTCAGACAGGTTAATCCCTAGCCTTCGGTCTTTCTTCAGATCTTGTTGGGTGGCATCAGGTCACCCCTATTCTGTCCAAGTATTCTTGATTTTTTACCAGTCTGTGGCATGAGGTGCGAATTTGTTCTATTTATGGGGGAAATCATGAGAGCTTGAAATTTACCATTCTACTGGACCATCTTCTCACAATCCTCCTCCAAGAAACACATTAAAAATGGAGAGATACACATGAAGAAAACTAAAAGACTGAAGTAGAATATATTCTGTTTCAGTTAAATTTTTAAAGAAGATGTATCAATTCTGATTTCAGGAAAGCAAAAGCACAAATAGATCTAACTAAGAGACAAGAAAATTACATCTATCTAAACGATATCATAGAAAATGAAGTGATATCAATACTAAACATATAAGCACCAAGTGGAATAGTATCCAAATTCTTAGAGGAGAAGTTAAGAAAATTATAGGAAGAAATAGACATCAAAACTACATTAGTGGGGGAACCTCAACCTGCCCCTCTCAGAACTAGGTAAGTCTAACCATAAGATAAACAAGGAAGAAGTTAAGGAGTTGAATAGAATTTTAGAAAAATTAGATAGATAGAAAACTGAATGTATTTAGAAAATACCTTTTCCTATAGTAGATGGCACCTACAAAAAAATTAACATTGTACCAGGATATAAAAACTCCACAATCAATTGTAGAAAAAAAATAATAAATGCATCCTCTTCAGATAGTGATGCAAAAAAAATTGTATGTAATAAAAGGCCATGGAAAGACACACTAAAATTAATTGGAAATTAAGTAATCTAAACCTAAAGAATGAATGGATCAAGCAACAAATCATAAAAACAATTAATAATTTCATCCAAGATAAAAGCAACAAGGGAGCAATAAACCAAAACTTATGGGATACAGCCAAAGCAGTTCTTAGAAAAAATTTTCTATCTCTAAATACTTACATGAATAAAAGAGAGGAAGGTGAGTTTGATGTATTGGGCATGGAACTAAAAAAGCTTGGAAAAAGAACAAATTTGATGCTAATACATGGCAGCTACGCAAAAATTGATCCCATGTCAAGGGCATAAAAACTTCATAAAGAAATGCAAAAATTCAAAAATACTAAATTCACACTTATATGAATATGATAGGATATGATTATTCTATAAGAAATGATGACTATAAGAAATGGAGCTCAGAAAAACATGGAAAGACTTAAATAAATTGATGCTGATTAAAGTGAACAGAAGCAAAAGAACATTACATATCCAGTAACAATTACAATGTGTAATTATCAACTATGATAAACTTAGTTTTAGCAATACAATGATCCAAGATAATTACATAAAACTCACGATGGAAAATGTTACCCACACTCAGAGAAAGAATTATGGAATCTGAATGAAGCTTGAAGCATATTATTTTCATTATTCTATTAGTTTTTCTTGTTGTTGTTTGTGGCTTTTCCTTTTTATTCTCTTTTTTCACAACATGACTCATATATGAATATATTTACATGACTGCACATGTATAACATATATCAGATTGTTTGCTGCTTTAGGGAAGGTGATGGGAAAGATGGAGGGAAAAAATGAAACTAAATCTTATAGAAAATTATTGTTGAAAATTATTTTTACAAGTAACTGGAAAAAATAAATGGTAAAACTAAATATTCACAAATTTTAAAAAATTTAAGAAGGAAATAATAGATGAATAAGAAACATCCTGAATGCTGCATTTCTAAAGCACTGATATCCTTCAATATTATGGGGACTCGTAATATGGACAGTGAAATTATTGTAGCATGAATTTGGATTGCTTATGTGAGAGTCTTATGAACAACAATTTTATAAGATAAAATTTTCCAGATGACCTAATAAACCCTAAATAATCCATTAAATATTTGATATAGTTTGGGAATTCCAAAAATCTCTTTGAAGATTATCTGCATTTGTTTTATAAATTCTCCCACAAATCCTAATCAGTGATGAGTTTCAACTTTCATTTGAATGTGCCTTTGTTTGTTAAAGGGATTATTAACTCTAAAAAGATTTTTGTTCTCCTCAGAATACATTAAGCACCTTAATGAAATTTAGAAGATATAATAAGTACAAATGTATTATTCTAACCTAGGGGTATACTTCTCCCCAATAGGACCTGACTTACTGATTGAACTGAAAGTCACTACAAACCATTCATCCCCCCAAGTTTATTTCTTAATGTGAAATTTCTGTTGTACAAGCATATCTTTGGCTACCTTTCATCTCATATTTCACTGGATTTAGCAAGTTGCTCCTCACTAGCTGCCATCTAAGTCTAGAAGAGACTCCTGACTTTTCAAAGTTCACTAGGCTGCACTTACTCCCAATATTTCTTTACTTTGAAATAGTAAAGAACGGATACAACAGAAACAAAAGCAGGTAGAGAACCATACCCTCCTAGCTTCATATAGGTTTTAAGGCACCTCCTTGACTCTGAGACCCCTGGTAGCTCCTCTTTGTTTGCCTTTAGGAAAGAAAGAGAACCTTCTTTGGCCTTTCTTTGCTATCCTTTTGAATGAATATTCAATTCTTTCCTATACAATAAGTGAACTGGAAATATTCATAAAATATCTGTACAGTCTTTGGAACCCACATATGTAAGAAGGCTAGGCTAGCTCACCCATTATTTTCATTAAGTTGTTTTTGTTTTGTTTTGTTTCCTCAAACATTCATTTGGAAATAAATGAAATCTCATCAAAAGTCTTTGGAAGATTATCTAAGAAATGAAATACATGGCCTAAAGAAAGGAAATACACTGAGATTCTTTTGAAGAAAAAAGGCACTTAGGAGACATTCAGTAGAACAACTTTAAGCACTCCCTCCCAAATCATTATTATATTACTCAAAACAGGAGATATACAAAACATAACATCCTCCAGATAGATCAATTTATTGAGGGCACAAAATTAGGCATAAAGCCTAATGAAGGAGAGTTGATCAGATAACCTCAAATCAACTGGAGTTTCTCCCAGTCCACTTGATGAAGGAGGAAGTGATAGAGACAATAAAGTATTGAGCCAATAAAAAAAGTATTAAAAAGTGTTTACACTCTATTAGTTCTTAATGAAGTGTGAAGATTGATTGATTCATGCACCAAACTTGATGGAATTGTAGAACAGCTAACAGCCAGCTGACTGAAATATTCGCTACATACCTGTGGCCTTTAATAAGTTACCTACTCTACAGACTTAGTCAAAATAGTAATTTGTGGACATAAAAAAGGAAAGCAATATGTAAAAGAACTTCATTTGAAGGATAGAATAACTTTGCTTTAGGAGGTAGGGATTTCTTTCCTTTCTCCAGCAGCAAAGGTGTCATAAAGTAGAGTAAATCATCTGCACCCTATTCTGCTGATTTCTAATTTTAAAGAGTTGAGAGTTCATTCAACTTCTACAATATTAAAGTATGTAAGGCTTTTTTTTTTGAGGGAGAGGGTCTTATTTGATTCAACCTGCATTTTTTTTTTCATGTTTAACTTTTCACTACCTTGTAGACAATCAAAAATTTTCTATATCCTTATATTTTCTTTCACTTTAAATTTTTTTTTAATAATTATAACTTTGTATTGACAGAACCCACACCTGGTAATTTTTTACATTATCCCTTGCACTCACTTCTGTTCCGATTTTTCCCCTCCCTCCCTCCCTCCACCCCTTCCCCTACATAGCAGGTACTCTTATACATGTTGAATATCTCACAGTATAGCCTAGATACAATATATGTGTGCAGAACCTAAAAGTTCTCTTGTTGTTCAGGAAGAATTGGATTCAGAAGGTAAAAATAACCCAGGAAGAAAAACAAAAATGCAAACAGTTTACATTCCTTTCCTAGTGTTCTTTCTTCGGATGTAGCTATTTCTGTCCATCCTTGATTAATTGAAACTGAGTTAGATCTCTTTGTTGAAGAAATCCACTTCCATCAGAATACATCCTCATGCAGTATTGTTGTTGAAGTATATAATGATCTCCTGGTTCTGCTCATTTCATTTAGCATCAGTTCATGTAAGTCTCTCCAAGCCTCTCTGTATTCATCCTGTTGGTCATTTCTCATAGAACAATAAATTTCATGACATTATATACACAATTTACCCAACCATTCTCCAATATTAGGCATCCATTCATTTTCCAGTTTATAGCACTACAAACAGGGCTGCCACAAACATTTTGGCACATACAGGTCCCTTTCCTTCTTTAGTATCTCCTTGGGGTATAAGCCCAGTAGAAACACTCTGATCAAAGGTATGACAGTTTGATAACTTTTTGGGCATAATTCCAGATTGCTCTCCAGAATGGTTGGATTCGTTCACAACTCCACCAACAATGCATCAGTGTCCCAGTTTTCCCGCATCCCTTCCAACATTCATCATTATTTTTTTCCTATCATCTTAGCCAATCTGACAAATGTGTAGTGGTATCAGAGAGTTGTCTTAATTTGCATTTCTCTGATCAATAGTGATTTGGAACACTCTTTCTTATGAGTGAAAATAGTTTCAATTTCATCATCTGAAAATTGTCTGTTAATATCATTTGACCATTTATCAATTGGAGAATGGCTTGATTTCTTATAAATTAGAATCAATTCTCTATATATATTGGAAATGAGGCCTTTATCAGAACCTTTAACTCTGAAGATGATTTCCCAGTGTGTTGCTTCCTTCTAATCTGGTTTGATTAGTTTTGTTTGTACAAAGGTTTTTAATTTGATGTAATCAAAATTTTATTTTGTGATCAGTAATGGTCTCTAGTTCATTGTTGGTCAAGCAAATTTCTTTCCTCCACAAGTCTGAGAAATAAACCATCCTTATGTTCCTTCTAATTTATTTATAATCTCATTCTTATGCCTAAATCATGGACCCATTTGATCTTATCTTATATGGTGTTAAGTGTGGGTCCATGCCTAATTTCCATAACTAATTTCCAAAGTTATCCCAGCAGTTTTTGTCAAATAAGAATTTTATCCCAAAAGTAGGATTTCGGGTTTGTCAAACACTAATTCTATAGTTGACTATTCTGTCTTTGAACCTAACCTGTTCCACAGATCAACTAATCTATTTCTAGCCAATACCAAATCATTTTTGTGACTCTGCTTATAATATAGTTTTAGATCAGGTAGGCTAGCCAATTTCATTTGATTTTTTCATTAATTCTTTGAGATTCTCAACCTTTATTATTCCATATGAATTTTGTTGTTATTTTTTCTAGATCATTAAAATATTTTCTTGGAGCTGATTGATAGAAAAATAAATAGATTCGTTTTGGAATATTGTCATGTTTATTATATTTGCTCAGTTTATCCAAGAGACTTAATATTTTCCAATTATTTAAGTCTGACTTTATTTGGTGGGAAAGTTTTTGTAATTTTGCTCATATAATTCCTGATTTTCCTTTGGTAGATAGATTCCTAAATATTTTATGCTGTCGACAGTTATTTGAATGGAATTTCTTTGTATCTCTTGCTGTTGGATTTTTCTGTGATTAAAAAATGCTAAGGATTTCAGGGATTTATTTTGTATCCGCAATTCTAAGTTATGAATTATTCATAGCTTTTAGTAGGATTCTGGGTCTTCATATACATCATATCATTCCAAGAGCGATAATTTGGTTTCATTGTCTACTCTAATTCCTTTAACTTTTCTCCACCTTATTGCCGAGGCTAGCATTTCTAATACAATATTGAATAATAATGGTGATAATGGGAAACCTTGTTTACTCCTGATCTTACTGAAAAGGTCTCCAGTTTTTCCCATTGCATATGATATCACTGGTTTTAAATATATGCTCCTGACTATTTTAAGAAAAGTCCATTTATTTCTATACTCCCAAGTGTTTTTTATTAGGAATGGATGTTGATTTATCAAATGCTTTTTCTGCATCTATTGGAGATGATCATATGGTTTTTGTTCATTTGGTTTGAATATAATTATGTTAATATTTCCTAATATTGAACCAGCCCTGCATTTCTGGTATAAATCCACTTGTCATAGTGTATTATCCTGGGGATGATTTTCTGTAATCTTTTTGCTAATATTTTATTTAAGATTTTAGCATCAATATTCATTGGGGAGATTGGTCTATAATTTTCTTTCTCTATTTTTGACCTACCTGGTTTAGGTATCAGTACCATGTCTGTGTTGTAAAAGGAATTTGGTAGGACTCCTTCAATCCTTAATTTTTCAAATAGTTTATATAGCATTGGAGTTAATTGTTCTTTAAATGTTTGGTAGAATTAACATGTAAATCCTTCTGCTCCTGGGGATTTTTTCTTAGGGAGTTGGTTAAGAGTTTGTTCTACTATGCCCAAAAAGTTATCAAACTGTGCATACCCTTTGATTCAGCAGTGTCTCTACTGGGCTTATACCCCAAAGAGATACTAAAAAAGGGAAAGGGACCTGTATGTGCCAAAATGTTTGTGGCTCTGTTGTATTGGCCAGAAGCTTGGAAAATGAATGGATGCCCATCAATTGGAAATGGTTGAGTAAATTGTGGTATAAGGAATGTATGGAATATTATTGTTCTGTAAGAAATAACCAGCAGGACGAATACGAGAGGATTGGGGAGACCTAATGAACTGATGCTGAGCAAAATGAGCAGAACCAGGAAATCATTATATACCCTCAACAACGATACTGTATGAGGATGTATTCGAAGGAAGTGGATTTTCAAAAGCAAGATCTAATTTAGTTTCAATTGATCAAGGATGGACAGAAGTAGCTACACCCAAAGAAAGAACACTAGGAAATGAATGTAAACTGCTTTCATTTTTGTTCTTTCTTTAGGTTATTTATACCTCTAAATCCAATTCTCCTGAGCAACAAGAAACTGTTCGGTTCTGACACTATATTGTATCCAAGATCTACTGTAATCTATTTTAATATGTATAGGCTTGCCATCTTGGGAGAGGATGGAGGGAGGGAGGAGAAAAATCGGAACAGAAGTGAGTGCAAGGGATAATGTTGTAAAAAATTACCCAGGCATAGGTTCGGTCAATAAAAAGTTATTTAATAAAAAAAAAAAAAAAAAAAAAGAGTTTGTTCTATTTCTTTTTCTAAAATGGCACTGTTTAGGATATTTACTTCTTCCTCTGTTAATCTGGGCAAGCTATATTTTTGAAGGTATTCTTCCATTTCATTTAAGCTGTCAAATTTATTGGCATAAAGTTGGACAAAGTAATCCCAATTATTGCTCTACTTTCTCTGTTAGTGTCGAGTTCTCCCTTTCATTTTTAAGACTAAAATTTGATTTTCCCTTCCTTTTTTAATCAGTTTTACTATGGTTGTCTATTTTATTGGTTTTTAGAACCAATTTTAGTTTTATTAATTAATTCAAGTTGTTTTTTTTTTTTTTTACTTTCAATTTTATTGATCTCTTCTTTATTTTTTAGAATTTAAGTTTAGTGTTTGATCAGTTTTAATTTGTTCCTTTTCTAGCATTTTTAGTTGCAAGCCCAATTATTAACCTTCTTTCTCTATTTTATGAAGTGTTCTAAGAGATATGAAATTTCCCCTTATTACCACTTTGGCTGCATCCCACACATTTTGGTATGATTTCGCATTATTGTTGTTTTCTTGGGTGAAGTTATTAATTATGTCAATGATTTGCTATTTCACCCAACCATTCTTTAGTATGAAATTATTTAGTTTCCAATTATTTTTTGGTCTATTTACCCCTAGCTTTTTGTTGAATGTAATTTTCATTGCATTGTTCTCTGAAAAGGATGCCTTTACTATTTCTGCTTTACTGCATTTGAGTTTGAGATTTTTATGTCCTAATATATGGCTATTTTTGTATAGGTTACATGAACTGCTGAGAAGAAAGTGACTCCTTTCTGTCTCCACTTAGTTTTCTCCAGAGATCTATCATATTTAACTTCCCTAGTATTCTATTTACCTCTTTGACTTCTTTCTTATTTATTTTGTGGTTTGATTTATCTAATTCTGAGAGTGCAAGGTTGAGATCTCCCACTATTATAGTTTTGCTGTCTATTTCTTCTTGCAGCTCTCTTTAATTTCTTTTTAGGAATTTAGATGCTACAACTTGGTGCTTATAAGTTTACTATTGATATTGTTTCATTATCTATGCTACCTTTAGCAAGATATATGCCCTTCCTTATCTCTTTAATTAGATCATTTTTTGCTTTGCTTGATTAGATCAGGATGGTACCCCTGCTTTTTGACTTCACTTGAAGCATAGTAGATTCTGCTCCAATGTTTTACCTTCTTGATGTATCCCCTGCTTCGGTGTGTTTCCTGAAACAACATATTGTAGGATTCTAGCTTTTAATCCATTTTCTAATCTTTCTTTATGGGGGGAGTTTATTTCCATTTATGGTTAAAATTACCAATTCAACTTATCTTGTTAACCCCGTTTATGCTTTTCTCCTTCTTTCCCCTTATCCTCCTCCCCAGTATTAAATTGTAAGGACCACTTGCTTCTCACAGCCCTCCCTTTTTTAGTATCCTCTCCCCACTTTAGAATTCCTCCCCTATGTTACTCCTTTTCCTCACAGATTCTGTATTTCCTTCCACTTAGCTTATTCCTTTCCTCTTCACTTTTCCCTTCCCACTTTTCAATGAGGTGGGGTTTACCATAAATCAAAATTTAAAATTTTTCTTTTAAGCCAATTCTGATGGCAGGATACCCACTATATTTATCCCTCCATTCTTTCTCTCAGATATAATAGGTTTCCTTTGCCTCTTTGTGAGATGTAGTTCCCCACTTACCCTTTTTCTGGTAAATGTCCTTTCCATCTCTAGTTTCTAGAAGAAGGTTATGTATTTTTTAATCTTTATAAGAAATATATTCCAAATTTCTTTTTACCTTTTTAGGTTTTCTTGAGTTCTATATTTGTAGATCAAACTTTTGTTGTTCTGTTTTTTATCAAAATAGGTGAAATTTGTTATTTTTGTTGTTACATCTTCTTCCCTCGAAAAAGATGCTCATTCTGGCTGGGTAAGTTATTTTTGGTTGCATACCGAGTTCCTTAGCCTTTCAGAATATCATATTATTCTTTGATCCTTTGATCCTTTAATTTGGATGCTGCTAGATCCTGGATAATTCTTATTGTGGCTCCTCTATATTTGAATTGGGTTTTTCTAGCGGCTTGCACTACTTTTTCCTTTATCTGATAGTTCTGGCATTTGGCCACTATATTTCTTGGTGTTTTGATTTTAGGATCCCTTTCAGTAGGTGATTGATGAATTCTTTCAATGTCTATTTTACCCTCTGTTTCTATGACTTCTGGGCCGTTCTCTTTGATAATTTCCTGGAAAATAGTGTCCAGGCTCTTTTTTTTTTTTTTTCATCATATTTTTCTGGGAGTCCAATAATTCTCAGATTGTCTCCTCTAGACCTATTTTCCAGGTCTGTTGTTTTCCCAAGAAGGTATTTCACATGCTTTTCCATTGTTTGATTTTTTTAGTTTTGCTTGACTGATTCTTTGTGTCTCCTCGAGTCCTTCAATTCCATTTGTTTGATTCTGATTTTCAATGAAGTATTTTCTTCACTCACTTTTTAAATATCTTTTTTTAATTGTCCAATTGAGTTTTTAAGTGAGTTGTTTTGTTCTATGGAATTTTTTTCCATTTTGCCAATTTTATTTTTTAGAGAGCTATTTTCTGTTTCCAGTTCACTAATTCTATTTTTCAATGATTTGTTTTCTTTATCCACTCTGTCTTTAAATGAGTTTTCCCAAGAAGGTATTTCACTAAGCCTACCTCTCCTTTTCCCATTTTTCTTCTAGTTCTTTTGTGAGAGCCTTTTTAATTTCTTCTATGAGATTCATCTGTGCTAAGGAACAGATGATATCCTCCTTTGGGGATTCACTGGGGACAGTCTGTTTTTAGTCTCCTCAAGGTTTAGAGTCTGCTCTCTATCTGTATAGAAGCTATCGATAGTTAAGGTTTGTTTAAATTTTTTGCTCATTTTGTCAGAGACGAATCAAAGACAAACTAGCAAAGAAAAAAAGGAAAAAAACCCAAAAGGAATCTGCTTTCTTTTTTGGGCTGGGTGGTGTTACTGAGCTTCCTCTACAGACTGTGGGGGGGGGGGGGCAGCAGCGAGGCACTAGCAGGACAGGGATGGCTGTGCTGCGCCTGTGCTCTGAGACTCCAAGAGCCTACTGAGACACTGTGGGGGAGGGGTGGCCAGGTCCCAAGAGACTCTAGCTGTTTGGGGTTGTATTCTTCACCCCCGGTGTTTTTAGCTTCTCTGCTTGTCTGCTGGCTTGTTGCCAGGGCAAAGCATCCAATCCTATAGCAAAGCTCTCCCCACAGAGACAGCTGAGATCGCACCCAGCCACCCTCCAGTCTGCTCAGCTGTGAGCTGCCTGCCACACTTTCACTGCTTCCTGCCCTCAGCCTGCCCCTGATCTAAAACTGTCCCCTCCTTCGAGCAAAAACAGACCTTTCCTGGCGAATTTCAAGGATGTCTTCTCTTATGACTATTTGTGGGGTTTTTTTCAGTCAGGCATTAATTCAGAGGCTTGTCATGAAATGAATTCTGAGAGAAAATGCGGAGCTTACGCAGCTGTGTGCCTCCTCTCTGCCATTTTGGCTGGAAGTTCCACTTTTTTATTTACTTATAAAGACTTTAATATCTCTATATTTAAGTTACATTTAGTAATTTATTTTTTTCTTTGTGTTTCTTGAATCCTATAGTGCCTTGCTATTTTTATTTTCTTGAAACTGCTAAGATAAACTAGAATTTCTCATAGGCTTTTGTTTTGTAAATGGTTTTTTTAGTATCCTTTTAATGGGGCTTTTAGGAATTCAAATTTTCTATGTGCATCAGCTAGATAGATATCTAATTTTCCAGTAGCTTTACAGGTCCTTCTGCTATCATGATGTTTATTGCCTGTCCTTAGGGGTATTCCTTGATGACACCAGCATTACTCTATTAATTTTATTGTAACAATCACTGCACAAGCTCATGAATGCAGGGAAGAAATATTTTTAAACTTTGTTAAATGCTGTGTGAGAATGCTTTCATAACATGAGGATAGCAGTTGCTAGCTTTTGTTGGAATTACTTTTTTGGTATAATTTATTTTGCTAGTTTGCCATCAACCTCAAAAAGTACTTTTTGCTTTTTTTCAAAATTCCATTCTAAGTATGTGCATCTCCATTAAAAAAAAAAACCTTTATGATATTATGCTACTTTTGTTTGTATTAGACATAAGTACTGAAGTTATTTGTTTTGGGGGGGGTTTGTTGTTTATTGTTTATTGGTTATTTGGTTATTGTATTTGCTTGCTTTTTTCCCAATTACTTTGTGTATTTTAACTTTTCCCTTCAAATTTTATTAAGTTCTTTTTTTAATGATTGTTTTTCAGAGATTAGAAATATATTGTATGGTTAAAAAAAAAAAACAAAACTTTAAAACTCTTGCCTATAACTGGCAAGATATTTCAAGTTTCATTATTATTATTGTTATTCAGTTTTTTAATCACGTCTGACTTTTTGAGATCCCATGCACCATAGCATGCCCATACTGTCCATGGGGTCTTCTTAACAAAGATACTGGAATGCTTTGCCATTTTCTTCTCTGATGAATTAGGGCACACAAATTAAATGATTTCCCAGGCTCATGCAGCCAGTTTCAGAGGTCAGATTTGAAATCAGGTCTTCCTTACTCCAGGCCCAGTGTTCTATCCACTAAACAATCTGTCAAATTCCATTACAAGAATGTCCTGATTCAATTCCATAAGAAACATTCTATATCTATATACACAACATAATACAATTGTCTTTAAAGAATTACGTAAGTATTATAATAAGGGAAAAGGGGAAAGAGCAGGGAGGGGATGTTATTGACAAAGTAGCTGAAAACCATGAAGAATTAGACAAGAAAGGAGTTAAGTACAGTGCTGATGAATTTAAGGAGTGTGGTGCTTCATAGCAGATTCCATTAGGGGGTTCCCCATCCTCTGACCCACCCCCTTTAATTTCCCCTTCATGGGAGGAGGTAGGATGAGGAGTGGGAGGGGCAGTGACACAATCAACACCATTCATGAAGCAGCTTTGTTTACCCCCTATAACACCATTTAAAAAGACAGTAGTTAAAGCTAAAAAAGGCAGAATATATCTGATTTAAGAATAAAAGCATACCTGGTGATTGAAGAATTTGATTTTGATCTGGAAATTTGAATTTCCTTTTGATATGGAAATTAACAAAGATCTGAAAAGGGGTTTCAGTCTTTATGGGGCTACATACATCATCTTATGTTAAGGTGGTATTAGAGAATTTGTCTTTTGAAATTTTAACTCATATTTAGAACCTGGACAAAACTTGTTGTTGCTTTGGGAGTATAGTGAACTCTGTAGAATACAAGACCAATGAAATAGGCAAACTGGAGTTAATATACCAATCATCTTTGATCAACTAGCAGGTATAAGTCATTAAGCAGACACTTTAGTGCGGATTAATTACCCTCTGATAGCATATGAGCAAATTGCCACTGCTGCTATAAAAGCACGGGGCCCCCTCCCAGGAAAACAAGATGAGGGGAAGTCTTCTTGAAAATTGAGCAAGGTCCAAATGAACCCTTTGCTGATTTTATGGGATGTCTGCAGACAGCTGTCATACGAACTATTGGTGAAAATGCAGCAACAGGAATAACGATAAAACAACTTGCTAGAGAAAAGCTAATGAAGTTTAGCTTTTGTCCCTGACAAAGGGACAAAAGTCCTGTTCAAATCCCTCCAAGTCTTACGCTCTTTTAACTACATAGAAAGTATTTTGTGATAAGTGATCACCAACACTGAGCTCAATGATCTCTAGGAAGTTTGTAGAAGAATTATACTAAGACTACACAAAGATGCACCTCTAAAGGACATCATAAGACGCTGTGCCACAGTGGGCACAAATGCCTTTTATACCCAGGCTATTATGCAGAACATAGGAAGACAGGGTCCCTTTTGGAAAGGGACTTCCAGAGAGACTCATCAATGCTTTCAGGGTGGTAAAGAAGGGCATCTAAAAGCTCAATGTTAGCATAGAGATAGAGTGAGAAGACAGGGTGAGAAAACAAGACCCAAAACCCTGTGCCCAGAGGCTTCCATTGGGGCTCAGAATGTAGATTGACTCAGGGAAACAAGAGGCAGAGCCTAGCTCCAGGGCTCCAGGCAAAAAACAGGTAGGACATGGTGGCAGCTGAACTTACACACAGAGAGTCTGTAGAAGTTCAGTACTCTGACACAATCAATCAGCCAAAAAGCAATCTGATGGAAGAAAAGCATTACAACTGGGGAGAATACAGGTTTTATAACCTGACAGAAGGGCAGTGTCCAGTGTGAGCAGCTCCAATATAATTGCCAGGCAATGTGGAGAGATCCAGAAAGTGGTGAATGAAAGGGGCCAGATAGGTTAACTGCTTGGGGGAAAGGGTTTACTTGTATCTCTACAGATGGAGAAGGAATATGATGGGTGCCAACGAGCTATATTTGCCTTGTCCATTGGAAAGAGACAGAAAAAGACAAAAACATTGAAACAAAGGAGAAAACTCAAGAAACATTGGGTAGTTCTATCTCTGACTACATGTGTCACTGAAAAAGCATTATTGTTAAGCCAATATGTATGGCAATTGACTCATGAACATCAAAATTGTTGATTAGACTGTTATAGAACTTCAAAACCTTCAGGAATCATTGGATTCCCTGAAACATGATAAAGTTGTTGTAGGACTTGAAAACCATCAGGAAGCATTGGATTCCCTAATGCATAATAAGACTGATGCAGGACTTCAAAACCCTCAGGAATCATTGGATTCTCTAACACGTTATGAGACTATTGCAAGACTTCAAAACTTGCAGGAATCATTGGATTACCTGACACATGAAGTAATGGATAATAGATTGATTTTGGACTCTCAGGCTTCTGAAGGAGGTATATGTGTGATGGTTATTTATATACCCTTCTTCTAGGACTCATGGAAATCTTTTCCAATACCATGTTGATTCATATTGTTTGTCATATCACTGCTTGCATGTATAATTCATGTTTGTTGTACTACATTGAACCTGTACCAGCAGGAGAGCTATCACTACTATCCTTTGTTATATTATTATGTGCTTGTGTAATACTTCCATGCTGATGGATTTATATATATCTATTTCAAGTGAGACCCTTCAGAAACCCACTAACAAAATCTGGTTTACCTCCCCATTTCCCTTTGGTGTTTTCATTTCCCTTCCTGAGATGTCGGGGAGGGTATGATCACCTCCTTTTTGGTGTTTCATCCCCCTTTCTGAGAAGTCAGGAAGGGCGTTATCACCTGTATTCTAAAACAAAAGAAAGCTGAAGATGTAGAGAGCCAGAACTATGGAGAAGTGTACTTGAGACAAAGTGTTAACTCAGAGGAATTAATGAGACAATGGTTATCTAGTTTACATATAGACTTAGTACTTAGCATGGTGATATAATGGTTCTCTAAAGTCACACGTAATCGTATGCTGTAATGATATAATTACAATAAGGTATATGAGCCAACAAGGACTGGAAGAGAGACATTCCATCTCCCACCATTTTGGTGGCTCTCCTGCATCCTGCATTTCTCCACTGAGACCATGGTCCATCTGAAAGTTCCGCAGAAAGCTAGCCCAGCCCCAGGTGAAGGAGACACACTGTGAAGGAGATAATAAAGACTTTGGACTTTATTCCTGACTATTCTTGTGGTGATTATTCTGCTGAAACCAAGGCCCATTTGGAGGACCTCCAGAAAGCTAGCCAGAACATTATAAGGATAAATGAAAAAAAAATGCAAATGAAGATGGCCTAGCTATATCAGACCTAAAACTATATTATAAAGCAACAGTCATCAAAACCATCTGGTACTGACTAAGAAATAAAGTAGTTGATCAGTGGAATAGATTAGATTTCAAAGACACAATAGACAATAACTATAGTAATCTGGTGTTTGATAAACCCAAAGACTCCAGCTTCTGGGATAAGAACTCACTATGTGACAAAAATTGCTGTGACAATTGGAAAATAGTATGGAAGAAACTAGGCACTGACCACCACCTAACACCCTATACCAAGATGTTGGTATGTAAAGTCAAAATATGTTCATGATTTAGACATAAAAAGTGATACTATAAGCAAATTAAAACAAAGGATAATCTACCTCTCGGATCTGTGGAGAAGGAAGGAATTTGTAGTCAAAGAAGAACTAGAGTACATTATGAAATGCAAAATGATTATATTATTAAATTTTTTGCATAAACAAAACCAATGCAGATAAGATTAGAAGGAAAATAGAAAACAAGAAATAGAATTTTACGTCCAAGGATTCTGATAAAGACCTCATGTCTAAAATATATGGAGAATTGACTCAAATTTATAAAAGTTTATCTAGTTTACATATATACTTAGTACTTAGCATGGTGATATAATGGTTCTCTAAGGTCACACATAATCAGTATGCTGTAATGATGTAATTACAATAAGGTATATGAGCCAACAAGTACTGGAAGAGAGACATTCCATCTCCCACCATTTTGGTGGCTCTCCTGCATCCTGCATTTCTCCACTGAGACCATGGTCCATCTGAAGGTTCCGCAGAAAGCTAGCCATTGTCCATTTAGTCAGTGGTTAAATGATATGAACAGACAATTTTCAGATGAATAAACTAAAACCATTTCTAGTCATATGAAAAGATGCTCTAAATCATGATTGATCAGAAAAATGCCAATAAGACAACTCTTGAGGTACCACTATACACCTCTCAGATTGGATAAAATGACAGGAAAAAATAATGATAAATATTAGAGAGGATGTGGGAAAATTGGGATATTAATGCATTATTGGGATATTAATTGCAGTTGTGAACTGATCCAACCATTCTGGAGAGCAATTTGGAACTATGCCCAAAGGATTATCAAATTGTGCATACCCTTTGATCCAGCAGTGTTTATACTAGATCTGTATCCCAAAAAAGATCATAAAGAAAGAAAAAGGACCCACATGTGCAAAAATATTTATAGCAGTCCTTTTTTGTAGTGGCCAGTAACTGGAAACTGAGTGGATGCTCATCAATTGGGAAATAGCTGAATAAGTTATGAATGCTATGGAATGTTATTGTTCTATAACAAATAATGAGCAGAATGATTTTAGAAAGGCCTGGAGAGACTTACATAAACCAGTGCTATGTAAAATGAGCAGAACCAGGAGATCATTGTGTAATGATCAATTCTGGTGGACTTTGCTCTTTTCAACAGTGAAGTGATTCAGGCCAGTTCCAATAGACTTGTGATAAAAAAAAAAAAAAAACTATCTGCTTCAAGAGAGAGGATTATTGGGAGTGATTGTGGATCACAACATAGTATTTTCACCTTTTTTTGTTCTTTTCATGATTTTTGCTTTCTTTCTCATTTTTTTCTTTGATCTGATTTTTCTTGTGCAGAATAATTGTGGAAATATGTAAAGAAAAATTGCACGTGTTTAACCTATGTGGATTGCTTGCTGTCTAGGGGAGAAAATAGGCAAAGGGAAAGAGAAAAAATTAGGAATACAAGATTTTTCAGCGGTGGATGTTAAAGGCTGTTTTTATATTTATTTTGAAAATAAAAAGCTATTATTTTAAAAGGATAGTTTATAACTATTTTGGCTTACATATTAAGACAGTAGTTTTTATGAAATATATATAGCCTTATACATTTTATATCAAAAGGTTAGTAGATTTTAAAAATAAACTTACTTTAACTTTTCCAAAAGATTTATTTGTGTCCTTTTTATGCCATATCCCCAAGATTCACAAGTATGTACTTTAAGCTAACAGTATTTTCTTTCAATGTCTTGCTTAGAATATTAATGATTAAGCAAATTAAGCAGACTGAATAACTTTAGAAAATCATAAGGTCTCAGTCTCACTGTTTGTTATACTTGAGATATTTATGACAAATAGTCCTTCCTAGTTTCCCCCAGCCTTAGGCATAGCCTTTTACAACTGAGGTCAATAATGGTCAAAACCCAGCAATAATGCACATGGAAAGCATGGTTCATGACCTACATCCTTGAGTCTTAGCCAGTTAACTCTTTTAAATCTTCAAGAACACTTGAAAACCTGGAGGTTTGATGACAATTTGTGAGATTAGATGTGGGGCTATCTCTCAATTAGCAAGAAATAATCTGCTGCTGATATTTTACCCTGCTACCCTCAAATGAATAGCAATATTTGCTTCTGGACAGAGATAGATAAGGCAGATACAAAAACAGAAATTCCATGAACCTAGAGAATACACCTTAAGGGATTCTTAGCAAAATATACCCTTCCTCACATTTTATGCTCACATTGAGAAAATAAGGCAAACAGATACAATAATATGGTAAATTATATATATCTAGATTGATGCTCTGGAGTGGCTTTGTGGTACAGTACATAGAGTGCTAGGTCTGGTGTCAGAAAAACACATCTTGAATTTAAACCTGGCCTGAGACACTTCTTAGTTGTGTGACCCTGGGTAAGTCACTTAATACATTTTGGTTCAGTTTCTTCATATGTAAAATGTAAAATAAGCTGGAGAAGGAAATCATTCCTGTATCTTTGACAAAAATAAAACAAAACAAAAAGGGGTTACAGAGTCAAATAATATTGAAATGACTAAATAACAAAAAAATCCTAATATTCTATTCTGGTGTCTAACTATAGTGTGGAGATGATCCTAAGTTCTCAAGATCTGTACCAATGGATATAAATTCTGTAAGGTCTTACTAAGCTATAAAGAACAATTTTGGTTTACCTGTGCAGGCATCACAATCCACTTTTATCTGGATTGATTTATTAGCTCTTTAATTCTTTTTAATAATCTCAGCATTCTTAGATCACACAAAAAATAAAGAAGAAAGGAACAAGTAAAGCCTCTTACTATGATTCTATATTTCCAATCAAGATGGAAGTCATCAGCTATTGCAAGATTGATTATTGATCTCTGCTCTTGGCTCTTTTTTTTTCTTTTTAGCAATATTGACTCAGATCAGTTAAGACTTTGTATAATCATTTGCTAACTTTGCTGTTAGAAGTCAGCTAAAACACCATCCTTTACTGTCCTTTCCAAATTTTTCAAATTTTCAAGATGATTTTCAGTATGCCCAATTTTTTCTTATGCAACAAAATGCCTTTGTTGCCTTTTAAATAAATATGCCCAATAGTTGTTTCCACAATAACAAAAAAGAGGATTGATATATCAATTTAATTTTTATTCTTTCACAGTGAATTTTAAATGGAAAGTTGTTTACAATGTGTTTAAATTACTCAAAAAATCCCTCTATCCTAGCAAATGTATTTCAGTAAGTCAGTATTAACAGCTCCAATTATATTTTAGAATTTTAGACTACATTAGGATTAGGTCTTTTTATTTCATTAAATTAATAGAACTCAAATGAAAAGCAAAACAAAACAAAGTTGGACATTTGGACACCAATCACAGCTATTTTATTATTCACATACAAGTTGAATACAAATCTGTTAATCAACTGAAGCTGTTCAAATGAGAGGGAGAAATTCTGTTCCTTATAAGAAATATCGCTATAACATTTTGAAACATATGAAAATGAAAAATACTATCAGGGTTACTTGCACTGGAAGGCTTCAAGAAAACTGGAGTGTAATTGATATTGTATATTTACTATTCCATTCCTGGACCATCCAGGTCCAGGTGGTTCTAGGAAGAGGGCTGGCCGGAAAAATAATTCATAGTAAAAACACAGTATTATGGGGAACAGAGAAAAGGTAATGAAGATATATATGGATTTCCTGACATGAAGTTAGATGCAAGAGAAAAATGCCAGATATCATATAGGAAAAGTCCAGAGACAAGAGGATGTCCAGGAAATTATATTATTATTCACTCATTTTCCCGAGCATATTACCTTTGTGTTTTAGCCAGCTTTCCCTATAATTTTGTGCTTCACCTGCTGATAGCTCCTTGGTTGCAACTGAATTGGAGAAAAAATTTATAGGAGAAGTGATATATACATCAGGGAAAGGTTACATAGGACATTCTCAGAGGTCTCTTCCAGTCATGAAAATCTGACTCTTTAGGTATAGCTTGGTTCTTGCAGGAAGGGTTTACAAGAAAGAAATTTCTCTTTTCAAGTAAAATCTTTCTGTTCCAATTAAAAATCAACTTCCCAGTTTCTGGGCTTAAGCATCATTTCAAATGCTAGCCATTATTTTTTTAAATGACAAACTCCTGCAAACTACAGATATTAGATATATTGCATTTCAGTTACTCAATTAACATTTATTTCGTATCTCTTCAATGCTAGACACTGATAACAGATAAAAAGACAAAAGTGAAATAAAAAGTTCACTAATATTGTATATATAATGGAGGGTCCTAAATACTAGAATACTAAGAGAAAAAATATTAATGTTTCCCAATAATATTTATAAGGCAAGGAAACTAGACCATATTTAGAGTATGTTCTGAGTACTATGTAATTAGGAAAGACATGAATTAGCTAAGGAACATCCAGAAGAGGACTATTAGGTTGGTGAAGGATCACAGGATGGGACCATTAGTATTAGTTGAAGAAACTGGGTCAGTATGGGAAAAATGGGGAAGAGGAAAGAGCACATGATAAGATAGCTCTAAATATATGGCAAAGGGATTAGAGTTGCTTTGTTTGGTCCTAGATTATTAGATGCAATAGATGAAAATTATAAAAAAAGCCAGATTTATTATGCAGTAATGTAAAGAAAAAATACGAATAAGAGCTACACAAAATGAAATCTATTATTTTAAGTTATAATAGACTCATACTAAATGTATTAGGATCAAAGATTAAGAGATAGAGGGAACTCTACTAACAGGTACTACTCCCTCTTTTAACAAATAGGAAATTGAAACTGACAAAGGTCAGGTAAAATATCCCAGGTTGTACAGGAAATAAAAGCAGAAACAGGATTTGAACACAAGTCCTTTGACTTTTGAGTCAAAGCTTCAATTCTACCACCCTTGGTCTTTCAAAGAAAAGATTGGCTGGACACTTAAAATATGTCAAAGGCAATATTCTTACAGAGTTATTGGTTGGAATGAAAGGCCACCAAAATCTTATTCAACTTGAAAATGCTATTTTAATGAGAAAAACATAGGAAAACTAAGAATTGTGCAATTATGGACATTCATCCCTGCCCTGAAATTGAGAAAATGGACCTCTTCCCCTCTGAATAATGAGCTAATGAATGTGGTTGTAAACTTACATAGGTGATATATTTGTTGGTTTTCTTTTAACTACTTTCATCATATTTTTTGTAAAAATCGATTAAAGCCAGTTTCTCACTGAGGTCAGAGTGAGGAAAATCATGCTTTCAGAAGTAAGATGATATAAAAAACAAAATTATCAACAAAAAGTTGGGGTTATTTAGTTGTTTGTTGTTTTCCCCCAAGAAAAACTAAACAATAAAAACCTTAGGCAAATATGGGTTTTAGGCTTGACTATCAGTATGAACCTCAAGAAATTCCCTTCACTAAGCCTGAGTTTTTGAACTAAATGAACTAGAGGATATAGATAATTCTTCTAGCTCTAAAATTCTATCATTCTGTATTTTCAATAGGAAAACACTAAAAGCAGCTCTACATTCTTTCAAGGCCTTTCAAATACTTCAACTTTTCAGTTTTTAATGGCAGAGATGAAATAGGGGAAAAATACCATTGAAAACAATTATTTTCAATATGGAGCTTTTTTTCCCTTGTTTAAAACTCTATTGTTGCAATCTTAGTAGTTCCATTAGCTGATTTTAAAATTTTATTGGGCAGAGAAAATTCAGAAAGCACTAAATTTCAGCTAACTAAAATCTAAAGAAATTAAATTAAATGGATTTTTTCAGCACTTGACTTTTTAGGCAGTAAATGTACAACAAAGAAGCTGGAATAAAGAATTTACTTAATAGAAAAACCTTACTTATAATCAACAACAAAAAATATTCATCCATAAGCTACTAAAGAAAAGACATTTAATAGAAACGTGAATAGGGAATGGAGACATACAGCACAGGAGATATAAAATGCAAGTGAATAAGAGCCCACGAGACATATTATAAGGGATCTCATGAGTCCCTGAATGCCTTTCCCTTCAACTTGTAATATCAGAAAAGCTTGGCAGTGAAATTTGAATAGATTAGGTGATACTGAGATAACATATCTGGTGAGAATAATTCATAATCAAAATCTCTTAAGAATCAGAGGTTTTGAGAGTTGGAAAGGACCTTCAGAACACACACAAACCCCACAATGATATACCTGAAAAATAGTCATTCAGCCTTTCTGAAGACTTTCATAGAGAATATATGATCTTAGTTTCAAGCTTTATCAAATAAAAACAAAGAAATAAAAAAGGGGGAAAACAGGAGGGGAACGTTACTAATTAAAATGATTACCTGATAGACTACAATCATTTGTTGAAGAAATATGTTTGCTAAATTTCATTTATTAAGGTAGGTAAGTTGGTTAATACATTTAAAAATGATTTTCATTTAAAAAGGTTAAAACAGAAAGGCATCTGATCGACCCTGAATTCACCATAAAATCCAATTAACCAGTAAATACCATTCCATCAGTGTTCAAGTTACACTATTGGTCTATATATAATTTGAACTCCTGGAATGAGATATCTTTGAAAGGAAAAAATATAAATTGAAAAATAAATATAGTTTACACTCCTAGAATGAGATATCTTTGAAAGGAAAATAATATAAACTGAAAAATAATCATTGAAAATTCGCCACAATAAAATATATTCATTATAAAGTTGCCTTTCAATTTTAATAAAGATGCTTTTATTCATCATTTAATCACTCTATTATCTTCATCTACATCATATTCACCGATATATTTAGATTTTGTGAGACATATATTTAGACCTAACTAATGATGAGTTCTTATCATTTCTTACATAGCATTTAGAGCTGAAAAGAATCTTAGAAGTCATCTATTTCATCCTTCATTTAACAGATCTGGACTCTAGGGAAGAGGTGTAGATTGCAATATATTTTGTTAGACTTGTTTGTTGGGCTTCCTTAACTGTTTTTCTTTATTAAAAAGGAAAGTTAGCTCTTTCATGGGTGGAACCGACATGGCAGAGTAAAGACAAGAAGCTGCTCTAGATCTCCCAGATCCTCTCGAAATATTTAATATAGTTTTAGGTTTGGTACTGCAAAGCCACCATCATTTGTATTTTTTTTTCCATTAATTCCCTTGATATTCTTGACCTTTTTTTCTTCCAGATGAATTTTCTTCAAATTAAAAACGTTTTGTACAAACAAAAGCAAAGGAAACAAGATTAAAAGGAAAATACAAAGTTGGGGGGAAATCTTTACAAACCACTGTCTTGCTGATAAAGGTATCATTTCTAATATATATATAAAGAACTATGTCAAAATTATAAGAATACAAGTCATTTCCCATTTGATAAATGGTCACAGAATATGAATAGACAATTTTCAGATGATGATATTAAACCCAATTGTAGTCATATGAATAAATGTTTTAAATCACTAGATTAAGGAAATGCAAATTAAAACTCTGAGGTAACACTTCATATCTCTCAGATTGGCAAAATGATAGATAGGAAAAGATAATGATAAATGTTAGAGAGGATGTAGGAACACTGGGATATTACTGCATTGTTGGTGGAGTTGTGAAATGATTCAACCATTTTGGAGAGCAATCTGAAACTATGCCCAAAGGGCTATCAAATTTTGTATACCCTTTGATCCAGCAGTGCCATTATTAGATCTGTATCCCAAAGAAATCATAAAATAGGGGAAAAAAACCCACATGTGCAAAAAGAGTAATAGCAGCGCTTTTTGTGTTAGCAAAGAATCAGAAATTGTGTAAATACCCATCAATTGGGCAATGACTGAAAAAGTTGTGGTATATGAAAGTAATGGAATATTATTATTCTATAAAAATGATGAACAAGCTGATTATAGAAAAGCCTAGAACGATTACATAAACTGATGCTGAGTGACACAAGCAGAACTAGGAATACATTGTACATAATAATAGCAAGAATATGTGATGATCAACTATGAAAGACTTGGCTCTTCTCTATGGTCCAAAGCAATCCCAATAGACTTTGGACAGAAAATGCCATCTGCATCCAGAAAAAGAAATGTGGAAATTGAATGTAAATCAGCACATGCTATGTTCACTTCTTTTTTATTTTTTTCTTTCCCATGATTTTTCCATTTTGCTCTATTTTTTCTATCCCAACATGATACTAAGTGGAAGAAAAAATAATAAAAGCAATGAGATCAAAAAAAAAAAAAAAAAGGAAAATTCAATGTGTATGCTTATACACTTAGTCAGTTTTATATTGAGGGGAGACAGTCTTAGGAAATGACCATCATGAAAAAAACAAATAAACAAAAATAGAAATTCAATTTTTAAATAGATACACATAAACACATTCATTACTATCTGCTAACAGTCCTCTTTATACCATAAATAAAAGTTGTTTTGAAAAAAATTATTCAATACTTTATTTAAAGTTGTTTTTCTTAGAAGCAATGAATCTTCCAATTATGCACGATGCAGGTGTGAGCACATACACACACTATTTTTTTTTTTTTTTTTTGCCAGAAATGCTTCACAAAAATATGCTGTATTTAGTGGTCTGGTGAAGGCATAAAAAAAAAAAAAATTAACTTTACCGCTAATCTTAATATGTATACAGGTGTTAATGTATTTGATCCCCTTTTACCTTTAATTTTGAAGTAAATTCTTCTACTGAAGTAAAATCTTTGATCTTATATGTTGGAATCTTTACAAAGTGTTAAGCCATTGGAGTTGATTTGATCTCAGAAAGAGATATTTTGGGCCAGAACTTGAAACAAGGTACTAAGTGGAACTGATAGAACAATGCTTGTGTTCACACCTCTAGAGAGCTCATAAGTATCTAAGTACTCAATGGAGTTCACACGTTTGGGAGGATGCAGGGCTTAATAAAGCTTAGCCCGAATTCACACCTCCCTTGAAGCCCTTATGGCCAGAGAGCACTCTGGGAGATAACCCAGAATCCCTCTCCCTCCAGAAGGCGGAGTTAACTTTTGGGAGATCACATATATAGGGAGCTTTTGAAGCTTGGGTTTAGTTCTTCTTGTGGGACTTAGGAGAGAGACTCTGGAAGAAAGCCTACAAGCTCTATCTTCCAGGCAAGAGATTCATTGCATCTTCCAACTTGGTGCTGGCTGGAGGCTGAAGAAAGCAGAGACAGAAGCCAAGGACAAAGCTGCAAGATCTCTTGGAGCCAGGCAGAGAGATAGGCCTCAACTAACTGGGCTAATTTGGAAGGAGAAATAACCGTTTGCACTTTTACCAGCTGGTTGCGATTTTGGAGTAATTATTTATTTCAACTGAGACTAAGGCTGCCTCCAAGAAAACCTTCACACTTTTAGATTTCCAGATGTCAGTGAAAGCCCTCTTTTTTTTTTGTCACACACAAACCAAATTTGAAGACATCATATTCACTGTAAGAAAGAGACAAAAGTTTAGTGGCTGGAGTAATGAAATTGCCCAAATAAACATTTAGCAGAAAAATTACCTATGCAAGTACCCTTAAACCTTTATTTGAAACCTTAAAACCCAAGAATGGATAACATCAGGAACATTTGCCAAAAATCTGTGATAGACTTTAATATTTTCATTTAGTCTATATAAATATTCTCTGGATATTTATTAAATGCTCTTTCCCAGATCTTCTAGACAAATTTGTCAATAGAGACTTCCCCAAAAAAGTTATTATTTGTATTCTTCAAAAATTACAACTGGAAAGACTGTAGAATCAGGGGGAAAGAAGAAGAAGAAGAAACTGACCTGTAATCTGAGAATAAGGGTTCAAATTCCACTATTGCCATTTTGATTTGGTAAATCAGTTAATCTCGGTGAATATCAGTTTCTTCCTCTATAAATCAAAGGGTTGCATTAAGGTGTGTTCTGCTTTCCCTTCCAGCTTTAAATCTTTTTTATTCCTCAAACCCAGGCTCCCCTATTTAATTATTGTGGGACTGTGAACCAAATCAAAACCAATCATTTTTTTTTTTTTTAATTTAATAGCCTTTTATTTACAGGTTATATGTATGGGTAACTTTACAGCATTAACAATTGCCAAACCTCTTGTTCCAATTTTCCCCATCTTTCCCCCAGATAAAGCCAATCATTTCAAGAATAAATTCTTACATATGACAGCCACTGTGCAAAATGTGAGAAATCCAAAGGTAAACAACAAAAGAAAGCCCGAACCAGAGGGTCTGCCTTCAAGGCCCTTTGATATAAATATAGAAATAATGAATCAAATGATTAAGGGCCAAAACCGCTTGGAAAGGGGGGGTCAGAGATAGGGCGGGCGCCCCAGGCAAAGGCCGTGCAATTAGGGTGGGATCTGCAGAGCGGCCTTCCAGGGCACGAATTTAGGGATGTCCCTCCCTTTCACAGGGGAATTGGGAAGGGTCAATCTTATATCTCTTTAGGGCTGTGTTTTTCTCATACAAAAGGTATGAAAAAGAAAGGAATTAAACGTGAACAATTAGAAACTCTGGCCCCGAGTCTGCTTGCTTACTCCTTCAGCATCCTCCCAGATGCTGCCGAAAGGCAGGCTGGGAACTCTGAATAAAGGCTACTAGATCTCACTTCCCTTGACCTAGCTCCTTTCTTTACGGCCGCTTTCCTTTACGGCAAGGTTTGCGACATCTGTCCCGGGCAGCCGGCGAGGCTTGCCAGAGGTTAGCGGGGATCGGCCCCACTAGCAATGACGGTTGCTCTTTGAATGCTCAACTGACTGAGGAAAGGGGTCCCGTGCTGGGGCCGCGCGGCCCCGCAGGCCCCAACCTCCCCCTGAGGCCAGGCCCGGCTATGCAGCTCACTGTGTACTGCGTGCGGAGGGACTCCACGGAGGTGACCTTCTCCCTTCAGGTCGACCGGGAATTTGAGCTCTACAACTTCCGGGTGCTCTGTGAGGTGGAGTCCGGCATCCCTGCCGGGGAGGCGCAGATTGTCTTTGCAGAGAGCCCTCTGGAAGACAACCATCGATCCTTGGCGTCCTACGGCCTGAAAGACGGTGATGTGGTGATTTTAAGGCAGCTGCAGAACGTCGAGCCGGGCGCCTCCGATGAATTCACGGGGATAGACTTCAGCAGCATAGCCGTGCCTAGCACGTCGTCCTCCCAGCACCTGCAAGCCGCACAGTCCGCGGAGAGCTTCGCGGAAATGGTTTCGACTCCCCAGGTCACGGACAACCCTGCCGTGCTCCGAGATATGTTCCTTTCCAATCCCCATGAGTTGGCTCTGCTCAGGGAGCGCAACCCAACTCTGGCCGAAGCCCTGCTCAGCGGGGACCTTGAGGAATTTACTAGGGTTTTGATAGAGCAACAAGAAGACCAAGCAATGAGAGATGAGGAGACGTTTCGCCTCTTTGTCGCCGACCCCTTTGATCTTGAAGCACAGGCCAAGATAGAAGAAGCCATCAGGCAACAAAACATTGAGGAAAACATGTCCATTGCAATGGAAGAGGCCCCTGAGAGCTTTGGCCAAGTAGTGATGCTATATATTAACTGCAAAGTGAATGGACATCCTGTGAAAGCCTTCGTTGACACAGGGGCTCAGATGACTATCATGAGCCAGGCTTGTGCAGTGCGGTGTAATATATTGAGACTTGTGGACCAGCGGTGGGCAGGGATTGCTAAAGGTGTGGGAACTCAGAAGATAATTGGTAGGGTACATTTAGCTCAGGTTCAGATTGAAGGAGATTTTCTGGCATGTTCTTTTTCTATAATAGAGGAGCAACCTATGGATATGCTTTTGGGCCTGGATATGCTTAAGCGACATCAGTGTAATATTGACCTCAAGAAAAATGTCCTTGTAATTGGTACAACAGGCACACATACAGCCTTTCTTCCAGAGAGGGAACTGCCAGAATGTGCAAGGTTGGTATATGATCCAGGTCAAGATGATCTGCGATTGGAGGAGAAGCTCTACAAAAAGCTCTAGAAGATTCAGAATGTCAGAATTCATGATGCATATAGTATATGTGTGTTGTATTTGGGATGGTTTATAGATTAGAGAAGAATGATAAAGAAATGACCTCATAGATAGTATTATCGATATTAACTTTTAGGTGGTTCTAGCAATTCAGTCCATTTTTAAGGACTATTTTGAGATCAGTAAAACTCTAAATCTTTATCACTCTGTCTCTCTGTCATAGCTTCAGACTGCTCATACAAATCGGCCTACAAGAGCCTGTTGAAGGTAATACTGTGAAGACTTTTAGAGCGTCAGCTGACTTCCAGATAACTTGTGAATAGAGGGGATATTCCCTTCTCTTACTGGACTTTTATGTTCTCATTTCTGCCAGAGAGCCTTGTCAGACAAGACAGCAACCAAGTTTTGTGCTATCATTTTGGGTAATTCGATGGGGAAATGTACAGCTATTGTTTTGTATAATTCATTGGGGGAGAAAGAAATAGAAAGTTGAAGATAGCTTAAAATCTCTCCTGTTAAGATAAACACCTATTACATTGAAGTTTATCTTATTAAAGAATAGAAAGCTAATTTGTTGCAGCTTTCCAGATTTACAATTCATAGATATTTCTAGGTGAAAAGAGGGGGTGTTCAGAATATCAGGATCTGAGTTAAGCAAATGGCTTTCATGAACATGAATGAACATGCAACCCAAGATTAAATGATAGAATGAACCAGTTGACCTATAGTAAACTAGTCATGCTGAACTTGGAGCTTTCTGCTAGAATATGGCAGAGCTGTTCTGCCCAATAAAATAAAATGTAGTAAGACAAACAAACAAATGCAATACATTGCAAATAAAGGAAAGGGAGCCCTTCCATTTACAGGAGAAAAAAAAAATTCCACTCCCAGCATCTATTGAGAACTCATCTGCAGAAACACCTGTGGCAATAGATATAGGCAAACATTATGTAGTTATCATGCATAATGAAGCAATTAGAATGCCAATATTAAAAATACTGGTGTGGATGACTTCAGTGTAGATAATCCTTTGATAGAGGTAGAGGTAATACAACATAATTTCCAATCTCTAATTTTGGATAATCCTCTTTTTACTGATGATTTATCACTCTCCAGAAAGAAATGTTGAAATGTAAAGAATAGGTAAACTGCCACATTTATTGCTCCTCATTAAATATTTAATGATTGACTTTATGTATTCAACAGCTCTCTGTGCATCCGTTATCTGCAGAGATATCTTGTTTATTTGTAACTACTCTGAAGGAACTTCATGAATTTCTGTTCTTCATTTGTAAATATTAAAGAAGTCATATCTGAAGAAACCATCTGTCATTAGAAAATTATAATAGTTTAAGACTACATTCTCAATGAGGAGCTTTCTGAAAAAAGAAATCTAAAGGCAACAAAATAGGACATGTGCGTTGGTCAGAATTCAAAAAATCTTTGTGATATCTGTACCAATGACAGTTTAACAACTATATCACTGATTCCTGGAATGGAAACTGTTAACACTAAAGGTTTATTATAGAGCCTAACTGCTTTAGAAGTCCAGAAGTTAACAGTATCCAGTAATTTACAGCTAATCTGTATTGCTAAACTTGGCTGAAATATTAAATTAGCTACTAAACTGCAACTGAGTTGCAGTCTTTTCATACCAAGTTAAATCCATTGATTGTCCTCAATCAAGATAGTCAAACACTATTTACAGGACTGCCTAAAAGCAGGAAATCCTGTATCCTGAAGCTTTGATTCTCCTTCATAGATTAGAGAACCTCTCTGTTCTTTCATTGATTTTCATGCTACAACAATGACTAAAGTCATTGTCATACTTCTTGGAATTTTCATTGAGTTTGCAAATATAAACCTTTTTTTTTTTCTCTCATTTTGTAAACAAAGAACATCATAGGTCCTAAATAACAGTGGAAAAGATGAATTTGAATTGTCCTCATTCCTTTGACAAATATATCTGAAGTATGTGTATAAAGGGGTGTGTGTGTGTGTGTGTGTGTGTGTGTGTGTGTGTATCTGCAAATAAAATGTTGAGATAGAATTTTTAAAAGCTTTTGCAAAAAATTTGGCCAGAATAATTTGTGATCTCTTGAATTTGTCTATTCCATTTGATTTTTAAAAAGTGTGGAGTGGAATGGGGTGTGGGAGAAGAGACTTAATACTGCATGCAAAAAGAGAACTTTTCTCATTAAGATGATGCATTCTGGAATAAAATGGATATTTTTACCTTTAAAATGAAGAAAATTCTCCTGAAATTATAATTATTGGTAGACTAATTTTGTATACACTTAATGCCTGTTATGTTCTTGGACTGTTATCTAATAAAATATAGCATACATTCATACCAGCAGCTCAGTATAAAACAGATGAGATATATTCCTTTTGTTATACTGATAGATGAGATATATTCCTTTTGTTTTATTGATTATTAAGAAGAGGAAGAGGCAGAATAATAATCAGATGGGTTTTGATGCTATAGTATATTTTTCCAAAGACAAAATAAGGGATTTGGAAATAAATTTCTGTTATAGAAGCAGCCTATTTGTTAATTTCTCCTTCAACATTTAAACACCTTCTATGCACTTACCAATAAATGAAGTCATTCCTGCCTTGAAGCAACTCACATTCTATTAGGAGAAAAAGCATATATTATAAATACATACAAAATAAATCCATTTTTTTTTTGGTTTGGTTTTTGTTTTCTGGGTGTGAAACACTAGCATCTGAGAACAGGAAAAATTTTCTTTAAAAAGTGTTGCAGTAGTTTCTGATAGTTTGAGCAAATATACAAATATAAATTTACCTCTCGTTAAAAACTATCAATATTGCTTTTGCTTTGCAAAGACTAATGAAACAAAATGATTTCTTTCCTAAAATTATTCCCAATTTATTTTAAGAGTGGGTATTTACACATATATGTAAACATGTATGTATGGCATATTTACACACATTATATATATATACACATGTATACAAAGGCACACAGCACAAGTACTGAGAGTCTTTGAAAGTGTAATATGGGCTTTTCTGTTAAATCATAATATTCAAATCACATGGTAAAAAAATAGCTTTTATTAGTCCCTCTCCTCCATTTCCTAAATTCAGCTAGTATTCAATTGTTCTATTTTATATTCCTTTGGAGGAATCAGTTTACACCTTCACCAGTAATAAATTAGCATGCTTATTTTTTCATGTCTTTACATTTAATTTTGAATTTTGTTATATTTTATCCCCTTTGCCAATGTGTTTGATATAAGATTATACTTCAATTATTTTGTATTTCTTTGGTTATTAGTGGATTTTTGAACATTTAAAGAAACAGATAGTTGATTTTTTAAAATAACCTTTGAGAAATATAAAAGTTGCATTTGAATTGAAAAAATAAATTTCACAAGTATATGAGGGAGGATAAAGTGCTATCAATCTGAGCGGGGAAAAAAAGATTTTAATTCATTAGAAATCAGAAAGAAGATATTGCTGCCTTCAAAAATATCATCTTTGGCTATATTAAAAGACTTAGCAGGAGTAAAGAGGTTTTTATTTTTTTATTTTCTTTTTTATTTTATTTTCTTTTTTTATTTTTTTATCTTTATTTTTTTATTATCTTTATTTTATTATCTTTTATTATCTTTAAAATTGCATTTACTTTTTCTGTATTAACATGTATGTAAATGTCCTCCCCCCAGTTTGGGTACTGCTTCACCTGCATCCTCAAATTTTGCTATACTGGTTTACTGTTAAGTTTTAAATTTGATATTATAACTTCACAAATTCAAAGAATGTCAGAGAGCAGATAATGCAAGTCCCTCATTTTGCAGATTGATGAATCTGAATCTCTGTAAAATTGTGTCATCTCCAAAATTTCACAGGTAGAAGAGTTTTGATCCGAACCCAGGTTTTCTAACTTCAGAGCCAGTGTTGCTTATGTTGCATCATATTGTCTCCCAGATATTCCCCAATCTTTTCTTGAAAAAGCTTTTAATTTTACATTTTAGTTCCTTTTATCTTCTCCACCCAGTAAGCTATTCTTAGTAAGAAAGAAAAAGAGGGAAAAAATATTTCAGCTAACATTATCAAGAGATCCATCGAGCCTGATAATATATACAATGTCCACATCTGGTTTGTCCTTCTGCAAAAAAGGGGAAGGGGGAAACAAAATTTTCTTAAAAAAACCAAAACACAAACTTTTCAGATGATGTAGATGGACATGCGGGAAACAATGCAATTCCGAGACACATGGCTTCAGGAATTTGGGCCAAAGAAAGATGGTTGAGATGAGTAGTGATGGTTTGATGTACCTAATATATATTGCCTTCTGTCTTCTACTCAGAGACTAACTGATTCAACTACAATGACTTGCCTAAGTTGTGTGTTATTTGTTGGGGCTAGGGTTAGCCCCTTTCCCTCAAGAGCTGGTTCTAAGAAAGATACTTGTCACAGGACAACTATTTTCTAAGGACTCTTTGGGCTATAGATCAGGGGATATGGATATTATAGTGAATTTATTTCCACAATTAGGAGCACTGACTTGCTCAAATTTATTTAATGTGGTCTTTATTAAAGGAACACTTCAGTTGTATCTATGGAAATATTGAATTGCTCTGTTAGATCTACTCCCTGATATTTTATAAATACATTAATTTTTTAAAAATAAAATTTTCCTTCCTACTATTGTGTTCATTTTTATGATCTTACTTTGTATCCTCTTACTTGCTAAAGCTATTATTTTAGTTTCTTTGCTTATTTTCCAAGTAAAACAATTTCATCCATAAATAGGGATTAAGTCCCCTTTTACCTTTCTTGTGTTTCTGTTTGAAATATTTGCAAATTGAATCAACAGATCATGTCATATATATATATATATATATATATATATATATGTGTATGTGTGTGTGTGTGTGTGTGTGTATGTAATTTTCAGGTATTTAAAATGCCTTTGATTTATCAACAACTTTATACCTTTTTAAATTTTTCTTGTTCTATTGATACTAATAACATTTTAGAAGTTGCCCCTTGACTCTACTGCTGTATTTATTTGAGAATTTTAAAATGTATTCTCATTGATCTCTATATTTGTTTTTGATTTAAGATAAATTCTATCTATTATATTGTATCTAGTAGATAATTTGTAGGCTATTTAGAAATTCATGTATGCCTCTGCTTTGTAGGATTTTTTTCATCCTAAATGAATTTTGTACTTTGTCAAAGGCTTTTCTTCATTTATTGAGATAATTTTGTAGTTTAGTTTGTTTTTGTTTTCATTATGATTGAATGTTGAATGTTGAATTCATCTTTGCATCCCTGATATAAAACTAATGAATGATTTTTTGAATGAAAAACTGGAATTTGTTTAATAGAATTTTATTAATTTTAATCAGTATTGATGATATTGTTTTTTTTCTTTTCTATACCTTTTAATTTTTTAAATAACTTTATTTTCATTTTTTCAAAATATATGCAAAGATATTTTTCAACATTCTCTTTGCAAAACCTTGTGTTCCAAATTTTTCTTCCTCCCTTCCCCCACAGTCTCCCTTAGAAAGAAAGTAATCTATGTTAAAACATGTACAATTCCATGCATATTTTCACCTTTTTCATTCTGTACAAGATAAATTAGATGAAAAGGGGAAAAATGAGAAAGAAAATAAAAAAACAATCAAATAACAAAAAGATAAAAATATTATCTTGTGATCCACATTTAGTCCCAACAGTCCTCTTAATGGATGCAGATGGCTCTCTCCATCACAAATATATTGGAATTGGTCTGAATCACCTCACTGTAGAAAAGAGCTATGTCCATCAGAATTGATTATCATATAATCTGTTGTTGCTGTATATGATGCTCTCTTGATTCTACTCACTTCACTTAGTATCAGTTCATATAAGTCTCCCCTGGCCTTTCTGAAATCATGCTGATTATTTTTTATACAACAATAATATTCCATAACATTCATATATTATAACTTATTCAGCAATTCTCCAATTGATAAGCATCCACTCAGACTTCTGTAAATCATCCTCACCAAAGTTCTAATTCTCTTAACAACTCAAGTATAGAAGTATACTTGTAGAAGTATACTTTTAGAAGTATATAGAAATTATTAGCTGAGAGAGTTCTGGTTAGTGTCTATATAATTGCAAGTCCTGTCACACTCGTGCCTCTGTAGCAGGCTAATATTTATTTTCTTAACTCTTCTATTTCCTCTTTCTGCCCCAGTGGTATGTATTATTCAATGACAAAATCTTTTTTTTTTTTTTTCCAATTCATTGTCCAAGAATAGGATGGTGCAATGAAAGAGGAGATGAAGAAAGCATGTCTTAACTTAAGTAGGAGAGATATAGTATGGAATGGATAATAAAATAAATGTATTACCATACTTATTCTTCCCTTTCGTGAATTCCATTCCTTTTTTGCTAACTCCATATTTATCTAGGATATTTATTCTTTGTGAGTCATTTTGATTCTGTTATCTTTATTACAAAGGTCATGCTTTTTGGTGGAGGAGAGATGCAAAATAAGTGAACACATGTTTTAGATAAACTATACTTTCAATTATAGAAGTAACTGGCAGCTATCATTGCTAAGTTATCATCATTAATATTTGAAAGATAAGGTGTCACCCCAGTATATCAGAAGGGGAAATGTCCCATTTTTAAATAGGAATAAAATAGAGACAATAAGGTTTAAGTCAGTGAGGATGACTTTTATTCTTAAAAAATTCCATAATGAATCTATGATTGATCATCATCTAAAAAGAGAAGCAGTAATTGAAAGGCACCAATATGTCTTTATCAAAAACAGATTATGATAAACTATCTTTCCTGGTATGATAACTATTTTTAAGGATATAAAGAATGTTAGAAATATAGTTTACCTGGGATTTTAGTAAAGAAAATACTTTTTTTTCATCAAGTATTGATAGATTTTATCATTATTAGATGCATTAGTATCTCATTGGATAGTCACACTCAAAAGAATAGTTATTAATGGTTTAAAGTCAATAAACCAGGGGGCTCTATTGAATTATATCAGGAATGTGTTTAAGTTTATACTATTTGATATTTTTGTTAATGGCTTTGGATATAAACATCAATGGCTTGCTCATTAGAATTGTAGATGACCAGTACTAGACTTGTTATTCTCCAAAAGATCTTGATGGGTTAGAATATTGCACAGAATTTCATAAGTTGAAACTTAATCAGTATAAATATTATCTAGAGGTACAAAAACCAGCTTCCCAGGTACAAGATGTGGTAGCCATGCATAGAAAGCTATTATTCTAATAAAGATCTGTTTTGTTGTTGTTTCTATTTCAGTTGTCTGGAAGCTCTATATAAATTGCCATTATGATCTGAAGACCAAAATTAATTAATCTGATCTTAAGTTTTATTAAGACACTTCCAGAAATAGTAAGAAGATAATTTCTTAGTACCTAGCTCTTCTTAGATGTCATCTAGACTGAATACTCTAGGCACATAGGCACATAGACAGAACTATTAAGTTGGAGAGCATATTAAAGAGAAAAACCAAGTTGGTGAAAATATCACAGCTTTAAAAGTTTAGGAAAGTCTTCATTTTACAGATAAGGATAGTGATATCCAGGGTACGGTATGAGTTGCCAAAGTCATATTGCTAGTAAGAGGTGAAACTTGAATCCAGTTCCTCTGACTCCTAAACCAGTGATCTTTCTGTTGTAATATATTAAATCTGAGCTTTAATTACATCATCCTCCTATCCCCTTATTCAGTTCTTCAGATAATCTTTTTCTGTACCATGATTTCTTGATGAGAGTTTTCCTTTATTATTACTATTATTTTAAATCTGCATGTTCTTTCACCTTATCATATTACTATTTTAATTGAATAATGGGACTTTTGTCATTTTTTTCCAAATTTTATTTTTGCAAACCTGTGACTATGTACTGCATAAAATTTTAAAATTGTGTCCTATAAGTAAAGTTCCAATTCATTGACCTGAAATTCGAGGATTTCCATAAGGGTTTTGTGTTTTATTTTGTTTGGGCTTTTTTGTTATGCTAAATCTCATTGTATTTTGCTTCACATACTCTATATTCCAGATCAAACTTGATTGCTCCATCATCAATGGGAATATTCAGAGTATAGTTTGCAGAGTGAAAAGCCTTCTGCATTTCAAATCAAAAGTCCTGACTTTGAATACTTTACTATTCATGTCATCTTGAACATGTACCTTCATCTCTTTGAGTTGGTTTTCTCATACAAAATGAAGGAGTTGAATTTGATGATCACCATATGTTCTAATCATGGTTTTATTCATGTCATTTCTTACTTGATGTGGAAGGGCTCCTCAGAAGTTGATCTGTGGGAAGCTGTAATACATAGTTCCATTTTTGCATTAAAAAAAAAAAAAACAAGCAAACAAATACTGAAAAGTAGAAGGGCTATTTCCTTCTTTAAATCTCTGATATCATCTTCAATGAACCATTCCTATAGATTTATCATATGCTACGTTTTATCATAGCTACTATTAACTAGACTGTAAGTTTCTTGAAGGCAAGAACCACTATTTAAATATTTATATTCTCAATGCTTAGCATTACATTTGTTTGAATAAACCAAAAGTCTGATTTCATCAGCACTCCTGGTGTGAAATCATCCTCTACAAAGAACTATGTGATCCATAGTGACTTAGTAAGAAAATCCTAGGCACATTTAGAAGTTCTGAGACTTGCCTGGACTCTCACAGCTAGTTAATATTAGAGGAAGAATGTGGACACAAGTTTCCTTTAGCCTTTTAGAGCTGAGCATTCTTTTATGCCAGACTTTTTTTTGGTCTTAGTACATACTTAATTAACATTTCTTGAATTGAGTTACTATATTATATTTAATAGTATAGCTTTTAAAAATATGGATATCTTCTGTACCAGACTGTTAGATCTCTGAGAGTAGAAATTTTGCATTACTTATATGAGCATCTTCTTCACAATCTATAATAGATATTAATAAATGATTTACTTTATTTCCCTTTCTGTAAGTTTCAAGTATGCATTTTTTATAGAGAATTAGGAAATGAACTGTTTTTTTTTTTTTCCAGGTATTCAGTCTGCGAAATTAGAATACTCCTTTATGAACAACCTGTGTTATAAAATTTCAGTTTAAGTAAATACATTAATAAATATAACCTGAAGATGCTTTCTCCAAGCTTTTACTAATTCTGCCTTCCTCACAGAGGCAGTTCATATTGAAAGCATATTGGTAGAATCTGGCTAACACTAAAAATGTATGTGATGACTCAATTATTTTAAAATAATTTTAAAATGCTAAAAGCCTTTTCATTCATTTTTTGAAACTTTAAAATGAAGTTTATGTGTATTGAACTATGAAGATATGGCTCATAATCATTTTGCTTCTATTAGCAGATAGAGATTCCTACATGATCAATTTAGCCACAGAAATCAATATCAATTGTCAGGGCTGCTAAAATAACTCTGATTTTGCCCTCATTGTTATTGGACTAAGGATGGAGAATTTAGGTCGCGATGATAGTGAAGTTCCCTAGAAATTTCTCCTTGTGTCTTTATTGCCAATTAATATTCATTTATTTGAATTATTTTTTTGGAAAAAAATCCCATGATTATGTTGAATTTTAAAATGACATTTCTAACACTCTCAGAATTAGATATTGAAAGAAAGTTTCCTTCATTTTATAATTGGAATGAGTTACTGCCTTGATGAGGGGGGGGGGAAATTCAGATACCTGTTTCTAGGGAATAACTAATCATATACTTTTAGTTTATTTTCACAGAAAGAAATTCATAGAAGGATTTAAAATGTATATTTTTTAAAAGCAAAGAATGTTCAATACCACTAAAATGAGCATAAGTATATTTTTTATGATAAATAATATACAACCTTTAGACACATAAGTAATTTTTGTCTACTGTCCTCTTTAAAAGCACATTTGCATCATTGAAATATCATATTTATAAAAGAAAGTATGTGACTGGTTAATGAACTTTACCTTAAACCTGTAAACTCCCATTATGTTCCCATGCAGATTGAAAAGGAAAAGGAAACCAAATTCAATCCTATTTGTATTCCAGCAGTAGGTCAAATGGAATAGTAAGTGTTGTTTTGTGCTTATTCAATGTGAAATATACAGAGGCAAGTGCTGGTTTTGTGCTTGGCTAGGTTGCCATTCATTTCTCAAAGTTATTCAGTGCTATTGATGTCAGAATTGGAGTTGGAGGCATGTCCTCAAATAGATGTGGGTTGGTATTTCAGCTACATAAAGAGAAAAGAAAAATTCAAATACTTTTATAGAACAGGTAAAAGTGATCATTCTAATTACAAATTATGAAGATTGTGAACCCATTCAACAGTAAGATTGCTCTCTCCCAAATGCAGGACTTAGTCCTTTCTCTATGTTTTACATCCAAATTTAACTGATTCAGTACTATAGAAATTTTGGGGAAAACATTTTAGATGGTTATTTTAACACAAACTATGATATTTTATCTACTTTCTATCTCTCATTTGATGCTTCTCTGTCGATTATTCTTTCTGCAGAGCTGGAGAACTTGACCCATGCTAGTTACTTGACATTAGATAGTTTGAATGAGAGCTTATGTGTCCACTTCACACTTAAGAACCATTTTTTCCCTTCCATTGATCTTCTTTTAACTCCTCTTCTCATGTTCCTAGGTACTCTTCTCCAATGTTTCCTCCTATGGTTGTGGTTCAGAATTCTGATGAGGCAATCTTTGGTACAACTGCAAAAATAAAACCAACACACTTCTTACAATTTCCTTTGAATAGCAGATCCCCAACCTTGTATAACTTTTGAACAATCAATATTAAGGATTACTAGGAATCATTTGAAAGTTCAGACTTATATAAATAATATTAGAATGGACATATTGACCTAGTATGTTTTATTTGTTAACCCTTTGCAGTATATGGTGGTGCTTTAATGTAATTTATTTTTTAAAAAATCTTTACAGCCAGGTATAGTTTCAAGGTCATGATCTTTTTGCTGCTTAGGAATGTTGCTGGGAAATCTAGTAGTGTCACCATATTGCAAAGAAAGTATAATTTTAGCAAAACAAAAGATTTCATATTCTTTTCCAAGTTGTGAACATATGTTAAGAATATTGTATTAGGGAGTAAAGACTGCCTATACTCATTCATAATAAAAACATTTTTAAAGAAAACAAGAAAATATATAAATATGTATGCATATTTCAAGTTCCTTAAATACTCAATCTCAAAATGAATAAGCTGTTCCTTATCTGTCTTAGGTTATACATAATTGTATAACTACCCAGTAAGTGAATTCTCCTCCTCATGTAATTACTTACTAATTATAAATTAAACAAGTAGGATGCATATAAACTTTAATGAAAAATAATTTTACCTTGATTCAGTTTTAAAAACAATGAGACTTTACTACGGCCATGATAATCAAAAACAAAAAAGCAACTTATTTTTATCATTTAAGATATTGCAATATATGTATATAAAGTGTTATTGTGGTTATATAATTTTAAGGTTCATTTTTCTAGATTATGTATATATAATTATTAAACTATTTTATTATGTTATACCTATTCACATTTTGTGTATAATATGTAAACATTTTCATTACATTATCAGCAATTATATTTACCTAAAACCTATTTTCAAACCCAATTATTGGCCAATTCAGTGAGAGATTCTGTCCATAAATTCAGCCACCAAAACCATCAATTCCTATACATCTTATACGGTCCATTGGAAGATGGTTAAAAAATAAAGTGATGTCAAAAAGGGTATGACACAGTGAACTCAATACTTAAATCACTTTGGCTCTCTTGCATCTCTGAGGTCTGAATTGAACTGGGCAAACTGGCTCCCACTGATTCACTAAGTCAACTGTAACCAATAATTATCTTGATAATAAATACAATGCACATAGTTTTATATAATACTAAGGTTTGTCCTTTATAATTTAATTTTGTAACAGTGATTTTATGTAATAAATCTTCATTTCTAGGAATGTTAAAGATAACTTACAAAGTTGATTATCAGTGAAATATATAATACTTTAAATTTAATGGATATATAGCACAATAATCCTGATATACACAAAAATGTCATAAACAGTATTATAATCTAATTTGTATTATTATTAAAGATGCAAACTTTGCTATTTATTTTTAATATTATTTACAAGAGAGTAGTCTTCAAGTCCATATTGCTTTTAGAAAAATAAATTCTGATTAAATAAAAACAAAAGACATTCAGCATAATAAATTGCATTTGAAAGATAATTTCTTGCAATAGTTTTTTATTTATTTATTTATTTTTTACTAAATGTAGACAGTCATGTAAAGGTAAACTGATGAGCTTCTCCCATAAAACAAGTTAAAACTTTAGAGGTTGCTTGTGAAATAAGAACTATATTAAGATTTAAGATAACTTTGTGATTATTATTTAATAATAAATTGTAAGGAAATTATATGGCATATAATAGCAAAAAGTAGAAACAAATAGTAAAAATAGATTACTACAATTATATTACTTTACATAAATTACATTAGATTACTTACACTAATTTCCCTCTGAAATATTTTTTTGAAAAGATCATCTTACTCTTATATTGTTTTTTTTTTTTTAAATTCTCTGTGTAATTCTTTTTTTGAGGTCAAAATTTTAAATGAGGTAAACAGAAAGTTTATATCAGCATTATTGTATATTCAAACTATTTAATAGATTTGAGGAATCTGGTAATCTTTGGTCCACTTCATTTTCCAAATCTTTTAGTTTCACTTTCTCAAGATCTTGACTGATTAATTTAGGAAGAAACTTCAAAGATGCAGCTGACATCTCTGAAACATCATGTGGCAATGGAATCTGAATAGGCCTTTTGACAAAGGCTTGAATCTGGGATCTAACAAGACTCAAAAAGCGAATGGCCCTGCCACTGCTCCTTACACAAAAAGGGTCAGACACAATTTTGCATTTACAATACAGCTAACTTTGTAATTCTTCCTTATGCTAGGGAATATTCAACTATAATAAGTTTAGTGATTATGACCTCACTTTTTTGGGGGGAATTTAAGTGAGAAATTTTTAACATTAGCCAATATGAAATAATTATCAAAATCTGAACTTGTTTATGAAATAGTTGTTTCATATATATATGTAATATACACACATTATATATCTTTTTTTTTTCCTTTTTGATACAGATAAACTTTGAAATTAGATTTTAAAAATCATTTAAAATAGACCAGGAAACGAATTTGGTATTTCTCATGTTGAAGTAAAGGAATGAGTTCTTGGTCCAATATTCACTTCTTGAATAAATTTCATTGCAGTCTGTCTTGACATAAGCATCCACATCCCACTGACCTTTATTTTGCAGTCTACAGAGGCTGAGACCACACAGCTTTGGTGCTGTTATAGCTAACTGTACTTAAACTTTGTGTCTGATCAACTTAAGTGTATTGGATTTGAAAACAGTTAGTCAATTGTTTCTAGTCCCTAGGTGGTGGTTTATGGTAATGTTTGCATCAATACTAACAAAAGCCATACTGCAGTACAAAGTACATCAAGGAAATGAAAGACAAGGCTGCCTGTTGTCAGCTCTGTCTACAATAAAGGCAGGCTTCAGAGCTGGGGCAGAGATCTTTAGAGAACCACAAAAATGAATGAACCACAGAAATTGGAGGGCTGATGGTTCACATCAAAGGTTTGGGGACTGGCTAATGGGCAAGGTTGCGCATGGGCCACAAGACATATAACCTAGACTCATTTGGCCATACAGAAAGGTCACTGAGAAAGAGGGAATAAAGCCTATAAGACGACATTATACAGTCTGATGGCAAAGCTATGTAAGAAGAGGGAAATGGTATTATCCTTCCTTTTTAAACTATATCTACTTCAAACAGTCTTTTTGGTGAATAAATCTATACATATTGTTATTACAAAGGTTGAAATCCAAACCTTTCTAGTGTTTCAATAAGAGTTTTTTCATTTAAGTTTAAATTACTTTTAATTACTCTTTTCTTAATATGATAAGCAGGATACATGAATTTTCAGTTCTAAGAAAATGTCAAACTGTTCATTGAAATATTCTCTTCATCAATGTAAAAATGCTTTATTTTTAATTCCAAGGGTCTCTCATATATGTAAAAATGCCATTACTATTTGTATTATATCATATATTCATAAATGTAACAGGATATAGATTCCAAACCTTCCTCAAATCATATATATAATATATATGAACAGATGTGTATAAGTTGTGCAATAATGATAAAAGAATAAATTTTGATCTTTTTCTTGCTTTGCTTTGCCTGAATCAGCTTTATCATGTATAATTTTAAAAGCACAATTAAAGGAACTAAATGCTGCAATAATATGACATAGTCATACAATGGCATCTATTAATGTAAGAATGTAGTTATCCTTTATTTGAAGCCTAACCTCTAGATACCTGCTGTGCTGCTAGATGCTAGAATGTCAAAGAAAAATAAGTGAAAGCATATCTCATCATGGGGTAAATTGCCTGTTGAAAAGAAATGTACTTAGTTTCTCATTTGAATGCTGCTTTCTGAAAAAAAAAGGGGGGGGGGTGGATTGTTATCAAGGTAAGGACTAATCTTTCTTGACCAAAAAGAAAAAAAAACAAAAAACAAAGGAAAAATGTTCATTTGAACAAAAGCATCAATCCAGAATGGGAACCAATATCTTCTCCATTGTATTTTATGACCATTTCAACCTATTTCAGACTTCTAACATTAATGAATGAATTTAAAGATCCACTTCAAGTTGAAAAGAAAAAAAAAAGACATTAAAAGCTAGGTATATGACATCAAGAATTCTTTTTATAATAAGAAAATTATTTTAAATTGTATATCCAATGCTCATTACAATATTTAATTCATGTATTTGTTACAAAAAGATTAATTTTAAATGGCTAGATGAGTCCTTGCTGAATAAGACTTTAGTTTTTAGTTTTAATATATTATACACGCTTCCAATAGATAATGTTGTCCTTTTAGTTTCCATGGAAGAAAGTATATGACTGTATATTTATACAGGTAAAATATTTGTCACCCGCATTTGGGTGAAAACAACACTATCTGGTAGTTTTCAAATAACACTGTAATCATCTTACTTGAAACTTTTTTTCATACATTTTTTTTTCTTGAGCCATTCATTAATTGGCATAGAGTTTAAAGTTCAATAAATAATCATAGTTCATATAAATTAATACTAAAAACCTGTCACTGAAATTAATTTCAACAAAATAAAAAGCTTTATTAATAACATAGATCACCATGAAAAGGAAACCAACTAAATAATGTCAACCCTTAAATAACCATCACTAAATTCCCCTGACCCTACCTTATCTACTGCAAAATGCTAAGTCCCTTGAGAGGCCTTTACCTAATTTACCCAGAAAATTCATTGACACAAAAACAATCAAGATTTCTTTCATAATTCAAAGATTTAACTAATACTGTATAATTTTTCAAACTTTGCATGGTCCCTTAAAATATTCTCTCAAGATGGCATAAAGAGCCAAGAAACATTTGTAGTTTAAAATGGGACCATCTGCACTTCATTAATAGCTTAACCACCATCTTGTCTACTGATAAATATAGCAATACTAAATCTTTTTTTCCTCAGAAAGTAGGTATTATGCTGTCTTCACAAGTTGCATGAAATTATATTTTTAAAATATGACAGTGCCATCATTTAAGAGCTTTATAAGGGAAAACAACATTTTCCCTCTTTGAAACAAGTTATTGATGTATGCTTATAATAATGAGGTATAGTTTGTACCTACTTTGCAAAATTTCATTATGGAAAAAAATTGCTCCAATTTTATATATGTATAAAAAAGCAGCCTAACCTATTCAAAATGACAAAATGTGTTTGGATAGATATTTTTAAAATTCAAGGACGTTTGAACGTTAGCTGTCATTATGGTCCAGTTCACTGTTTATTTCTTTGGTATGCATCTCCTGACCTGTATATAAAATTCATAGTTTCAGAAGTGACATGTGCAAGCCTTGGACAACTGGGGAAAAGGCATATTTCCTGACCTTGTAACCATAGCAACCGCTTGCTGATTGGTAGCAGGCAGGCTTTCCATCCTTTACCACTGAAGGCAAGTATGTGAGATTGCTGGCTTTGTTTGTGGCTCTCGCTTTATTTACATGCAAACACGAATCCTAGACTTAAAATCGCTGTTTCCTTCTAAATATAATATGTTTGGATTGGAAACAAAGCTTTAATTTCATAAGTTTATAATTACATTTCCATCAGAATTAAACTAAAGCATACTACTATGAAAGCTGGAGAGAGAAACCTTGGCTCAAGTTAGGATTTTGTTGTTCTATTTATCTTTGCTCTCTTTTCTCTCTCACTTCCTCTTCCTCCCTACTCCTCCAGTCCCCACCAAAAAAAAAAAATCTTGTCACAATGAAAAAAGACCTTTAAATGCTTTAAGTATTTATATTGGGGGAGGGGGAGGACATGGTGTAATATTAAATTTGGTGCATAAATTTTGTGTATATAAAATTACTAGTGAATTTCTTTGAAAGGTATTAATTACAAAATATTTCATAAATTGCCCTTAAAGCAATTACTGCAAAATATTTATATAGAAAGTTTATGTGATTCCAAATGTAAGGTGTTTATTAAGAGTTTTCTGTCTGGATACCCAATGAACCAATATGAAATGATTTGGTACGCTCTCAATTCGTATGTTAGATTTCTAGCTCTTACATGATACAGTTTTTTATTATTCACTTGTACTTCTCCAGACTATCCCTAGATTCTCCTCAGAATGAATTTTTCCACCTCTCAATCTAACAGTGAAAAAAAATAAGAAATTTGGTATAATTCAGCTCAATGAGTAATCTGTTGGAGGGATTCAGAGGATGAAATGAGCACACACAGAATTCACTCTCATCCTCACACCAGAGCTTCTTTCTCAGATCAGAATTATTATGATTGATAGAGGGGTATACAGAAGTTCACTTTACCAAATCCTTACATAAGTAGAGTGTAATGAAAAGGTGCAAAGTTAGATCAGAATTTTTTATTTAAATTTATTCTTGTCCTCTTCAACTATGCCATATTGTGTTAATTTATTTTATATATTCATATTATATAGTTGGTATTTGTTAATGAGGTTCTTGAGCAATACACTTAGAAACCATAAAAGTGAAATCAATTACTAGATAATTATTATAACTGACATTTTCATGATCATTCTTTGTTAATTGCTACAACAATATGTTTACATTCTGTTATTAAAACTTCTAATATGTATTGTATATTTCCAAGATATTTGTATGTATGTATATTAACAAATAAATTTCACATTTCTGAATTGACAATGCAAATATAAATTTAACAAAATGAGATCAAAATTACAAATAGTCTTTTTAATCTTATGAAAGATACTCCCAGGTGATTCCCTCCCTCCCCTCATGTTTAGTAAGTAAAGCTAGTTTGCAAGTACAGAGCTTTACTATGGTTTCCTATTTAAATAAAAAATCAGAATAACATCTTACAATATAATCATAGCTAGAAAACAAGTAATACATTTGTAATATGTTTTAAAAAATCACCACCGCACTTCAAATAAATTTTTTCCAATTCTAAATAAAAGCTGTTTCTAGGCCCAAAATTTGCTTTTCAACTTGCAAAATACATATTATAATAAGACTGAAAAATTTACTATACATGCTCACTGTCTCTCTGGGACCTGCTTAACAATTCTATATAAAACATGTTCTTACTTTTTGTTCCCTTTAATACAGAAAGGTCATTTCTAATTTATTTGATTATTTAAAAATAATTCCAAAGACATAGAATCATATAAAACATAATTCTGTTAAAATGATTTCTTTTAGTACTAAAATTATTTTGTAAAATATTCTTAAAGCTAATACTTTTGTATATAACCTTTTTATAGGAATGCAGTCTTTGGGGAAAAAAGCTAATGCTTTAAATTCATATATTTAAAATAGAATTTTTCTCCATACAATTTAAAATAGTAAAATGGTTTTCTTAATTTAAACATTAAAAATCACAGAATTTTGAAGGAGTGAGCAATTTGGTTAATGAAAGATTTTTCATTTTTAACCATAATAGTCAACCTCACAAATAATATGCTTTTAGTAGGATCCTGTAAAGTTCTTTTTCTACCCTGATGTACTATATAAAATATTTCTTAACTCATTAGTGTCAAATATAAATTAGTTTTATATTGGAATTTTAACAGTCCAGCCTCTGTAGGCAACATAAAAATCTAGACCATTGTCAGGAATGGTGTAAGGTTGAATGCAAATTTAAACCGGGTATCATTTATCATCTAAGAAAAAAAAACACAAAATACATTAAACTTCCTTTGTTCTTAACATAACCCAAATACTGGATATTATTTTGGTTCATTTGTACTTTTACAATATCAACAATTTTAGGTAAAGCCATGCAAAGCAATTTCAAACATTTTAATTTGCTTCTTGGATTTAGCAAGTCACAAGTATGACTAATGCAATGCTCCAATATCTAGAATACAATTTTTTCATACATATACCCTGAATATCTGAACAAGCATGTTGTATTATATTAATATCATAATTCAAAGAGAAATTTATTAACCCTCCAGTATTCCCATCATTGCTAAAAGTTGCAAATTCTAGATGGCAGAGCCTAGACAGTAATATCAAATTTTAATAACAATTTCTCTTCTTCAGTCAGTGCTATACTGACGAAAAGCATAAATTTCTGTGACTGACCGTTAGTTGTTAGAGAAGCAATCTGACTTCTCCACACCCTTATTTCAGTGTATCTCCTCTGTCCCTCAGCTGTATTAATGATAGCATGAAAGGTCACATGATAAACGAGTGACAAAAATATCAAAACATATTAGCCTGTAGCTTTGTTATCAGTGTATGACAGAGATGACAGAAAATTGTATTTTTCCCCTGAATAATTTTGTGTTACATTTTGCTGGCTAGGCAGAGTGAATTAGGGAGAAATTTCTGCCTCTGACTGTTTGTCTCTTTTTCTGACATATTTGAAGTAATAATATACATTAATAATAGGGAGTATGCACAGGGAAGAAGTAAGGATTCAAGAGCAACTGTCGGCTTCAATTCTGTAAGGTGCTACCCTTGTTTTCTTTAACAACAACAAATTTTCTTGAAAAATATGCAGAACTCTGAACATTTTTAATACTGATAATAATGAGCTGCCATGTATTATCTACACAGAAAGTGAATGAAACCTCTCTTTTCTCACCCCTACAAATGAACTAATTTTTAGAGCAACTTTAAAGCATTGTGAAGATTTTTTTTAGCTGTAGTACTTTTAGTTCTAGAGTTGCATGTGTTCTCTAATTAAATAAAGGCAGACCTAATAATGCTTGATCTATCTTGTTATGATGTAGTCCTAGTAATTACAAATTAGAAGCTGAATTTATACCCGCTGGTTTACAGGCTGGTAGGGATCAAAAACCCTGGGGAGATGAGGTTTGCAATCTTTGAGAAGAGAAAATAGAAATTGGCGGGAGCTTAATGTCTTGCGGAGGTGAGGTGTACAGTCTCCAGGGGTAGGGTTAAGTCATGTCTTGTCTAAGCTACCCTTTCCTGCTGCTGAGGAACAACATTGCCAACTCAGTTAAATGTTCCTTGTAACCATCTTGAAAGTAAGTGATACTGAATAAGTACATAAAATGTAAAACATTAAGATAATTCAACCCTTCAAAAAGTATCATATACACATATGTAATCTAATAAATTATAACTTTGCTTCCTGTTCCCCCCCAAAAAACCCTGTTTTTCCCCATATTAATTACACTTTGGATACTAAAAGAACTAGCAAATGAGATTGTTGAATCACTGGGTGTGATATTTGAAAAATCATGAAGACTAAGAAGATCCATGTGATTGGAGAAGAGAAACATCCCAATTTAAAAACAAAACAAAACATAGTAGCTTGGAGAGCTTGAATTTTATGAACTATAGGCTGGTGAACTGAACTTAAGAATATATTATTAAAGGGATAGTAAATATGTAAACGTGGAATATTTGATCACAAAGATTCAATGTGACTTTTTAAACAAGTGGTCAAAACATGTTAAATTTATTTTTGTTTTGTTTTGTTTTTTTTAACAGGATTATTTCCTGGTAAATCATGGGAATGTTTTAGAGAGATTCATAGAATTCTAGAGTTTAAATAGATCTCTGAAACTATTGATTATAACTTCTACCCCAATGAAACTTCTGATAAACTTCTGATATTCTGGTATATATCCAGAATACAATTCAGAAAGGAATTAATTGGCTCATTGTTTAGAGTTCTAAGCCTGGAATCAGGAAGACCTGAATTCAAATGTAGTCTCATATACTTATTGACTTTGACCTTGGCATGTTTGCCTTTGTTCCTTCAACTATAAAATTAAGATAATAAAAACACCCACCTCTCAGGGTTGTTGTGAGGATGAAATGAGATGGTATTTGTATAGCATTTAGCACAAGGCGAGAACCATGACATCATGGGCATGATACCATTACCTGCCAGTGAATTGTATTTAAATACTGGAGAATTGAAGTGCTATATAAATAATAATTTTTGTTGTTCTTAATATTATTATTCAGTATCTACTTGAAGAACTCCAAAAAGAATGAATTGCTCATCTCTCAAGGAAGTTAATTTCTACTTTTGAACAGCTCTAATTATTAAGGAAAAATTAGTATTTTCTGTAATCAAACAAAAATTTATCTCTTTTTAGCTGTCATTGCTGAGCCTGTTTTTGTTGTCTGGAAGATAAAGAAAATATTTCTAATCCTTCTATTTTGCTGCTCTTCAAATACTTAAAAATAGCTTTCATGTCTTCTCTGAGATTTCTCTTCTCAAAAGTTAATATTTGCTGTTCTTTAATTGGTCCTGATATATTCTGAGTTCAAGATTCTTCTGTTGTCTAGTCTTCCTCCTTTAGATGTTTTCAAGCATATCTATTTTCTTAAAAGTTAGTTCTCAGAGATGAACTCAATGTTTAAGGTGTAGTGTGATAAGAGGAGCTATCATCTAATTACATAGTTGACACTATGTTCCTGTTAATTCATTCCTTGGTTATATTTGTTATTTGTTTTCATTTGATTTTGGTGACTCATAATGAGATTAGAGGTCACTATAAATCCCCATGTCTTTTTGTCAAAAAAAAAAAAAAAAAAAAAAACTGTTGCCCAAACATACACACTCCATCTTAAATTCATGTTGATTTCTTTTTGTAACCAAATGTAAAACATTAAACTTGGCCCCAGTAAATTTAATTTTATTAGATTCCACTTAACTTTCTAAAGTAGTTTTGGATCCTGAATGTTATTTCTGAATGTTAGCTATCTCTCTTAATGAAAGTTGAGTTATCTATATACACAGATATGTACACACACACACACACACACACATACACACACAAAAAAAACTTTTGTCCAGGTCATTCATGTTAAACAGAATAGGAAAAAATCAAATGATTTCTAGGGCCCTTTAGCCAAGTTTTATTGAATAATTTATCATTTACATATGAATCTGTCTACTCACTATGTATTGAACCCATTTTATTTTAATTTTTCATCTAACACAGGGTATCCTATATTTTTATAAGATCATTCAGAGGAAATTTATCAAATCCTATGTTAAATATAGATTTATGATCTGTGTAGTATCACTTTGATCTTCCAGATTAGCTACTGTCAAAAAAATTTAAAAGGCAATAAAATTAATCTGAAATGACCTCTTATTTTTTTCAGTTTATTTCCCCCTCCCAATTACATGTAAAAAGTTAAAACATTTTTTTTTGTTTGAGTTTCAAATTCTCTTCTTTCCCCACCCTAATATGGTAAGCAATCTCATATATATATATATGAAAAAATACAAACTAAAAAGAAAGGAAGACAGTGAAAAATAGTCTCAAGATTATTTCTCTAGAGGCAGATAACATTTTCCATCCTTGGTCCTTTGAGATTGTCTTGGATCATTGTATTGCTAAGAATTACTAAGTTATTCGCAGTTCTTCATAAAACATTACTGTTGTGCATATTGTTTTCCCGTTCTTCTTACTTTGCATCAGCTCACATAAGTCTTTCCAGATTTTTCTGAAATCATCCTGCTCATTATTTCTTTTAACACAACAGTATTTCATTACAAGCATTTACTACAACTCGTTCAACCATTCCTTAGATTGATGGGTGTCTCTTCAATTTCCAATTTTTTGGCCATCACAAAAGCATCTGTTAAAAATAATATTGCACAAAGAGGTCATTTTACCTTTTTAAAGTCCCTTTGGCATACAAATCCAGTTTTATTACTCTTTGGACATAGTTGCATATTGCTCTCCAAAATGATTGGATCCTTTCACAACTCCACCAATAGTGAATTAGTATCCCAATTTTCCTGCATCTGCTCCAATATTGATCATTTTCTTTTCTGTCATATTGTTAATCTGATAGGTATAAGGTAGTACCTCAAAGTTGATTTAATTTGCATTTTTCTAATCCATAGTATTTAGAGGATTTTTTCATTTGATTATGAATATCTTTGATTTCTTCATTTGAAAACTACCTCTCTATATCTTTTGAGTATTTATCAGTTGAGGAAATACTTGCATTCTTATAAATTTGACTTAGTTCTGTATATATTTGAAAAATGATATCTTAATTGGAGACACTTGCTGTAAAGAAAAAAAGAAACTTCCCCAGTTTTCTGCTTTCCTTCTAATCTTGCCTATATTGGTGTTGTTTGTGTAAAATTTCTTAAATAAAATGAAAATTATTCTTTTTTGAATTGCATAATGTTCTCTGTATCTTGCTTGTTGCTAAATTCTTCCCTAATTTCTTGATCTAACAGATAAACTTTGTTACTCTCCCCTAATTTACTTCTAGTAAAATCCTTTGTATACCCATTTTGACATTATCTTAGTATTAGGTTGAGATGTTGTTTTATCCCTAGTTACTGCCATACTATTTTCCAGTTTTTCAGCAGATTTTTGTCAAATCATGATTTCTCCTCCTCGCAAAAAAAAGCTTGAATTTTTCAGTTTATCAAACACTACAATGCTATGATCATTGAGTCACATCTGTCTACCTAATCTATTCCACTAATCCAACAATTTATTTTTTAGTCAGTTTCTAATTGCTTTGTTAATTACTAATTCATTATACTGCTGGAGATGTAGTATTTCTAGGGCACTTTTCTTCGCAGTTTTTCCTCATTGATTTCTTTGGTATTCTTGACCTTTTGTTTTTCCAAATAAATTGTATTATTTTTTCTAGCTCTATGAAATAACATTTTGTAGTTTGATTATTATAGGATTGAATAAGTGGATTAATATAGATAGAATTATCATTTTTATTATGTTGTTGGCCTGTTCATGAGCAACTAAAATATTTTTCAATTATTTATATATACCTATTTTGCAATTTGTTCATATAATTCCTGGCATTTTCTCAGCAAGTAGATTTCCAAATATTTTATACTGTCTACAGTTTTTTAAAAGGGATTCCTCTTTCTGTCTCGTGCTGCTGGAATTTGTTTGTAACATATAGAAATGATGATGATTTATGTGAATGTATTTTATATCTTGTAAATCTGCTACAGTTATTAATAATTTCAAGTAATTCTAATTGTTTCTCTAACATTCTCTAAGTATACCATTATATTATTTGTAAAGAGTGATAATTTTATTTCCTCATTGCCTACTCTAATTCCTTCAATTTCTTTTTCTTTTCTAATTGTTTAACCTAATATTTCTAGTACAATATTGAGCCATAGAAGTGATAATTGGCATCCTTATTTGACCACTGATCTTATTGGGAATGCTTCTAGCTTATCCTTTTTACAAATAAGCCTTGCTCATGACTTTAGATAGATGCTGCTCATAATTTTAAGGAAAAATTAATTTATTCCTATGCTTTCTAATGTTTTTTATTATGAATGGTTATTACATTTTGTCAAATGCTTTTACTGCATCCATTGAAATAATATTTCTATTCATTTGGTTATTGATATTTATTATATTATACCAATAATTTTCTTGATAATGAACCTTGAATTTCTGGCATAAATCCTACTTGGTCATTGTCTTTTATCCTAGTAATAAGTTGCTGTAATATCTTTGCTAACATTTTATTTAAATGTTTTTGTTTCAATATTCATTAGAGAAATTGGCTCTGTTTTGACTTTTCCTCTTTTGATATCAGAACCATATTTCTGTCCTGAAAAGAATTTGGCATTATTCCTTCTTCATCTATTTTCATCTATTTTCTCAAGTAGTTTAACAATATTAGACAAAAAAACAAACAAAAAAAACCAATATTGGACATCATTGTTGTTTAAATGTTTAATAGAATTCACTTGTAAATTCATCTGGCCCTAAAGATTTTTTTGTAGAATTGTTGGATTTTTGGATTTTTATGGATTGTTCAATTTATTTTTTTCTAAAGTGGGGTTATTTAAATATTTTATTTCTTCTGTTAATCTAGCCAATTTATATTTTTATAAATATTGACCCATTTCAATTAGATTGTCAGATTTGTTGACATACAGTTTAACAAAATAGCTCCTAATTATAGTTTAATTTCTTTCCCATTGGTGGCAAGTTCAACTTTTTAATTTTTGATAGTGATAATTTGGTTTTCTTCTTTCATTTTCTAATCAAATTAACCAGAAGTTTATATGTTTTGTTACTTTTTTCACAAAATCAACTCTTACTTTTATTTGTAGAGGGCCACAGATAGTGGGGGAACGCTAGGTAAGGTATAAGACACTTCAGCCCAGAGGAACCTGCTGACGATGTCTAGTTTGGCTCCCCATTTACCTTTTGTGCTCTTACCCTTCCTGAGAAGTCAAGGAGAGCATGACCACCTGTGTTCTACTTGAAGCAAGGGATACTTACAGTAAGGATGCCTTTACATATTAATAGCAGGGTGCTTCTATTTAGCACTTGTGCATTATGCTGTGGTGATGTAATGGTACTATAGTTAGCACTTGCACAGTGTGCTGTAGTGATGTGGTGATGTAATGGTTCTATAGTTGGCTCATGCTCAGTATGCTGTAGTGATGTAATTGTACTAACTTATTTAAGGGCTGAGAGGACTTGAAATAAAAGGACTCCATCTTTGACCATCCTTGTGGGTCTCCTGCCTTCATCACTCTTCCACTAAGACTGAGGACTCTGGTTGGCCCCATGATCCTCCAGAGAGCTAGCTGGATGGTTTATTTTGGCACCCCAGAGTGGGAGCTCTAGAAAGCATAGTACATTTTGGTGACTAAATGTGGGGCCCAAGACATGAGGCACTAGACTTGAGGCCCTACACTCAACAGTTTGACTGATTCAACAAGCGATTTCAGTGGAGAAGTCCCCATGACTGGAAATAGGTTGAGTATAAAAGTAGGCAAGCAGGAAGATGTGATAAGGGCTAAACTAGTCACTTTCCTTTTTCAGCAGAGATGAGGCAGATACAAAGAAATGAGCCTCCCTCTTGAGAGAAGTACGAAAAGGACTTAGTTTAACAAAGAAGCAAGGTTTGTTAGTAACTCAGAAGCAGATCAATGAGTTCTTAAATACTTAACTTTCGTTAAGAACAGAGAAGCTAAACACCTTAAATGACTTTCAGAAATTGATAGGAGATATCCAATGGATGTGTCCAGTGTTAGGCTTGACTATCTTCAATTGCAACCATTGTATGACATTTTAAGGAGAGACAGTGCTTTAAACTCACCACACCAGCTTACAAAAGTAGCTCAAGAGGCTTTGAGAGAAGTTGAACTGGTTTTATCCAATGTGGTTGAAAAAGTCAATCAAAAACCCTTGGAAATATCAGTTTTTGCTCCAAAAGAGGCACCTACAGCAGTCCTTCATCAAGGAGACCGTGTGATTGAATGGGTGACCCTCCAAGCATAACCATACCAAAGTCGTATTCCTCACCCAGTGCTTGTAGCTAGAATCTTATTAAAGGTCATTAAGCGAGTGGCATAATTATCTATAAGACCTGACAAGATATACACCTTTTATACCAATGCACAAATTAATGTATGCTGTGAAACCATCCCAGAGTGGCAAATTTTATTGCCTATGGCTCCAAATTTTACACATGGGTCTTCATTAAAGATAACCTGTCTATTACATAATTGGCAATGGATTTTTGAAGAACCTGCTAAGGTTCCTCTTAAAGGACCAACTATCTTTTACAGATGCAATCAAACATAACATTTGTGCTATATACTCTCATGATTTAACTATAAAGAGAGTAGTCAGAACTTTCTTTCAGTCCACTCAGCAGAATGAATTGCATGCAATTATGATAGCTCTTAATTATTATCCAGGAGCTATAAATATGATACCTGATTCAGCCTATTCAGTAAGTGTGGTACAAAGAATTGTCACAACCCAAATAAAATTTGTAGCTTCTAATATATATCAGCTCTTTAAGGAACTTCAAGAGCAAGTGAGAAAGCGTCTAGGTAAGTATTATATCTTGCATGTCCATTTTCATAGTGGACTTCCAGGACCTGTTTTTATGGAAATTCAAAGGCAGATAGCTTTCTGACCATGCTAGCCAATACTCCTTTATTTCAGGCAGCCTAAGAATCTCATTCCAAATATCATCCAGCTACTTGAGCTTTGTCTGTAGTTTGGGATAATAAAAGAAGAAGCTAGGACATAGTAAAAGCCTGTGTAGCTTGCCTTCCTTTCTATGCTCCTACACTCCCTCTAGGGAAGAACCCTCGTGGTTTGAGACCCAATGAAATTTGGCAAATGGATGTGACCCATTATAAATCTTTTGGTCGTCTGTCTTTTATCGATGTTGTAGTGGATGCCTTTTCAAGATTTACTTTTGCAATACCAGCAGCAAAAGAGACAGCCCAAGTGGTCACTAAATTCCTTATATAAACTTTTACAATTATGGGTGTGCCACAAGCAATAAAAACAGATACTGGACCTGCATATACTTCTAAACATTTTGCACACTTGTGCACAGTATAAGATTTTAAACACCACTGGTATACCCTTTAATCCTCAAGGACAGGCAATAAGAGAGAGAGAGAGAGAGAGAGAGAGAGAGAGAGAGAGAGAGAGAGAGAGAGAGATTAAGACACTCCTCCAAAAACAAAAGAAAAACCACAGGTAACTCTAGAGAACTTTTAAATTTAGCTCTTTATACAATTAACTTCTTGATTTTTGACAAAGGTGCATTGCCTCTGGCAGACAGGTTTTGTAACCCATTAGAAGGGCAGTGTCCAGTGAGAACAGCTCCACTATCTTTAGATAATTGCCAGGTGATGTAGAGAGATTCAAAAAGTGGTGAATGGAAGGGATCAGAAAAGTTAACTGCTTTGGGGAGAGGATTTGCTTCTGTCTCTACAGGTGGAGAAGGAATCAGATGGGTGCCAACAACCGTATTCACCTTGTCCATTGGAGAGAGAAGGAGAAGACTCTTGAAACAAATGAAAAGACCCAAGAAATATCTGGTTTTTCCATCTCTAACAACGTGTGCCACTGAAAGAGCCTGACAGTTAATCTTATGTGTATGTCAATTGACTCATGAATGTCAAAAATTGTTAATTAGGCTGTTGCAGGATTTCAAAACCTTCAGGAATCATTTAATTCCCTGGCATATGAAGTGATAGACAGTAGATTGGTTTTGGACTGTATCCTGGCTGCTGAAGAAAGTGAGATTGTTATTTATATACCTTCCTTGGACTCATGGAAATCTTTTATAATACCATGTTGATTTATATTGTTTGTTGCATCACTACTAACCTGTGCTATATTACTATTTGCTTGTATGATACCTCCCTTGCTGATGGATTTATGTATATCTGTTTCAACTAAAATAAAAGAAAATGGGAGATGTTGAGATAGTGGGGGAACTCTAGGTAAGGTATAAGACCCTTCAACCCAGAAGAAACCTCCTGACAATGTCTGATTTAGTTCCCCATTTCCCTTTGGTACTTTCAACCTTCCTGAGAAGTCAAGGAGGGCATGACCACTTGTATTCTACTTGAAACAAGGGATACTTATGGTAAGAGGCATTTACATATCTATAGCATTATAGATATTGTGCTGTGGTAATGTAATGCTACTATAATTAGCACATGCTGAATGTGCTGTAGTGATGTAATCATACTAAGCTTTTTAAGGACTGAGAGAACTGAAATAAAGTAACTCCATCTTTGACAATCCTTGTGGGTCTCCTGCCGTCTTCACTCCTCCACTACCAAGGAGTATTTCAAATCTGGCCTCAGACACTTAACACTTCCTAGTTGTGTGATCCTGGCAAGTCATCACAACTCCAATTGTCTCATCAAAATAATTATATATGTATACATATATATGTATATATATGCATATATATATATGCATATATATATATCATTCTATAAATGCTAATTTATACCCACACCACCTCTCTATATATACTCTTTTAAACTGTCCTGACAAAAATATACTTCTCAAGAGTTGTAAGTACTGCCTTCTCATGTAGGGATATAAACAGTATAACCTTTAAATAACTTGGATTTTTTTCCCTTTTTGTCTCTTTTGCTTCTCTTGAATCTTTTATTTGAAGATGAAATTTTCTGTTTAGTTCAGGTCTTTTCATTAGAAATGATTGAAAGTCCCCTACTTGGTTGAGCATTTATATGCTCAAGATTGCTGGTTAATTAATTTTTTTTTGTAATCCAAGGTCCTTTGCCCTCCAGAATATAGTATTTCAGGCCCTCTGCTCTTTTATTGTAGACGTTGTCAAATCCTAAGCAATCCTAACTGTGGCTCCTCAATACTAGAATTCTTTCTTTCTGGCAACTTGGAGTATTTTCTCCTTTACCTTATTATTTTGAAATTTTGCTAAAATATTTCTTGGAGTTTTCCTTGGGGGATCTCTTTCAAGAGGGGATAGATGGATTGTTTCAATGACTATTTTATCCTTCGGTCCTAGTGTATCAGGGCAGTTCTCTTTGATGTTTTCTTGAGAAATGCTGCCCAGACTTTTTTTTTTGGCTATGGCTTTCAGATAATCCAATATATTTTTTTTAAATTGTCTCTCCTGGATTTATTGTTTTGAGAAGTATTTTACATTTTCTTCCACTTTTCTATTCTTTGTTGTTTTTTTGACTTATTCAATTTTGCTAATTATTTGATTCTTGGTTGTGATTCAAACTCATTTACCTTCCAGAATATCATATTCTAAGCCCTCTGATTCTTTAATGTAGAAGCAGCTAAGTCAAGAATACTGTGACTCCTTGATATTTGAATTAGTACTTTCTATTTTCAGTATTTTCTCCTTGACCTAATAGTTCTGAAATTTGACTAAAATATTCCATGTAATTTTTATTTTGAAATCTTTTATGAGGTTATAAGTGGATTCTTTCAGTGATTATTTTACCCTTGTGTTCTACGATATCAGGGCAGTTTTTTCTTTGATAATTTCTTGAAAGATACTGTTCAGGCTTTTTTTTTTCTATCATAGCTTTCAGATACTGCATTAATTCTTTTTTAATATTACAATTTATTTATTTATTTTTATAATAATAGTTTTTTATACACTTTCAGGGGTGGAGCCAAGATGCCAGAGTAAAGCCAAGAAACTGCTCACGCTCTCCCAGTTTCCCTCAAAATCACATGAAACCAAGCCTCTGGACAGAATCTTATGGAATGAAACCACCCTTTGGCTCAAGATAGACTGGAAAAAGTTTAAGAAAAGTCAGTCTCATTAGAGTGAAAAGGGGTGTTCAGCCCAGCTCAGACAGACTCAGGGAAAGCCAATGAGAGGGTCTTAATCATAGCAAATCAGCAACTAAGACCTCAGTCCTAGATTAGCAAATCATGGGGGCAACTTCCAGGACCAGCTCAGAAGGAAAACTTTGGGAAATCAGGCTGTTTCCTGAAAAGAGCAGGCAAACCTGCCCTCTGCAAACACAAGGGGACTCTGTGCTCAAAACCAAGGTTCAGAGATGCACAGGAAGCTTGGGATGGTGTCACTTTAACCCCAGGAGCAGAGATTAATCATAAAAGGAAAAAAAGAGGAAATATCAAAAGAAAAGGAAAGAAAATGAGCAAGAAACAGAAAATAACCTTGATCATAGAAAGCTACTATGGTGACAGGAAAGAACAAAACACCAACCCAGCTGAAAACAAAATGTCCACAGAAGAAATTTCAAAGAGTAATATGAATTGTTCTTAAGCTCAAAGAGGCTTCTTAGAAGTGCTGATAAAAGACTTTAACAGGCAAGTAAGAGAGGTAGAAGAAAAAATGAGAAAGGAAACTAGAGATATGCATGGAAAAATCAACAATTTGGAGAAGAAAGGGAAAAAATTGACTAAAGAAAACAACTCCTTAAAGAAATATAATAGGACAAATGCAAAAAAAATCCATTGAAGAAAGCAATCTTCACAAATAGAAATAACCAAATAAAAAAGAAGAGAGCTACAAAAACTAACTGAAGAAAATCACACATTAAAAACTAGAAAGGGTCAAATGGAAACTAATGACTCTATAAGATAGCAAGAATCAGTCAAACTAAAAAGACTGAAAAAAAGGAGGAAAATATGAAATATTTCATTAGAAAAACAGCCAACCTGGAAAATAGACAATTTAAAGACACAGTTTAAAAATTTTTGGCCTACCTTAAGGCCATGACTAAAAAAAGAGCCTGAATAGCATTCTTCAAGAGATCAGTAAGGAAAACTGCCTCAATATTCCTGAAACAGAAGGGGAAATACTCATTGAAAGAATTCATTGAACACTTTCAGAAAGATGCCCAAGGAATATTGTTGCAAACTTCAGAACTATAACTTCAAGACAAAAATATTGTAAACTCCCAGGGGGAAAAAACAGTTCAAATATCAAAGAGTAACAGCCAGTATTATCCAGGATCTGGCAGCTTCTAAAATAAAGGACTGGAAAGCTCAAAATACCATACCTAAAGGCAAAAGACATAGGGTTCCAACCAAGTATTAACTACCCAGTAAGACTCAGAATCATCTTCAGGGAGGAGATCAAACTTTAATGAATTAAGAGACTTTCAATCATTTCTATTGAAAAAACTAGAATGAAACAGAAAATTTAATCTACAAACATAGGACTCAAGAGTAGTATAGAAAGACAGGGGAAAATTAATATTATTTAAAGGTTAAACTGTTTACATACATAGATGAGAAAATGGTATCTGTAACTCTTGAAAACTGTTATCTGTTACTGGGGCAGACAGAGGGGGCATCATATGGTCTGAGGGTGAGGTTGTAAATGGACTCTGTTTTGATGATATGAAAAAAAAGGCATTAAGGAGTGGGAAAAGGTCTGTACTGAAAAAAGAGGGAAGGGGAGGTATGATGGGACAATTAGTTCACATGAAGAAATGCAAAAGACCTATTATAATCTAGGAAAGAAGAGAGGAGGATGAGCATTTTCTGAAGCTTAATCTTATCAGTTTTGGCTCTATGAGACAATAATTTAATCATTTCAGTTGAGTAAGGAAATTTATTTAAACCTTTAAAGAAGTAGGAGGAGGAAGAGAAAAAGAAAAGAGAGGGCCAAGATAAAAAGGAAGACAGAAACACTATGGAAAAATGTAAGCAATGTGGGGAAGAAGTGATATGAGATAAGGTAGTAGGGGGTGGGTTAAAAAAAAAAAACACTAAGTGGAAAGAGAGAACAAAAATATATACAGGGTAGAAAATTGGATGGAGGGAAATACAGAGCTGGTAATCATAACTGTTAATGTGAATAGAATGAACTTTCCCATAAAACAAAAGCAAACAGCAGAATGAAATAAAAATATAAACCTATAATATATTGTCTACCAAAAACATATTGACCCAGAAAGACACGTACAGAATAAAGGTAAAAAGCTGGAACAGAACCTTATTATGTTTCAATTGAAGTTTTGTTTTGTTTTGTTTTGTTTTTAATGGAGGAGCAATTCTGATCTCAGATAAAGCAAAATTTTAAAATTAGATCTTATTAAAAGAAATAAAGAGGAGAAAATACATCTTGATGAAGGATAACATAAACAATGAAGTAGTAAGGATGTTAATGTATCTGCACCAAGTGGTAGAGCAAGTGATTTCTAGAGAAGATTTTGAGCCAGTTACAGAAAGAAATAGACAGGAAAATTTTTTCCAGGGGGGGACCTCAACCTTCTTCTCTCAGAATCAGACAAATCTAATCACAAAATAAATAAGAGAGAAAATAGGGAGATTAATAGAATCCTAGTTAAATGAGATATGATAGACCTCAGGAGGAAATTAAATAGGCACAGCAAGGAATGCACCTTTTTCTCAGTAATGCACGTCACCTACACAAAAATTGACCATGTATCAAGACATAAAATCATCACAATTAAATGCAGAAAGGAAGAAATGATAAATGCTTTTCAGACCACAATGAAATAAAAATTAAATTCAATAAAGAACCAGTGATAGATAGACTAAAAACTAATTGGAAATGAAATAATCTAATTTTTTAAAATGAGTGGGTCAAACAACAAATTACAGAAACAATACATAATTTCATTCAAGAAATGACAACAATGCAATAACATACCAAAACTCATGGTATACAGGTAAGCAGTTCTTAAGGGAAATTTTATAACTAAATAGTTACATGTATAAAACAGAGAAATAGGACATCAATGAATTGGGCATGGGAATAAAAAGTTAGAAAAAGAACAAATTAAAATCCCCAATTAAATACCAAATTAGAAATTCTAGAACTCAAAGGATATTAATAAAATTAAAATTAAGAAAACTATTGAACTAATAAATAAAACTTTGAATTGGTTTTGTGAAAAAAAAATAGATAAACCTTTGGTTGTTTAGAAAAAGGAAAGAAAGAAACCAAATCACCATCAAAAATGAAAACGGCAAATTTACCCCCAATGAAAAAGCAAATAAAGCAATAATTAGAAGCTATTTTGCCCAAATGTATGGCAGCACACATGATAATCTAACCAAAATGTATGAATATTTAGAAAAAATATTAATTGCCCTGATTAACAGAAGAGGAACAAAGTAGTTATATAGCCCCATTTTAGAAAAAGCAATTGAAAAAGCCATCAATGAATTCCATAAAAAAAATCTCCACAGCCAGATTTATTCATAAGTGTATTCTAACAAACATTTAAAGAACAATTAATTCCAATACTATGTAAACTATTTGGGAAAATAAGTAAATAAAGAGTCCTGCCATATTCCTTCTATGAAACAAATATGGTATTGATACTTTTTTTTTTTTTTTTATTAATAATAGTCTTTAATTTGGAAAACATCGAGTAACTTTGCAGCATTAACAATTGCAAACCTCTTGTTCAATTTCACTTCTTACCCCCACTCACCTCCCTAAATGGCAGGATGACAGTAGAATTAATATATTGAAAATAACAGATAACAATAAGTATACATGACCAAAAACATTATTGTAACTGTACAAAAGAATCAGACTCTGAATTATTACATTAGCTTGTGAAGAAATCAAAGATGCAGGTGTGCATAAATATAGGGACGCAATTCAATGTAATGGTTTAGAAATCTCCCAGAGTTCTTTTCTGGAGTATATTCTAGTTCATTCATTACTGCTCCATTAGAAATGATTTGGTTGATCTCGTTGCTGAGATGGCCATGATCCATCTAGGACTGGTCATGCATCTTATTTTTGTTAGTTATATAATGATCTCCTGTCTGCTCAATTCATAGCATCAGTTCGATATAATCTCTCAGGCCTTTCTGAAATCATCCTGTTGGTCATTTCTTACAGAACAGTAATATTCCATAATTTTCATATACCACAATTTATTCAGCCATTCTTGATGGACATCCATTCGTTCAGTTTCTAACCACTACAAAGAGCGTGCACAAACATTCGTGCAACATACAGGTCCTTTCACTTCTTTATAGTCTCTTTTGGGATATAATCCAGTAGTAACACTACTGGATCAAGGTATGCACAGTTGATAACTTTTGAGATAGTTCCAAACTACTCTCTCAAAATGGTTGGATTTGATTCACAACTCACCAACAATGAATCAATGCACAGTTTTCCCACATCCTCAACGATCATCATTATTTTCCTGTCATCTTAGAATCTGACAGGTGTGGTATTATCTTAGAGTTGTCTTAATTTGCATTTTCTCTGATTAATAATGACTTGGAGCATCTTTTCATATGACTGAAATAGTTTCAATTTCTTCATCTGAGAATGTCTGTTCATATCTTTGACATTTTCAATTGGAGGAGGCTTGTTTTTTATAAATTTGAGTTAATTCTCTATATATTGTGGAAATGAGGCCTTTTATCAGAACCTGACTGTAAAATATTTTCCAGTTTATTTCTTCCTTCTAATCTTGTCTGCATTAGTTTGTTTGTACAAAAGCTTTTCAGTTTGGTATAATCGAGAATTTTCTATTTTGTGATCATGTAATGTCTCTAGGTTTTGGTCATAAAACCTTCCCTTCCACAGGTCTGGAGGTAAACTATCCTATGTTCTTAATTTATTAATTTTCATTCTTATGCCTAGGTCTTATGAACCATTTTGACTGTATATCTTGTGTACGCTTTAAGTTGGATCAATGTTTAGTTTTCTGCCATATTAGTTTCCAATTTTTAGCTTTTTATCAAAGTAAGTTCTTATCCCAAAAAGCTGGATCTTTGGGTTGGGTCAAAGACTAGGTTGCTATATTTGTTGACTGTTTTAGTCATGAACCTATCTATTCCATGATCAGCTTAATCTGATCCTTGCCTAATTACCAAATAGTTTTGGTAACTGCTGCTCTATAGTATAGTTTTAGATCTGGTACAGTAAGCCACCATCATTAGATTTTTTTTTTATTAGATTCCTTGAAATTCTTGACCTTTTGTTTTCCATATGAACTTTGTTGTTTTTTCTAGGTCATTAAAATAGTTTTTGAGTCTGATTGGTATAGCTTAAATAAATAGATTAGTTTAGGTAATATTGTCATCTTTATTATATTTGCTCGCCTATCAAGAGCATTTAATATTTTTCAATTGGTTAGATCAGACTTAATTTGTGTGAAAAGTGGTCTGTAATTTTGCTCATAAAGTTTCTGATTTTCCCTTGGCAGATAGATTCCTAAATATTTTATATTATCAGTATTACTTTAAATGGAATTTCTCTTTGTAACTCTGACTGTTGGATTTGTTAGTGATATAAAGAATGCTGATGACTTATGTGGGTTTATTTATAACCAGCAACTTTGCTAAAGTTGTGGATTATTTCTAATCTTTTAGCTAGAATCTTGGGGTTCTCTAAGTATGCATCATGTCATCGGCAAGAGTGATGAATTGGCTTCCTCATTGCCTATTCTTATTCTTTAATCTCTTTCTCAGCTCTTATTGCTATATAGCGTTTCTAATACAATATTAAATATAACAGTGATAGTGGGCAACCTTGTTTCCTCCAGATCTTATTGGGAATGGTTGCAGTTTGTCTCCATTACATATGATGCTTACTGATGGTTTTAAATAGATGCTGCTGATTATTTAAGGAAAAGTCCATTTATTCCTATACTCTCAAGTGTTTTTAATAGGAATGGATGTTGGATTTTATCAAATGCTTTTCTGCATCTATTGAGATGATCATATGGTTTTGTTAATTTGGTTATTAACATGGCCAATTATATTGATAGTTTTCTAATATTGAACCAGCCCTGCATTCCTGGTATAAATCCTACTTGATGATAGTGTATTATCTTGGAGATGATTTTCTGTAGTCTTTTTTTGCTAATATCTTATTTAAGATTTTAGCATCAATATTCATTAGGGAGATTGGTCTATAATTTTCTTTCTCTGTTTTCAGCCTACCTGGTTTAGGTATTAGTACCATGTCTGTGTCATAGAAGGAATTTGGTAGGACTCCTTCATTCCTATTTTATCAAATAATTTATTATAGCATTGGGCCAATTGTTCTTTAAATGTTTGGTAAAATTCATGTAAATCCATCTGGTCCTGGGATTTTTCTTAGGGAGTTGTTTAATTGCCTGTTCTATTTCTTTTTCTGAAATGGGACTATTCAACAATTTACTTCTTCTCTGTTAGTCTGGGAAGTCTGTATTTTGGAGGTAGTCATCCATTTCACTTAGGTTATCAAATTTATTGGCATAAAGTTGAGCAATAACTCCTTATTATTTCTCTAATTTCCTCTTCATTGGTGGAAAGTTCTCCCTTATCATTTTAAGACTACTAATTTCATTTTCCTCCCTCCTTTTCTAATCAGATTTACCAAGGCTTATCTATTTTATTGGCTTTTCATAGAACCAACTCTTAGTTTTTATTAATTAGTTCAATAGTTTTTTTTACTTTTCAATATTTTTAATTTCTCCTTTTAATTTTAAATTTCAATTTAGTATTTGATTGGGGGTTTTTTAATTTGGTCTTTTTTAGTTTTTTAGTTGTAAGCCCAATTCATTAATCTTTTCTTTCTCTGTTTTATTCAAGTAAGCCTCTAAGGATATAAAATTCCCCTCTTATTACCTTTGGCTGCATCCCACAAATTTTGGTATGATGTCTCATCATTGTCATTATCTTGAGTGAAGTATTAATTGTATCTATAATTTGCTGCTTCACCAATACATTCTTTAAGATGAGATTGTTTAGTTTCAATTACTTTTGGTCTATTTCCCTAACTTTTTGTTGAATGTAGTTTTTATTGCATCATGATCTGAAAAGCATTTACTATTTCTGCTTTCTTGCATTTAATTTAGTCTTTATGTCCTAATATATGGTCAATTTTGAATAGGTTCCATGAACTGCTGAGAGAAAGTATATTCTCTTCTATCTCCATTCAATTTTCTCCAAAGATCCAACATACCTAATTTTCTAATATTATATTTACTTCTTTAATTTCTTTCTTATTTGTTTTGTGGTTTGATTTGTCTAATTCTGAGAGTTGCAAGGTTGAGATCTCCTACTATTACAGTTTTGTTGTCTATTTCTTCTTGCAACTCTCTAACTTCTCCTTTAGGAAGTTGAGTGCCATACCTACTTGGTGCATATATGTTTAATATTGTTATTGTTTTATGCTACCCTTTAGCAGGATGTAGTTACCTTCCTTATCTCTTTAATTAGATCAGTTTTTACTTTTGCTTGATCTGAGATAAGGATGGCTACCCTCTTTCTTGACTTCACCTGAAGCATAATAGATTTTGCTCCACCTTTTACTTTTACTCTATAGTATCCCCTGCTTTAAATGTGTTTCTTGTAAACAACATGTGGGGTTCTGACTTTTGATCAGTCTGCTTCTGCCTCCTCTTTTATGGGGGAGTTCATCCCATTTACATTCGTTAGAATTACTAAATCTGTATTTCTGCCATCCTAATAACCCCAGATTGTGCTTTACTTATTCTGCTCCCCACCCTCTTTCCCTTAAACTTATGACCCCTCTTGTATCACGATGCTTATCCTCTTTATAATCCCTCCCTCCCCCTTTGAGTCTTTCCCCTTCCTTCCCTTATTACTCTTTTTCTTTCCTTTTTCCTCTCCCCGTTTTTAATGAGGCGAGAGAAATTTTCTCTAAAACAAATGTCAATTATTTTTCTTTGAGCCAACTCTGATGAGAGTAAGATTCACACAATGTTCCTCCCCTCTCTAAATTCCCTCAGATATGATAAGTTTCCTTGCCTCTTTGTGGGATGTGGTTTCCCTCTTTTATCCCTCCTTCCACCTTATTCTGCCATCATCCCTTTTCCATATCTACTTCCCTTTTTTATGTTATATCAGTACTATCAAATTTTACATGTATTTTTTGTATATCCACAATGAAATACAATTCTCAAGAAGTTATTTTTACCTTTTTCTGCATCTCTTGAGTTCTATTCTTGGAGATCAAATTTTTGTTTAGTTCTGGTTTTTCTTCAGAAACAAATGGAATTCATTTGTTTCATTAAATATCCATCTTCTTCCCTGAAGAAAATGCTCAGCTTAGCTGGTAGTTTATTTGCTGCTCCCAAGTTCTTGTGCCTTTCGGAATATCATATTCAGGCCTTCTTTCCTTTAATGTAGAGGCAGCCAGATCTTGGGTGATCTTTGTTGGCACCTCGGTATTTAAATGGTTTTTGGCTGCTTGTAAAATTTTTTTCCTTAATCTGATAGTTCTGAAATTTTGCCACAATATTCCTTAGGGTTTTTTATTTTAGGGTTTCTTTCAGAAGGTGTTCGATGAATTCTTTCAATGCCTATTTTACCTTCTGATTCTATTACATCTGGGCAGTTCTCTTGATGATTTCTTGTAAAATAGTATCTAGGCTCTTTTTTTCATATAGTTTTCGGAAGTCAATAATCCTCAGTTATCTCTCCTTAGATCTATTTTCAAGTCTGTCATTTTACAAGTAGATAATTCATGGTTTTTCAGTTTGTCATTTTTGGTTTTGCTTGACTGATTCTTGCTGTCTCAATACATCATTAGTTTCAATTTGTTCAGTTCTAATTTTTTAAGATTATTTTCTTCATTAGCTTTTTTACTTCTTTCTGTATATGTCCAATTGAGTTTTGAATGTATTGTTTTGGTCTGTGATTTTTCCATTTCACTAATTTTTTTTTTAGTGAATTATTTTCTTTTCAATTCAGGATCCTACTTCTTCGAGTTCTTTGTCTTTCAATTCACAAATCCTACTTTCTAGTGAATTCTTTATTTTTCAATTCACAATTCTTACTTTCCTAGATTTTTTATTTTTTCAATTCACCAATTTGTTTCCCTGCACTTCCTGGGAATTTTTAACTTTTCAATTCGTATTTCAGGAAGTTGTTGCTCTCTTGTAAGGCTTCTCTTTCCTTTCCATTTATCTTCTAACTCTCTTTTGAGACTTTAATGGTCTCTTCTATGAGAGCATTATGTAAGGAGGACAGTCTGATGCATTTTGCTGTTTGAGGTCTCTTAGGTTTGCTGCTTCTCTTTTCTGCATGAAGCTGTCGATTGTTCTTTTCATCTTTTATTCATGTTTTAAAGCCTTTAGGGTGGTCTCCTAGGCAGGGTTTCAGCTTCCTCTGCAGAGCAGGGAAAGATGTAAACCGATTCGCTCAGGTATGGGATGCTCTGGGTGAGAGTTTTCCCTTCCCCAACAGGAAGTGGATTCAGCACTGGCCGAGCTATCAAACTGCTTAGTAGGGCTGAGTGGTTATCGATTGCCTGGCTAGAGACTAAGTGGTGAAATTCACCGCCAGGCCGGAGCCTCTTGTGGGACTGGTGTTGCTGACTGCAGAATGCAGACAGCCACAAACTGCAACGTCTCTGCCTGATACAAATCGGCCCTGGAAAAGCTCTATGGCTAAGCCGAGCTCCCCCTGCGCAGATTGGAGGCTAACCCGGGCTGCGTCCTCCGCGTGCAGGATCACAACGCCCCAAGGAAAAGCCCCTTACTCGGGTTGGGGATGCTTGTGCTGAGATCTGTGCCTTCACCCTCGGTTTGAGACTCTCCTCGGAACCTAATTTCTCTCCCAGTCTGAGCTGATCTCCCCTGGCCCCGGAACCAACCTTTTTGGCGAGACTGCAGATTTTCTTCGCCGGTGAGTTGTTCTACTTCTTATCTTTACGAATTGTAGCAGTCAAGACTATTTTTGAGGCTCGATATAATATTGATAAAGAGGGTAAGAGAAGAGCTTAGAAAGACGCGTGTGTCTTCTCCGCCATCTTGGCTCCGCCCCCATGGTATTGATACTTAAACCAGGAAGAACCAAAACTGGAAAAGAAAACTACAGACCAACCTCCCTTATGAATATTGATGCAAAAATTTTAAGTAAAATATTAGCAAAGAGATTATAGCAACTTAAGTAGAATAATACACTATATAATCCCAAGTGGGATTTATACCAGGCTGATTCAGCATCTGGAAAAATTATTATTATAATCAACCATATCAATAATAAAACCAACAGAAATCATATGATCATCTCAATAGATGCTGAAAAAGTTTTTGACAAAATATAGCAACCATTCCTATTAAAAACACTAGAGAGAATAGGGATAAAGAGAACTTTTCTTAAAATAATAAATGGCATCTATCTAAAACTAACAGCAATCATTATTGGTAATGGAGAGGATGCATTCCCAATAAGGTCAGGAGTGAAACAAGGATGCCTATTATCACCACTATTATTCAATATTGTATTAAAAATATTGGCTGGGGCAGCTAGTTGGTAGAGTGGATAGAACACCACCCCTGAAGTCAGGAGGACCTGAGTTCAAATCTGGCTTCAGACACATAACACTTTCTAGCTGTGTGACCCTGGGCAAGTCACTTAACCCCAATTGATTCAGCAAAAAAAATTAAAAAAAGAAATATTGACCTCAAGAATAAGAAAATAAATAAATTAAAGGAATTGAAAAAGGCAATGAAGAAATAAAACTAACAGTCTTCGGAGATAATATGATATACTTATCTGGATATACTTATCCAGAATCCTAGAAAAATCATCCAAAAACCTACTCATAACAAGTCACAGCTTTAGAAATGTTGCAGGATATAAAATAAACCCACACAAATCATCAGCATTCCTATATATTACTGACAAAGCACATCAGCAAGAGATAAAAAGAAAAATTCCATTTAAAATTAGACAAAATGTTTGGGTGTATACCTGTCAAGAAAAACCTAAGAACTATATGAACACAATTGCGAAACATTTCTTAAACAAATAAATCAGATATAACCAATTGGAAAAATATCAAGTGCTCATGAGTAGACTGAGCTAATATAACAAAAATAACAATTGTGCCTAAACTGGTCTATTGTTCAGTACAATACAAATCAATGGAATTAATAAAAAAATACAAAAGATGTTGGCTTTTCAGTACAAAACCTAAAACCATATTATAAAGCATTAGTCATCAAAACCATTTGGTCCTGACTAAGAAATAGAATGGTAGATCAATGGAATAGATTATATACCTGACATAATAATTAAGGCCTATAGTTATATGATAAATCTCCAAACTCCAGCTTCTAGAATTAAAACTCACTATTTGACAAAATTTGCTGGGAAAACTAGAAAATAATGTCAGATACTCAGCAAAGTTCTATTTCTCACACCTTATACCAAAATAAGGTCAAAATGGGTACATGGTTTGGGCATAAAGGATGATGCCATAAACAAATCAGGAGAACAAGGGAAAATTAACTATCAATTGCCTTTGGAGAAGGGAGGAATTTATGATCAAAGAACAACTAGAGATCTTTATGAAAGACAAAATGGACAACTATGATTATATTGAATTAAAAAGGTTTTGCATAAACAAAACCAATAGAAACAAGATTAAAAGGAAGTACAAAGTTGGCAAAAAATCTTTATAGACAGGTTTCTGATAATTATCATTTCTAAAATATATAAAGACTGTGTCAAATTTATAAGAATACAAAACATTCCCTAATAGATAAATGGTCAAAGGATATAAACAATTTTCAGATGATTAAATGAAAGTCATCAATAGTTATGTTAAAAAGTGCTCTAAATCACTATTGATTAGAGAAATGCAAATTAAACTCTGATGTGTCACTTCACATCTCTCAGATCAGAGGATGATGATAGCAAGATGACAGGAAAAGATAATGATATTATAGCTAGAATTCTAGTACTATGTTGAATAATAGTGGAAGTGATGAGTATCCTTTCTTCACCATTGATCTTGTTGGAAAGGCTTCTAACTTAGTTCCCCTATGGAAAATGCTTGGTCATGTTTTGGATTGATATTACTTATAATTTTAAGAAATTTTCCTTTTATTCCCATTTTCCATAGTGGTATTATTTATATGTTTTTTTTTAATAGGAATGGGTGTTATGTTTTTAAAGGCTTTTTTCTGCTTATTTTGAAGTAATGTTATGATTTCTGTTGATTTTGTTATTGTTATCGTCAATTATGTTGATAGTTTTTCTAATATTGAATTAGCCCTTCATTTCTGATATAAATCCCATTTCGTGATAATGTTTGATCATTTTGGTATATTATTGTGATCTCCTTGGTTGTTTATTATTATTATTCTTTGCATCAATGTTCCTTAGGGAAAGTGGTCAATATTTTTCTTTATTTTTGATCTTCCTGGTTTGGTTATCAGCATCATATTTCTGTCATAAAAAGAATTTGGAGGGACTTTTTAGCATATTTTTAAAATAGCTTATATATTATTGGGATTAATGCTCCTTTAAAAGTTTGGGAGTAGGGACAATTAGTTGGTGTAGTGGCTAGAGCATCAACCCTGAATCAGGAGGACCTGAGTTCAAATATGGCCTCAGACACTTAACATTTCCTGGCTGTATGACCCTGGGCAAGTAACCTAACCCCAAAAAAAGCAAAAAAAAAAAAAAAGTTTGGGAGTAATTGATTGAATGCCCATCAAATGAGGAATGATTGAATAAATTATGGCATATGAATGTAATGGCATATTGTTGTTCTATAAGAAATAATTTGCAGGCTGATTTCAGCAAGGCTTATAGAGACTTATATGAACTAATGCTAAGTGAATTGAGTAGAACCAAGGGAACATTGTACACAGCAACAACAAGATTATGCAATGATCAACTATGATGAACTTGGCTCTTTTCAACAAAGAGGTAATTCAGGGCAATTCCAATAGACTTGTGATAGAGAGAGCCCTTTATACCCAAAGAGCGGATTATGGGAACTGAATGTATATCACAATATAATATTTTACTGTTTTTGTTGTTGTTTGCTTGCATATTTTCTTTTTTCATCTCCCCCCCAATCTGATTTTTTTTGTGTATTTGTAATATAAATGTGGAAGAATTGAAGATGTTTAGCCTATATTGGATTACTTGCAGTCTAGGGGAGGAGGAAGGGGGAAGGAAGGGAGAAAAAAGTGAATGCTAAAAACTATTTTCACATGTATTTTGAAAAATAAAAAATATTATTAGTATTAAAAATTAGGTGGTTTAATTTGTAACTGCATCTGACTCTGGGGACTTTTGCTTTTCTTGTTTGTTGATGGATTGTTCAATTTCTTCTAAAATGGAGTCATTCAAGTATTCTACTTCCTCTTCTGTTCATCTAAACAATTTATATTTTTATAAATATTCTTTTATTTCATTCAGATTGTTATATTAATTGACAAATAATTGGGGGGTAAGTTACTAATGATTACCCCATCATTGGATGGTGAATTCCCCCTTTCCTTTTTGATACTACTAATTAGATTTGCTTCTTTCCTTTTTAAAAAAAATCAAATAAACTAGTGGTTTAAACTGTTTTATTGTGTTTTTCTCATAAAAACAACTTCTAATTTTATATATTAGTTCAATGTTTTTCTTACTTTCAATTGCATATTGAATTTGGTACTTATTTGAAATATTTTATCTGTTCTTTGTTTTTTTTTTTTTTTGAGTGATTTTTTTAGTTGATTCCCAATGAATTGATCTATTTTTTCTGTCCTTTACTGATATAAGCATTTAGAAATACACATTTTCCTCTAAGTAATTTTGACTACATATCATAAATTTTAGGTTGTTTTACTATGGGCGGGCACGTGTGTGTGTGTGTGTGTGTGTGTGTGTGTGTGTCTGTGTCAGTTGTTATGTGGCTGCCATGTATTGGTGATAAAAGATAGATTCCTCTCTGTTACTTTTCAGTTTTCTCCAGAGGATTATTATATAAAATATTCCTGAAATTCTATTCATCTCTTTAATTTACTTATTTATTTTTTGGTTAGATTTATTTAATTCTGAGAAGGGAATGATGAGTTCTACCACTAGTATAGTTTTGTTGTATATTTCCTTCTGATTCATCTTGTTTAAAATTTTAGGTGTTACACCATTTGGTGTGTATGTGCTTAGTATTGATATTGCTTCATTGTTTCTACCTTTTTTATTATAGCTTTTTATTTACAAGATATATGCATAGGTAATTTTTTAGCATTGACCATTGCAAATCCTTTTGTTCCAGCTTTTTTCCCTCCTTCCTCCCCCCCTTCCCCAGATAGCAGGTTGACCAATACATGTTAAATATGTTAAAGTATAAGTTAAATACAATATACGTATACATGTCCAAACAGTTATTTTGCTGTACAAAAAGAGTTGGTAGTGGTTCATAGCCATCTCCCAGAGTTCTTCGCTGGGCACAGCTGGTTCAGTTCATTACTGCTCTACTGGAACTGATTTGGCTCATCTCATTGTTGAAGAGGGCCATGTCCATTGGAATTGATCATCATATAGTATTGTTGTTGAAGTATATAATGATCTTCTGGTTCTGTTCATTTCACTCAGCATCAGTTCATGTAAGTCTCTTCAGGCCTTTCTAACATCATCCTTCTGGTCATTTCTTACAGAACAATAATATTCCATAATATTCATAGACCACAATTTATTCAACCATTCTCCAATTGATGGGCATCCACTCAGTTTCTAGTTTCTGGCCACTACAAAGAGAGCTGCCACAAACATTCTTGCACTTACAGGTCCCTTTCCCTTCTTTAAAATGTCTTTGGGATATAAGCCCAGTAGTAACACCGCTGGATCAAAGGGTATGCACAGTTTGATAGGTTTTTGAGTTGAGTTCCAAATTGCTCTCCAGAATGGCTTGATGTATTCACAATTCCACCAACACTGTATCAGTGTTCCAGTCTTCCCACATCCCCTCCAACATTCTGCATTATCTTTCCCTGTCATTCTAGCCAATCTGACAGGTGTGTAGTGGTATCTCAGAGTTATCTTAATTTGCATTTCTCTGATTAATAATGACTGGGAGAATCTTTTCATATGGCTAGAAATAGTTTCAATTTCTTTGTCTGAGAATTGTCTGTTCATATCCTTTAGCCATTTATCAACTGGAAAATAGCTTGATTTCTTATAGATTAGAGTCAGTTCTCTATATATGTTGGAAATGAAGCCTTTATCAGAAACTTTGACTGTAAAAATGTTTTCTCAGTTTATTGCTTCCCTAATAATCTTGTCTGCATTAGTTTTGTTTGTACAAAAACTTTTCTATTCGATATAATCAAATTTTTCTATTTTGTGATCAATAATGATCTCTAGTTCTTCTTTGGTCATAAATTCCTTTCTCTTCCACAGGTCTGAGAGGTAAACTCTCCTATGCTCTTCCAATTTATTTATAATCTCATTCTTTATGTCTAGGTCATGAACCCATTTTGACCTTATCTTGGTGTATGGTGTTAAGTGTGGGTCAATGACTAGTTTCTGCCATACTAATTTCTAATTTTCCCAGCAATTTTTGTCAAACAGTGAGTTCTTATCTCAAAAGCTGGGGTCTTTGGGTTTGTCAAACACTAGATTATTAAAGTTATTGGCTGTTTTGTCCTTTGAACCTAACCTATTCCACGGATCAACTAATCTATTTCTTAGCCAATAAGAAATGGTTTTGGTAACTGCTGCTTTATAATATAATTTTAGATTTGGTACAGGTAGGCCACCTTCATTTGATTTTATTTTCATTAATTCCCTTGAAATTCTTGACCTTTTGTTTTTCCATATGAACTTTGTTGTTATTTTTTCTAGGTCATTAAAATAGTTTTTTTGGGGAGTCTAATTGGTATAGCGCTAGATAAATAGATTATTTTAGGTAGTATTGTCATATTTATTGTATTTGCTCACCCAATCCAAGAGCATTTAATATTTTTCTATTTGGTTAGATCAGACTTTATTTGTGTGGAAAGAGTTTTGTAGTTTTGCTCATAAACTTTCTGATTTTCCCTTGGCAGATAGATTCCTAAATATTTTATACTATCAATAATTACTTTAAAAGGAATTTCTCTTTGTAACTTTGACTGTTGGATTTTGTTAGTGATATATAAGAATGCTGATGACTTATGTGGGTTTATTTTGTATCCTGCAATTTTGCTTAAAGATGTGGATTATTTCTAATAGCTTTTTAGTAGAATCTCTGGTGTTCTCTAACTATGCCATCATATCATCAGTAAAGAGTGATAATTTGGTTTCTTCATTGCCTACTCTAATTCCTTCAATTTCTTTCTCAGCTCTTATTGCCAAAGCTAGCATTTCTAATACAATATTGAATACTAATGGTGATATTGGGCAACCTTGTTTCACTCCTCATCTTATTTGGGATGGTTCCAGTTTATCCCCATTACCTATGATGCTTACTGATGGTTTTAAATAGACGCTACTGATTATTTTAATGAAAAGACCATTTATTCCTGTATTCTCAAGTATTTTAATAGGAATGTATGTTGGATTTTATCGAATACTTTTTCTGCATCTATTGAGATAATCATATGTTTTTTGTTAATTTGGGTATTAATACAGTCAATTATACTAATAGTTTTTCTAATATTGAACCAGCCCTGCATCCCTGGTATAAATCCTACTTGATCATGATGTATTATCCTGGGATTGATTTTCTGTAGTCTTTTTGCTAATATCTTGTTTAAGATTTCAGCATCAATATTCAATAGGGAAATTATTCTATAACTTTCTTTCTCTGTTTTCAACCTACCTGGTTTAGGTATCAGTACCATGTCTATGTCATAAAAGGAATCCTTCATTCCCTATTTTTTCAAATAGTTTATATAGCATTGGGGCCAATTGTTTTTTAAATGTTTGATAGAATTCACATGTAAATCCATGTGGTCCTGAGGATGTTTTCTGAGGGAGCTGATTAATAGCTTGTTCTATTTCTTTTTCTGAAATGGGACTATTTAAGCAATTTACTCACTCCTCTGTTAATCTGGGAAGCCTATATTTTTGGAGGTAGTTATCCATTTCACTTAGGTTATCAAATTTATTGGCATAAAGTTGGGAAAAGTAACTCCTTATTATTGCTCTAATTTCCTCTTTATTGGTGGAAAGTTTCCCCTTTTCATTTTTAAGACTAACAATTTTATTTTCCTCTTTCCTTTTTCTAATTAGATTTACCAAAGATTTATCTATTTTATTGTTTTTTTTTATAAGACCAAATCTTAGTTTTATTTATTAATTCAATAGTTTTTTTTTTACTTTCAATATTATTAATTTCTCCTTTTAATTTTAGAATTTCAAGTTTACTATTTGATTGGGGGTTTTTAATTTAGTCTTTTTATAGCTTTTTAAGTTGCAAGCCCAATTCATTGATCTTCTCTTTATTTTATTCAAGTAAGCCTCTAAAGATATAAAATTTCCCCTTATTCATCATTTTTTCTATCTTTTTCCAAGTTACAGTTTCCTTATCTCTTTTCATTAGTTCTGTTATTGCTTTTGCTTTGTTTGATATCATGATTGCTACTTCTGCTTATTTTTACTTTAGCTAAAGAACAATAGATTCTACTTCAACCCTCTTATCTTCACTCTGTGTGTGTTTCTATGCTGCACATATATTCTTCACAACAGCATATGGTTAAGTTCTGGTTTTCAATCTATTCTGCTATCCGCCACTGTTTCATGTGTGAATTCATCCCATTCACATTCAAGGTCATGATAATTATCTTTCCCTCTGTTCTATTTCTCTCTTTTTTATTCTTTTCTTTTGGTCACCTTTCATTCTGTCCTTCTTAACAACTCTTTTACTTCTTACTACTGCCTCAACAAATTTGCCCTTATTTCTATCAGATTCCCCTTTCTTCTGTTATCTTTGTCATTTTTAGCTTCCCTGCAGGGTAAGATTGTTTTCTACATCTAACTGAGTGTGTATGCTATTCCCTCTTTCACTCAAGTCTAAAAAATTTGCTGTTGTGTTGGTAGTGATGGCATTTGTTCTTTGTTTTCAAAGTGGACAGTGATATCAGGAAGGTAATCTCATGAATTGGAAGTGAATTGGATTTAAGTGAAACAGAGCTGAACAATATCATTGAAGAGCAACTTTTTAAAAAAATGCTGATATCCTAAATAATAATAATACCAAGCTGCATGGAAAAAGGAACTTTCCAAATATATAGACCTAGCAAAGAAGCTCAAAATCAAAACCAAGACAAATTTGTTATTTCTTAATTGTAATGGACTTCAGAATATTTGAATTGTAATAGATATTCTTTATCAAGGAAGAAGATGAGGTGCATTTCATCCTTGATGCTTTTTGCTATTGGAGTTGTATCAAGAATACTTTCAATGAGTCTACAGAAGCTGTACTTACTTTTTTAATATACTTATTTGAATCCAAAAAAGCAATTTACGTTATCCTTTTACATAAAAGTCTACAGAACATTGAATATCAAAATAAACAATAACAAGAAAGTAAATTGTGTTGAAGTGGTTGCATGTACTAGCATTCACACTGTTCTAAATTATAATGATGTAAGACAGAGTAATTGGTTCCAGCCCAATGAAAGTATACAGAGCAAATTCAAATAATGGGATAACTTCACACCATTTATTATTTTCACTAAACAGTATCTAGCTGTATGTGATTGTGCTGAAGCCCTTTACATCCTTTCTAAAATGTAGAAATCAGAAATGGGTACTCCAGATAGGGTATATTCTGGATAGAGAAAAATACAATTATAAGTACAAAAGTACAATTGTACTGATCCTCTGCCTTTCAATCTAACTTTTTAGCTGTTAAAATGCAGTGAAATCATTCAGTTTTCAGTCTGCCAAAATGCTCAGGTCTTTATTAAACAAAACTTTTCCCCAGCTTTTCTCCCCTCATCATGTACTTTTAAAGTTCACTTTTAAGTATACTTTCTACTTATCCCTGTTTAATTTCACTACATTTTATTTGACCTAAGTTAGTTAATATATTAGTGATGCTTCTCAACTTTGTGTCATATGAAATTATATTCATATATTCAGCATTTTCCTTGTTTCATTTTACCTCTTTCATTCATCTTGATCATTCTAATCCTACTTCCAGTGGCTCAGAAACATCACCCATCTCTTTCAATATAACAGGATGTAGTTTGATTCTAGTGACTTCATTAATGGCAGTTCAGTGTTTTCTTACTATATTCCTATTTATTTTGAATATCAGATTTTTATTAACTATTGTCATCCTTTCTAGTTCAAAAATTGTCCATCTTGCCTGAGAAAAGAAAAAAAATGAAAGTCAGATAGTTTTACCATCTCTCTATTATTTATTTTCTCAATCCTTTCTATTCTAAGTATCTTTAATGTCTCCTATGTATTCCCTTAGAGCTCAGATTTTTCTTGTCTAAATCCCATTTTCCGAAATTTGAGCTTCAACATTTAGTGGTGGAAAACATACTTTAGCATCAGGCTTTTGAAGTCTTAATTGTTCTTAAGTTTTCAAGGTCGTTTTCATTTCTATTGTAGATACTGTATGTATTATCGCCTGGCTCTGCCATATATTACATCATTTAATACAATTCTTCAAAGATTTTTCTGAATCTCTCCTTGACATTTCTTATAGCAAAATAATATTTAATTATGTTTGAATAATTTGTTTAGCCTTTACATACTAATGGATAATTATTTTTTTTCCATTTCTTTGACACAACAAAAGAAGATATCTCTATATCTGACTCTATCACTTATATGTACCTACATTTAAATCTGTGAACTTGTACCTCTCTCTGTCTCTGTTTCTGTTTCTCCCCTCTCCCTCCTTCCCTTCTCTCCTCTCTCTCTCCCTCCCTTCCTCTCCCCCTCTCTCTTCCTCTCTCTCTCTCTCTCTTTCTCTCTCTCTCTCTCTCTTCCTTTCTCTCTCTCTGTCTCTCTCTGTCTGTGTCTCTGTGTCTCTGTCTCTATCTCTCTGTCTCTCTATCTCTGTCTCTGTCTGTCTCTGTGTGTGTGTGTGTGTGTGTGTCTCTCTATCTTTTTCCCCTCTCTTTCCCCTCTTTCTGCCTTCCCTCCCTCCATATAACTCTTCTCTCTGTCTTTAACCTAAATGTTTTCCCTAAGTTAAAAGTTATGCACAATTTAGTGATGTTTAATTAAAGTTTCAAATTATTTTCCAAAATAGTAGGGTCATTTTACATTCATGCCAACATTTTGGTAGTATCAAATTTGTCCATTTTATATGTGTGAACTCAGGATTGTTTTAAAATATCACTGATATGATATCAGTGGTGATCTGAAAGGTTTTTTGTGTGGTTATAAATAGCTGGCATTTTTTTAAAAAGATAGCTGTTCATATTCTTAGACAATATATATTTTGAGGAATTACTATTTTTATGTGATGATAGAATAATTCACCCTGTTAGGAAAAAAATGTGTGAAAGAAATTATTTTTCCTAGTTAATTATTTCCCTTCTAATTTTAATTGCATTTATTTTGTTTGTACAAGAGGATTTTTTCGTTTTATTTTTCTTTGTATTTTTAACATGGTAGGTAATGAAAATTGTGCATTTTTTATATTTGCTCAGTTTTATCCCTTCTTGGATCAAAACACTCTTTCCCTTTTCATGGTTATAACATGTCTTCTTTAATTTGCCTTCAATTTGTATATGTTTATGACTTTATATAATTATCTGTTTGGAGCTTAAGGTGCTATATAGTTTAAATTGCTGATCTGTATCTACTTTTTTTTTTTCCAGACTGATTTCTGATTTTCCCTGTCCCCAAGTAAAATTTATTAAATGTTGAATACTTCCCTCAGTAGATATTTCCCTAAGCTGTTATGTTTGAGTCTGGTATTATAAAAGGGATTTGTTAAGTCTCTTTCTTTATCCATTTTTCAAATAAATTATGTTTTATTAGAGTTAATTATTCTTTAAATATTTGGTAGAAACAATAGTCTAGCAGCAAGAAAGAGAAATTCCATTAAAAATTACTATAGATAATATAAAATATTTGGTAGTCTTCCTGACAAGACAAAGTCAGGAACTACATGAACACAATTACAAAACATTTTCCACAAATAAAGTCAGATCTAATCTACTGGAAGAATATCAAGTGCTCATGGGTAGGGCAAGCTAATAAAATAAAAAATATAATTCTACCTAAATTAATCTACTTATTCAGTGATATACCAATCAAACTACCAGGAAATTATTTTACAGAGCTAGAAAAATAATAACAAAATTCATCTGGAAGAACAAAAGATCAAGGATTTCAAGGGAATTACTGAAAAATGCAAATGAAGGTAGTCTAGCAGTACCAGAACTAAAATTATATTATAAAGCACCACTCATCAAAACCATTTGGTACTGACTAAGAAAGAGAGTGGTGGATCAATGGAGGTTAATATAGTTAATGACTATAGTAATATAGTGTTTGATAAACACAAAGACCTAGCTTCTGAGATAAGGACTCACTATTTGACAAAAATTGCTAGGGAAATTGGAAATTAGTATGACAAAAACTAGTCATTGACCCACACCTAACACCCCCTACCAAAATAAGATTAAAATGGGTTCATGATTTAGACATAAAGAGTGAAACTATAAGCCAATTAGAAGAACAATGCATGGTTTACCTCTTAGATCTGTGGAGAAGGCACAAATTTATGCCCAAAGAACAACTAGAGTAGATTATGGAATGCAAAATGGATAAATTTGACTATATTGATTCAAATAGTTTTTGTATAAACAAAATCAAGACCAATACAGGCAAGAGTAGAAAGGAAGCAATAAAGTGAGAAAAAAATTTATATCCAAGGTTTCTGATAAAGACCTCATTTCTTAAATATATGAAGAATTGTCTTAAACCTATAAGAATTGAAGCCATTCACCAGTTGATAAATGGTCAGTGGATATGAACAGATAATTTTCAGAAGACATTAAAAACATTTCTAGTCATATGAAAAAATCCTCTAAGTCACTATTGATTAGAGAAATGCATATTAAGACAACTATGAGGTACCACTACACACTTCTAAAATTGACTAAAATGATAGGGCAATATAATAATGAATGTTGGAGGGCATGTGGGAAAACGGACACTAATGGTGTCCACTAATTGGTGGAGTTGTGAACTGATCCAACCATTTTGAATAGCAATGTGGAACTATGCCTAAACGGTTATCAAACTGTACATCCCTTTGATCCAGCAGTGTCTTTACTGGATCAGTATACCTAAGAAATCATAAACAAGGGAAAATGAACATATGCAAAAATGTTTGTAGCAGTCATTTTTGTAGTAGCAAGAAATTGGAAACTGAATGGATGCCCATCAGTTGGAAAATGGCTGAATAAATTGTGGTATATGAATATTATGAATATTATTGTTCTATAAGAAATGATGAACAGGATGATTTTGAAAAGGCCTGGAGAGACTTACATGAACTAATGACAAGTGAAGTGAACAGAACCAGGAGATCATGGTACATGGCAACAAGATTATACAATGATCAATTCCTATGGACATGGCTCTTTTCAACAATGAGCTGGTTCAGGTCAGTTTCATTGGTCTTGTGATACATATACCCAGAGAGAAAACTGTGGAGACTGAGTGTGGATGCTAATATAGTATTTTCACTTTTTTGTTGTGGCTTGCTTGCATTTTGTTTTCTTTCTTATTTTTTTTCCCTTTTTGATCTGATTTTTCTTATATTGCATGATGATTGTAGAAATATGTATTGAAGAATTGCAGTTATTTCACATATATTGGAATAGTTACCATCTGGGAGGAGGTGGAAGGGAGGGGAGGGGAAAATTTAATTTTTACTTCATTATGATCTGAGAAGGGTATCTTTAATATTTTTACTTTTCTACATTTGTTTGTGAGGGTTTTTTAATGCCCTAACACATGCTCAATTTTATGAAGTTGTACAGCTAAGGGGAAAAAAAAAGTATACTTCTTTCTTTTTCCATTCAGTTTCCTCCAGTGTTCTATTGTTTCCTTTTCTAACATTCTATTCATCTTCTCAATTTCTTATTTATGACTACATTTATCTAGCTTTGAGAAACAAAAGTTTAAGTTTTCCACAATTATAGTTTCTTTATCTAATTTCTTCTGTAATTCATTTAACTTGTCCTTTAAGAATTTGATTAGTATTTCATTTAGTACAAATATGCTTAGTATTGATATGCTTCATTGTCTAATAATATATTTTAACAAGATGTAGTTATCTGGGATATCACTTTTAATTAGATGGTTTTTGCTTTTTCTTTGTCAGAAATTATGATTGCTACTCTTGTCTTTTTTTTTTTACTTTAACTAAAGCATGATAAATAATTGTCCAGTCCTTTATTATAACTCTGTATGTCTCTGTAATTCAAGCATTTTTCTTGTAAACAAGATATTATTTGATCGTTCTGTGATTTGCTTTTTACAATTCATCCCATTCACATTTATAGTTATAATTACTAATTGCATTTCCCTCTATTCTATTTTTTCTGTTTATCTTCTTTCTCTTTTTATCCTGTTCTTCCTCTAAAGTCTGTTTCACTTCTGATCATTTGCATTCTTTTATTTCCTCTCCTTTTCACCTTCCTTCCTTCCTACTTCCTTCCCACTTCCCTCCTATTTCCCTGTTGAGTAAAATAGATTTCTATTACCAAGTATATTTAAACATATATTGTGTATGTGTGTGTGTGTACTTCTGTGTTGTTGTACATTCATTTCAGCCATGTCTGACTCTTTGTGACCCTATATTGAAATTTTCTTGGCAAAGATACTGGATTGCTTTGCATTTCATTCTCTAGCTGATTTTTCAGATTAGGAACTGAGGTTAAGTTGAGTTACTTAGGGTTATACAGAGAATAAATGTCTGGGTCTTTAATTGTAATTAAATTACAATTTAATTAATTATTGTGCTTTTAAGCATATTATTTCCTTGATTTTCTTTTTTAGCCAAGTCTTGTTGTCCTTGCTTTTCTGAGATCCCTATTGTTACATGATTCTTGATTGTTGTTGTTGAGGACTGTGTGAAGGAGAACTTACTTGAGTCTTAATAAATTTTTGCTTCAGTCTTAAATTTTAACTATTTTTTAAAGTTTTGGGTATTTATTGTATTCTTTTTTTTTTCTATATGTAATTCGTTTTGATGCTCATTCTTTTATAGATGATTTCATGTCATTCAATCTTATGACTTTGATTTCCAATTTTTTTCACACTAAAATATTGTCTTATAATTTTCTCTGTCTTTGCTCTTATTCACCCATTTACCTACTACCTATTCACAAGGGGGGAAATTGCAAAAGAAAGGAAATGAAGCCTATGCTGAAATTGAAATGGCCTGAATTCATTTCTCTTATTTTCTTCACCCAATCCAGACTATCATTACTAGTTCTTTTTTTCTCCTTTTGATCCCTCTTTAATAATATTTTTCTATAGTTGAAAATTCAGTTCAGCATTTCACTTTTTTCCTCTTTTTGTGACTTTTGAAGAGAGTAGGATTCTGAAGGCCCATTTGTCTTCTTTTCCTATTTGAATTAAATCACTTCATCATCTTTTCTCTTCTTCTAATTGCTCAAGTGCATTAATTTTTCTTAGGTTCATTTGTTTCTTAGTTGTGTGTTTCAAGTATCCTATATGGCTCTGTTCTTTTTATCCATAATTTTTGAAAATCCTCTATTTTATAAAAAAAGGATTATATTTATAGCTACAGGATATTTTATTATTGATTATAAACATTTATGTTTTGCCATTTGGAATATCATAGTCCAAAATTTCCTCTTATTAGTAATAGTCACAGAATAGTCTTTTGTAATCCTTATAGTTCCTTAGTACTTTAACTCCTTTTTGGTGCTTGCAATATATTTTCAGTGACTTAGAAACACTGAAATTTGATTACATTTAATTTTCAATTATCTTATGAGGAATTATCTTTCCTTCTCCATAGATCTTTGCAAGTTTTAAGAAGTTTGGGGATTCTTAAATTCTTTCTCCAGAATATGTTTTATAAGTAAATAAATTTTCATTGCAAAAATCTCACATATTCTCATTTTTACCTTTTCCCCTATTATTTGTTATGGAATCATTTAAATATTTAGCTCTGTTTTCTTCATTCTATTTTTTAAATGTGTACTATTTTTAGTTATGTTTTTCATCTTGTAAGTTAAGACAATAATTATTTTAGTACTCTTTTTCTTCAAGATTTCTAATTTCATTTGACATAGTTTCTTTATTTCTTTGATTTACTCTTGGAGTCCTTGTGTCCAAGCAATTATTTTTATCCTTGAGTCTACTCGTAATGTAGTGAAGTTACTTTCTTTTTGATTAACCTCTTATGAGTCTCATAACCCCTTAAATTTCTTCATTATGTTTTGCATTTACCCATCTTTCTGACCAAGTTCCTGAACTGGGGCTTTGTGCTAGAACCATGGTTTGCCTCCTCTTAAACTCGTAGATAGGGTTATCCTGCTCAATAATCCAGTTGACTTATGGTTTCCTAGTTTTCCTCCATTCCTTATTCTGAACTCTTAAATAAGAACGAAGTTGGAATAATATTCTGCCCTTTGTTTGAGTCCTAAGCTTTGCTGATTTCTTTGTGATGCAGAGAGGGGTTTAGATGGCAATCCCCTGTTATCTTTTGGAGTTATCACTTTGTTCTTTGCTACAGCCCAAAATGTCCCCTACTGAATATTAGGTAATAAGCCATCATTATGTCCCAACGTGCCTCTTCTTTGTTTCTCTTCTTGATTATGTTTGGTGGATTTGCCATGTATTTTACATCATCCCCACACTCACACACCCACATACACATCTGCATATATATGCAGAGTATAGGTTACCTTAGTGTCTCTGTTTTGTTTTTGTCTCCCTAGGCAGTCATCTACCAGGAGCTGACTTTATCCTTTGCTGAAGGTAATGGATTTTTGCTTTCCTTCCCAGGTTATTTTTACCTTCTGAATCTAATTTTTCTTGTGCAACAAGAGAACTGTATGGATCTGCACACATATTGTATCTACTATATATTTTAACATGTTTAACATGTATGAGACTGCCTGCCATCTAGGAGAGGGAGTGGAGGAAGGGAAGGAAAAAGTTGGAACAGAAGTGAGTGCAATGTTGTAAAAGTTACCCATGCATATGTTCTGTCAACAAAAAGCTATAATAAAAAAGAAAAAAAATAGTCTTCATTTATAAATATGTTCTTTTCCCATATCTATCTAATTAGTGATAAAAGATAAAAGAAAAAAAAATTTTGAGAGACAATAAATAATAATCATCTGTTTGCATTTATATTTTCGAAGTCATAGACTTTTATCTTAGCTAATAAGGAAGGAAGGAAGTGAAACACAGTTTCTCATTTCTTCTCTAAGTCCAGACTTGGTCATTATAATTAATGTATGTAATTTATTTTTTTTAATTTTTAAATTAATTCCACTTACATTGTTATTACACATATCATTTTCTTGTTTCTAATATATCTTTTTACATTCTTATTTTTAGTACTTTAATCTATATTCACATTTACTCATCAGAGTGTTATATATTCTCCAATCCTTGATCATTTATTTCGAATCCAACTCTTTGCTACTGCAAAATGTTCTGTTATAAATGTACACGGGAACTTTTAGATATATATTTATAGGCTATGTCTAGTTGTAGAAGTTTGGTGAATATACTTAGTTTAATTCTTCTGGCAACATAATTCTAAATTATTTTTGGAGTTTTTGGTTAGCTACCACTCCATCAATAATGCATTAATATATCTGCTTTACCACAGCCCCTTCAACATTAACTGTTTACATTTTTGGTCATTTTTGACAAATTGCAAAATAAACTACTAAAACTATAAAGATGACCTTTCCTCAATCTCTACTGAAACTTAAAGTGAGGTCATATATTTGGGTAGGAACCATAAAAAAGGTAATATGAATTTTAAAATGATTTAGAATATTTACTTAGAGTAATTAAATAGAATTCCTGAAATAAGAAGACCAACCATTTGACAAGATTAAAAAATCCTAAAATATAATCAGAGATCCTAAATAATTTATGCTCCATTAGCCAGCCATGTCAGCACAGATAAATTTTATATTTTTGTATTAGATTCTAGTTGTGGGAATTCTGGTGTTCTTCTAATCCTAGTGATTTCTAGTGATCTCCTAATCCTAGACTGATTCTCTATTAAGATTTTCACAAGATACATAATGAGTGCAAATCATTGATTTCACCCAGGCTCATAAAAAATTGAGGTTAAATGGAGCACAAAGTAAAAGGGCAGTATAAAGCTGGAAAGTATATTCCTTCAAGAAATGGGTTAGAAAACAAATTGGACTCAATCTTTTTCCATATAATTTACTTTGCAAAAGGAGTTATTTAGGACCTCAATTTGAACAGACATCTGCGTTATATAAAGAATACTAACTAAGAGTACTAAAATAGTAAAAAGTGGATAGGCGAAGAGCAAGAAAGGAAACTAAGAATAAACTATAAGAAATGCAAAAAAAAAAAAAATATGTGAACAATAAAATGTTCAAAAACAAAAAAAAAATTGGTTTTAATAGGAATTATACTAAAACCTATTGTTAAATTTTCAGTATGAGCATTCATATCTCATAAATTAGCAAACACTATAAATTGAGACTCATTTCATTGTCTTTTTATCACTGCTCAGAACATTAGCTGCAAGATCCCTACAACTTCCAGGAGAACCAACCACTTCCCACCCCATCCTCCCAGCATAATGCCAAATTTAAGAATCCTCTGTGACCTCAGAGCAACATTAGTGCATTACTAGGTAAACAGCCAATGTCTGCAGCTACTGGCACAGGAAGCATCATACAATATTTCTTCTACCCTGGGAACAGAGCTCAAATTTAATAAAAAGGAAAAAAGGCTCCACCCACTCTTCAAAAAAGAGCAAAAAAAAAAAAAAAAAAAAAAAAAGAAGAAGGAAAAAGTAATCTGACAATGGAAAGATATGAGTGTAATAAGGAGGATTGAGACTCAGAATCAGAAGGGGATAACAATGTGGAAACATCTATGGGCAAAACTTCAAAGAAAAATGGAAAGTGATCTCAAGCCCAGGAAAAAGTCATGAAAGATCTCAAAAGCAACTCATGGAAAAACTCCACACACCCCTAAATCATATAAAATAAGTAGAAGAAAAATTGGGGAAAAGAATTGAGAGTTATGCAAGAGAATTATGAAAAAAGTCAAAATTTTGGAAAACTACTTAAAAGGTGGAATTGACCAAATGAAAAAAAAAAAAAAAAAAAAAAAAGAGAGAGAGAGAGATGTAAAATACCACAGAATAAAACAACTCCTTAAAGAGAACAATTAGACAAATGGAAAAGAAAATGCTAATTCAGAAAACAACACTTTAAAAATTAGAATTGAGCAAGTGGAAACTAATGAATCTATGAGATATAAAAAATCAATTAAAAAAATCCAAAGACTTAAAAAAAAAGAAAATATAAAATAGATATTGGGGGGGGGGGGAAATGACATCAAAATCATTGGAATATCTGTCAAATGGAGGATCTGAATAATGTCTTTCAAGAAATTATCAAAAAAAGAAAAAAAAAACTATCTGATGTCCAGGAATCAGAGAACAAAACAAGAATTGGAAGAATCCACCAATCTTCAGCAAGAGATCCCAAAGAAAAACTCCAAGAAACATCATAGCCAAGTTTCAAAACTATCAGGTCAAGGAATAAATAATTCAAGTGCTCAAGAGAAACAATTCAAATATTTGAAATTCATAATCAGTGTCACATAGGACTTGGCAGCTGCAAAATTAAAATATCTGATATCATTGAATGTGACATTCTGGAAGGCAAATTAACTTGGAATACAACCAAAAGTGATTTACCCAGCAAAATTAAGCATGAGTACATCAAGGAGAAAAAAGATCATTCAAAATAGAAAGATTTCAAACTTTCATAAGGAGAAGACCAGAACTAAACCAAAAACTTGGTCTCTAATATCAAAATCCCAAAGAAGTATAAACAGGTAAAAGGGAGGGAAAGAAAACAAGGAATTCGAATTAAACCATTTTCCTTCCTAACAAGAGAAAGTGATATTTGTCCTTCTTAAAAATTAAATTAATTAAAAAAAAATTTTAAAAACCCCTTCTAATACAGTTAGGAGGAATATACATACACAAAATATATAAGTATAAGGTGATTTTGAGAGAATGACATAAAAACAATTTAAGGGATGAGAAATAGGATTAAAATGGGTGCAGAAGGAAAGTAGAAGTATAATGTGATAAATTATTTTGAAGAGGTGTAAAAGAACTATTACAGTGGGGAGAAAGATAGAAGAATAGGTGATGGGTGTGACTTGAACCTTATCATAATCTGTATGGCCTCACAGAAGCAATACTGTATACAATAAGTTGAATATGGAAATCTATCTTACCTGACAAAGAAGTAGGAAAGGAAGAGATTAAGTAAAAGTGGGGAGGCAGGCTGGAGACTGACGGAAGGAAGGACAGATCAGAGGAGGTGATGGACAGAAGCAAAACACTGGTAAGAAGGAAGAAGGGATGGAGAGAGAGGACAAACAGAAGAAAGAATAAGATAAAGATAAAAAACACAGGTAGTAATCACCACTATGAATGCGAATTAGATGAACTCTTCCATGAAATGGAAGTGAATAGCAGGGTGGATCAAAACTGGAATACAACAATAAGTAGTTACAGGAAACACATATAGAGAAAAGGTAAAGGGTTGGATCAGATCTATTATGTTTTACCTGAAAGCAAAAAAGCTGTGTTAGAAAAATATACCTAATTTTAAAAGATAATAAAATAAATTATGTCTTGCTTAATAATACCATGGTAATATAAATATTAAACATATGTGCATGAATTCTTTGCTGTCTGTTTCTTCTTACAACTTTCTTTTCCTCTAAGAATTTGGATGCTATATAGTACTTGGTGCATATATGTTTAGTCATTGTACCCTTTAGCAAAATGTAGTTTCTGGGGGCAGATAGGTGGTGCAGTGGATAGAGCACCAGCCCTGAAGTCAGGAGGACCTGAGTTCAAACACTTCCTACCTGTGTGATCCTGGGCAAGTCACTTAACCCCAATTGCCTCATGGGGGAAAAAAAGAAAGAGAAAGAGAATTAGAAAGCAAAATGTAGTTTCCTTCCTTATCTCATTTAATTAAATCTATTTTTGCTTTTGCTTGATTTGAAATCAGGATTTCTAACCCTACATTTTATTTTTTACTGCAGCTGAAACATAATAGATTCTTGTCTAGCCTTTTACCTTTACTCTGTATGTATCTCATTCATTTTTTTTTTTCTTATAAACAATATGTTGTTTAGTATGCTGGCTTTTCATCTACTCTGATGTCCACTTTGATTTTATGGGAAAGTTCACACTATTCATATTCACAGTTAAAAACACTAACTGTATTTCCTGCCATCCTATTTTCCTCATTATATTTTTCTCTTTCCTTTTACCCTTTCCCTCTTCCTGTTTGCTTCTGACCACTTCTTCCTTCAATCTGCCCTCCCTTTCTTCAGCCCTCCCCTTCTCATCCCTTTCCCCTTCTACTTCTATGCTACCTTCTATTAGCCTGTCTCTTTCCTTTCCCTTTCCTCTCCTACTTGCCTATAGGGTGAGAGAAATTTCTGCACCAAACTAAAGATGTATACTATTCCCTCTTTAAGGTAAATCTGATGATATTAAGGTTCAGTGTTTATAACATTCCCTTCTTTCCCTCAATTGTAATAGGTTTCTTGTGCTTCATCATGTTATGATAATGTTAATTATAATTACTATATATATAAATATAATTATAATAACATGTTATGTAATTTATCCCATTTTACCTTCCTTTATCTTTTCTCTCTGTACAATCCCTTTTTAATCCCTAATTTTTTATATCACCACATTAAAATTAACTTATCTTTTCACCCTCTAAGTATATTCCTTCTAACTACCCTGACAAAGATACAGTCCTATAGAGTTACATGTATCATTTTCTCATGTTGGCATGTGAACTTTTTAAACTTTAAAAACATAGGTTTCCTTCCATTTAATTTTTTTTTTTTATGCTCTTCTTCAGTCTTGTGTTTAGAGACCAAATTTTCTGTTCAGTACTGGTCTTTTCATTAAAAATGATTGAAAATATGCTATGTCATTGAATATCCATCTTTTCCACAGAAAGATAATGCTTTATTTTGCTTGATAATTGATTCTTGGTTGTATATGAATCTCCTTTGCCTTCTGAAATATATTCCAGGCCTCCTGATCCTTTAATGTGGAACTGTTAAGTCTTAGGTAATCCTCGCTTGGGTAATCATGATTATGGCTCCTCAATATTTAAATTGTTTCCTTTGGGATGTTTACAGTATTTTCCCCTTGATCTGATTATTCTGGAATTTAGTTATTACATTTCTTGGAATTTTCATCTTGGGTTTTTTTTTTTTTTTTTAGGAAATTATCACATCATGCTTTCAATGATTATTTTGCCCTCTGGATCAAGAATATCAAAGCAGTTTTCTTGGATGAATTTATAAAAGATGTCCAAATATACTGTGACTTTCAGGTAGTCCAATAATTTTTAGATGTTTTCTCCTAGATCTATTTTCCAAGTTAGTTGTTTTTCCAATGAGATATTTTACATTTTCTTCTATTTTTTTCATTTTTTTTCACTTTGACTGATTCTTGATGTCTCATTGAGTTATTCATTTTTATTGGTCCATTTCTAATTTTTAATAAATTATTTTCTTCAGTTAGCTTTTTTTTTTTTAATCTCCTTTTGCATTTGGCCAATTGTACTTTAAAATGAGTTGTTTTATTCAGTTGATTTTTCCCCCTATTTCTCCAATTCTGTTTTTTAAAGAGTTGTTTTCTTTTTCCATTTTGCCAAATTTATTTTTTAAGAAATTATTTTCTTCAGTCAAGTTGTTGGCTTTTTTATCCAAACTCTAATAACTCTCCTACATAGCGCTTATTTCTATTCCTCCATCTTTTCTTCTCTTTATCTTTTAAGATCCTTTTTGAACTCTTTCTAAATAGCCTTTTGAGCTGAAAATCAATTAATGTCCTCCTTTAAAGCTTCATCTGAAGACATTTTGCCTTGCTGTCCTCTTATGGGTTTGTATTCTGATCTACCCTGTCTCCATAGTAGCTCTTTTTGCTCTTTTGATCAAATTTAATGGTTGAAGTCTGCTCTTAGGCCAAAGGAGAGATTGTTCTGAACTTCTTTTGCAAGGCAACAGTGGCTTCTCACTGATTGCTGGTGCTGCTGTGCTGGGTGAGCTTGGTCAAATGCTGCCTGTCATGCTGCAGTTTGTGGGTTTAAAATTTGCCTTTTGTAGTTGTATTGGTGGTCTCACAGCTGATCTGCTGATCCACTGGCCTTGTGAACCAGGATGCAGTAGCTAATGCTATTGTATTTTGGCTAAGAACATCCTGCTAGATTCCCCTGCGCTAGGCTGTGCCTGTGCTGGAACATGTTCCCACCTGCCCAATTAAAACAGATCTTTCCCAAAGTCCTTGCAAGATATCTTGGGCTGGTAAATTATCACACACAATACCTGTGGGTTATGTAACTCCAAAATCCATTCAGAGGCTTGATCTAATGTTGATTCTGAGAGAAACTGGGGAGAGCTCAGGCAATTTTTTGTTTACTTTCTATCATCTTGGCTCTACCCTCTAGCCTCCAAATTCTTTTTTTTTTTTTTTTTAATGCTACTTGGGAGTTTTATTTATTTTTTATTTTTTTAAAATAACTTTTTACTGACAGAACCCATGCCAGGGTAATTTTTTACAACATTATCTCGTGCACTCACTTCTGTTTTGATTTTTCCCTTCCCTCCCTCTACCCCCTCTGCCAGATGGCAAGCAGTCCTAGACATGTTAAATAGGTTACAGTAGATCTTGGATACAACATATGTGTGCAGAACTGAACAGTTCTCTTGTTGCTCAGGGAGAATTGGACTTAGAAAGTATAAATAACCTGGGAAAAAGAACAAAAATGCAAGCAGTTTACATTCATTTCCTAGTGTTCTTTCTTTGGGTGTAGCTGCTTCTGTCCATCCTTGATCAATTGAAACTAAGTTAGATCTTCTCTTTGTCAAAGAAATCTACTTCCATCAGAATACATCCTCATACAGTATCGTTGTTGAGGTATATAATGATCTCCTGGTTCTGCTCATTTCACTCAGCATCAGTTCATGTAAGTCTCACCAATCCTCTCTGTATTCATCCTGCTGGTCATTTCTTACAGAACAATAATATTCCATAACATTCATATACTACAATTTACTCAACCATTCTCCAATTGATGGGCATCCATCTAGCCTCCAAATTCTTAAAGAAGAAGTTAAGTGAGATAGAGGCAGATATAGACATCAAAACTATACTAATGGGGATCCTCAACTTCTCTCTCTCAGAACTTGATAAATCCAACCAAAAGAAAACCAGAAATAAATTAAAGAGGAAAATAGATTAATAGATACAATAAAAAAATTAGAAAAGTGAGGGTGGAGCCAAAATGGTGCAGAGGACACATGTTTTTCCTGACCTTCTCCTACTATGACTCACACAAATTATGAACTCCAGCCTTTGGATTAGCTCTGGACTGGCAGAATCCCCAAATATTGGGAGTGTAACAAATTACCAGTAGAAGACAATTTCGAAGATCTCCAGAAAAGGTCTGTTTCAATTGGGCATGGAGGGAGATTGACCAAGTGCAAGCAGGCCAACCACAGACACTAAGACCAGGCAACACAGAGTCCCAGGGTGTGGGAGTTTTGTGTGGTTTGAGAATCTACAGGGAAGTACTGGTAAATGTACCTTGGCTGATAGCCAGTAAATCAGTAGAAAAGTTATAAAACACCCAACAGAAACACAAAAGGTAAATAATAAACCTCCAAATGCCAGAAACTCACAGGACCTGGCCATGCCCACCCAGCAGCTGGAGTGAGTCAATACAGACACAGCACAGCTGCTGCCACTTATAGAGGAAGCTTGGACAACCTCCCTTGCCCTAAAACAGGTCTCAACTTTAAAAAAAAATGAATAAACAAACAAACAACAACAAAAAAAAAAAAAAAAAAAAAAAAAAAAAAAAAAAAAAAAAAAAAAAAAAAAACCAACTCTGACCATAGATAGTTTTTATGGTAAAAGAGAAGAATGATTTCAAACCCTAAGGAGACTAAAATAGCAAATCATCTCTGGATGAAGCCCCAAAGAGTGATATAAATTGGTCTCCATCACACAAATCTCTCCTAAAGAAATTATAAAAGATCTTAAAAGAGCGCTGGAAGAAAAATGGGGAAAGGAAATTAGAACTTCACAAGAGGGTTTGGAAAGGAAACACAGAAATTATCTGAAGAAAATTCACTACAAAAAATGGAAAAAACATATAACTCCTTAAAAATAAATTTGACAAAATGGAAAAAGGAAACAACTCTCTGAAAAAAGAGGATTTGTGAAATGGAAACAGAAAACAACTCCATGGAAAACTAAATCTGTGAAATGAAAAAAGAAAATAATTCCTTAAAAAACAGAATTTGTGAAATGGAAAAAAATATATAGAACAAAACAACTCATTTAAAAATTCAATTAGACAAATGCAAAAAGAAGTAAAAAAGTAAATGAAAATAATTCACTAAAAATCAGGACTGAACAAATGGAAATGAATGATTCAAAGAGACACCAAGAATCAGTCAAGCAAAACCAAAAAAAAAGAAAAAAAAGAAAAAGAAAAAAATAGAAAATACCTACTTGGTAAAACAACTGACCTGGAAAATAGATCTAGGAAAGACAATCTAAGGATTATTGGACTTTTGGAAAACCATGATTAAAAAAAGAGCTTAGATATTATTTTCCAGAAAATCATCAAAGAGAACTGCCCAGATATCATAGAATCAGAAAGTAAAATAGCCATTGAAAGAATTCACCAAACGCCTACTCAAAGAGACTCAAAATTAAAACTCTGAGGAACATTGTGGCTACATTTTAGAACTATCAGCCCAAGGAAAAAATATTACAAGCAGCCAGAAAAAAAAAAAAAAAAAAAAAAAAAAAAAAAAAAAAACACAATTCAAATACTGAGGAGCTGTGGCTCCTCATAATAATAATAAGGATTACCCAGGACCTATCAACTTCCACCTTAAAGGATCAAAAGACCTGTCATCTGCTATTTCTGAAAGGCAAAGGAACTTGGAATGCAGCCAAGAATAAACTAGCCTGCTAAACTGAGCATTTTCTCTCAAGAAAGAAGATAGACTGTTGGAATACACGGAAGCTGTTGGAATACACGGAAGCCACCTGAGAGTGGCTGCTGGAGATCCAATCCAGATCTGCAGAATGGATCTCTTCTTGTGAGAGGATGATACAAAGAGACTGAGAGGCAGTTGCTGTTCTCTGACCACTCTGACTGAGAGACCATTGTGTTGTTTGACCTATCTTCTCTTCCCTCTGCCTCCAGTTTATCTCATTCTCAGTCCACAACATCTGTGTCAGCAAAGGCTACTTTGCAACTCCTTCAGATGTTATGATTCATAGCTGTGGAGGCTCTAGGAGAATTGACCTGTCTTTTAACAATAGACATTCAATGAAATAAGTGAATTCCATTCATTTCTGATGAAAAGACCAGAGCAAAAAAAGGAAAAAAAAATGACCTACAAATATAGAACTCAAAGAAAACATAAAAAAGTAAAAAGAAAAGAACTCTTGATAACTGTATTTCTGTTATGGGTATACAAAGAGAATGCATGTATAATTTGATTTTACAGTTGTGATATAAAAAAGAAACTAGAGATGGAAAGAGGATTGTAATAGAAAAAAGGGGGAAAGTGAAGGTAAAATAAGGGAAATTACATCTCAGGAAGAGTCAAAGAAAACTTAATATTATTGAGGAAAAAAAGGGAGAGGGGTGAACATTTTGTGAATCTTACTCTCATCAGATTTGGCTCAGAGAAAATATTATTCATATTTGCTTTCACAGAGAAACTTCTCTCCCCTTATAGAAAAGAGGGAGGGAAAAGATGAAAAGGGAAGGGGTAAGCTAAATAGAAGGGAATACAGAAATAGTAAGGTAAAGACATAAGAAAGGAAGAGGGACTCTAAAGGGGGAGGGCTGCTTGAGGCAAGTGGTGCTCATAAGTAAAATACTGGGGGGAGAGAAAGGGAAAAAGAAAAGTAAAATTCGGGGTTAGGAAGATGGCAGGAAATACAAAATTAGTAGTTTTAAGCATAAATGTGAATATTGTGAACTCTCCCATAAAGCAGAGCAGATAGCAGACTGGAAAATTAGAAAAGCAAGGAATAATATACTTGTCAAAACTGTGAAATTGGGAACAATTCTAAATCCAACAAGAGATACAGAGTATTATGAAAAACAAAATAGATAATTTTAATTATATTAAATTATAAAGTTTTTGTACAAACAAAACCAGTTCAACCAAGATGAAAAGGAAAGCAGAAACCTGGGAAACAAGATTCACAGCAAATGTCTCTGATAAAGGCTTCATTTCTCAAATATATAGAGAACTGAATCAAATATAAGAATACAAGATATTTTCTGATTGATAAATGGTCAAAAAATATGAACAGGCAATTTTTGGAAAAAATCTTTGCAATGAATTCATCTGTGGCTTGAGACTCCAGGAAGACCTCTACCATCTTGGTAAGATGGTCAACAATAACCACTAGGCAGACTTTTTTGTTGTTATTCAGTTATGTTATTTTAGTTGTATCTGACTTGTTGTAACCCTATTAAAGATTTTCTTGGCAAAGATATTGAAGTTATTTCCCATTTCCTTCTGCAGTTCATTTTACAGTCGATGAAACTATGGTAGACAGTGACTTGGCCAGGGTCACACCGCTAATAAGCATGTCAGGTAACATTTGATTTCAGGAAGCTGTCTTCCTGACTCCAGCTTTAGTATGTTTTCTACTTTATAGTTGCCCCTGGAAATATGCCCCTGCATATAGGAAAAAAATCAATCTGCAAATGTTCAAAGGTATATATATATATATATATATATATATATATATATATTAAGAGTGTCCAGCCTATAATGAGAGCCACTTGGTTAAACACAGGGAAAATAGGGGAAGAGGCACACACACAAATGCTAGGGGAAATCCAAGTCTTTCTTGTCAAATCTACAATTCCCTGATTGCCAAAATTGTCCCAATTATGAATGAACAGACATTTACCTTGAGATAAAAATCGAGAATTCAGCCTGGTTTGCCTTCTATAATCAATCCATTTCACCAAGCAACCTTTTTTGTCTTAATCCATTGGTTCCACTTCCTAGTTTCAAAGTTTCCCTAGGAAAGAGAGAGATTCTATTACAAAAAGGAAAGAGATTAAAAATATGTATAAGAATTTGTCAGCAGCCTCAGCAAGGTTGTTCCCTTTTTGAAAAGGGTAGCTTCCAACATTGTGGAACAAACAATTGTGGTGATTTTTTCCCTTAGCTGGTAAAGATATAATTTTGTCATTGAGATTATAGGGGCTAAAACTGTGCAGTTGTGGTCAGAAACTCCAGCAATGCTCTTCTAGTGAAGACCTGTAAATATTGAAAACATGAACAGGATTTAGCCAAGAGGTGTCAGAAAAGTCATCATAGACTTTTTTAGCTATATCTGCTACTGAAGTACTGTCATATAATTACTCCTCAGAGGTTGGTAGCTCAGGGAGCAATGTGGCAGGATTGAAAATAGCACAGCAATTGATGATAATAGTTTTTTATTCCTCATGTTCTTCCAAAGTCACAACATATTTGATAAGTCTCTGATCTGAAAAATCCTGAATTTGGTGATTAAATATGTGGACCTTGATTTCAAAGGGACAATGCACTATTAAGTTTAAGGGGGACACCCTTAAACTAAAACACAAGCCTTCTCTACTAAACAGGCACTTGTGGCCACAACAGACAGGCAGAATGGAATTCCAGCAGCCACAGCATCAAACTGAATGTAATAACAAGCCACTGGGTTCAGAGAGGGTCTAAAAAGTTTGCTCATGTATAAGAAGTGAGAAAGATTTACTGTAATCTGAAATTTCTAGAACAGAGAGAGAACTTAAGAGAGTTAAAGTCACCAGTGGTAGAAATAGGTTGACTGTCAAGCTTCAGAGGTTCTGGAATAAAGTTTTTAATCCTATTTAGAGACTTAGTAATCTCACTGAATGAAAGAATCCACTGCCTGTAGTATTTGGCTGCTCCAAGAATGCCACTAAGTTCCTGCTTAAGAGGGGTGTAGAGAATTGCTGGATAAGATGAATGCACTTATGAGAAACAGAATGATTCCTAACAGCCAAAAAAAAATCCAAATATTTTATCTCTGTAAAGAACTACTGAACTTTTTGATTTAATTATTTTATGGTCTTTGGTAAAGTTCTAGTAATAGATAATGACTTTCCTTCTGACCAATCTCAACTTCTGGAGTAGCTAAATAGGGATCATCCATGTACAATATTAAGATGACACCTTTAAAAGCAATGGAAACTTCATCCTGTTGTAATATTTGAGACAATAACATGTGACTGTGTGACTCTCTACATACCCTATGAAGTAAATTAATCTATGTCCTTGTCTATTTTTCCAGACAAAGGCAAATAAGTTTTCGGTATCTGGGTGAATAGAAATGCTCTTTATGTATGAAGGAATTTGGGATATATTCTCTAGATTTGTATGTGTTATGCTTCTGCTGAGTTACTTCAATTCTGCTTTGTTTATATAGCACAGCACCTTCTTTGATGTGGGCACTCCATTGTGGGTGGTCCTGTGCAAGTGTCTCCCATGACTTTCAATAAATTCCAAAGTTCTTGAGAAATCTTGAGAGTGTTCTTGCTTCACTTTCTGACCACTGTGTGAGCACTTGCCTTCTGTGAGTTCTCCAAAAAATACTCTTTTAGGCAAGCATATATTCATTTGGCATTCAAACAAAGTAGTCAATACATCACGGTTTTACTCTGGGCAATAAAGTTTGAATGGTTGACAGTTTAGTTCAAGAAAGGACCTCAATGTCTGGTATCTTATCCTGCCAGTTAACATTCAGAATCTTCCTAATATAATTCGAATTGAAGCGATTAAATTTCCTACCATGACACTGGTATTCTGTACAGTTTTCACAGGCATACAACAATTAGGTCAGACAATGACTCTTGTAGACCTTCTCTGGTACTCAATCTAATAGCTTTTCTCTTCTTATACTTTTCTTTGGAGATTCCAAACACTGAATTAACTCTCGCAGTGTTTGTGTCAACCTCACTGACAAAATGTACATCCCTTGAAAGTATATCATCAAGGTAAGTAAACTTACCCATAATATTCAAAGTTTTTCCATTGGTTGTAACCAAATACTTAGCACATATGGCTGATGTGGTGTTGCCTGGTAGAGCACCTATGTTTTCTTGACATTAATTATTAGGCCCAAATTAGCATTAACAGCAAAGATCCAATATACACTTTGTTGCATCTTGGTTTCAGAAACTGCATTGAGTGCATAATCACCTGTAAACAAATAAACAAATAAAAAGCATGCAACAACTCCACTGCAGTCTTGGTTTGTAGCCTTTTCAAGATAAATAATTTTCTATCCTTGTAGTAGTCTATCTTGATTCCATATTCATTCTCAATAAAGGTGTTTGCAATATAGTTGAAAACTTCATGCTAAAAAGCATGGAAGCAAGTACACAGCCTTGTTTTACTTCATTAATGACTCAGAACCTGGAAAGCGTTCTGACATAAAATCATTTGTGCAATACTGAAGAATTTCTCCTAGTAACCAAATTTTGTCATAATTTTATAAGCCCTCAGTAAAGATTCAAAACACTGTGTACAGACCTCTGTTTTCCTCCTTGCATTTCATGGCAGCAAACACCATATTGACCATTCACCATCCCTTTTTGAAATTACACCGGCTCTCAAGTAGATGACCATTTTCCAGATGAAAGATCAACATTATTAAAGATGATTCTGAAAAAAAAAAACCTTTCCAGCAATAACTAAAAAAAAGATACTCTTCACCCCTCACCACTGTGATTTGTTACAAGAAAATCTATTTCTTTTTCCTTTGTAAAGATGCTCAATGGATGGCTAAGATAACAGGAAAGGCTAATGATGAATGTTAGAGGGGATGTGGGAAAACTGGGAAATTAATAAATTGTTGGTGGAGTTGTGAACTGATGCAATCATTCTGGAGAACAATTTGAAACAATGCCCAAAGGGCTATTAAACTGTGCATACTAGTTGATCCAGATGTGTAGTATTGGGCTTGTATACCAAAGAGATTATAAAAAAGGGGAAAGGACCTACATTTGCTAAAATGTTTGTAGCAGCTTTTTTTTGTAGTGGCAAGGAACTGGAATTTGAGTGGATGCCCATCAGTTGGGGAATGGCTGAATAATTTATGGTATATGAATGTTATGGAATATTATTGTTCTATAAAAAGTGATCAGCAGGATGATTTCAGAGAGGCCTAGAGAGATGAACTGATGCTAAGTGAAGTGAATAGAACCAAAAGAACATTGTATACCACAACAAGAAGATTATATATGATTATTAATTATGATGGACATAGCTCTTTTTAACAATAAGGTGCTTCAAGCTAGTTCCAATGATCTTATGATGGAGAGAGCCATCTGCACCCAGAGAGAGGACTGTGAGGGCTGAGTGTAGTTCACAATTTAGTATTTTCACTTTTTTGGTGCTATTTGCTTGCATTTTTTTTCTCATTTTTTTTTCTTTTTGAGCTGATTTTTCTTATGCAGCATGATAATTGTGGAAATCAAAAATTGCACATTTAACATATTGGATTACTTGCTTTCTAGGGGAAGAGATGGTGGGAAGGGAGGAACAAAAATTTGGAATGCAAAGTTTTGTAAAGGTAAATATTGAAAATTATCTATACATAAGGGCCTTTTAATGACATTTTTGAAGGAGTATTGATGATGTGCATCTTTGAACCAGAAGCACCATTTGAAGTGGAAAACTTTCTTTAAAGGTTTTACTCGTTAAAGGAATTTCCTTGCTTATCTACTGTAAAATATTACTAAACAGTTACTCAGAATACAATAACTGAGAAAAACATTCAAAGTTGCAAGTTTCCCAACAGTGTGGGAGCCTTAACTTATCTCACAAGAGTTGGGACTAATGGCAGAGTCAGATTTTCACTGCAATATTCTATTAACATATAGAAATATGTCTAATATGTCCTGGGGAAAATGTCAACAAAACATTCTGGAGGTGTCCCCCTGAGAAATGATCCAGTCTCTCTCTCCTATAATTCATGGTCATTGATTGTTGTACTTGAGATTATGATAAAGTGTGGCACAAAATTGTGAACATAATCAATTTATCAGCAAAGCATGACTTTGCCCATAAATAGGGTCTGAGCTTCCTCACCTAAGACCTCAGCTGAGTGCTAATAGATCTTTTTCTTTTTTTAATAGCTAGAAGGAATATTCAAAAACTTTAAGGTTGCATGATAGATGGGAAAATAATGGAATTATTTGCCATCAGAAGCATCATAAGCATGAGAAACAATATGATTGGTTGGAAATTGGAAATATGAGCTTAGTAACCCCTCTTCCTATCTTGTTATTAGGAAATTTCTGATTGATTGAGTCCATCTGCATACTACAAGAATAAATAATGTCATGTATTTAACATATTAACTTTAATTGTGCAAGAACAGCTAGTGGTATAGAGATAACAGATTATCCTTTATTAAAAGTGATTTATAGGACAGTCGAACTTTTAAACTTAACTCAGAGAGAAAAAGTAGTCATTATAGGAAAGTTGAACTTTTAAACTAATGAGCCTAACTTAAAGACAAAAAAATGTGACTTTAGGCAGTCATAAACAATATTAGTTATACAGAATAGAATGTTATAAAAATAGAGACAATATCAATTTAATTTTCTCAAAAGAAAAAAATATATCTTTTATCTTGGAAAATCATATGAAATATATAAACTGAAGTAAATAACCATTAAGAAAGCATATACAAAATTAACTTACAGATCCATTTTGGATTAAGATAATTTAAACTAATAAACAATATACTCAAAAATTTTATTCCATATATTCAGGATACATATCTAACATATATGTGTGTATATGTACATATAAATAAAATTCACATATGTGAACATTTTTAATATATTTGAAGAGACATAAAGTACTGATAAATTGAATGTATAGGTTCCGGTAAAGAAAATTTAGGAAATCCAAACTTCAAAGTGTTAAATTTTGCCATTTTAGTAACTAACAGAAAATTTACAAAGAAAAAAGTAAAAGACCTAATTTCAAATAGCATGTTATAAACTCATTAGTTATGTGACTTTTGTCAAGATACAAACTCTGTAAGCCTCAATTTCTTCATTTGTAGAACAACAACAACAATAATAGTTCCTATCTCACAAGATCGTTATGATAACCAGAAGAAACATGCAGTGATGGTAATTGTTTAACTAAATCACCAGATATCTAGCATTATCCATTTATATCTTTATTTATCATTTCTAATTACTCATTTGTGTCTTTTGCTTTTGCTGGCATTTAAGCAATACACTTCTTTATAAAAACTACATTTAATGTGTCTGTTTAATTATGTATCTCTTGCATATGTTAATCTGTAAGTTCATTCATGAGTCTATATAAACAACAAATACAGTACCCACTAATTTAGTATTCTCTTACATTTAAGAGAATACTAAGGTTTAATTTCTAGCATTTAAATAAATTTCATCATCCTATTCCATGACCCCACATGCAAATTTGAAAGATGCTTATCTAAAAAGAGCTGGAAACATTTTCTAAAATCTAGGCAAGTTTTTCACATAGAACTTTTTTTTCTAACTTTCATGTATGATAAAGTAGTCTACATTCTGACTTATACGTCATTTACTTTTAATGTCACCCATCTGTGACAGCAAGGACAAAAGAATTATAATATAGATCTTCAAAAGAGATGTATAGTTAAATGTAGTAGATAGGCACCAGAATAATTTGTGTTCCTCTTTAGAAGCAGATAAGACTGATCTGGTTGTAATGGAAAATGCATGTATAGTTGGAAGCCTAAAGTTTTTTAGTTTTCTGTGTATTAATTCTCAACTATTTAAATCCAATGAGCACATTTGGGAAAACAAAATCATTCTAGTAATCAAATGGTAATTTAACTATTTTAGACTTACAAATATTTATTTTTTTTAAAAAATCATTTATCTGACACAGTATGCATGTATTTAATAAAAGAAAGGTAGGATATTATCTGAGATTTGAAAGAGGTCAAGAAGCAGAGATGAGAAAGGAGAGAATTTCAATGAAAAGCAAGGAAGCCTGGGCCACTAAATTGAAGATGTAGAAAAGAGTAAGCTATAAGAAAACTGGAAAGATAAGAAGAGGCAAGAAATTCAGAAATTTAAAAAGCAAACAAATTTTATATTTAATCTTAGAGATGAAAGGGAGATACTAGAGTTTATTGAATGGATTACTAAATGAACTGGAGTAGGAAGATAACTTGAGGTAAAGTGAGATCAATCGTTATATTATTGAAATACTTTGTAGACATGAGGTGATAGGGAACTAAACTAAGGTATTAGTATTGTTAAAGGAGAGAAGGTAATGATATAAGAAATGGTATGAGAGGTAAAATAAACAGAACTTTGCAATAAATTAGATATGGCAGTATAAGTTAAGAAGACTATTTTGGAAGAGATAATGTGTTCAATGTGTGGAGTTTAAGATATCTATCTACAAGACATTAAATTTGAATGCCATTGAGTCTAGTAAGCCAGGGTTTAAAATTGAATGTCAGAAGAAAGACTGGGACTAGACATTTAAGTATCATCTCCATAAGAATAATATTTAATCCATAGTCAGATGTGATATATTATTTTGAACTATATTTTACAGATGAGGAAACTGAGGCAAACAGTGTTAAGTATCCAGGGTCACCAGCTGGTAAATATCTGAAGCTAGATTTGAACTCATGAAGATAAGTCTTCCCTATTTCAAGTCCAGTGCTCTATTCAGGGTAACACTTAGGAAGATATGAAAAGGATTAATTGGCTAGAGTGAGGGCTCAGTCATTATAACATAATATAAATTTTGTAGTAGACCTAATCAGGAAGACTTTTTTTTATTTCCTCCAGCTTCTTTCAGCAATATAAAATAGTGAATTCAGTAGATTTAGAAGTAATCCAAGACTACATTTAGTATACTGTTTTCAATAGGAAAAAAAAAAGGGCAAGGTAATGCAGAAAAGAAAATAGTATGGAATTGAATTGATTCACCAAAGGGTAATGCTTTGAAAGGGAAGAGAGTGTAACCAGTAGAGGGGTAATGGTTTGTGAGAGAACTGAAGACTGAAAGATGGAGGTCAAATAACAGGACTTGGGTTTAGATGAAAGAGGGTGAGGTAGAATGACAACAGATTTTGATGATTCAAAGGAATTTTAAAGTTCTTGAAAATTGATATGCAACAATTTGGGGTTATGGCAAGATCAAACTGAAGTAAAACTGGGGTGGGGTGGAGAAATAGGTTATGAGAAATAAGTAAGTTGAGGAAGTAGAAGCTTGGTATTAAAGATTTATGTTGAAGTCCTTTAGAAAAGGCAAGATTTGAGGAAGAGAAAGGAACTGAATTTGATGAGGAAGTTAGAAAAGTGTCCTGGTTGTCAATGCACAACAGACTCTAGCATTTAGATTAGGTAATAAATGTAGTTTGAGTGAACTTCAAAAGTGAAGACATTATGAAATGATATTTGCAGTGGAAGAAGAGCTTGGAAATGATGAAAGGAGTCAAGTAGTACTATAATTCCCTCACTGCAATCAGTAAATTGAGGAATATGAATACAAGTATGGATAGGTAAGTGGCACAGTCATTAGAGCTACTGGCCTGAAGTCAGGAAGACTCATATTCCTGGGTTCAAATCTGGCCTCAGACAATTACTAGTTATGTGATACTAGGCAAATTACTTAACCCTGTTTGTTATCAGTTTCTTCATCTGTAAAATAATCTGGGGAAACAAAATGGCAAAAAACTTACTTCTGTGGAAATGCACTTGGTATCTGGCACATACTAAGCATTTAATAAATGTTTATTGAATAGATTGATTATAGATAAACCTTGTTTCTTCAAAACAACTAATGATGGATGTTGAAATACATTTTATTGGTGCCTTTTGTCATTACTCAGAATAATTTTTCAAAAAATAACCCTTCTCCCAGTACTCCTTTTTGAATCTTCTAATAAAAATGAAAAACAGTTAAGCAAAAATACTATATAGAATCATTCATCTGGCAAAATAAAGAACATTTTGACCTATTAGCCCTCCACTTCTCTAACTAGTGGCATATGCTATAATCTGACCTCCATGAGTAAGTCTCTAATTTTATTATCGTCGCCTGCCTACTTATCAACTGTTTAACCTCTACTAACATTTCTATACTTTTTCTGAATAGGAGGCTCATAAAATATGAATGTTAAGAAAATTTAAAATAGTCAATTTTGCCTTACAAGGGGAGAAAGTTTGGTATTTTTGTCTAAATTCAAGATTTGGGACTCCGTGTAGATTTTATTTGTAGAAAATCAATCCATGCATAATCAGAAATAATTGCCCACAGCAATTTTACAAAGTTAGTACTTCCTAATGGATCTACATGTCTATTTTGATTTTCTTGAAAATTTCATTGTTTTATTGTCATATTGGTTAAGAAAATTTTTCTTTCTAAAGAAATTATTTCTTCACCATTATCATTATGGTCATCTTGGCTTATCCAGCCATTCCTGATGTGCTTTTCCCTAATGGTTCCTTCAGAAAGAACAAACAATTGTTTATCCTAATGAATAACAATCTATTAAACTCCAATATTTAGGATTTCAGTTGCATGTCAACTTCACAAGGCTGTGAGGTCCCTTCTCTTTCTGAAACTGTAGAATCATGTCTCAAATGCTGTCTCCGTTTTCTACTAGCAGCATCATAAGCCTAAAATTCTTGAAAGAAAATGGCACCTCAAGAAGAACTGACCAATGTCATGATAGAAACAATGATATAAAGTCTCCCTTTTAAATATTTCTACGTCTCATCTTTCTTTGGAAAAGGGGATCCATATTTCCAACTAATCAGGAAGTAAAACTCTTTAGATGTGATTCTAGAACTTCAATGTGACAAAAATATTGCTTCTTGTTCTTGCCCCAATTCCTTCTCCTGATTTCCATAATTATTTCTATCGCAGCACCAGTGTTTTAACCCTACGTAAGATATTTGACTTTTCTATCTATCTTCCTCTCATATCCAAGTATTTCTTAAATTCTATCCATTCTATTTATGTAATATCTTATTTAAATACCTTTCTTTCTGTTCTAATGTATTTTTCCTTATATCCTTATTATCTTCTAATAGTAGTCTTCTAATGAGTCTTCTTGCCTCCTACAGTCTTCCCAATACATATCTCAAAATATCTTTTTTCTTCCTTGAAATATTTTAACCAAAACAACAATGATGACCACAACAAGAAATATGTGATGATTCCTGAGGGTAATTTAATAAACTACTGATAATATTATTTTAATTTTGTTCATCATTTTCTTATAATGAAAATGTTTGTCCCTCAAAGATCCTAATTAACCATAACTATGAAATACTAAAAATTTAACTATGATGAAGGAAATTGTAATTTGGAAGATGTTTAATGTAATGATATGAAATTTCTTTTTGTAAGGCAATTAGAATTGAGTTACTTGCTCAGCATCATATAACTAGTAAGTGTTAAGTGTCCAAAGCTGGATTTGTACTTAAACGCTCCTGACTCAGGGTTGATTCTCTATCTACTGCACATCTATAAAAATAATTTTGGCATTAAACTTTTTATTTGAAAATAAATGTTTGCAATATTTGGCTCAACATTTGACAAATCAGTCTTAAATCTGGTTCTTTACTGAATTTATTCCTGTATTTTGATTAAAAACAATAATAAAATGAAAATGCTTGCTCCTACAAATGTGTGGGAGAAAAGGTTTCCAAGTTCTCCTGGTGAGAAATGAAAACAAATTTAAAGTAGTTATGCACCTAACCAATTGATGAAAATTAAAAGCTAGTTATAACATAAAATATTTACTTTTCTTCTACATAATGACAAATGCTGTATTAAATGATAAATATATTTAACTTCAACTAATTATATTAAATTTTACAATTTAATTTGTAAAGAAATAATCTCTTCAGACATAACTTTCTTCTTTTCTACCTACTCCTATGATATTGGCTACATTTTCACAGAAACTTTAATCATTGAATAATTAGTGTTTTCTACCAGTTCATTTGAAAAGCTACCATAGTGGGGAAGGTAGGTGGCACAGTGGATAGAGCACCAGCCCTGAAGCCAGGAGGACCTGAATTCAAATCTGGCCTCAGACACTTAACACTTCCTAACTATGTGACCCTGGGCAAGTCACTTAACCCTAATTGCCTCAGCAAAAATAAAATAAAATAATAATTTTTTAAAAAGCTACCAAGCTACCATATATAAATAATAATAAGTTTAGGAAGATAAGTTTAAAACAGAAAACAGGTTTAATAATGCAATGAAAAGCCACTTAAAAATTATCGCTGTAAAATATTTGTGATGAATAGGGACAAACTTCTGATCCATAAGCTCAGTGTTTCCCAAAGTGTGCCTGATCCAGGGGAAAGTCTGATTGTTGCCTTCCTCACTCCACCTCATACAAATTTCTGATCTTAGTTTCAGTTGGAGCAACTGTAGATTTCTGAAAAACTCAAGTACTGTCAGTCATCTTGACAGCTCTGTTGTTTCAGAATGTTAGAATTACAAGTTCCTCTTTGGTATGAGATTCTTGTGCTGGTTATCTCTCTGAAGACTGAGTTAAATGCTAGAACCGAGAAACCTTCAGCATGTGTTGTCTGAACTACACAATTGCTATTTGTTTCTAAGCTTTCTTTATGTTTTAAATTCAGGGCTTCCCCATGAGGGGATGCCACTGCCACATAGTCCCCCTTTTAAATTTACCTTAAATCTGTTATCTAGAACTAGACAGTGAGTGACAAAGGTGTAGCTTATATCTTCTCCAGTTATGGTACCCCATGTGGGTCTCAGTGTCCTTTGAATCTGAAACCTTGTCTTGCCCTCATGCATAACCTTTCATTGTAGTGCTCCACTCCTGAACTAATGCTGTCTCCAGTGTCTACAGACTTCTCTGTTCCCTAAAAAGAGTTGTGGTAGACAAATGATTGTCACTTCTGCATTTTCCCATCAGGAATTAATCTAGTGTATAGTCTAAATTTATTTAGAGTTTTGCAGATGGGAACTCTGCTTTACTTCTTGATTCTACTCTGTTATTTTGGCTTTGTTTCTCAGTGATCATAATTATATTGTTATTGTCCAATCATGAGTAATGAATATTCTTTTAACTATTTAAATCATTTTTTAAAAATTGATCTTTTTATTTTATCTTCTAGTTCTAGAATATCAGGACAAATTTTTTTGATAATTTCTTGAAAGATAATGTTCAGGTTATTTTCGGCTAGACCAATGATTTTTAAATTATTTCTCCTATATCTATTTTTCAGGTCAGTTGTTTTTCCAATGACATATTTCACATTGTTTTCTATTTTTTCATCCTTTTGATTTTCTTTTATTTTTTTAAATTTCCCCTGAAGTCATTAGTTTCCATTTATTCAAATTCTAATTTTCAAAGAATTATTTTCCTCAGTGAATTTTTAGATCTCCTTTTCCATCTGGCCAATTTTTCTTTTTAAGGAGTTCTCTTTTTTTTTTTTTTTTTTTTTTTTTTTTTTTTTTTTTTTTTTTTTTTTTTTTTTTTTTTTTTTTTTTTTTTTTGTTTGCTTGTTTGTTTGTTTTATTTTATTTTGTTTTTGTATTTCCTTTTACATCACTCTCAATTCTCTTCCCAATTTTTCTATTACTTGATTTTCAAAATTCCTTTTGAGCTCTTCCACAAACTAAGAACAATTAATACTTTTAAAGGCTTTAGATGTAGGAGGTTTGATTTTGTTATCATTTTCTGAGTGTGTGTTTTGATCTTCCTTGTCACAATAGTAACTTTCTATGGTCATAATCCTTTTCTATTGTCTGCTCATTTTCCCAGTCTTTTATTTGGCTTTTAACTCTTTTTTTAATGTAAGGCTCTTTTTCTGGGTGGAAGGTGAACTGTGCCAAGCTTCAGGAGTTTTATGGCATTGTTTACAGAGATCCTTCTAAGGACTTGACCACAAGCACTCTTTTCTGCACTAGAATTGTTAGGAGTGTCCTTGCTCTACTGTAGCTCTAAGTTCTAGTGTGATAAAGCAACAGAGGCCTTTCTCAGTGCAAGTAGAAAAACTTCCTCTGAGATAAGACCTCCAGAATTTGCTGCCACTACCCCTACTTACACCCATTCCTGGTTTGCTGGTTTCCCAAGGTTCTCTCACCCTAATGACAAACCTTTGGTTGACTTTCCAGATCATCTTTAGTATCTCTGAGCTGACAGGTCTAGAAATTGCCAACATTATCATTTATTTGGAGGCCCAAAGCCCATTCCTTCTTTGCTGGGACTGGGATCGGGATCAGGGTTAGAGCTGCCTATGCCAGGAATGTGTGCCAGACTCCCATCCTAGTGCCCCAGATCTTTCCTGCCGACCTTCTAAGCTTCTAAGCTTGTCTTCAATTGGACAATGTTCTACTTCATATTTTTGTATGTTCTGACACTTTAAATTTTGTATAGAGTCATTATTTAAAGGAATTTGGAATGGGTTGGGGGAGAATTCAGTGAGTTCCTCCCTTGATTCTGCCATCTTGGCACTATCTTCCATCTATTTATCTTTTTAAAAAAGTATTTCATAATTGTATTTTTATAAGTCTTTTAATAAATGTTTAATTAATATTTATGTATTGATCCATTTGGTTTGAATATACTTGACCATTTAAGGAATTATAAATCCATAGTTCCTCATTTTATCCACAAGAAAAACAGCAAGAACTTTACCAGATGTTTTGTCAAAGCAAAAGTCTGTATTTTTAATATTTATTTCCAGGTGGAAACAATGCTATTTTTATCATATATTGAACAAGTGTAGATCACACAAGGGCAAGAGAGTAAAATGAAAACTGGATTCTGATTGCCTTAGTCTTAACCAAGAACTAGTATTAATCTTCCTTGATGATTCCACACATAGAGTTGGGATAAGCATTTCTATTGAGCCTAATATATACCAGACATTTTATTACTCCTTACTCTATTTCTATTAGATCTTTCTTTGAAAAAATGTTAGTACCTGAATTTCTATGCAAGTATTTCTAAGATATAAGTTGATTTATGATTTCTCTGGGAAACCTGTGCCTCTTTAGAAAGCTTCATTTTTTTTCTCATTAAAATGGTTTCTGTTTACATCATTAGTTTTTAAATCTTGAGAATTAACTCTCTTGAAATGGAATCCTCTTAAAAATTTTAGACCATAGTTTAATAATTTCTGTTCTCTGTAATGTCTTCTCTACAAATTTGAGATGTGTTATACTTTATTTAGCTTTTCCCTTCTATAATTCTAAATTGGCATTGTTAATTTCTCCTAATAATCTCATTTCTATTCTATTACAATTTTTTTCCTTAATAGGTCAGCAACAGATGCAGAATGTCAGTCCTCTATCTTTTTTCAGAATAAAATGATCATTTCCAAAGAGCAACAGTTCATTCATGGTCTGCTTTTGACAATGTCCAGAAGATGTCCAGCTGACAATGTCCTTCCTCCAGATATCAAGAGTTGAAAGCTTCTGCTGTTAGTATATTATGCTTCTGACTCAAGTATGTGATTTTTCTTAAATTCTTTCTTCCTTCTGCCCATGTGGAATATAGTACATTCCCAAGGGATTATTGCTTCTGTTTTTCCCTCCCTTGATCTTAATCTAAGTACTATCTATCTTGTTTTCCTTTCCTGGGGATTAGATTTTCTCATGTGAATATATTTTTTCTTTATACAATGTCACTACACCCACATTTAATTTTTTTTCTTTTCTATTCCTTTAAAATAAACACTATTTTGAGAAACAGCATACATTGAAGAATTTTTTGTGTATGTTCTTTCATAAATGTTCTATCACTACCATGGCTTAACAACTCTTCCTCCCACTCCATCAATAGGTACTACAACCTATTCATGTCTAAATCCTTTAACATTTGTACAATCCAATTGATCTATGGGCTCATTAATGTGTGTACTCTATTGGTACTAATAACAACCCACTTATTATCTGTCACTTTGTGTGATTCTTGTCATTGTTCTTCCATATATCCTCTACAGGGTATCCACCTAATATTCTAAAAGTCCTCATCTAGATTTTTTTCCCTTTATTTTTACATTTTGTGGTTATCAGTACTATACTGTTAATGTCTATGTGTTTAACTTTACTTTTGTACTTGACCAGGCCATTTCTTTTCCTTACATATTTCCTTAACTATTTGTCTTACAATGTTTATTGGTGAAAATGTTGCTATGTTACTAATGCTTTCATTCATTATATCCTTTACCATTATGCAGTGAGTCACACACATTTATTCTTTAGAGATTGTGGCATTCCAAAATGAAAAGTATTTAATATGACTGGAAAAAGAATTTGGAGACATAGGATTGTGTTTTCTTGCTGCATTATATTATTTAGGATTTCAGGAGAAAGCAAAAAAAGGTCCTATAATTTTGACATGTGTGTGTGGTGAATGGAAAAACAGATGACATGTATATTGGTTACTTTCTGAATCATTACAGGGAATTCTCATATCTATAATATAGATTTATTTGAGTATTATGGCTAATGATGAGAGACTTTAATTATCTAGGAAATTGGTTATTCTTTGTCAAAAGCAGAGTCATAAATAGCTTACTAATGTAACATATGATAAAGTCAATTTTTAAAAACTAGAAAACTAATAATAGAATAATTTTTAATGACTCAGATTATTACCAAAAAAAAAGAACTAGTTGCTGGGGCAGAAAATATGAAAATATTGATGAAAAATTACCCTCTTTCCCAGAATTTGTGATAGAGGAAAAGGAAGACAGTTATATTTTGAAAGACATCAAAAATTTCAGGAATCAGATTTCAAATGTAAAGAGGAAGGATAAACATGATTTCATTAATTAAAATGGCATAACTTAGAAACTAGTTGCATCATAAACAAATCTGAGAAGAAATTACTTTTAAAATATATGAATGGGAAAACTCCAAAATATATGGATGGGGAGAATGTTCATAACAAAACAAGGGATAAAGAGTATCACAGAAAATGACATGGGCAATTTTTGTTAATGACAACTGAAAACTTTTTGCACAAAATAGAAAGCATAGTTAAAATAAGAGGATAACAGATAACTGAGAAAAAAATCATTTTTACTAAATCTATTTCTAAAAATTTTCTTATCCAAAATATAGCAATTGAATTGAATATATAAGACTAAGAACCAATTTCCATTAGATAAATGGTCAAAGAATGTAGACAAGCTGTTGTCAAAATACTAAATGCAAACTATCAAAAACATATGAAAAATGTTCCAAATTTCTAATTATTATAGAAATGCAAATTAAAAGCAATTCATACTTGCTAATACCCATCAGTCTGACAATGTGAAAAAGACTAAAATAACAAAAGTTAGTGCACCTATGAGAAAATAAATATACTAATTCACTGCTGGTCAAGCTAAGAATTGGGTCCAGCAATTATGTAAAGTAACTTGGAATTATTTTATTGAAGTTTATTAAAGTGCATAGCCTTTGCCTCAATTATTTTACTAATAAACCTATCACCCAAAGAGATGAAATAAAGAAGAAAAGAACCCATTAGTACAAAATACTAATACTTTTAAAAAATATCCTTAAGTTGGAAAATAAGGGGTGCTCACTTAATGGTGAGTGAATGTTCAGAATACAGTTTCAAAGGTCCACTATAAAATCAAAAACTGAAATGAATATTTGCCCTAAACAGTAGGAAATGCAAATGGAGAATGAAATAATTGCAATTAATAAGCCAATCATGCTGAAATAAACTTTTTACTATTATATAAATTCCATGGATTAGAAAATTTTCTAACAAAATATTTTAATACTATTGCAAATAATCCATGTGTTCACTAAATGAGTTAACATAATATAATAAAGCACAAAATCTTAATTATAAATATCTCTTTTGATAGTATAAATAAGCAATACATAAGGAATAATTTTACAATAATAAGTTATTAGAACTGGTATTTTACTATATCATTATCTTTAGAAAAATGTTGATTGTTATGAACAAAATGCCATATATACAATATTAAAATGGTTAAAATGGAAATAGTTTTTACAATGACAATATGTTACATCTTACAAGGAAAATAATATTATAAAATAAATTAAAATTAGATCTGAAATATGAAATCTATTTCTTTGATCTACTATTTTGTTTACATGTTGGTTGGTTGGTTGTTGTTCATTTTCTGGGACTAAAATGACATAACTAAGCTAGAGTCAAGTTAATGTGTCTGACTGTGACTGATCAGGTCAATACAAGTTTGGAATGCTTGGCTACAGTCCCTATGCACATTTGGGGTGGATTCTCTAACTTTGTACATCTTGAGTTTCTTCTGAACTAATTCAATTCTGCTGTGCTTACAGAACACAGCACTTTCTTTGATGAGGATATGCCATGTTGGGTGGTCCTGTGTCAGTGTCTCCCATCTCATACAATTAACTCTAAATGTCTGGAAAGACCTCGAGAGTATTCTTATAACCTTGTGAGCACTTACCATGTCTGAGCTCTCCATAAAATATTTTTTGGCTATATCCATTATATTTGATATTCAAACATGGCCAGCCCAAAAGAGTTACGCTCTCTGAAGTAGATTTTGAATACTTGGCAGTTTACTTCAAGAAAGGACCTCAATGTCTGGTATCTTATACCGCCAGGTGATATGCAGAATCTTCCTAAGACAATTCAAATGGAAGTATTTCAGTTCCTTGGCATGGTGCTGGTATACTGCTCAGGTTTCACTGGCATGCAACAATAAGGCCCTCCTAGTGTCTCTGTAGACCTTCAGTATATTATCAATATTAGTCAATATTAGATTGACTTGTCTTCCACTGTTTCCTTCAGAGCCTTCCAAGCACTGAGATAGCTCTGGCAAACCTCATTATCACAGTGTAAATCTCTGGAAAGTAATGCTAATATAAGGGAATTCATCTACAGCATTCAAAACTTCTCTATTTGCTATAACCAATGGTTCCACATATGGATGGTGTGGTTCAATTTATGGAGTACATGTGTCTTCTTAGAGTTAATTGTTAAGCCAAAATTAGTACAAGCAGAAGAGAAGTGATACATACTTTGTTGTTTCTTAGCTTTGGGAGCCGTATTGAGTGCACAATCATCTGCAAACAAAATTTCATGTGCCAGCACTCCCTTCACTTTAGTTTTGACTTATAGCCTTGTCAAGTTGAAGACTAACATCAGTGAGGAGTTTTGAACCCATGTTTGTTCTCATTTTGTGGAAACATAGCTGAAAACATCATGCTAAAAAGCATGGGAGCAATTACACAGCCTTGTTTCACTGCATTGATGACTGGGAAAGTTTGAGAGATTGTCCAGAATTTGGGCATGTCATCATGAAGTCACACTGGCTTTCAGGTAGATGACCTTCTTCCAGACTCTGGCAAGAATATTGCCAACAATGACTAAGAGAGAGAGAGCTCTCTTTCCCTCTGTCCATGACATGACATTCCCTTTACTTTCATAGAGATGGACAGTAGAGGCATCCGTGAACTCCTGGAGCACAATTTTCTCTTACTATATAATATGGAAGATTTCAGTCAACTTTTATGTGAACAATGGAGCCCCCACATCATAAATCTCAGCTAGAATATAGTAGTAGCACCAGGTGCTTTGACACATGAAAATAATCTAATAGCATTCAAAACCCCGTCTTCAGTTGGAGCTTCAACTAAGGAGTGATTGATTTCAACCTGAAGTACAATCCATAGCTGCAGCATTGATGATGATCAGTTGAGAACATAATGAAAGTGTTCAGGCCAACTGTCTAGCATCATATCTTTGTTTTTTTTTAATTAAATAACTTTTATTGACAGAACCCATGGCCAGGGTAATTTTTTACATTATCCCTTGCACTCACTTCTGTTCCAATTTTTCCCTCCTTTTCCCCTCCCCAGATGGCAACATCCATCATATGATTACATAGATCTTGGATACAATATTTGTGCAGAACTGCAGTTTTTTTGCTCAGGGAGTTGGATTTAGAATATAAATAACCTAAGAAGAAAAAAAATGTGCAGTTTACATTCATTTCCTAGTGTTCTTTCTTTGGGTGGCCCCCTCCATCCTTGATCAAGAAACTAAGTTAGATCTTGTCTTTTTTGGGAAAATTCCTTCAGAATACATCCTCAGAAAATATCTTGTTGGGTATATAATGATTTCCCTGGTTCTGCTCATTTCCTCAGCATCAGTTCATGTGGTCTCCCCAATCCTCTCTGTATTCATCCTGCTGGTCAAACAGAACAATAATATTCCATAACATTAATAACAATTTACTCAAATTCTAAAATGGGCATCCAATTTTCCACATCTGGCCAATACAAACAGGGCCACAAACATTTTGTCACATACAGGTCCCTTTCCTTTTTTTAGTATCTCTTTGGGGGATAAGCCTAGTAGAGACCTGCTGGATCAAAAGGGTATGCACAGTTTGATAACTTTTTGGGCATAGTTCAAATTGCTCTCAGAATTGGATTATTCCCTTCCCCAAACAATCAGTGTCCCTGTTTTCCCACATCCCTCAAATTCCTCTTATCTTCCTTCATTCAAATCGTTGGGTGTTAGTATCTCAATTGTCTTAATTTGTTTCTCTGATCAATATGATTTGGAACACTCTTTCATATGAGTAGTAATAGTTTTAATTTCATCATCTAAAATTGTCTGTTCTATTTTGACCATTTTTCAATTGGAAAGGCCTTATAAATTAAGTCAATTCTCTATATTTTTTGGTAGTCCTTTATCAGAACCTTTGATTGTGAAAAATGTTTTTCCCAGTTTATTGTTTCCCTTCAATCTTGCCTGCATTGTTTTTTTGTACAAAAACTTTTCAATTTGATATAATCAAAATTTTCAATTTGTAATAATGATCTCTGTTCTTCTTTGGTCAATTCCTTCCTCTTCCATAGGTCTGAAGGGTAAACTATCTATGCTCTTCAATTTTATTTTGATCTCATTCTTTTCCAGATCTTGAACCCATTTACCTTATCTTGGTGTATGGTGTTAAGTGGGGTCAATGCCTAGTTTCGCCATACTAATTTCCAATTTTCCCAGCAATTTCTTAAATAATTCATTTTATCCCAAAACTGGGTCTCTAGGTTTGTCAAACACTAGATAATTAAAGTTATTGGTTGTTTTGTCCTTTGAACCTAACTATTCCATTGATCCAACAATTATTTCTTAGCCAATACTAGATAGTTTTATAACCGCTGCCTTATAATATAATTTTTAGATCTTAAGCTAAACCCACCTTCATTTGACTTTTTCATTAATTCCCTTGAAATTCTTGACCTTTTTTTTCCTAGAATTTTTGTTATTTTTCTAGGTCATCAAAATGTTTTGGGAATCGTTGGTATGGCTTAAATAAATGGTTAGTTTAGGTTATTGTCATCTTTATTATTTTTGCTCACCCAATCCAAGGCATTTAATTTTTCAGTTAGTTAGATCAGACTTAATTTTTTGTGGAAAGTGTTTTTATTTTCTTGTTTCTGTTTTCCCTTGGCGATAGATTCCTAAATATTTTATACTATCAGTAGTTACTTTAAACGGGATTTCTCTTTTAATCTGACTTTGTTTTTTAGTGAAATAAAATTTATATTATGTAGGTTTTTTTTAAACCAACAACTTTTAAAATTTGGATTTTAATAACTTTTATAGAATCTTGGGGTTCTTAAGTATACCATCCTATCTAAAAAGGTGATAATTTAGTTTTCATTTTTCTTATTCCTTTAATACTTTCTCAGTATTAAAGCTCATTTCTAATACAATATTAAATAGTAATGGTATGGTGGGCAACTTTGCTCCTGATCTTATTGGAATGGTTGCGTTTTCCCATTACATATGATGCTTCTTGGTTTTAAATAGATTTACTATTATTTTAAGGAAGGTCCATTTATTCCTTCTCAAGTGTTTTTTAATAGGAATGGATGTTGGTTTTTTCAAATGCTTTTCTGCATCTTTGAGGATATATGGTTTTGTTGTTTGGTTATTAATATAAATTATGGATAGTTTTCCTAATATTGACCAGCCCTGCATTCTGGTATAAATCCTACTTGATCATGGTAATTATCCTGGGGATGATTTTCTGATCTTTTGCTAATATTTTATTTAAGATTTTAGCATCAATATTCTTGGGAGTTGGTCAATAGTTTTATTTCTCTTTTCATACCTGGTTTAGGTATTATCCATGTCTGTGTCTAAAAGGTTGGGGTTCTTCATTTCCCCTCTTTTCAAATATTTATAAACATTGGGCTAATTGTTTTTTGAATGTTTGGGTAAATTCACATGTAAATCCATCGGTCCTGGGGTTTTTTTTTAGGTTTGATTAATAGCTTTTCTATTTCTTTTTCAAATGGGACTTTAAACAATTACTTCCTCCTCTTATAATCTGGGAAGCCTATTTTTTTGGGGTATTCCATTCATTTAGGTTATCAAATTTATTGGCTAAAAAGTTGGGCAAAAGTTTTATTATTTCTTTATTTCCTTCATTGGTGGAAAGTTCTCCCTTTTCATTTTAAGACTACTAATTTATTTTCCTCTCTCCTTTTTCTAATCAGTTTACCAAAGGTTTATCAATTTATTGTTTTTCTAAAAAATTAGTTTTTTTATTAGTTCAATAGTTTTTATTTTCTATTATTAATTTCTCCTTTTAATTTTAGAATGTCAAGTTTAGTAATTTTGGGGTTTTAATTTGGTCTTTTTCTTTTTAATTTTAAGCCCAATTCTTGACCTTCCCTTTCTCTATTTTTGTTATGCCTCTAAGGTTAAGTTTCCCTTATTACTGCTTTGGCTGCATCCCACAAATTTTGGTATGATGTCACTGTTGTATTATCTTGAGTGAAGTTATTAATTGTGTCTATAATTTGCTTTTCACCCAATCATTCTTTAAGATGAGATTATTTTTTCCAATTACTTTTGATTTTTTACACCTAACTTTTTGTTGAATTAGTTTTATTGCATTGTTTCTGAAAAGAAAGCATTTTACTATTTCTGCCTTCCTGCATTTAATTTTGGGTCTTTATGTCCTATTTATGGTCAATTTTTGTAGGTCCATGAACTGCCAAGAGAAGAAAGTATTTTTCTATCACCATTCAGTTTTCTGAGATCTATCTTATCTTTTTATTTTATTTACCTCTTTAATTTCTTTCTTATTTGTTTTGTGTTTGGTTTAACTAGATCTGAGGTGAAGATTGGGGTCTCCTGCTATTATAGTTTTTGCTGTCATTTCTTCTCTTCTCTTAACTTCTCCTTTAGGAAGTTAGATGCTATACTACTTGGTGCACATATTTTTCGAATTTGCTTCATTGTCTATAGCCTTTTGAAAGGGTTAGTTTCCTTTTATCTCTTTAATTAGATCAATTTTTTGCTTTTCATCTGAGATAAGGATGGCTACCCCTTTTTCTTTACCTGAAGCATAATAGTTCTGCTCAGCCTTTTACCTTTCCTGTATGTATCTCCCTGTTTAAATGTGTTTCTTATAAACAACATATTTAGGTTCTGTTGATCCAGTCCTTATCCCCTCCCTTTTGGGGGGTTTCCCTTCCATTTGATTAAGATTACTAATTCTGTTTTCCTGTCCTAATTCCCCAGATTTGCTTTTCTTTTTCTTGCCTCTTCCCTTCCTTATATTAAACTTATTGGTCTCCGTCCCAGCTCTCCCTTTTGTATCCCCCCTCCTCCCTTTGAATCCCTTCCCTTCCTTGTACCCTTTTATTACTCTTTTTTCCTTTTCCTTTTCCCTCCCACTTTTTTGAGGTGAGAGAAGATTCTCTAATAAAACAAATGTCAATTATTTCTTCTTCAAACCAACTCTGATGGAGTAAGATTCCACAATGTTCCTCCCCTCTCTAAGTTCCCTCAGATATATAGGTTTCCTTTGCCTCATCGCGCTAAGTTTCCCTCTTTTATCCCCTTTCCCCTTTTCTGACACTATCCCTTTCCAATTTCTACTTCCCTTTTTTTACTATATCATAAAATCAAATTATACATGTGAATGTATTCTAACAAATACAGTTCTCAAGGCTCCTTTACCTTTTCTGCTTGGTCCTATTTTTGGAATCAAATTTTTTGTCTGGTTTTTTCTTTAGAAGCAGATGGAATTGCTCTGTTTCATTAAATGTTCATCTTCCATGGAAAAAAATCTCGTTTAGCTGGGTAGTTTATTCTTGGCTGCATTCCAAGTTCTTTGCCTTTGGGAATATCAAATTCCAGGCCCTTTGATCCTTTAATGTTGGGCAAGATCTTGTGTGACCCTTATTGTGGCACCCTTATTTGAATTTTTCCTGGATGCTTGTAAATTTTTTCCTTTAATCTGAAAATTCTGAAGTTTTACAATATTCTAAGGTCTTTATTTTAGGGTCTTTTCAGAAGGTGTTCAATGGATTCTTTCCACCTTATTTTACCTTCGGTTCTATTACTTCTGGGCGTTTCTTCAATAATTTCCTGTAAAATAGTATCTAGGCTCTTTTTTTTCATCTATTTTTCGGTGTCCATGATCTGGTTTTTCTCCTTGATCTATTTTCCAGGTCCTTTTTTCAAGTAAATATTTGACATTTTTTAATCTTTCAGTTTTTGGTTTTTTTGACCGATTCTTCCTGTCTCAATGGGTCAGTCGTTTTCTATTTGTTCAGTTCTGATTTTTTAGCGGTTATTTTTCTTCATTGCGTTTTTTACTTCTTTTTTGTATATGTCCGATTGAATTTTTAAATGGTCATTTTGCTCTATGGAATTTTTTTCCATTTCACTAATTTTTTTTTTTTTTTTTTTTTTAGTAGGGTTATTTTCTTTCTCAATTCACAAATTCTGTTTCCACTTCTTGGGGTTTTTTACCTTTTCAGTTCACATTTCAGGGGTTGTTTTCTTTTCCACTTTGTCAAATTTTTTCTTTTAGTGAGTTATATGTCTTTTCTGTACTCTCTTGCATAGCTTCTCTTTCCTTTCCCCATTTTTCTTCTAGTTCTCTTTTAAGGTTTTTAATAGTCTCTTCTAGGAGAGCCTTTTGTATTGGGGACCAACAATTGTCTGGCTACTGTCTGCTATTAGTCTCTTCAGGGTTGAAAAGCTGTTCTCTTTCTGAGTAGAAACTATCAATCATCCTTTTGATTTTCTTACTCATTTTGTTAAAGCCTTTAGGGTCTGCCTTCAGGGCCAAGAGGTTACCAGCTCCCTCTGCAGAGCAGTGAGAGGTGTATGGATGGGTAGCTGTCCTGCTAGCCGGCTGCAAAAAAACAGTGAGCTACTGGAGTGCTCTGGGAAAGAGTTCCCCACCTGGAAGTAACTCAGGCCTTCAGGGGAGAGTTGGGAAAGTGCCCTGCAAAGAACCCCTACTGTGTGAGATAATGACTGCCCTGGGGCTAGACGCTGAGCAGTGAGAGTTTCACTATCCCAAGCCAAATCCTGCCCTGGGGTTATGGGTATTAGCAGTTGAGAAGTGAATGGATTTGCAGGACAGGAAGTGTCTCTGCTCCTGAAAGCACACTCCTGTTGGGGAAGTTCTATTGCCCTAGGCCGAGTCCCCCACTGTCCTGATTCGAGGCTGCCCAGGCTGTGCCCCCCTGCTGTGTGGGTTTGTAACTGTCTCCCCAAAAGCCCTGAACTTCATGATGTGGCTGCAGGACTGTGTTTCAGTCTCCTGAGTCACTTCTGGGTTTGAGTAGCTACAGCCAGTGTTAGCTTCTGGTGTTTTTTTAGAGTACCCTCTGTTCCAGGTTTTAATTTCTCTGCCAGTTTACTGCTTTGTAATCAAGGCAGAGCAGTTAGCCTATAGCAGAGTGGTCTCTATAACTTCTCTAGCCACAGAGATCATCCCCACCCCTGGTCTGCTCAGGACGCTAGTCTCTCACTGCCTGCTCTAGTCTGTTCCTGGCCCCTCAGGACAAACCTTTCCTGGCGATCTTCCAGATTGACTTCAGCAGGTAAGTTGTATGCTTCTGATCTTCATGAATTTAAGCAGTGAAGAGCTATTTCTGAGGCTGGATAAAATAATTGGTTATGAGGGGAATGAGAAAAGCTTAAAAAGTCGCGTGTGCCTTCTCTGCCATCTTGGCTCCGCCCCCTAGCATCATGTCTTTAACAAGAATTAATGTAACTATCAGCACTGAGTAGTTGAGATGTACCCTAAGTTTTTGGCTCATAAATAACCTTCAGTGCATCATAAAAGTACTCTGGATTGTTATTATCAGCACAAAACTTTATTTCATCTGCCTTCTTACTGAGTCAATAATCCTGCAACAATTTAAGTTTTTATTATACTTTACTTTTGATGGAATTGAATTCTGCCTTCTAAAAGATGGACAAACTATCTTGCTGGCATACCTTGTGGAGTTCTTGTTTTTCATTTACTAGCTTCTGAATTTTCCCATCATTTTCATCAAACTAATCTTGATGTTTGCAAGGTTTCTAACCCAAATGAGCAAAGGCAGTTCTGTATACCAAATCTTTGAAATCTGCTCCTTATTTTTCTGCTCCATTGTTGCCAATTCTGAATTGGTTTAACTTACCCTCCAAGTTAGCAACAAACTGTTCCTTCTCAGAGAAGTGCTCTCATCTCTTATATTAATTCTTCTAATGATTTTTTTTTTTTTTGCCTTAAGGCTGCCACTTTTGTAGAAGGTGAACATTCAGCTTATAGAAGATAAGTCTATGATTAGTCCCAGCACTCTGCACCACACATTGCCTTTGTCACTCTTTTGTCCTGCCTGTGTCTTCTCTTCATAATCACATAGTCTGTTAAATGCCAATGTTTGCTGTGAGGGTATATCCATTAAGTTCTAGATAAATGCAATATAGTGTTGGTGTTGAGAAAGTCATGAGATGCACAAGTCTTTAACAGTAAGTGACCGTTGCTATTTCTGTTTCCAACTCAATTTCTCCCAAGTACTCCCTGCCATATCTGTTGTCTGAACCTACTCTAGCATTAAAGTCACCTAGAACTATGATTTTGTCCTCTTTTGGCACACTGATGATAAAGATCTTTAGATCTTTATCAATATTTTCTTTGACTTCAGGATTTGTCATGTTGACAATGATGGTGATAGCATGGCATTATCCTGTAAGTGACAATGGTATCATCCTCAGTTTGTCATTCACTCCTTGTTTACTATAGTAGTAAACCTACTCCAGCTTCAGAGCATTTCCCTTTACTGTGGTCATTCCAGAAAAATGTGAATGCAGCTCTTGACTATAATAATCTAGCTTTCTTTGCCAACCTTGTTTCACTCAGAGCTACTATTTGAATGTAATACTTGTTGAGTTCTCGCCAAACGAGAACTGTTTATCTTTCAGGTCTAATGTATTTTGTGTTGTCTATAAATACACACACATTCAATGTACTAATGGTGAGTAAAATCAACTTTGCACTAATTTTTGTACATTTTTTGGTGTTTTGACCACAGGGTGGGATTCAGGATTGCTCCAAAAGAAAGGCCAGGGCTGCATAAAGCAGAGTTTTTAAAGCATCTTTTCTATCCCCTTCCTCACATTTGGAGGTGAGCAATATGATCCTTAGAAAACTGCTCAGATACCCAGAGGGTTAACAAATTCCATTGCTCCTTCCAGGGAGAAGAAGATCCTATAGCTTAAGTAGCCTCCATGTAGGGTTGACTACAACTCCCAGTTTATCTGTGTCTGCTGCTTCATCACTCACTCATTTGCCACAGGACTTAGAAAAGTAGAAATGGTAAAATGTTATCATAAGTTATCATAACTTTTAATTCATGTGCAAATTGATACAATACCATAGTAAAACATTTGGTAATAAATGTAAAACAGATATTTACCAGTTATGGGAAGCAATTTCATAAATGAATTCTTGATCTTTTAAAAAATTTCCAAATTTAAGACCATCTCTTACAAATGTCAATATGTTAACTAAGAACCTTGATAAAGTATTGTCTAATACTCCAAGTTATTAATTTTCTATTGAATTAACTTAGTACATTGATTGATGTAGAGCATATTGCCTGAATGACAACAACACTTCAAGTAATGGTGTCTATTTAAATAACAGAATTGTAATTGGCCATAAACCTGGCTGATAATTGCTTGAGTGATAACTACTGACAAAATTTTATTATCAATATCTAAATTTTCAGTCTTATGTTTTCTCTTTCTTAATATCAATATATTTTCCATCTTTTTCCTTCAATTCAATTTTATAAACTTTTATTATATATTGATTTTATGCAAAGCACTAATGAGGAAGCAAAGACTATATTAGTTAATATTCATATAGACCTTTAAGATTTGCAAGTACTTTACTAATGATGACTCATTTGATCCTCACAACAGGTAGATAGGTAAGTAGGTGCTATTATTAGCCACATTTTTGCAGAAGAGGAAACTAATGTATAGTGAAGTTAAATGACTTGCCTAGAGTCATAGATCTTATAAGTGTGTGAGACTTCATTGAAACGGAGGTCTACTTGACTCCAATTCCTTGCTTTTGTGAATTGTGCCACATCATTGCTCAACTGTCCAGTAGTTTATCATGTGTAAGTGAAATACAATAAAAGTAGAGATCAAAAAGTGCATTAAAATAGGGCCACTTAGAGGAGATTTCACAATAGAGATAGAAACTGAACTAAACCCTGAAAAAAAAAAAAAAAGATTCTCTGAGGGAAAAGTGAGGAGTCTATTCTGAGCATGGGAGAATCTTTCTTGTACATGCTTTTTGAATGGGAATAATGAATCTTTTATTTATTAATAATCCTTTTTCTTTCCAGTTATCACCATAATCTCTAGGTAATACCTATGGATATCTATAGGACACATGAAAATTCCGCTTTTCATGCTGGATAACTGCACTGAGAAGAATATATTTGATTCAAAAAAAAAGAGATAAAGGCAAAATAGTTTAAAAAAAAAACCCTCTACCTTCCTGCACATGGAATGATAGTAGGTCACATATTTCCATTCATTGACACAACAATAACTGATTTTTTTTTATTCTTCCTCAAGTCTGCCCTATAGAAGTCATTTTCTTTGAGAAAATGGTAAAAAGTACAAAATAATAAAGATTGAAAATTTTATTGTTCTTCATACGATGATAATTTAATAAATATTCAATTACACAAATGTTCCTCTTCCTTCTCATGCTTTATCTCACAAAAGCCCCTTTTGCTAAAGTTCTCATTTTGATTTAGCTTTTTTCCACCTAATAGAATAACATTATAGACTTGAAAATGAAAGCTCTCTCAAAAGAGGTATGATATCCCATTCAAATCATAATTATTACTTACTATATTCTATATAAGTTGTCTTTTAGTGCCTGATTAAACATTTGTAAGTGACAGAGTACTTAATTTGCCCATCAAGACATCATGGCCTGTGCTTAGATGGCTCAAATTTATATAAAAATATAAACGTAGTACATATCGCTGAAAAGAACATACTCGAATAAAAACACAGAGTAGCATCATATATAATCCAAAAATACATTATATTCCACTTGTAATATATTGGTATGAAACATAAATTAACAAATGAAAAATGAAAATAGTTTCTGATGAATTGTATTTATTAGATTATAGAGCTATTTTGAGAATCTTCCTCTGAGATTCATTAAAATCAAAATATGGCTGACACAATTTTATATTTATATTAAAACTACCAAGTATCACATACCAAGTACACCTGACAGACTAGAGGATCTTAATAAGTGCTGATTAACTGACCTCACTTAGTATCCCAAACATGACTAAAGATTTTATACTAATGTTATAAACTTTCCTAACTTTATGAAACTTACCTAAGTCCATTCAGAAGATCATAATTCTAGAGGTGAAGGAGAACACAAAAGATACTTAATATAACATCTTTATTTTACTGTTCAGGAAACAGATGAATTAAATTACTTTCCCAAAGCCACACAAGTAATAAATTGCAAGGGGAAGGTTCAAACTAAATCCTTCTGACTCTAAACCTAGATTTCTTTTGAATGAGCCTCAGTAGAGATGGATTCCATTTTATTGGTTGTCTCCCCCAAATTAGAGTATGGCTTAGTTGAGAGTAAGAACTAGTTCTCTTTTTCTATAAGTATCCCCAGAATTGAGCACATTCTTAAGAATATAATAAATGCTTAAAAATGATTTTTGTTCATTTATTCAGTCTGAACACATTATAATGGTTTAACTGACCCAAAACTTTTGATCTTGAACTAATTCACACTTCTGAATTATCTGAGACTTTCAATTCAATTCTGGACCAAATTGTTGATTTGGAGTAGTTTCTTTTTTAATATAGCAGTTTTTGAAGATTTTGTTGAATCTTTTTTTCTTGATCATTATTAGAAGTCTCAAAATCGGAACATCCACTTAAGTCAAGGTAAAGGATAAAAGTTTTGGCAGCACTTTTGCCAAATCTAAGTCATTACTTTGGTGATCAAAGTTTGAATGGATCATTATTTCCTGATATTGAAATATGATTAACAGACAGAACCATTTTCAAAGTGAAAATATATTATTGCATATATAATTACAGCTGGCTGTAAGATATGGTGACTCACTGATAACTCTGAGCCAAGGATAAATTTTGTATGTGCCAGGTTTTAGTAGGTTTAAAAAAAAAATCAAAATTGAAACAGCCAACCAAAAAAATAAATGGAGGCATGAGACCATCTTCTGTGGCCTGCCGTTAAGTGTAGAAATATCTTATTCTGTCAATGTGATTTCATAGCAGGATGAAAAATGTCAAAAGTGAGGATGACAAATCAGTCTAGTGAGGAAAAATGACTCTTGGACAAGGGTTGTCGTTTGTCATGATTGCCATTTGACTGCACTTTTCCCCTTTTTTCTCTTTCAGATTAATGTTACTTTGTGAGTAATTTAAAATTATACTATATTTGCAACAGGGTGATCATGAAAATAAAAGATTGTTGTTTTTTTAAGAATTTAGTAATAAGTCATTTTCAAAATAGAAAGCCACTTAAGTTAATCTGCATATTCAAAAAGAGGGTTTTTAAATTCCTTAATAGTTAACTTATCAAATATAATAGCTCTTTAGTTAAAGTGTCTATTTTTCCTAAATATAGGCAACAGCATGACTTTTTTTTTTCGAAACTGACACAGCTGAGCACAGCTCTCTGAGCCACTGCATAATACGGGTGGTAATTAAGCCACAGCTTCAAGGTTGCATGGGCACAAGACAATTCAGCCTAATGAAGTATCGATCCGCTGCAGTCGAGGTAAAACAAGTTGACATTCATTTAGGGGTAGCAATGCGAATGTACCATAATGCCACCAAAGAAATAAGGGGAACAAACAATGAGGCTGAATTTTAATCTTGCAAACACAATTAAGAATCTTATTTATAGCATGTTGCTATCACTTAAACTAAAGCTAATTGCATACTTACTGCTCTGATATAAGAAACCTAAATCAGCAGAAATTTAGATAGATAGATAAATAAATAGCCATCTAGATGGCTAGATACATAGATATCACAGTCAAAAAAAAAAAAAAAAAAGACAGGGGTGAGGAGAGAGAAAAGGCATATGAAGTTCAGTATTTCAATTAGAGCCAATCATAGTACTTTAGAAAATTTTCCTGATGACAAGTACTTGGAATATCCCCAATTAACTATTTCGCACAATTGAGTTTAGTTTAAGGTGCTATGCTGAATGTATTAGAAAAGGAAGAATCCCAACTAGGTTAAAACAACTTTATAAGGAAGTAAGTTAATCACTTTGAAAATAATTAATAATAATATTTTATATGTTCAATTCTTCATGCAAATAAAACTTGTCACATATTATCAAGGATGCATTTCTGAAGCAAACATAGCATATTCCAGGAGTTGTAAGATAAGTTTTAAACATCTAGAGAAACTAGATTTTATCTATCAAAATGTAAATACCATTTTAGGCTAAACAATGATAGGGTGTTGATACTAAATATTCAGAACACATTTTACAAAAGGTAATAAATACTTTTGTTTTTAAAACTCTTAAAAATATGAAAAAGGAATGGTATTTATTTTTTTTAATCAAAGAATTTTTTTTCTTTACTTATATTAATTTTTAAAGATAGAATCTCTTGAGGTTTATGGTAGTACCTGCTTTCAGTAATGAAAAACTCATGTGATTGATGTGAAAAAGTCATTATCTGTTCAAGATGATTAGCAAAGTTCCTATACTGATTACCAAACAATGCATAAACTTTAGCTGCATTTAGCTGTTTTCATGATTTCTTCAAATTCTTTTTATGTTTATTTTAGTATTAAAACATCTAGAAAAAGATATGGACAGTTCAAGACTATCACTGACATTAATCACAAACCTATTTTCTAATGCAGTGTCTGAAAAGTTCATTTTTGACAAATGGAGTCTTTGACTTTATAAACTAGTATGGGCAACTTGCTTCCATGAAGAGTATAGCTTTAAATCTTTCAAGGAGACACTGAGAAATGTTTATAAATGCACAAATGCTACCTAGAGAAGTCATTCAATCAAAGCATTTATAATAGAGTCAGAATACAAATGTATTCTGGCTAATCGGCCAAAGGTGCAAGCACTTTACAGCTTGCACCAGTCACATTTTCTCATGAAAAATACCACCAAATAAATGAGAAAGTGCTAATGTGTTTAATTGCATTGCAGACCTCAGGCAGATAGACATTTCTTTTAAAAAGTCACTCATTAAAACACTGAATGCCAGATGTTGTGATTCACAGCAATTGCCCTACTTGAGAGATGAATAAAAACATTATCTATCTCTGTGGGGAAGTAGATCTGAAAATATTTAGATAAGAGAATAGCTAACTAAAATAAATAAATAAATGAAAATATGGATTTTTCAAATTTCAATGTATTGCTTTGGATTTGAAATGTATCTTTTGTTGCTATATTGAACATATACTCCTACTTACTAAATATCCAATGTCTTTAAGAAATGGAGTTCAATGTACAGCTAAAATTTTAAAGTTTAAAAAAATGGTCTAGGTTATGATCCCAATAACTTCTTAGGCTTGAACTACCTTTATCCAAAGAATTTTGTATCTACACTCCAAAATATCACCATCATTCTGGCTTTTGTCTTGTAAATATGTATTGTTTTGTTGGGGATTTGGAGAGAAGAGATGAATAATAAACCTCAATGATTTAATAAGCCCACCATTATTAATGGGTAAGATGATAGTTCAAAACATAGATACTATTAAATCATACCTCAATTCAAAAAATATATTTTTTTGAAAAATCAGTCATTTTCATTTCAATGGGGGGAAGGGGAGGGGAAAACTTCTGTCTTCAAATTGCTAAAAGTGTTTTGGAATTAGTTATGTATTTCCTACAAATTTGTTCATCTGGTTTTTGTCTTTTCTATTGTATTTATGTAATCATGTAGACTTTATGGTAACTATCACAAAATTCATCTTAGAAATTCATAAATTTTCCAAATTATATGAAAACCAGTTAAATTTTCAAAAGAGAATAGATATTAGATTTATAATTTTACTGGTTTAGGTAATTCCCAGGTGAGCAAATTCCCTCTATCAATGCAAGTTTGCACTTTCTCTTTAATTTATAATCTTAAGGAATTGCCTGGAGGACTGACAGGTTAAGTGACTTCCCGGGGGGCACACAGACATTAAGTTTAAAAGAAAGGAATGGAGCCCTTGTCTTCCCAGTTTAGAGACTTATTTGCAAACCACTCTATACCATGCTACTGCTCACCTTTTCTACAATAGGACAAAATACAAACCTCACATAGTGCACTTGCCTTCAGGGCTGCTGTGATAGCATTCCTGGCTAGTAATATCATTTTCTGGAAGTACAGCATTGTTACCAAGCAAATTATTGTAACATATGTCCTGAGTATGATTTTCTTAAGGCTTTAACATAAAAATGATAATGATTAAAATAATGATGATGTTGATATAGACAAAGTGATGGGAACTGATCAAAACAAAGTAAAAGGACCCAAAATTACAATCCACGAATAGATGTATACATAGGAATGAACATTTGTGAATTTATAGCAGATAAAAGCTGCTGGTTTCTTCAGCTGCTCAGAGCTAATGAGGCCAAGGTCAGGAGGTCAGTTTCCCTGTGGGCCAGTTAACTTTATTCTTTTGCATAACCACATTCTGCAACTCAAGTCCTACTGAAGAAAGGTCAGTAACAACATCTTTGTATGTACAAATGATAGTATGTTATTAATATTAGTGGTATTATCCAATCAACATGTCTGTCTTTGATTGACATTTGAAATAGTTTAATATTTAATGAGTAAATCATATTATTCTAATTCTTAATGTTTATAAAATTAATTCTTCTTAGCAGATTTAAGAAGTTGTAGGTAGTGTAATATTACCTCTTTCTTGCAGATGAGAAAACTGAAATGAGAGACATTAAATTATTTGCCCAGAATTTCATGTTTAATAAATGCATTCTGATTCCATGACATTAAAGAAGATATCATTTTTGACATGGGTTCTAAGTACATAGAGCTATGTTAAGTGCTAAAAATGTAAGAGAAAACTGAAACAGACTCTGCCCTCAAACAGGATTTCACAAATGTACGGAGGGGAAGATGCTGTAAACCAAAATGCGTATGATTTACAGTGGAATGGGAAGAATAATGAGGAGGTCTTGGTAAGGCACATGAGGAGAGGTTATTTCCACTTTGGGTGCTCTGGAGAAGCTTTGATTGATTAGGTGACAATGGATCTGGCTTTAGAACGAAGAGAAAAAATGGACTAACAGGTAGAGATATGGAGGAATTATATTCTGGTCATGAGAATGGAAGTATGGTGGTGTGAATGAATGAAAATGGAAGACAATGAAATTAAGGAAGAATAAATCATTTTACATGAAAACACCACCAACAAGGATGGTATTACATTATGGAAGGCCTTAAATATCAATCTAAGGAGTCTGCATTTTATCTCATAAGCTCTTTCTTCTTGTTGTTCAGTCATTATTCAGTCATGTCCAAGTTTTCATTTCCTCATATGGGGTTTTCTTTTTTTTTTTTAATTTTTTTTTAATTTGGGATTTTCTTGACAAAGATACTATAATATTTTGCTCTTTCCTTCTGTAACTCATTTTTACAGATAAGGAAACTAAGGCAGGCCTACTTGAAAATTACATACTAAATCTTGGTCAGAGTCAAACAGTTAATCAATGTCTGAGACTAGATATGAAGTCAGGAAGATGAGCTATGCAGACCCACACTGAGTATTTTATCCACTAGTTGCTCCTTAGACAGTGTGAATTATGTGTCATCAAAATATATGCTCAGTGAAGAGATGTGGTCAGACTTGTGGATTATTAATAATTATCTTAGTAGTTATATTTGATGGGATAGACAGAGGAGATATGAGGGATAGGAAAGCCAATCAGAAGACCATTATAATAGTTCAGGTTAGAGTTAATGAGGATAGAATTAAGTTCAAGAATCTAACTGTGGTGAGATGTATATTGAAAACTTTAGACTTCTTTCATTAATATTAAATACATTAAAAATGGCTGCTTTACTATAAGCTATTATTGTTGTCTTCATATTGATAATAATTAATGGTAGGATTATATCTGTAAAGTTACAGTGAAACAGTGACCTGCAGTCAGGAAAATTCATTTGTTCACGTTCAGTTCAAGTCCAGCCTCAAAAATTTAAGTCACTTACCCTCTTTGTCTCAGTTTCCTCATCTGTAAAATGAGCTGAAGAGGAAATGACTAAGTACTCCAGTATCTTTGTCAAGAAAATTCCAAATGAGGTCACAAAGTATCAGATACAACTAAGAAACAACGTCAGTTATGTTACAGTCAATTTCTAGTTACCTAGTTATATTGTGCACATTTTATTCTAACATTCTTTTCCACAGGGGTAGAGAGACTGATTTATAAAAACAGAGCATTTCTTTAGCGTTTACTATCTATTTTTGGTAATTAAGACTATCCTTTCCCCTTAGAAACCATATTCTAATACAGGGCGGGAGGGGGAGATACAATACTGAAAGCAGAGATAAAAATTACTATGGGGACTGGAAAAAAGTTATGAAAAGCAAGATATGGAGACATCCAAAAAGTTGTATGGATGCTTGATTCCAGAAAAGAGGAAACAAAAGCTCATCCATCAAACTTTGATTTTCTAGGAAGTTGAAAGTCTGAGGGATTATAAGTCATTTACATAACTATGAAATATGAAATAAGTTTTATCAAGATTTGAACATCAATGACTGAATTTTTTAAAAGATATAGAATTTAGATATCATCTATTCCAATCACCTCTTTTTCACTTGTGAAAACTTAAATTCATAATGGTCAAGTGATAAATTCAATGTCACATATAGATGCTAGAAATCTTTAACCAGACTCCAAGTCAGAATCTTAAAGGTAAAAGGGACCTAAGAGGTTATCTATTTCAAATATATTGAGAATTGTAAGATTATTTACCAAATTCCCGATGTCCTTACCCTTGATGTCCTGTGATGGCAAACTTACTATCCATCTTTCTTCAGTCCTTCTACTTTGTTATAGATATAATTGTTAAGAAGTACTTCCGGATAGTTAGCTGAAATCTATCTCTGAAATTTCTATGAATTTGTTTACTTTTTGTAGAACAAAAAGAATAATTTTTTCTACTATGTGACAATCTTTCACTATCTTCCAAATATGAAAATACCAACATTTCACTCCTAGATCTTTTCTTTGCATTAAATATACTTTGTTGTTAAGGACCGTGCCTTAGGTGAAGGGGCAGATCAATTCTCCTAGCACCTCCACAGCTATGAATCATAAACTCGAAGGCGTTGCAAAGCAACCTTTACTTACTCAGATGTTCCTTGTGGATTGGGAATGAAATAAATTGGAGGCAAGAGGGAAGAGGAGAGAGGTCAAAGAACAGCACTTGCCTCTCAGTCTCCTTGTAACAGCATCATTCTCTCACATGAAGAGATCCGTTCTACAGGTCTGAGTTAGACTTCCAGCAGCCACTGGCAGATGACTCCTGTATCACAGGAGTGATTGTTGTATCACAAAACTTCATTTCTTTAATAAATCTTTGTATGGTTAATTGATAGAATAGTGAGTGGGTCAAGAGGCAGGAATACCCAAGATCATAATTGCACTGTGAATACTTACTTACTGTGGGAACCCTAGGCAAGTCACATAAAGCCTATTTACTTCAATTTCCTCAAATGGGAATAATAAGAGCACTTGACTCCCAAAGTTACTTTTAGGATGTTTGTCCTTGTGGGCATTTTGTTCTAACATTCTTTTCCACAGGGATAGATAGATGAATAGATGGATAGATAGATGAATGGATAGATGGATAGATAGATAGATGGATGGATAGACAGACAGACAGACAAATAGATAGATAGATAGATAGATAGATAGATGGATGGATAGATAGATAGATGGATGGATAGATGAATGATAGAGCATTTACTAAGTATTTACTGTCTGCTATGGATATTATGCCACAACAAGATATTTGTAAAATGCTTATTCCTGTGTCTGACACATAGGTGATGTTATATAAATACTATTATTGTTATTAACTGGTTTTCAGTTCCTTCACCATCTTAGTGGCTTTTGAAGTTGTCAATATTTTTTTTTAAATGAAGCTTTATACAGAACACAACAGAAAACTTATGAAGCAGGAAGGCTTAACAAAACTATTGCCTCTCCCACTCTAGACTTCCATAAAGGGATCCTGCAATCACATTAATTAGGTTTAATATCTACAGGAAGAATGACAAGGAGAAATATTTTTCTTTACCACATGATGACTGTTTTCCTTTAATTACTTTTATGGCTTAGTGGACATATTTGGAGAGGGAGGGAAAGAAAACCCCGGATGGGAAAGTAGAAATTTGCTATCAAGAACTGACAGTTACCAAGATAAAGTGTACTAAATGTGGCCAGAACCTGCATTAAATGAACTAATAGGCTTGAAAATGAGATCCAAACAAGTTAAGTTGAAAGGAGTTTTTTGATTCATAGGTGACAAGTTGCTTTTGATTCATAGTTAAGAACATTAGCCTTTATATCAGAATGCCTGAAACCCTGGATGTGCGGGTTAGGGGGTGGATAGAGATAAAGACAGAGATCTCTGAGAAAGTCATTTGTATGTATGTGTGTGCATGTATATGCATACATATATTTTTACATTTTTACAAGGTTTGTTAATAACTATCTCTGATAAACCCTATTATTTATATCATATACATCTACAGTATTAAAATAAATGGCTGATTTAGCACATTGATGTGAAATGAATGTTTATTTCATCATGGTGTGCCTCATCAGCCATTTATTTCAATACTATAGATGTCATCAGCATTTTGACTGATAGCCTTTTCCTAAGACTTTTCTTACCTGAACCACTCACCCAACAGTTTAATTTTAGATATGGCATTAATCTTTGTGGGTTTGAGGATAACTTGAGCCCAGAAATCTTTGCCTATACAAATTTGGTGTTACAAAATCAGTCCATTGTGAAACATTACAAAGATTAGGAGGACCAACCTTAGAGGCTGGAAATTGAGATCAAATTCAGACTTACTTAAATTCCTAATGATGATAAGACTAAGGGCAAGAAAAGTATCCTTAATATTTCTGAAGTAAAGAAAATATGTCCTTTTCTTTTTGTGGGGTGAGAGTTTTAATAATAGTCATTGGAGGAAGCTATTCTGGGTCAAATATATAGAATAAAATATTGAGCTTATAAATTAGAGTGTAGAGATTAGAACAGGAAAATATCTTCCATTTTCACTTATAACTTTCTTTCCATGTGAGAAAAAGTTTTATATTCTAGTTGTATAACTATATCTATACCAACTTGACTTGTAAAATCAGTATTTTAAATCCAAGTATAAGAATTCAAATTTGTCCCTAATAAATTTCATACAAATGAAGTTGAGTTAAAAATAATTTATTGAATACCTACTATGTGCTAAGTTTTATATTGTGAGGATACAAAGAAAGGCAGAGACCCTACCTTCAAGGAACTTAAAGTTTATTCAATGAGACATGTAAACAGACAAGATGAAATTGGAACAAATTAGAGATATCAGAAGCAAGGCACTTGCATTAAGGGGGAATCAAAAAGTTCTTGCAGAAAATGAGTTTTGAAGTTATGATTTGAAGCCAGCAGTGGTATTTGCTGCTTGGAACACCATTGATTGAAGAAGAAAGGCTTTCCCTGAACTGTTTGCTACTTATGTGGGACAAGTGGAAAGGATCACAGACTAGCCAAAAAAGAAAAAATGGAAAAGCTCTCCAGATGCTGGAATTGGGGCTTCTGCTTTTTCTGAAAGAATGTAACACTTTATTTGCAGCAGAGAAGAGAAGCAGCCCATGAAAGAATTGATGTAGTGTATCAGGAGAGGAGACATAAAAGACATTTAGCTCGTGTTGTATTCTGTAGAGAAGCAGTCCCATCATTGAAATTTTGTGCATATTGTACTTGAGAAAAACAAAGCATATCAAAAATCAAAATTCAGAATTGTGAATTGTCCTGGACATATGTGTTCCTTATGTGCATGTCGTCTGTCCTGTCACAGTTCTGCAAATGTGTGCACATAATCCACTATCTTGCCCACCCAGAACAATTTGGACATTTCTAGGAGAGAATGTTCCCAGTTTTCAGGTGAAATGTGTGAAGATTGTGTATTTTTAAATCAGCAGGAGTCAGGAATTCAGGTTAGGGGAAAATCGTCAGTCTTTATTCTCAGTGAAGAAGGATCGCAGGTGGAAGAGAATTGGCGATAGCAATGTGTGTAGCTGAGTTAAGAAGCTAGCTAGACCAGCAGCCACACGACCAGCAGCCAGGAGTATGGAACCCAGGCCCAATCTCCCCCAGCTTCTCTTCCTGTTCCTCTGTCTGCCTCCACCCACCAAAATCGTCATTTCCTGTACAACACATCAGGACTTGCACAGAGAGTGGGCAGGGACCATTCTTTATCTAATCATGTATATTAATAGAGTATAGCCCAATTACTATTTAGCCTCATGTACTTGGGACCTAAGTGCATCAACTCAAACTTCAGCCCATTACAGAAATGTTTTATTATTCTTGTTTTATTTTCTGTTTGGTAAATGTTTCTGATTAAGAATTAATGTCTCACCATGATTGACTTATTAAATTGTAAACATATTAATAGGAATTTTCAAGAACTAAAATATGCTGCAATAGGATAGTAGTGCCTTTCACCAAAACTTCCAGAACCATTCAAGTTAGCAATGGCTACCCCCTTTATAAAGAAAGCTAAGTGGCACAGTGTATATAATGCCAAGTCTTGAATCAGATAGCTGCATCTTTCTAAGTTCAAATCCAGCCTCAGACACTTAATTGCCTGTGTGAACCTGGGCAAGTTACTTAACCTTGTTGGGAAGTTACTAAACCCATGTTTTGGAAAAGAAAATAGCAAGCCACTCCAGGACCTTTGACAAGAAAATTCCCAAAGGGGTAATAAAGAATGGGAGATGATGAAACACATGGACAACAGTGAAAATCGCCTGTGTAAACCCTAAATTTGCCGGTGTGAGAATAGGTTGAATAATCCAACTAACCTAGAGAAGAAAGGAGGAAGAGGGAAGAGGTGTCTAATACAATTAGAATTGTATTATAGAAGTACAAAGATATCTATTCTAGTCCAAGGAGAAAGGTCATTAAGTCATTGCTTTTTTTTTTTTTTTAATTGGCATATATTTATGTTTTTGGAAGATTAGCCTGTTGTCATTGTGAAGAATGGGAGAAGAATAAAGAACATATTTTAGGTGAGTATAATCTAGGTATGTAGGGAAAGATTTGCATGAGGATTTGAATTTGGAAATACAGAGGAGTTCAGGAGTAAAAGAGACAGGACATAACATGGAATAGAAATAAAAAAAACGAAGGACAGGAAAGAGTTAGCGATAATACCAATATTTATAATATCCACTACCTGGGTGAATAACATCAGAACTGATAGAAATAGTAAAGTCAGGAAAAGAAGCAAAATTCCAGGAAAAATAAATTCTGTTCCGGACATTTTGAGATTTTAGAGTATAAGGACAGTTCTTTTTAAGACAAAGAGTTAATTAAATTAGCTTAAGTGAGACAACTGTAATGAAAACCCAATATCATCATAGTTATGGGTTTCTATTTATTTATCTATCTATTATTTATTTATTTAATTTCACTGACTTCTTTGACTTATATGGATTAAGCCAGGGTTTAGAAGGCAGAGTGCTCTGGACTTCACAGTCCCTAATCCTTGGCCATGGACCAAAACCACTGTAACTTACTTCTTACTTACATGTATTTACATCTCTTGGTATCATTGACCCTGAACCTTTAAAAACCATTTATTCATAAATGTGAGCCCCATATCACAGTTGAAGGGGTTTATCTGATAGTTCTATGATTTGCTATTTAAAGCTTTGAAACCTGAATGGTTTTTTTGTAGACTATCATGTTTCAAATTCCATTCTCTTCCTTATCCAATGATTTCCATATTAGCTTTTCTTTTTCAGTATCTATAGTATTAATTAATATTTGGCTATGGAGCCAATAATATGGAATAATATAAAAATGATTAACTATAAGTTCTAATTTCAGTTTTTCCACCAGAAAGTTTTATTTATTGTATATTTTAACTTAGAATTTTTTTTTATTTTCTGACCTAGAATATTACAATATATATGCACATATAAGTGTATGTATATACATGTGTATATAAAATATACCTATATCACCTCTTTCCATTTTCATATACATATATTTCACATCTTAGATATGGTCTATAACTGGAAACTAAGGGGAAATATTTGTCAGAGAAACAGTGCTTTGTGAATTTGCTGAGGAAAAGTTTAGGAGTATGCCAAAAGCTGAATGTGTTGTAATATTAATATTGCTTTCTACTTCTATATCTGGTTTGAGTGAGAGACCCAATGGAGACCAATTCTCCATCTTCTAAAGAATAAATTTGATTAACTGAGCTCTGACTGACAATGAAGAAAACTGTTGAATAAAGAGTTGAATGGAATTATCTGCGTTGCTCAGAGCCAGTTTGAACAGTTTTGTTTTGACCTTTGCTTTACTGTTAAAAGACCCTCAGATAACATAAATGAGACATCCTAGTAATTGATTTTGTTTAAATGGAAAACAGTCTAAAGGAGGTTGAGGAGGTATAGTGTCAAGAAGTAATAATAAATCCCTCTCTCCACAATATATGACTATGAGGACTTTGAGAGAGTATTTCATAGTTGTATGCTCATAGTTTTTTCTCTGGGAACCCCAGACTTTTTTTATTTGCGGGCATATTGGGAAAAAAAGAGCCACTACAGAGAGAGAAGAAATAATCATGGACCACTAGGGCAATGGTCAGAGAATCAGCTTCTTAAAAGCTTTTCAAATTTTTAAGACGTATTGAGACTGATGCCATACTGGCCTAGCCTTTGATAGTGCAGGGTCATTAGAAAACCAGGATTAGGCATCATAATAAAACTTTTTTGGAAGACAAAGACACATAAAGTTCTAAAATAGTAATAGACTATTCATGTAATCTCAGTGAATTAAAATAATGAATGCATGTATTTTGCCATGTTAATTATATGCTTAAGAATTTAGGTGGGCAGCATCTGAAAAGGATGAGTATACAAATAAATTGCTTCTTTATGATTACTAAATATGTGCTCATTTCAGCTGCAAATAAAATTTTTTGAACAGTCACATGAGTGGTGATTTTCTGACCTTATAGGTTTTCTTGATTATTAATATTATATAAATGAACTTTTACTAAATACTTAATTCCCAGATGATAGAAATTATTTTAAAACTACCACTTAATTGAATCTGATTTATTTTTTAAAAATTCCTTAGTACATTAATCATCTCAAATATTCTTTGTCAAAATGAATCAACTATTGGATGCATTCCAAGTGTAGTTAGGGAACATTTTCTATACCAAATTCTTTTCCATAAACCACTAGGATTTTCCCAGACATATTTAAATAACAACATGACTAAAACAATTAGAACAAATTTATGGATTTGGGTGAAGTTGAATAAATTTTTCTCATATGAGATCTTCAGTTTGTCCCACATGAAAGAAGAATGATCAAAGTAAATGGAAAGACTGTTGATACTGGAAAAGATCCATTATTTCATCAGTATGCCATTGATGCAAAATATATCCCTTCGATGTCTTGTCATCTTTTAATTTCTTATTCGTGTTTTTCCATAAATTATCCTACTAGGTATCAAGCACTGTACATTGTATTGAGAATATAAGTCCCTGCCCAATTCTGAGAGTCCTGAAAAGGTAATGCATTCTAGGAATGGAAAGTCAGAGAAAAGATGGGGGGTACTGAGTGAGGAACAGTTTATAGGCTAGTATAGCTGGTGTAATATAGGGAGGGAAGTGGTATTTATGAAAATTGGAAAGGTAGAAATGAGTAGATTGTAAATAGCATGACTTGTAGCTTTAATTGCCAAGCAAAAGATTTTATATTTGACTCTAGAGGTAACAGAAAGTATTTGAAATTCACTGAGAAAGAGGGGGAGAGTGGAGGCAAGAGTAACGCTTATCTTTAATTCTTTTAATCTTGTAATTCTTAAATTATGACAATAGCTTCCTAATTGGTTGGCCTGCTTTCAGTTCCTATTCAATCCATCCTTCAAAAATAACAATGATATATTCCTGAATCCAAGTTCTGATTGTGCTAGTTCCCTGCCCATAAAGCTCTTATGGCTCAGTATTGCCTCTGGAATAAAATACAAATGTTGGAAATTTGGGAATCCTTCACAATCTAAATGCAGTTTATATTATGGATATTTTTATAGATTGTTTCCATCCATGCACTCTAAACTTTAGCCATACTAATCTACTTGCTTTTCCTTTCATACAACATCCTATCTCTTCTAGCTTTATCTTTCCACTGGTGATCATTCATGTCTGGAATGTATTCTGTCCACCATCCCCCTACCTCTTTCTCTTAGAATCTTCAGTTCAACATATGTAGCAAGTCTAAAATTTTCTCATTCCCCCAACCTCTATCACCCTACCCCAAATACCACCTATTTATTTCAATTCTTCTCTTTAAAAAATTAAAAATTTTAATCCTTCCCTGAATTTATTGCTGTTATTGGTTTAGTTGTGTCCACAGTATCTAACACAAGAAGATGATCAATTCTAATGGATGTGACTCTTTTCAACAGCAAGGTGATTAAGGCCAGTTTCAATGATCTTGTGATGAAGAGCCATCTGTACCCAGAGAGAGGACTATGGGAACTGACTGTAAATCACAACATAGCTTTTTCACTTTTTTGTTGTTGGTTGCTTGCATTTTGTTTTCTTTCTCTTTTTTTTTCTTTTTGATCTGATTTTTCTTATGCAATATGATAATTGTGGAAATATTATAGAAAAACTGCACATGTTCAACATATATTGAATTACTTGCTGTCTAGGGAAAGAGGTGAGAGGAAGGGAGGGAGACAAAAATTTGAAATGCAAGGTTTTGCAAGAGTGAATGTTGAAAACTATCTATGCATATGTTTTGAAAATAAAAAGCTTTACAAAAATACTGACACTTTGTGACCCCATTTGGAGTTTTCTTGGTGAACACTCTAGAGTGCTTTGCCATTTCCTTCTCTCATTTCACAGAGGAAGAACTGAGGAAAACAGGATTAAGTGTTCTGTGTCAGGTTGAGTTAAATTAATTGCTGGGGCATACTCGTGTGTGTGTGTGTGTGTGTGTGTGTGTGTATGTGTGTGTGTGTTCTACCCTCCTTTGATCCACTGGGGTGAAAGTAAGTTTAAACAATGCCCACTGCTCCACCCTGTTCCTTTCTTCCTGGTGTAATGTTCTACTTATACACAGTGATTGTGTAAGATAGTAAATTTCCCCTTCATATCCCTTTCTACCTCAGTGCATTTATCTTTTTCTTTTTTTTCCTTTCTTTTATGATCATCAAAGAGCTTATGATCTAGTATAAATTCCTGTGTACTGCAAGAGTCTAGTAGATACTACACAGGAAAAATTAAATTTTATAAATCAATGGTATTTGTAGGGAAGTAGAGATTGTAAGGGACTCACATAAGGAATAAGAGAAACTGATCTTAACATTATTATTGAAATATGTTCAATATAATCACATTCATTCAAAAGAAAATTTGAAATTTAAAAATAAAAGGCTCACAGCCCTAGGCAGCCCATTTTAGTCACATAGGCCAAAACAACTTTCAGAGAAAAATATGAGTTACAAATAAGTTGCCCTGAACAGAAAGAGCCTTTGATAGGAAACCAAGAAAGATACAAAGAACCTTGGACAAAACTACCCTCCTCCCTGACCCTGATAAAGCTTGAGTATTCTGGGAATCCAAATAAGCAATCCATGACTTCTATTTTAGGAATGATATAAAATGCAATTAACATACATTGTCTAATGTCAAACATTATCTAGTTAAGTTGACTCTCTGATAGACTGTCCAGTGAAAGGGAAGTTACCAAAGTTTCTGCTAAACTAGATGGTTATTTGGTTTTCTTTCTCTAAAAGAGAACAGATAATCCACTTTTTATGTCGCACAAGTAACTAATTTGCTTCTTGTTACTATGGCCGAACTAGTCTATGCTATATATCATACCTGTAACAAAGGTATATAAGCCAATATTACTTGGTCTTCTCCTTGCCTTCAATATCACACTGAACGATCAAGTACATAAGTTTTTCAGGTTATTTTGACCCCCAGAACTAGAATAGTTCTCTTCTAAAGTATCCCACTGTGGAATAACTCAGGTGCCAAAAATGAGTTTTATTCTTTCAACTAAAGTAGAGTTCAAAACTTCATAAAGACAAGCATAAAATGAAGGAGATAAGGACAGAAGTCTTACAAATGAATAAAATTTGAAGATTTTAGTGGAATTCAAGCTCCATATGAGACAACAGGGTGATACAGTAGCCAAATAAATTAATTTTATGCTGTATTTAGAGAAAAATCATATCAGAGAGATTAGAATCTTAGTCATACTTTGGCCTATTGAGAACTTATCTGGAATATTGTATTTATTGTGGGAGCCAGAGTTCAGGAAAGACATTGATAAGCTAGAAAGTGTTCAAAGTACAATGACGATAATGAAGGTCGTCAAGTTCATCCTACATGACGTTTGATCTAGGAACTTGATATATTTAGCCAAGAGAGAACCCCAGAGGAAACTTATAGCAGCCATCAAGTATTTTAAAGATTGTAATAATGAAGGGGATGTGGCATTTTCTATTTGGTCCCCAAAAATAAATATAGAAATAATTTTCAGCTACTGTAAACCCACTGAAGAAACTCTTCAGTGCCAAAACTCTTGACATTATCAAATGGTTTAAGGATAAGAAATGAATGTAGTTCTCTTAATGGAACTGAAATTAAAAAAGCATTGCCAATCCCATGCTGCTACATGGCATCTCACCTTATTGGTATTATATTAGTACCCTTAAGAAAAAGGACATAATTGATTTTCTATTAGTATCTCCAGTACAGAGAACTATCTGTGCTTTGCACATAACAAGTGATTAATAAATGCTTTTTTCTACCAATCAATTAACAACATCAACTAACACTTCTATGGTGCTTACTCTATGGCAGTTATTATGCTAAGTGTTTTACAATTAATATCTCATTTGCCTTTCACAACTCTAGGAAGTCAGTTCTATTAGTAGCCCCATTGCAGTTGAGAAAACAGAGAAAAATAGATATTAAGTAACTTGCCCTGAGTCACAAAACTACTCTGTGAGACTAGATTGGAGATGAGGTCTTCCTGACTCCAGCCAGATGCTTTATCTACTACACCACCCAGCCACTAAAATTGCTCAAGATGAATCATTTAAGTTCCTTGTGTCTCATTTTCTTCATCTGTAGAATAAGGAATTGGAACCAGCTGGCCTCTAAAGTCTACTCCAGGTGCTGATATATGATCTTATGATTCTAGATCATCACCCTTCTCCCCACAGCTGATCTAAGACAACTTGTTGGACATGCTATAAAGGAGATTTTTAATTATTTATGGTTTGAAGTAGATAGACTCTGAAGTATTTACTTATTGTATTAGTATGAGGGACTACCATAGTTGGTCGCTGATCTATCAGCCTGAGAATTGCTTAGGTCCCATACAAATTTCACCCTCCTTTTAACTCCTGGCTTTCCTAATCAATGAACTGAACATTCCTGGATTTCAATTCTATTATCAAGGACTACTTATCCAGAATCAGGAGGATTTCTCTGTTTTCTATTTAGTCTTCTTTTAAACCTTTTTTTTTATTGTTTTCTTATTCTTTGGTTATACATGTACATTAATTTTTAAAAGACACATTAGGTTATGAATCATGTTGGGATTTCTTGATTCTTCTTTATAAGGTTAGAGAACACTAACCCATAAGAACTTCTTGCATTTAAGTCCCTTCATGTGCACACTGGATATAATGGTCATATTAGAGACAATCGTGGCTTCTTCTGTTTCCTAGAAATCAGATTTGATGTGAAAACCTGCAAAGAGAAGGAAAACAAGATAGCAGATGAGAAAGCTTGATAAATGTATTCTGTTGCATTTGCATTTAACTTCCCAGCTGATTGGCATTACCATTAGGTTAAAATATTTATTGCACTTGTTCAAGATAAATTGCATCAATATAATTTATCATTTAAGAACAAATGAAAAGAATCGGCATCCAGGAAGATAATATTTAGGATTCACAGTACTCTCAGCAGGAGGATTAAGCAAGTGCTAAATTATTTGTTTTATAATTTATAAAATGCAAAAATAGAGCTAAATATTTCAACAATTTTCACAATAGCAATATTAAAGGGTATTACAAAGAAACTTCACTTCAAAAAAAGTTCAAAGAATCTTTCAACCGCATAAAAAGTTGTGTTTTATTTCCCACTATGCCACGAATATGCCCAGTGACCTAGATATGTGAATTGCCTCTCTGGCCCTCCATTCCAAATCTATTGAATTATGAAGTTAATACTAGTAGGAGTTTGTGTTTATATGTGATTGACAATCACAATACCTATGTGACCTAAGCCATGAAAATATTAGCGCCTGCATTTGATAACTGGGGAAATTGAAGCTTAGGGAGATTTAGTGCTGTGATCAAGGCTCCATAGATTGAGAATGAGGCCCCAAGAATTAAATCCAAGTTTTTTGATGTTCAGTTCATTATACCTTCTACTATGTTATGTTGCTCAATTCCTCCCAGCTCTCATATCCAATGACTCTGTGCTATTCAGTCCTTTGAGGACCACTTCATCTAGATTATTACCCTAAAGGTTCTTCCATGATTGAGGAAAATAATTTATGTAGAAGAAGGTTTTTTAAATAAATAATTCCCCTAACATCTTAATGCTTCCCAGTGTTTCACTATAATTTCTGTGGTTAAGCATTGTGTTTCCAGGAATTTCAAATGAAATCATAATGTCTGACAAGAATGCTCTATTAGATAAGTATAACTTTCTTTTAGTTTCAGTAGATTTTCTAAACTACTAGGGAAATTTATATTGATAATTTCTTTTTAAAACTAACATCATAAAGGAAACTATAACAGTTTCCATTGTCTTCATTTTTGTTATTATTTTGACATCACCAGTGATATTGTTTCCCTATCATCTAGCTATCATAACATAGTCTTTACAGACTTGTTCTTAGCCTGCTTTTAACATCACAGTCTGGTCTATGTAGATTTGTATTGACCTCATTTTGCCATCAACTTGACATTGTAATTTGGTCTCCATGGAAACATTGAAACCATTTTGTCATTATAATTTGTCATTATAATGTGGTGTCCATAGACTTATCAAAATTGTTTTCATATAGCAATTTGACATCACAACCCAATCTCTGTAGGTCTGCCCCGAGACTGTTGTGACTATAGTAAATTACATTCAAATGAGTGGGAATAGAACTGTGATAAACATAATGAAAAATATCCACTGTGTATACTCAGTACCTTTTTTTCAATCCTGAATATGTGCATAATTTATGTTAAACTTTAAAATAATAACAAAAAATGCTTGGACTTCAGTATAGCTTTTGTTAACTAGAAAAGGAAGCATGTACTGAGTGTATTATAATGGAGAAAACAAACAAACAAAAACCAAACATACAATGAATCTAGAGTAAGGGATCTGAGATTCCAGTCCTACTGCTACATTTGATTTCACTTATTAAGTAGATAAGGGAAAAATGTCTTGTGATGTTTGACATGTCACTCAACCTTTGTAAGCATCAAATTATATTAATTGACATTCATATAGTGGTTTAGGGTTTGCAAAGAACTTTCAATACAAGTATTTCAATAAGCCTTAAAACAGCCCTCTGAATTTAGTACCATTATCCCTATTATATAATAGAGATTAGGAAAGAGATTCAGAATGACTAAGTAATTTGTGCATCCAGCTAATAGGGTTGCAGGTAAGATTTTACCACAATTCTCTCTCAATGTCAGATCTAACACATTTAACATGCCAAAATCCTTTTATAAAATGGTGGCAACAATTGAAATTTTATTTAGATCACATGAAATAATGCATGTAAAGTGTTTTAGAAACCAAAAGTTTCATAAACTATCTATAATTCTTTTGTTATTATTTTCAATGTCAATTATTTACTAATTTAATACCTATTCATTCATTTTATTTATTTATTAATAATTTCATTATTAGTATCTTTTTTTCCCTGAGGTAATTGGGGTTAAGTGACTTGCCCAGGGCCACACAGCTAGGAAGTGTTAAGTGTCTGAAACCAGATTTGAATTCTGGTCCTCCTGACTTCAGGGCTGGTGCTCTATTCACTGCTCCACCTAGCTGCCCTTCATTATTAATATCAAGAAATCAATGGTTTGATGGAGCTCAAATTGAATAAGATAAATATATTTCCAGATAAAGTATTTATTTATATAATGCCTGACTAAGTTTTGAATATAAAAACACAAGCAACATTAAAGACAATTCAAGACCTTGAGGAGTTTCTTGCACACACTTGAATGTGTGCATACGTGTGTGTACGTGTGTATGTAGAGGAGGTAATCATCATGTCAAGAAAATGTATAGAAGTCCAGAGCATCAAGAACAGAAAGAGAAATAGGAATACTTGGCTTGGATACTTCCTCAAGTGGAAGATCTGAAGGAATTAAAATGGAGATGAGGACAGGGTAAAAAAAATGCTGAGGCGGAGGTAGAAAAGTCCAGAGTCAGAAGGAGAACAGAGACAGGAAGTTACTGTTTTCCTATTATTATTTTTTACATATTTAATGTTCAACAAATTATTGCCCAAATGGATAAATGTTTCCAAATAGATATTAGGATCTAAGCTAAGTTTCTAAGGTTCATAAAAGGGATCCTCATCTAACTTTAGTAGCAGAGTGACAAGAATAATTATTTTATTTCCACATTGTTTTGAGTTTTTTCCTTATGTCTCTATATTTTGAGAGCTAAATGTTCTATACAATGTTGAACATGATCATTTAATATGATAATATCTATTAATTATTGCACTTAAGGCTTTTTTAAAAACTGATCAGTGTTTTCTGCATGAGCATGAGAAATACTTTGGTCTATAATTATGCTTCTTTTCTAGCATAGTTCCTTTGTTAAGTTCTCAAGGATATCTTGAGGTCTTTTTGTAGAATGGTAATTTGTAATCTGTCAGTTAAGGAAAGATCATGAGCTTCTGATGTGTAATTATGACAAACAGGTCTTATATTGCTAGATTTTTGATAACTATTAAATTTTTTGAGTCTGAAATAATGTCATAGTTTCTATTTTTTCATAACCTTCCCTGATCTATATAGCATATTCTCAAGGACTACTCTTTCATTTCATAAGGATAGATAGATAGATAGATAGATAGATGAATATAAGAATAAATATATATATACCCCCAGTTAAAAATCTCTAAGGGGTACACAATTACTATGGCCTCCTTAGAGTTCTCAGAGCGAAGAAGGGGAATTCTGTTTTCTGAGATTATAGCTCCTGAACCCCCATTATTGTGTGATCCTTGCTATCATTCAGCAATTGAATTCCATTTACTTTTAGAAAAAGGATTTCTAAAGAAGGCATGTAAGCAAAACTGGTACAAAATATTCCCTCTCAAGTAGAGGTACATGAGATCCATGGGGAAAATTCAATTTTAAAGTACTAAGTTATTGAGAACCACTTTTAGAGAATGCAAATCGTCAGTTTCTAATTCAGGAATACATATTAAGTTGCTTAGTTTCTATTCCATCATTTTTTGTACTATACCATGATCTTTCTACATTAATTATTGTTGACTTTTGAGGGAAAAGCACCTGTAAACTAATTCATTAGAAATATAGAAATGTCTGAATTAATAAAAAAAAAAAAACTTAATGAATTCCACATCACGTATTTGTTAATTTCTTCTTGCTTTTCATGATTTTTCATATCCATCAATATGGTCAGATGATATATAAAATTAAAGGATACTATTTGGAAGAATTTTTCTACATAACATTTTGAAAACTCAGTATAATCTTATTCACTATCTTCTCTTGCTTCCCTCAAACAGACAATGACCAGATTATAGAACAGCTCTGAAAATGATATCCTTTGTACTTGGTACAAAAAGAGTGATCTTATGTTGCCAGGAAATTCATTTTATGCACAGTGTTAATATGTTAATTTTGCTTGTAAAGCTGTAACTTTAAAACTTGCATATTTATCTTCTAATTATTATCCTCACAATTTACTCTTAGGAAAGATTTTTTTTTTCCATTTTAATGATGCTGTTGTCTTTTATTTCCAAACAAATAAGAAATTAGTGATATGAGCAGGATGGGATCCAAACTCTCAGCCATTAGAAAAGCATTGTATCTGGAGGCAGAGGACTAGAGTTCAAATCCCACTTCTTTGACTTGATATCCATGTGACCATAGTAATTTCAGCTTCATTTCTGATATGATAAATAAAGGGATTGTCTCTATTTTATATACATCATCCCTAATCCTTATGTGAAGCATGATTTCTAGTATATACCTCTTTCCATTTTAGAATAGTTTGAAATAATTTGTTTCCACTCTAAACGCCTTGCTCCAGGTCCTAGGCTTCACGCTTCAGTGATCTATCATCTGTTTTTTATGGAATCCCTTTTCACAGGATTCTTCACTAGAAGAAAATCTTTAATGTTTTAGCAAAAATTACTGACTTTAAATAATTCATCAGCTGTGTCATATCCTTCCTTAATATATAATACTGAGATCACTCCATGCTCAAATAAAAAAACCTATCTTTTCCCTTTAGTAAAAGAATTTCTGAAATTGGTAGATCCTGGAATAAATTTTTGTTTGGAGCAAGATTTGAAATATAAAGTACTAATGAGATTGAAGAATGGTGTTACAGGAGAGATACATATTTCTTGCTCCCTAGCTACTTGAACAGGATTAACCCACTCAAGAGAGATTTATTTGAGTTCTTGAAGAAGAAATGCATGAAAATGACTAAAATCTTTTTTTAAAGCTTTTTATTTTCAAAACATATGCATAGAAAATTTTCAACATTCACCTTTACAAGACCTTGTGTTTCAAATTTTTTCTCCCTATATACCCTTCCCTAGATGGCAAGTAATTCACTATATGTTTAATGTACAATTCTTCCATACATATTTCCACAATTATAGTGCTGTACAAGAAAAATCAGATCCAAGAAAAAAAAAAGGAAAAATGAGAAAGAAAACAAAATGCAAGCAAACTAGAACAAAAAAGTGAAAACACTGTTGTGTTCTAGTTGTGATCTACACTGAGTCCCCATAGTCCTTTCTCTGGGTGCACATGTCTCTCTCCATTACAAAACCACTGAAACTGTCCTGAATCACCTCACTTTTGAAGAGCCATGTCCATCAGAATTGATCATTTTATAATCTTTTGTTGCTGTGAGCAATATTTTCCTGATTCTACTAACTACCATCAGTTCACTTAAGTGGCTACAGGCTTCTCTGACATCATTCTGGTGATCATTTCTTAATATTCCATAATAACATCCTATTCATATAGCATAAATTATTTAGTTTTCCAATTTATTCTCCAACTGATGGGCATCCACACACTTTCCAGTTCCTTGCCACTATAAAAAGAGATGCCATGAACATTTTTGTATGTGGGTTTTTTCCCTTTGGAATGCATACAGGTCCAATGACAACACTGCTTGATCAAAGAATATGGTATAGTTCCATTTTGCTTTCTAGAATGTTTGGATCAGTTCACAACTCCACTAGCAATGTATTAGTGTGCAGTTTTCCCACATCTCCTACAACATTCATCATTAAATTTTCTTGTCATCGTAACCAAAATGAAAAGTGTGCAGTGGTACCTCAGAGTTGTTTTAATTTGCATTTCTCTTATCAACAGTTATTTAGAGCATTTTTTCATATGACTAGAACTAATTTTAATTTCTTCAGCTGAAAAATGTCTGTTCATCTTCTTGGACCATTTATCAATTGGAGAATGGCTTATATTTTTATAAATTTGAGTCAATTTTCTATATTTTTTAGAAATTAGACCTTGATCAGAACTCATGGATGTAAATTTTCCCCAGTTTATTGCTTCCCTTCTAATCTTGTCTGTATTTCTTTTGTTTGTACAAAATTTTAAAAAATTAATATAATTAAAATTATCCAATTTGCATTTCATAATGTACTCTAGTTCTTTTTTGGCCACAATCCCTTCCTTCTCCAAAGATCTGAAATACAGACTATCCTTGGCTTTTCCAATTTATTTATAGTACCACTCTTTATATAGAAATCATGAACTCACTTTGACCTTTTCTTGTTATAGGATATTAAGCATGGGTCAAAGCCTACTTTCTGCCATACTAATGTCCAATTTTTCCAGCAATTTTTCACACAATGAGTTTGTATACCAGAAGCTCCAAATCCCCAGAAAGTGTTTTTGGATTTATCAAACACTAGATTACTATTGTCATTTTCTATTGTGTCTTGTGAACCTAACCTATTCCACTGATCAACTATTCTATTTTTTAGCCAGTACCAAATGGTTTTGATGATTGCTGCTTTATAATATGTTTTAGATCTGGTACAGGTAAGCCACTTTTATTTGCTTTTTTTTTTCATTAATTCCCTTGAAATTCTTGACATTTTGTTTTTCCAAATGAACTGTTATTATTTTTTCTAGCTCTTTAAAATAATTTTTGGAAGTTTGATTGGCATGCCATTAAATAAGTAAATTAACTTAGATAGAATTGTCATTTTTATTATACTAGCTCATCTAGCCATAAGTACTTAATATTCTTCCAATTAATTAGATCTGATTTTATTTGTGTGGAAAGTGATTAGTAATTGGCTTCATATAGTTCCTGACTTGTTAGCAGGTAGAAGCCTAAATATTTTATATTATGTACAGTAATTTTAAATGGAATATCTCTTTGTATCTTTTGCTGCTGGACTTTGTTGGTAACAAAGAAACACATGATTTCTGTGGATTTATTTTGTGTCCTGCACCTCTGCTAACGTTGTAAATTTTTTCTAGTAGATTTTTCAGTTGATTATCTAGGAGTCTTTAAGTATACATCATATCATCTGGAAAGAGTGATACTTGGTTTCCTCATTATCTACTCTAATTTCTTTAATTTCTTTTTCTTATCTTATTGCTAAAGTTAATATTTCTAATACAAAATTAAATAGTAATGTTGACACTGAACAACCTTGTTTCACCCCTGATCTTATTTGAAATAGTTCTAGTTTATCCTCATTACATATGATGCTTGTTGATGGTTTTAAATAAATGCTACTGATAATTTTAAAGAAAAGTCAATTCATTCTATACTCTTTAGTTTTTTTTTTTTTAATAAGAATGGGTTTTGGATTTTGTGAAAAAAAATTTGCATTTACTGAGATAATGATTTTTATTATTTTGGTTATTGATATAAACAATGATGCATATAGTTTTCCTAATATTGACCCAATCCTGAGTTCCTATATAAATGCTGCTTGGATGTGAGATATTATCCTGATAATAACTTGCTGTAATCTCTTTGATTATGTTTTAAGATTTTTGCATAAATATTCATTAAGGAAGTTGGTCTATAATTTTCTTTCCTTGCTTATTCTTACCTGGTTTAGGTATCAGTACCATATCTGGGTCATAAAAAGAATTTGGTAGGACTCCTTCTTTCCCTATTGTTCCAAATATTTTTCATAGTATTGGAATTGTTCTTTAAATGTTTGGTAAAATTCACATGTAAATCAATCTGGCCTGGAGATGTTTTTCTGAGGAAGATAATAAATACTTTGCTCAATTTCTTTTTTCTAAAATGGAACTATTTAAGTAATTTATATCCTCTTAATCTGGGCAATCTATGTTTTTATAAACATTATACATTTCACTTAGATTATCAGATTTATTGGCATACTGTTGGGCAAAATAGCTCCTACTTACTTCTCTAATTTCCTCTTATTTGGTGGAAAGTTCACTCATTTCATTTTTGAAATTATCAAAACTTGATTTTCTTCTTTCATTTTTCTAATCAAATTAATTAAAAATTTATTTATTTTGTTGGCTTTTTCATAAAATCACCTTTTTAGGCTTTTTGAAATTAGTTTAATAGCTCTCTTTCTTTTGACTTTGTCAATCTCTCCTTTTATTTCCAGAATTTCAAATTTGATATTTAATTGGGAGTTTTAAATTTGTTCTTTTTCTAGCTTTTTATTTGCATGCCTAGTTTATTGATCTTCCCTTTCTCTGTTTTATGCAAGTAAGCTTCTAGAGATATAAAATTTCCCTTAAAAACTGGTTTGACTTCATACCATAAATTTTGCTATGCTGTCTCATTATTGTCATTCTCTTAGATTAAATTATCAATTGTGTCTATGATTTGTTGTTTCACCTATTCATTCTTTAGGATTAGATTGTTTAGTTTCCAATTATTTAGTCTATTTTTCCCTGGCCCTTTATTACAAGTAATTTTTATTGCATCATGATTTGAAAAAAAGATGCATTACCCATTTCTGCCTTTCTATATTTGATTTTGAGGTATTTATGCTCCAATATATAGTCAATTTTATTTAGTTCCCATGTACTGAGAAAAACTTCCTGTTTCTATTCAATTTACTCCAAAAGTTTATCATACCTAAATTTTCCAAAATTTTATTTATCTCCTTAGCTTCTCATTGATTTGGTACTTTGATATATCTAGTTCTAATACAGCAAGTTTGAGATTCCCCCACTAGTATACTTTTGCTGTCTATTTTTTTTTAACGCTCTCTTTACTTCTCTAGGAACTTGGATGCTATACTACTTGGTGCATTTATGTTTAGTATTGATGTTACTTCATTATTCACGGTACCCTTTAGGAAGATGTATTTTCCTTCCTTATCTCTTTCAATTACATCAGTTTCTACTTTTGCTTTATCTGAGATCTGGATCACACTTGCTTTTTTTTTTTTTTTTTTTTTTAATCCAGCTGAAGCATAATAGATTCTGCTCTAGCCATTTAACTTTACTCTGAATGTATCACTCTGTTTTAAATGTGTTTCTTGTACGCAATATATTGTAGAATTCTGGCTCTTAATTCAGTCTGCTATTCACTTCTGTTTTATGGGAGAGTTCATCCCCTTCAGAACAACTAAGAAAATGATTGACTCTGTATTTCCCGTCATCTTATTTTCCCAAGTTATATTTTTCTCTTTCTCCTTTCTCTCTTCACTAGTGTTTTGCTTCTGACCACCCCCTCTCAATCTGTCCTCTTTTATAGCTCTTCCTCCCTTTTTTATCCCTTTCCCCTTCCCCTTCTCTTCTACCTTCTGTTAACTCTCCCTTTCTCCTTCTACTTTCTTATAGGATGAGACAAGTTTCTATATTAAACTAAATATGTCTGATATTCTGTTTTTGAGCTAAATCCAAAGAGATTAAGGTTCACACAATGCTCATCCCCTGCCCTTCTTTCCCTCAACTATTATAGTTTTTGTTTGTTTGTTTATTTGTTTGTTTTTTGCTTCTTCATGGTATGTAATTTACTCCATCTTACCCTGTCTTCCCTTTTCTACCAGTACAATCCCTTTCCACCTATGGCTTCTTTTTTATATCATCACAGCAAAGTCAAATTATACCTATGCCCTCTAAGTATATCCCTAGCAAATGTACAGTTCTCAAGAGTTAAACATGTTATCTTCCCATAGAAGGATGTAAAAATTTTAGCCTTTAAAAAACCTTTTTTTTCCCCTTCCCCTTTGATCTTTTTAGGCTTCTCTTGAGTTCTGTATTTGAAGATCAAATTTTCTGTTAAGGTTTGGTCTTTTCATAAAAAATAAATGAAAATTGCCTATTTCATTGAATGTCCATCTTTTCTCCTGAAAGATAATGCTTAATTTTCTGGGTAGTTGATTCTTGGCAGCAGTTCAACTCCCTTTGCCCTCTGGAATATCATATTTCAGCCTCTTGATCCTTTAAAATGGAAGCTGCTAGATCCTGGGTAATCCTGAATGTGGCTCCTCAGTATTTGAATTATGTCTTTCTAGCTATTTGGAATATTTTCTTCTTGATTTGATAATTTTGGAATTTCACTACAATATTACTTGGAGTTTTCATTTTGGGGTTTCTTTTAGGAGGTGATTAGTGGATTCTTTCAATGGCTATTTTATCCTCTGGTTCTAGGACATCTAGGACAAAGCAGTTTTCCTTGATGATTTTTTTTAAAAGATGTCATCTAGGGTCTTTTTTTATCATAGTTTTCAGGTAGGCCAGTAACTCTTGGGATTGTCTCTCCTAGATCTACTTTCCAGTTTGGGTTTTGTTTTTTGTTTTTTCCTCATAAGGTAGTTTACATTTTCTTATTTTTCTTTTCTTTTTTTTTTTCTTTTGGTTTTGTTTGACTGATTCTTGATGTCTCATTGAGTTATTTGCTTCTATTTGTTCAATTCTAATTTTTAGTGAATTATTTTCTTCAGTTATCTTTTTTATCTCCTTTTGCATTTGGCAAATTGAACTTTTAAATGAATTATTTAGTTAATTGGATTTTTTTTTAATTTATGAATTTCCATTTTTCAAGAAGTTGCTTTCTTTTTCTACTTCTCCAAGATTATTCTTTAAGGATTTATTTTCTTCAGACAATTTCTGTGTTTCTTTTTCCTGATCTTTCATTTCCTCTCCCCATTTTTCTTCCAACTTTCTTTTATAATCCCTTTTGAATTCTTCCAAGAGAGCCTTGTGAGGCTCTCTTATATCATTCTTTGAGGCTTCATCTGGAGATGTTTTGCCTTTAGTGTGCTTAGGGTTTAAGGTCTGTTATTCTCTGTTTCCATAAAAGCTATCTATGGTCAGAACTCTTTTTGATTCTTTGCTCATTTTTAAAGGTTGAATTCTGTTCTTAGGGCAAAGGGAGAGTGTGCCTAACTTCCTTTACAGGAGACAATCGGCTTTACCCTGCCCTGGGGCTGGTGCTGCTGATTTGCTTCATGTGCTTGGTGAACGTGTCCAAGTCCAGTGTTATGCTGGGGTTCAGGAACTCATTATTTGCCTTCTATAGTTACATTGGAGGTTTTACAGCCAATCTGTTGATCCACTGGCTTCTGAACCAGGACAGGGTAGCCAATGCTGCTATATTTTTGTTATGAGTCTCCCACTAGATTCCCCCAATGCTTAGAAGCCTCTTTATCATGGGTCTCCCTATATTGCCCTGTGCTGGGCTGTGCCTGAGCTAGCCTACAATCCTGCTCTCCATCCCCACTGCCATAATAAGACAGATCTTTCCTAAAATTCTTCCAAAATATCTCCTGCTGGAAATTCATTACACTCTAAATATTTGTGTGCTCTGTCCCTCTAAAACCCGTTCAGAGGCTTGATCTTGTATTGATCTGAGGGAAGTCAGAAAGAGCTGTAAGACCTGTCTACTCTTGGTCATCTTGACTCTCAACAAAATGACTAAATTCCAAATGGAAATCATGGAGGGTTTAGCTTTAGCTCTTTCCCCTTGTCACATAGGGGTGACTTTGAATAAATTTTATTCACCATTTTATGTGTCTAAGGGATGAGGGTTTGACAATTCTCTACTTAGGGAAATATTGCTAGGAAATGAATGGAAACATTGAAAGTTTAGAAATGTTCAATAAACAAGCCAGTTCTTTTGTTTGCTCTGAATCTTTAGTGCCTTTTATTGGGGTTATTCACAGAGTACTAAGATAGATTCTAGGAACTGAAAAACTACAAGATAAAAGTCTAGCATAGGTAGACATAAACTCAGGGAATTAAAAAATCACAAGTAAGAGGTATAAGAAGGCTGTATGGATTCATGTACATGGGACAAAGAATATAAAAACCCAACATAAAGTCCTTCCTAAAACCCCCACCCCTCAAAAAAGTCCCTCCCTTCTGTCCTATTTTCTCTTTTAAACTTGTATAGAAAAAAAGTTATCACAAAAGAAATCTCAGCATCAAAATAGTAATGTGTGATAGGGGTGGAAGGTTGAGAGACAAAACAAAGAAAACAAAATCTTGCTTCCAATATTTACCCATGTGACCTTAAACATATCAAAGGTTTGGGGTCTCAGTTTCCTCATCCCTTAAATAGGGAAATTGCACTAATTGTCTTTTTTTTTAAACATTTATTTGAGCATCCATTTATTGAAAAACATTGTGTTGCCATAATCTGTACTCTCAAGATGCTTAGGTTGTATAAAGCCTGAAAAACATTAAAACAAAACAAAATGCTTATCATTCAACTTAGCTCAAGTGTGTCTTGCCATGGCTCTTAGCTAAGAGAAATAAAAATTGTTAAAGTTGAAAAAGGAAGAAATCATCTAACTCCATTCCTCTCATTTAATAGCTCAAGAAATGGAATCTATTAAAGTGAAGGAGTTAGGCTGCTATAATCATTTTAGATGGGTAGCTAGATGGCACAATAGTGCCAGGTCTGAAGTCAGGGAGACATCTTTCTGAGTTGAAATCTCACCTTAGACACTAATTGTGTGTCCCTGGCCAAGCCACTTAACCCCTTTTGCCTCAGTTCCTCATCTTTCAAATGAACGGAAGAAAGAAACGGTAAACTATTACAGGAAAACCCCAATGGGATCACAAAGAGTCAGTCACTACTGAAAGGGCAGAACAACAACAAATTATCTTTAAAAAGCAATTGTCCCAAAAAGATAAATTGAATGAAATTTGTTCCTCATTTGCAAAATGAAGGGCTTGAATTTAATGCTCCCCAAAAGCCCTTTTAGTTTTAATATTCTCTGGTTTTATGATTACAAGACATGAACAGAGTTTATATAGAGAGGGAGCCCAGCATTTAAGAATGTCCCAATTGTAGAGTACCTAGAGCTGACAGTCATTGACTTAAGAGTCAACTAGCTAGTTCACAAAGCTAATTCATTTATTGCTTATCATTTGGTAAATAGCTTAAAGTCCCAAAACATCATGCTTTGGAAAAAAGACATCTTATACCTTTGTTGCTTTTAAGGAGGATTTTGGAGGCTAATAGGCAAAATTCCAAGTGTCCCTTCATTTGCTAATTCAGCTTCAAGGTTTAATCTTTGAACTGCATTTAAAAGAGAGAAACTAGGTCTCTCATTTATTTCATCTCACCTTCAACTGCTCCCCATCTGTCAGGAGTGTATAAAAATGCAGTTTCTTAAAAATATAAAAAACACAATATGTAAATTAAGTAAATATAATAAATGTTTCTATTTTTTGCAAGCATAAGGACAGTAATGAGAAGTATGATGAAGTAATTGGAGTTATCTGTTCCTAATATGGAATTACTTAGGGATATAATATAAAACCTTTCTGACTATATACTTCAAAGTCAATCTTGATTTTGAATTGTTCCCCCCCACACGCACCTTAGGAATACCGAATGAGAAAAGTTTCTAAATCTGAATCAAATGGAAACTATTCTAGCAAATAAAGGAACAAAAGTAGACTAACTTTAAAGATTATTGTTGTTGAAAATTAGTGACTATGCATATAAACATAAATATTATTTTTTATCCCAAATTATATAATATGTAATGTCACTTATGCTTTCATATTTTTTCAATTCCTCTAATTCATACAGCCTTCATTGATACATTGATTTATTTTAAACCTTAAGTATATAAGCAAACATTCCTTTTCCCATGGCTTAATGATTTTTCCTATGTCTCCATGTTATATATTTTTTAACCTTTAGCTACCAGAACAGATCCCATATTTTATTATATCTACTCTATAATTCCCTGTCTTTTTGTGAACTTGAGGGATAACTGCAAAAAAATTCACAATCAGATAAGGAAACTGATTTTAAAAATGATAGGGTACCAGGGGATGAGGCATCTTATATAGTGCCTTGGTTATACCAAGTAAATAAAAGGCTTATTTGTAGAAATCAGGATATCATATCATGACTGGCAGCAAAATTCTCTTGAAGATTATTCAGGGGCTGAATTGAATCCAAACCTAGGAATCAGACTAACATTGAAAGTGAGGGGTAGCCTTCATTCTGGAGTTTGGATGGTAGACAGAGAGTTTGGGAAAAAGAAAGGAGCCAGGCCAAACATTCATTACTCATGGGGCCAGTAGTTCTCTTGAAAATGATTTAGGTTTCACAAAGCTTTTAACTACCTTAGTACTGGTTTGCAAATGCTTAAAATTTCTCTTCCATCACCTCCGGTCTTTCCCTAGTGATGTTATAATGAGACTGTACTGTATTAAATTTCACCTGTAACTTTTCCAATCACATCCTTATTCTGTTAAGATTTCCCTGTAGTTTTTATACCTTACTCTTCTCCATCCACTGTTTTTCCAATCTAGGTATGATACAGTTTGCTCTTGTTTCAAGGTCATTTATATGGAAGTTAAATGAGATTGGCCCTAGTACTGAGCCCTGAGGAACTCTGGTTGTTACCCTTTTATTCTGCACAATCTTCTACTCATGGAGCTTTTTATTCTTATCTTGTCTACAACCTTGTCACTAATTCTCATACATTCTGCTCTCAATCTGTGAACATGCAACTTGATGAACTTTCCTTCAATAAACACAAAGCATGGACTCTTAAAGAAAAACAACGTTTGTCTATTCATTCCAACGTCTTCCCTTCAAGCAGCCTATGAAAAAGGTCTGCAAGAAAATCCTTGAACATCAAGAAGTGAAAATCATAGGAATAAAAATGTTCAGGGAGAAGGGAAATATACAAATCCATAAATATAACAAGGTCTCCCACTTTAAGCTTAATGTTAACATTGAAAATTTAGCATCCTTTTCATAATTTAGATGTTTTTTCTTTTCAGAAATCATAGTTTTCTAGTTTCAACGTTTCAAATGAATATGATGCAATAAACTTTGACTTCAATATTTTTATTTATTTATCAGGGCGATTTGGAAGCATTTGCATCATTTTTTCTTATAGTGCTCCTGTTGGCTATGTCTTTATGAAACATATATCTTGCAAAAAATTACAAAGTTATTATCTCATTAATTCATGCAACATTCTTGTGAAGTTAATCATTCTTGCTTTGTAATGATTCTCCTGAAAAAAAGAAGGGAACACATTATACTAGAGATGCCAAGGATCAGGTTCTTTTTTTTTTTTTTAAGAATTATAAAATTCAAAACAATTTTATCAAAACCATTTTTCTTTTTATTGAAGAAAGATAACAATTCTGGATGATCCTTATTTTGCCACATCAATACTGCCATCATTGTTTCAGGGATCCCTACCCCTTAATTAAACACTTAAAATTCCCTGGGATAGTTATTTTCTTGAAAAAGACCCTAGAAGTACAAGGTCTTGCAGTTAATGATCAGTTGAGGAAAACAAATGCATAATAGTTCTCTCAATGGACTTTACTGTAGAAGCCCCAGCTGTTTCTTCCTTCATCCCTCTCATAGAAGTTAGCAATAAGTAGAAGAGTCCATTGTTTGAAATTTCAGTGTCAACCTCTAATGGAAACATTGCTACTATCACGTAGACTGATGAACATAAGCTTATTTGAAAATTTTAGATAAGTATGTAAATAACCTAAATGTCATTTTCCTCAAATCTGATATATTATATAGTTATTTTATTTATTTGTTTTTTGGTTACTCAAACATTTTTCTCTTAGTCTACTGGAAAGGAAGAGAGAGAAAGAGTTAGAGACATACATGCATACATAGAGATTGATAGAGATGAAGAGAGGAATGAACAAATAAATGAAGAGAGAGAAAAATAATTTAAAAAAGAGAGGAGATAGAAAGGAAGGAAGAAAGGAAAGGGAGAGGAAAAGGAGGAAAAGAAGGAGAGGATAAGGGAAGAAGGAAAAGGGAGGGAGTGAAAAAAAAGGAGAGCAATTTGCATAAGTATTAGCAAGCAAAACAAATTCCTATCAGCAAAAATGCTTTTCTAATTATGGATATTCTTATTGTCATAAGGGGAACAGTATTTTTTTTATCATCTTCATATCTAATAATAGCTAACATTTACAGAGTATATACTATGTGCTAGGCACTGAGATAAATACTTTACAATAATGATCTTATTTGACCCTTGCAATAGTTCCTAAGATGTTGGTGCTATTATTATCCTTATTTTACAAATACAAAAACTGTAAGAAACAGAGATCAAGTGAATTATCATAGGTTACATACAATTAATAAGTTTTCGAAACCTCATTTGAACTACTGTCTTTCAGTAAAAACCCTGTTTCACATACCTGCCTCTTGTTTTCTGGAATCATTGTTGATTATTTATTTCAACTGATTTTTTTCAAAATAGTTCAATTTTGCAATATTGATTTTATTGTATAAATTTTACATGACTCTTCAAATTCAATCAATAAATCAATAACACTGCTTAAACAACTATTATGTGTCATGCTCTTAGTTAGGCAATATAGATTCAAGGGGAAAATGAAACACTCCCTATCTAGAAGAAGCTTGTAATAAATTATATTACAATATGTGTATATGTAAAGATATGTCCCAAATAAATAGAAGCAAAATGGCCTTGGTTCTGAACCTGAAGAATTTAGACCAGTATTCATGAAAAAAAAAAAAAAAAGAAAGGGAAAAAAAACATCTTGAGTGGTTCTTGAGCAGACTTTTTCAGGAACCTTGGGATACTAAGAAGGACTAGTGTAATAAACTGAAAGAAATACTGGCTTTGGATTTAGAAGACTTGGGTTCAAATCCTAATTCTGACACCTACTAACTATGACTCCTGAATAAATAATTACATCACTCTGTGCCTCAATTTTTTTTCAACCCTAGAGAATTGAAAGTTTGAAGCAAATGACATCAAATGTTCTAAAAATCTATGATATTCCGATGGTAAATACAACTTAAAGAGGCAGAGAAACAGTGTCAAGTTGCAGAGAAGCAAGATGAAAAATGAAAAGAATGGTAACATCAATTTGACTGACCCATAGAATGTGAACTTATTTTTATAATATGTGACTCCCTCTAGCCCCACCTAAGCTTTGAAAGAAGATGCTTGGGTAATTTGATAGCCCATTTGGTCATGTGATTTGAAGGGAATCATCTCCCAACGTTATGATCCATTCATAATTGTAAACTTTTACTTGTAAACTTTCTAAAATTTCCTTTCAGAAGCAACCTTCAGATTTATCAACAGGGATAGTTCTTAAAGTCTGATATAAATATCAAGAGAATGAGAATAATGAAAAATTCAGAAAGTATTCTTAATGATATACATATGAATGATTTTTGAAGAGACATATATCATCATCCAAATCCTTCAATTTTCTTTATGTCTAAAAGTTCAGAAAATATACAACACAGTGAATCACACAAGAACTTTTTAAAGTCACATACAATACAGGAGAACATTAAGACAGTCTTAGGAAAATAGTCAAAAATAATAATGCCACAATACTTTTCACAAAAGGTAGTATTGCTCTGTTTCTTTCTGCATTATTGTCTGTTTCTCTCTCTGCCTCTTCCTGTTTGTCTCTCTCATTCTATCCTTATCATTTCTTTGAACCAAATAGTTCAAAAAGATTGAATTTTAAAAGGGAATTTATTAAAATCAGAAGAGTTAAGTTCATATCTTTGAACTGACTATGACCTCCATTAAATCACTTTGACTCAATTATTTCAAATGCCAAGCTAGATTAATAATATTCATGTTATAAATTAATTAATTAACTGAACTGTTAGGGAAACTAGGTGTTTCAAGAATTGGAGGTGAGGAGAAATTGCATTCCAGGTATAGGGAATAGCTACTTCAAAGGCAGAGGGTGGAGCTACAATGCAGTGTATACTCCAAGATGGCCAGTTTGGTTAGATCCCAGATCCCAGAAATGGAGTAATGTGTAATTAGACTAGAAAAATAAATCCAATAAAATTTATAAAGGATCTTAAATGAGAAAGAGTTTGTCTTTGATCTTTGATGTAAAAGAAAGCCAATGATGCTTATTGAATAGGGAAATGATAGTGTCATATTTGCATATTAAAATTCACTTAATGAGTCTAGTTTCAACTCTTTAAGTTGTAGTCTACTACCCTAGAATTGTCTACCACTAGACTGATACCCTTTCACAGGTTGGTCATATTATACCTATATCTTTAGATCTGTTGATCTGTCTATCTATCTACCCACACACACTCATATATATGTATATGCAAACATACATTAACATATACATAACACACATAAGACATATAAGGCATATATATAAACATACAGCTATATATATGTATATGTATGTATCTGGTAGGTAGTCAAGTAATTTACAAGCATTTTTTTTTTTTTTTGGCAATTGTTTTGTTATTGTTCACTAACCTAAAATAGACCCTCAGATAACAAAAATCTTACCTCAATCTTTACAACAACTCTCTCCCCTTCTTTGTATTTATACAAACACCACCTTATTTCAGGTCTTCATCATCTTTTATTTGGACTATTGCTTTAGCTTGTTAACTGTTCACCTGACACTCAATTTTCCACAAACTATCCTTCAAACAGCTGCCAAAATGAGATAATCACATAATTTCTGTGGTTTTGTTACTGATGTGGTCCAATATACTAATAGTTTTCCTAATACTAATATTAATACTGAACTAGCCTTTAATAATTGGCATAAATCCCATCTGGCAATAGTGTATTATCTTTTTGACAAATTGCTGTAATTTCTTTTCTACTGTTTCATTTAAATTTTTTGCTTACATATATATTTTTTCATTTTTTATTTATTTCAACACATTTCTTTATGAATCATGTTGGAACAGAAAAATCAGACAAAAAGAAAAAAGCATGTGAGGGGACAAACCAGAAAAAAAGAAGTAAATAGGGTATGTGATTTACATTCAATCTCCATAGTTCTTTTTCTGAAAGCAGATGGCATTTTCTAACCAAAGTCTATTAAGATTTCTTTGGATCACTGAACCACTGAGAAGAACCAAATCTTTCATATTTGATCATTTCACATTCTTGCTATTATGTAAAATGGTTCTTGGTTCTGCTTGTTTCGCTCAGCATCAGTTCATATAATCTTTCCAGGCTTTTCTAAAATCAGCCTGTTCATCATTTTGATAGAACAATGATATTCCATTACATTCATATACCACAGCTTATTCAGTCATTCCCCATTTGATGGGCATCAACTCATTTTCCAATTCATTGATACCACAAAAATAGCTGCTACAAACGTTTTTGCTCATGTGGGTCCTTTTCCCTTCTTTATTATTTCCTTGGGATACAGATCCAGTAATAGCACTGTTCAATCAAAGGGCATGCATAGTTTTATAGTGCTTTGGGCATAGTCCCAAACTGCTATCCAGAATGGTTGGATCATAATCCATAATTTCTCTTCTCCAAAGATCTGATGGGTAAATTATCCTTTGTTCTCCTAATTCATTTATGGTATTTTCCTTTATTCTCAAATCATGTACCCATTTTGACCTTATTTTGGTATGTGGTATGAATATAATTTTGTGCTGAGTTTCTGACATATTATTTTCCAGTTTTCCCAGAAATTTTTGTCAAATAGTGAGTTCCTATTCCAGAAGCTGAAATTTGGGGTTTTTATTAAATACTAGATTACAAGAAGCCTTGATTATTATGTCATATGTATCTAATCTATTCCAGGAATCCACCACTCTGTTTCTTAGTCTGTACCAAATGGTTTTGATGACTGCTGCTTTAGATTTGCTTTAAATTTGGGACTGATAAGCCATCTTTTGTATTTTTTTTTTTATTAATTCCCTTCGTATTCTTGAACTTTTCTTTTTCTGGATTATTTTTTAATTATTTTTTTCTGATTATATACAATGGTTTTTTGGCAATTTGATTGATATGGCACAGAACAAGTAGATCAATTTAGGCAAAATTGTCATTTTTATTATATTAGTTAAGCTTAGCCATGAACAATTGATATTTTTCTAATTGTTTAGATCTGACTTGATATGTATGAGAAGTGTTTTGTAATTGTGTTCATATAGTTCTTAGGTTTGTGTTAGCAGATATATACCCAAACATTTAATTCTATCTATAGTTATTTTAAATGGAATTTCTCTTTCTATTTCTTGCTGATGGGTTTTGTCAGCAATACATAGAAACTCTGATGAGGTTGTAACTTTGCTAAAACTGTGAATTGTTTTGAGTAGTGTTTTGGATGATTTTCTAGGATTCTCTAAGTATGTCCTCATGTTATCTACAAAAACTTATAGTTTTATTTCTTCAATGAATATTCTAATTCTTTTCATTTCTTTTTGTCTTATTGTTAAAAAAAAAAAAAACAACAACATTTCTAGCACAATATTGAATAACAGTAGTGATAATGGGAATCCTTGTTTCACCCCTGATCTCATTGGGAACATTTCCAGCTTCTCTCCATTTTAGATAATGGTTGCTATTTGTTTTAAATAGATCCTGCTTATTATTTTAAGGAAAGCTCACTTTATTCATATGCTCTCTACTGTTTTTAATAGGAATGGCTCTTATATTTTTAAAAAATCCTTTTTCTTCATCTCTTAAGATTATCATATGATTTCTGTTGGTTTTGTTATAGATATGGTTGATTATGGTAATCATTTTCTTGATATTGAACCAGCACTGCAGTCCTGATATAAATTCCATTTGGTCATAATGTATTATCCTGCTCATAAGTGGCTATAATATTTTTACTGAAATTTTATTTTAAAATTTTGCATCAATATTCATTAGGGAGATTGGTCTGTAATTTTCTTTCTCTGTTTTGGCTCTTCCTGTTTTAGGTATCAGTACAATATTTGTATCATAGAAGAAATTTGGCAGGACTCCTTCTCTATTTTTCCAAATAATTTGCATAGTATTGGAATTAATTGTTCTTTAAATGTTTGGTAGAATGCACTTGTAAATCTATCTGACTGTGGAGATTTTTTCTTAGGAAACTTAATAGCTTGTTCATTTTTTTTTTTTTCAAAAATGTGACTAAGTACTTTATCTTCTGTTCTGTTAATCTGGTAAATTTATATTTTTGTAAATATTCATCCATTTCAGTTATATTGTCACACTTGCTGCCATACAGTTGGGCAAAATAGCTCCTAATTATTGCTTAATTTCTTTTTTGTTTATAAGTTCACCCTTTTCAGTTTTGATGCTGGTGATTTGGATTTTTTTTTCTTTTTCTAATCCAATTAACCAAAGGTTTATCTATTTTGTTGGATTTTTCCTAAAACCAACTCTTAGTTTTATTTATTAGTTCAATAGATTTTTCAGTTTCAATATTATTAATTTCTCCTTTGATTTTCAGAACATCTAATTTGATATTTAATTGGTGGTTTTTCATTTGTTCTTTTTCTCTTTTTTAGTTGCATGCCCAATTCATTGGTCTCCTCTTTTTCTAGTTTATTTTTTGTAGCTATTTAGAGGTATAAAATTTCTCCTAAGAACTGCTTTGTGTTGGATGAAATTATGGATTGTTTCTGTGATTTGTTGTTTGACTCACTCATTTTTTAGAATTAGATTATTTAATTTCCAATTGATTTATAATCTATCTTTCTTGACCTCTTATTTAATATTATTTTATTGCATTTTGATTTTTAAAAAAAGCATTTACTATTCCTGACTTTCTGTATTTGATTGTTAGGTTTTTATGCCTTGATACAGTTAATTTTTGAGTAAGTACCATCAACTGCTGAGAAAAAGGTGTATTCCTTTCTGACTCTATTCAATTTTCTCCAGAGGTCTATCAAATCTAGGTTTTCTAGAATCTTATTAACCTCCCCAGTTTCTTTCTTGTTCATTTTGTGGTTAAATTTGTCTGATTCTGAGAGGGGAAGATTGAGATCCCCTACTAATATAGTTTTCCTATCTATTTATTCCTGTAATTGACTTAATATATTCTTTAGGAATCTGTATGCTCTACCACTTGGTGCATATACATTTAATATTATTACTACTTCATATCTAAGTTTTCCAAAACTCCATTCACCTCAAACTTTTTTGTTCATTTTGTGACTCAATTTATCTAGTTCTGATAGAGAGAGGTTGAGATCCCTCACTAATATAGTTTTGCTGTCTCTTTCGTTGGGCAACTATGCTGTACCACTTGGTGAATATTTGTTTAGTATTGATAGTAATTCATTGTCTATGATATCTTTTAGCAATATAGTTTTCTTCTTTATGCCTTTTAATTAGATCCAATTTTGTTTTTATCATCTATCTGAGATCAGAATTACTATCCCTGTTTTTTTTTTTTTTAACTTCAACTCCAATCTTTTACCTGTACTCTGTGTGCCTACTTCTCTGTTTCAGACACATTTCTTGTAAGCAACCTATTGTAGCATTCTTTGTTTTTAATCCACTCTGCTATCTGCTTTCATTTTCTTATAAAGTAGACCCAGATTTTGACAAGGCCATTCAACTTGTAGAAACTCAGAAAGTTTTAAAATAAAGGATCATTTGCCTTAAACTGAAATAGGTATATTTTTTATAATAATGTGACCATTCAGAATGTGTCAGTCTAAAGAATTTTGATGTTGCACATAGAATTAAAGTGGATATTCATTCAAGTGAAGTTGTACACTATGTTCAAACCAGGGTGTTAATGGTATTTTTTGTATCTTCTGTAATTTTCAAAATCCTTATTGATAATCTTGATCAGTGACCTGAAAAACTCATCAAAAATGAAGAAACACTTTCCTGAATCCCTACTATATTTTAAGCAATGTATCTGATATTTCCCTTTTATGTTTAAATAATTAGAAAAGCTTTAGATGTAAAACATAAATGCAAAGCTGTGCGTTGCTATGTAATTGGCACAATCATTTATTTTTCGGTGGAAAAGAGTGAAATTGAGATTAGTCCTTATCAATGAACTACCACCAGATCTGTTTGAAAGACTTTTATGCGGTAGCTGGCAATAACTGCTTTTTGCTGTTCTACAAGTTTAATTCTACCATTTGTTTTCCCTTGGTATTTTACAAGTGAACACAACTTGAAGAAGACTTTGCTAGAAAATATGTCCCTACCAATTTGACATATAATTTGTTACAGTAGGATAGAAACTTCTACAAATCCTCCAAAAGGTGATGTATACTTTTCAGTGTACTGGAAAGATATTCTAAATATTATAAAATTTACTGGACCACTTATTTTAGGATGTTCTTTATTTTTTTTCCACTTAAAGCTTAATAACCAAGTAGTCAAAAAGGAAAATTGAAATGATAGCAAGATCGAGATACATAAATAGATGTTAAATAATGTTAAAAAAATAAATACTAGATGATAGATGATAGCTAGCTAGCTAGCTAGCTAGATAGATAGACAGTGTTTTTTTTGGTTAAAAGAGAAAATCAAGGTATATATACCAAGCAAGGAAAGAACTTGATAAAGAGTTAAGAAAAGATAGTATTGGCCAACATACTCCAGAATACTTTTGATGACCACTTTAGTATGATAGATTTAGAAGATCACAAATATGGCTTGTGGCTGTTGCTGAAGATGAAAAAAAATCAAATAACAGAATGGTTCAATTGAAGGCAATAAACCATTATTGATATGGTTACCAGTATAGGACAGTTGCTCAAGCCTGTGATGTGAGGACTATCATTGGTTTGGTCCAAAGCAAAGATATAGATGTTTATTTATTTATTTGTTTGTTTATGTATTTATTTATTTTTTGCTACCACTGTCTTATCAGTAAAATATGTTTAAGCTTCAATAGCTGCTGCCATTTTTACCTCACAATGAGAGAGAGACCACTGTATGCAGTATTTCACTTCATTGACTGACAGAAATCAGGCAATCTCTGGCTGCTCAGAAGGGAGGCTTACAGTGTTTTGGAAGAAATGAATTTGCATATACTGAAAGTTTTGGTGAAGTTCCTTCAGCATGTGTAAAGCTGTCTTATTTTCAGCCCTTGGTGAAACATTCTGAGTTTTCCACACATTGTGAGAAAATCGAAGCAAATGAAGGCCTGCATTTCCAGAAAAAGATGCCAACTTCAGTTATAAAGATTAAATACTTAGTTTCTCTTCCATTAAGGACCTTTTCTTTGCATCAGTTTATAGTTTATACTTTAAGATGGTGACATTTGAAAGGAACCTGAAGTAATCCTAATTTTTGCTGTGACTGGCTCTCTGAATCTTCACCAGAAGCAGCATCAATGGATCTGCAATCAAAGTACCATTATGCAGTTTTTAAACAGAAAAACCTGCCACACGGTGAATATTTGAAATTGGAGAAGCTACTATTAAAGACCAAAAAGATTAGATTTAGATTTTATTGAGGGTCTCTTGAAGGGAGCAGACTTTAAAAAAATAAATAAACCATTTAGGCTGTCTGCATTTTAAAGGTGGCTTTTTCATTTCTGAGTAATAACTGGAATTGCAGATGCAATTTATTATATGTTTCTATTGCTAAAGATATATAATTTTCTTGGGCATCAGCTTAGGCTAACCTTTTAAATAATGTATTATTTTGCTATTAATTTATTCTCCAATTAGAATTGAGGCTTATTGCTTAATCCAGTCTTTAAATATCAAATAAACTTGTATTTAAAAAATATATATATAGATCATTATTGATCACAAAATAGAAAATTTTGATTACATCAAATTAAAAAGCCTTTGTACAAACAAAACTAATGCAAACAAGATTAGAAGGGAAGCAACAAACTGGGAAAATATTTTTACAGTTAAAGGTTCTGATAAAGGCCTCATTTCCAAAATATATAGAGAATTGACTCTAATTTATAAGAAATCAAGCCATTCTCCAATTGATAAATGGTCAAAGGATATGAACAGACAATTTTCAGATGATGAAATTGAAACTATTTCCACTCATATGAAAGTGTTCCAAATCACTATTGATCATAGAAATGCAAATTAAGACAACTCTGAGATACCACTACACACCTGTCAGATTGGCTAAGATGACAGGAAAAAATAATGATGAATGTTGGAGGGGATGCGGGAAAACTGGGACACTGATACATTGTTGGTGGAGTTGTGAACGAATTCAACCGTGCATACCTTTTGATCCAGCAGTGTTACTACTGGGCTTACACCCCAAAGAGATCATAAAGAAGTGAAAGGGACCTGTATGTACACGAATGTTTGTGGCAGCCCTCTTTGTAGTGGCCAGAAACTGGAAACTGAGTGGATGCCCATCGATTGGAGAATGGCTGAATAAATTGTAGTATATGAATTTTTATAGAATATTATTGTTTGGTAAGAAATGACCAATAGGATGATTTCAAAAAGGCCTAGAGAGACTTACATGAATTGATGCTGAGTGAAATGAGCAGGGCCACAAGATCATTATATACTTCAACAACAATACTATATGATGACCAATTCTGATGGACCTGGCCATCCTCAGCAATGAGATGAACCAAATCAGTTCCAATGGAGTAGTAATGAACTCAACCAGCTGCGCCCAGCGAAAGAACTCTGGGAGATGACTAAGAACCATTACATTGAATTCCCAATTCCTATATTTTTATCTGCCTGCATTTTTGATTTCCTTCACAGGCTAATGTACACTATTTCAGAGTCCGATTCTTTTTTGTACAGCAAAATAATGGTTTGGTCATGTATACTTATTGTGTATCTAATTTATATTTTAATATATTTAACATCTACTGATCATCCTGCCATATGGGGGAGGGGGTGGTGGGAAGGAGGGGAAAAATTGGAACAAGAGGTTTGGCAATTGTCAATGCTGTAAAGTTATCCATACATATAACCTGTAAATAAAAGGCTATTATTTAAAAAAAAATTAAAAATTGTATTTGAGCAATATTTAGAACTACTTAGTGATGTTATATATTGCCTAGTTTGGATTTGACAGACATTTCCTCTTACAAAATAGGATTTTTTTTGAGTGATGAAGAATAATATATATATATATATATATATATATATATAAAACAATGATTGTTGATCTTATTGTTTATCAATGAAGAATTTAGTTTAAAGGTGGATTAAGAAGAATTTTGTTGCATCATATAGATGTGACAGATGGTTGAAAGTTCAATATATTTAGTTACACAGTTGTTGGGGAAAGTATGAAAACTAGAATTCACAAAAGTAAGCCTGTAGGTTTTTCTGACCCATACCTCATGACAGAGGGATGCTTTAGTATGGAAAATTTCCATTTTTATTTTTTCAACTAATAACCCATAACTTAAAACACATGATTTTTAAAGTTAACTTGAATTTTAATTAATTTGATTAATTAATTTGAAAGATTGATACACACCTATTTCTGGAAATCTTAATGCAGTAGCAATAGCTATTTCGCTTATTGAGAAGAGAGTCTGGGAATGATGTCCAACTTGTTTAGAATTTACTGGAAGTTTGTAGGCAAATCACCTTACCTAGAAGAAGGAGAGTATGATTACACTGAATATTGATGAAAATAGTATTGGTTGCATCTTTAAAATCTGTAACATATTTTAAATTCAGTTTTATTTTGAGTATCACAATAACTCTGTTGAGGTCAGGAATTTTACTTCTTGAAGATAAAATGACAATGTGTTTAGTTGCCATTGGCTTCTTCAAAATGAGGTTCATAAATATTGCAAAGTAAGAATAATACAGATTTTAATCATTCATAAAACAGCCATTTTATTAATAAGTTAATTTCATTAATTGCTTGTTTTCAATGCAACTTGTAGAAAAGACTAATTTTGCTTTTTCTTCTCCAAGATAAATACCTCAGGCTTCTGACTACATTTCAGTGTGATTGTTTAAATGATTCTGAGGATACCTATGCTGGGCAGTTGCCAGTACTATATATTCCGTTTTTTTAAAATAAGGTCCAGTAAGACAGAAAGTTGCTATTTCTTATTATAGATCTTGATTCCTCTCTCTCTCCCCTTAAAAACAACAAAGCACTTGCTTTGCTGCACATATATCTTAGGCAGAGGCAAAGCTTGAGTTCTCCTTTATCCTTAGCTATCATAGGTGGGAATCAGACTGGAAAGTAGACTGTTAATAGTCCCCTTCTGAAGTCTGAGACTGAGCAGATTTGCAACCTTATGGACACACTCAAAAAGCATGTTGAAGGTACAGGTTTCTTTCTGTCACATGAAGATGGACAAAATAGCTGCCAGCATTTCACAACTGGAAATAGAACTGGAAATGATGCTTGGAAAATCTTCCCATTTGTGTTTCCATTTGTGTTCATACCTAATAGTGTCTCTGAAGTTCTTTTGTAATTATTGGAATTTGAGGTAAAAATCATGAATTTTCACTTTCTTGGTACTGTTGCTACATAAATTCATACTTTGTCATTTTATATAATAATAATTTTGTGTCCGTGGGAAGTGTGGAAAGTGTTTAAAAATCAATTAAAAAGTTAAAAAAAGAAAATGGGTCCTGAGACTTCTATGTCATGTGGCTGCTATGATAGTAAATTTGTCTTTAACTCTATATTTCTAAAAAAAAAAAAAGAGGTGGTGGTGGAAGATTTTTGTATCACTTGTAATAGAATCACAATGGAAAAAAAATTCTTACAAATTATCAACAAGTAAATCTAATCCTAAAAGCACTCATTCAGTATCACTTGTCAGTACTATGCCCCTAACAGTTTCTATTCTTCAAGCACACACACACACACACACACACATTTGGGTCAGCCCACCACAGCATTCTTTCTTATGATGTCTTTTCCTTTCCTCTATACCATGTTATCTCTCTTAACTCTACTATGCTTTCCAACCCACTTCTCCTCCTTAAAGCTAACTAACTCTTTTAGGTTGCCAAGTCCCTTTCAGGATTTAGCCTGCCAATTAAAGGCATACACCAAACTCGTGGAGTACTCCCTTTCTACTGGAAAATTGTGGGTTCCATGAAGGAACTTATATAAAAGCTTTTTCCTTGCTAACTATATGTTTTCTCAAATCTATCACAACTTCAATGCCTTTGTAATTTGGTTAGTAATTATTTTGATCATGGCCTGGAATCTAATGAGTCTATTCAGCATACAAATTGGGGTTCTATACACCCAACTTTCATCTGGGGTCATCTATTCCCCCAACCATTTGTGTCCCTGGTAATTAGAGTAGGTAATCTTTCACAAATAAAAATGCCTATTAGCAACAACAACAAAAAGAAACAGATATATGCTTCTAGCAACAGATAGATGACTGGACCAAATAATCAATTACTTACTTATTTAGGATATAATGACCACATGTTTTCAAATGGGAAACTGCAATATCTGACATCAACTGAACACTTGTCCTAATTATAGAAATTTGTTTAAGAAGAAAAAGCAAGGACATGATTATAATTAAAACTGGTCCTTCAGGCCTCAGCCTGAGAGAACATACACGACAAGATAAATCATCCTTGGTTCAGTTTCACAAGTCCACCTTATAGCCAGACTCTGAAATAATCAGGCACATTCTTATTCAAGTGAACATTGCTGGAAAACTGAGTTAGAAGGCTCCTACCTAAAGTGGAGGCCAAAGTTGTCCTCCAAATTCTTGCTCAGGTACTAACCTTTACCATTAAGAATTAAGGATCACATTCCTCTGAGTAACTTGTGGCATATTCCTTTCAGTTGGGAGATTTCTGGCTTAATGATCCATCAGAAAATCATATCTGAATTCAAAACTCCAAATAATATCAGCTACAGTTCCAGGAGATTTTATCTCAAATAGCAAATCTCATTAAATCAAGGATCTCATATCCTAAATAAGTCTTGACTATACCTACTTACACTGCTAACAATAAGAGATTTATCCTACAAAGTTCACAGCTTATCTTCAGATCTAAGTAGATGGATTTCAAGTTCAACATTACATAAATCATTTTACTTTAGGATGCTCAAAAACTGAGCCATATTAAAACATGTTCAGATATTAACGATGTTCAAAGGGACAAAGTCATAGACCACTATTCTCAGAATCTCTCTAAACAATGGGACATCTTTAAAGTAAATCAATACAACCAATTAAAACTCACATAGAATATAGACTATCCTAATTTCACACTAAAAAACCCTATCAGAAATAACTTTAATAATTTCTTCATCCAAAAAATTGTTAATTCATCTTCTTCCAATTGAGAAATTCCTATAAACTTTTCTGGAAATATAAATAACAGGTACAACATCAATATTGTTAAAATTCTTCTAAGCACAATTAATCTCCCCTCCCAACAAAATATTCCTAAATATAAGTCCATTTTAGAGGTTTTAAATTGTCCTTAACAGTCCATGCTTGAGGTTCCTCCATAGGTCCTTTAGGATTGGTGTTCTCAGCCTCTAGACTGCACTCTCACTCATCTGGAGCATCTGGCAAGGTCCTTCCCACTCTGTTTCTTCTAGGACTCCTGGAATTACAAACTTCAAAAGTGTTGTCTGGATCAGTATCCCTTGTTTCCTAGGCGCTAAAAAAGGATGTCAGATATGATTTATTAAAAACTTATCTTTTGGAAAATTAATGGATGTCCATCAATTGGAGAATGGTTGAGTAAATTATTGTATATGAATGTTATGGAATATTATTGTTCTGTAAGAAATGACCAGCAGGATGAATACAGAGAGGCTTGGAGAGACTTACATGAACTGATGCTAAGTGAAATGAAAAGAACCAGGAGATCATTATATACTTCAACAACGATACTGTATGAAGATGTATTCTGATGGACGTTGATTTCTTCGACAAAAAGATCTCATTCAGTTTCAATTGATCAGTGATGGACAGAAGCAGCAGAAAGAACACTGGGAAATGAATGTAAGCTGTTTGCATTTTTGTTTTTTTCTTCCCAAGTTATTTTTACCTTCTGAATCCAATTCTTCCTGTGCAACAACAGAACTGTTCGGTTCTGCACACATATATCGTATCTAGGATATACTGTGACATATTTAACATGTATAGAACTGCCTGCCATCTGGAGGAGGGGGTGGAGGGAGTGAGGGGAAAAGTCACAACAGAAGTGAGTTCAAGGGATAATGTTGTAAAAAATTACCCAGGCATGGATTCTGTCAATAAAAAGTTATAATTATGAAAAAAAATTTTTTATAAAATCTTTTTAAGAATACATGCCTAGGATGACACTATTTGTCAAAGGATATGCATAATTTTATAGCTCTTTGGACATAAATCATATCATTTGATAATTTATCAATTGGGTAATGGCTTTTTTTAAAATAAATTTGACTCGGTTCCAAAAAACAAAAAAAAAATTATCTTTTTTTTCAAAAGAGGGTCTTTCCTTTTCCTTCTCCCAATAAAAATAAACCAAATAGCATCTCATATGAGGACAGTACCAGATCACTTCTGGGAACTGTCTTAATTCTATTAACAAAGGAAAAACAAATATTTGATCCAAGGCAATTTAGTCTCCAACATCAATTTAGTAATCTGTTTCGTAAGTATCTGATTCATTCGATTTGCATTCCCTCCCCATTATTTCTTATAAAACCTTAGAAATAAAGTATGTTTAATTATCAGAATCAAGTCTCTACCAATCCATACTTAGATACAATTTGTTTCAATGTTATTTCACTAACCTCTCTTAAAGAAACAGAGCTCAATGGAAAGCTTCTCCATCCCCTATATCTCAGTTTGCTCCTTGGTATCATTTCATTAAAACCTAACCTAAATATTTTGAAACCAGGGTCCCTCCCTCCATGTGGAAGGGTGGGGAGGGAAGAAATCTCTCCTCAAAACCTTCTAATTTGCCTTTAGACAATTTGTTCTGAAATTACACACATCCCTATACTCTAAATTTTCTTGCTTTTACTTTGTTAAAGGAAGAACGCAAAACAAACCTTAAGATTCAGAATATAAGTAATATCAAAATAACTTTGGACTAACTTTGCAAAATCTTTACCCCATATCCAAGTGGGCTAACAAAATGTTAAAGCACAGAATATACAATTTTTTAAAATTGCCCAGTGAGTGGATCAAATGAAGATATCTTAGAGACTGTAAGATAAAGTAGATCAGAATCTAGCCCTAAGGTTCAGATTTCTAGAAGTCATGAAACCATTAATGGAATCCACTCTGCTCTATCAGTATTGCTCATGCCAAATAAGGATGCATTATTGTACATTGACCAATAGTCTCTTCCATGTTATCAAAGTTATCCAAAGTTATCATAGCTTGGAGTCTGGAGGAAAGAAATCTACCAATAGGAATGTTAGTTCACAGGTTATGAAGAAGCTTCAAGGAAGGTGGTGTAGAAGCATTATGAGTGAGTTTGCCCGAATAATTTTAGAATGGATATCCTACAATTATTATATGGGTAAGAGATCCTTTCTGGCAAGAAAACAGGGGATAGTCTGCTTAGTTATTCCCCTGGGGGGAAGCTAGTACAAATGGGGTGGGAATGGTGGCATTTGGGAATGGGGTCTTTGCAAATAATGCATCAAGTCCCATATATGGGCTGCCTTGAGGATGCTGAGGTTACACCCAACAATCCTGGATGCCCACAGAATTCCCTAACCTGACTAAGGACTAAGAAGTTATCTCCCCACTGGTGGGGGCCACAGAGTGACACTGAGAGAGCTGGAGGGATAATACTAAGAGTATTGTTACAGGTATACCTGGAAAAAGTGGAAATAACAAGAAAGAAAGAGAATGAGGGAGAGAAGAAGACAATTTCACCCTTCTCTATCCAGTATATTTCCAGAGTTTCCAGGAATTCTATGGAAGAGCAGTTTCAGGTTCTTCTATAGGTTCACAGGAATATTCAGGAATGTCTGAGGGAGAAGAAGTAACAGGAGTAGCTCTCTTAATTCTAGAAACATGAGTCCAGCTGGAGAACCTTCGAGCTGGAATAGTCAGAATGACTTTATATGGTCCTTTCTTTCTTTTTTTTTTTTTTTTATAATAGCCTTTTATTTACAGGTTATATGCATGGGTAACTTTACAGCATTAACAATTGCCAAACCTCTTGTTCCAATTTTTCCCCTCTTTCCCTCCCCCCCTTCCCCAGATGGCAGGATGACCAGTAGATGTTAAATACATTAAAATATAAATTAGATACACAATAAGTTTACATGACCAAACCGTTATTTTGCTGTACAAAAAAAAAACAGACTCTGAAATATTGTACAATTAGCTTGTGAAGGAAATCAAAAATGCAGGTGGGCAAAAATATGGGAATGTAATGGTTTTTAGTCATCTCCCAGAATTCTTTCGCTGGGCCTCGCTGGTTGAGTTCATTACTGCTCCATTGGAACTGATTTGGTTCATCTCATTGCAGAGGATGGCCAGGTCCTGTATGGTCCTTCCTAATGGGAGATTCTTCACCCAATCCTCAGAGCCTTCAGGCATAGTTTTAGTAAAGACATGATTGCTGGTGTGATTCATTTTCTCCACCTTTCCAGGCAGAAGGGAAAAATGATAAGTAATCTTAAGTGGGCTTGATCTCCATTTGCAAAAACCTCTGAGCCTTTTCAGTCTTACAAAAGAAGATTTTTACACAATTAGTAAAGGTGTCAACAAAAAAACAAGCAATTTGAAGCACCCTGAGATGAGGGGGGATATTTGTAGAATCTATCAGCCAGTCTTCCCCAAATATATACCCAGATTGGGTTCATGAGATGGAGGGTTTAACAGCCCTTTCAGAATTTACTTGGGCACAAACTGGGCAGACCTGACAGATCTGTTTAATTGTTTCTCTCAGCTTTTTACCAGTGAAGATAAGTTTCATAGAGGATTGGAGAGCATTTTTTTCCCTGAGTAGCTTGGTGCAGGTCAAAAAGAAGTTTCCACCAACTTGCCTTTGGGATTAAAAGTTGGGCCTGAGTTTGTTTGAAACCATCCAGAGGGGGAAAGGGCGTACCCCCTTTCTTCTGCAAGGGCCTGTTCCTGCTATATGAAGGGGCATAAAAGTCAGGGAGCAGGGGAATTAAAGGTGCCATGGTCAGGGGCAAATGGGCAGCAGCACGGGCAGCTGAATCTGCAAGCCTGTTCCCCTTGGCCTGAAGTGAATCTCCTTTCTTGTGTCCTTTACAAGACATAACAGAAACCTCTCTAGGGTTTATGTACAGCTTGCAATAATTGTAGAATTTCACTTGCATATTTAATAGAAGAATTTTTGCTTTCAAAAGTCCCCTTTCTTTCCATATAGCTCCATGAGCATGCAAAATATGAAAAGCATGTTTGGAGTCTATAGAGATTCACTCTCATTCTTTTTTCCAGTTCCAAATTCCTAGTAAGGACAATGAGTGCAGCTTTCTGTGCACGAGTCCCGGTGAAAGTGACTTAGTCTCCAAGATGCTACTGAGGGTCACCACAGAATAACCTTCCTTCCTTTACCCATTTTCAAGAAAACTGGACCTATATGTAAACCATTCACTATCTGGGTTGTCAAGAGCAATGTCCCTCAATCAGGTTGATTGAAGTAGACAGAATCTAAAGCTTTCTCACATTTATGAATGATGTCACCCGACTGAGTGTTGTCAGGGAGCAGAGTAGCAGGCATAAGAGTGTGATACATCTGGAGAGTCAGGTCGGGGGTATCTAACAGAAGAGCCTGATATCTAGTAAGCCTCCCACTAGCAAATGACTGATGCCCTTTGGCTTCCAAAATGCTCTGAATCTGATGGGGAGTCAGATCCTTCAGTAGTTGGTCTACTGTGAGCTTAGAGGCTTCCTCAATCAGAAGGGTTGTAGCAGCTATCTCTAAGGTAGGTGGATTGCCCCCAAAACATCCAGTTTCTTTGAGGAGTAAGCAAGGGGTCTGGGATAGGATTCCAGAGACTCTAGTCGAGTTGAGACCCATAGAACCTGGCCCTGCCTTCCATCAATGTACAGTGTAAAAGGCTTTAGGTAGGGCTAAGGCTTGGGGCAAGAGATTGGTTTAGTTTTCAGGGTCTTAAGAACCTTATCCTCACCAGGGCCCTCATTCAAGAGGAATTGTGTCAGGGCTTTGAATAGAATCCTGGAGGGGCTTGGCAATAATTAGAGTTAGGTATAAAGTCCAGTCATGATCAGGAAAGTACACAAAGGTTCAAGGAGTGATTAACAAACTGATAGCCAATGTAGGCCTTTAGACAAAGAAACTCATTTCATAGCACTGGTAGGGGAGGGAGGCTGGAAGTTGGGATTTTTATGGCTACAGCCAGAGAAGTCTTTCAGATGGGGCTGCAGATCAAGATATCATCTACATACTGGATAGCTAGGGCCTGCCCCAGTATGTTGGGGCTGTCACCGAAGCCCTGTACTATTTCCATTTTATGAACATGACTGCCCATGTTAATTGGTGGGGGTTATGTTTACCTGATTTGCCCCTTCAAGGACAAAAAGAAATTGTGAATCTTTATACAATAGTATGCAAAAGAAATCACCTTGAAGATCTAAGGTAGAAAACCATTGTGTCCCCTGGGATACTTGTATTGGGCTCATGGCTTTTACTGATCATTTGCTTTGATTCTAGAAATTTGCTATAAGAGGAAAAAGCAGGGATATGATTATAATAGCAACAAAATAGGTCCTTCAAGCCTCAGCCTATTATGAGAAGATAAAGCATTCTTAGATCTGTTTGACAGCCAATCATGCAGTAATAATTCCACCTCATAGCAAGAATCAAAATAATCAGTTGGGAAACAAAGAAACAGAACTGGGAAAATGAATCAGAAGGATCCCACCTTAGGAAGAGAGCAACTCTTGCCTCCAACTCTTGCCCAGATAAGATATCCAGGAAGGCATTCCTATGGTATTTCTCTGGAATGGTGGGTTACTGACTTAATGATAAGGTAATGAAATTCAAAACTCAAAAGTTACAGTCCCAAGTGATTTTATCTCTAATAGCAAAATCTACTAATCACAGCTTAGGTCTAGATACATTATTTTAAAAGTTTACCAGGACTTACACACATGAGATTTTTGTTTAAAACTGACAAGCTTACAAATTAAGGGTAGGGGGAGATTTGACAGAGATTCCAGAGAAGGGGCTGAGCTTGCTGTTGCCCACCCCAACCATTTGTAATATTTTCTTGGGCTATGCTGTTTGATACTTCCCCCCTACTCTGTGAAGGGGAAAAAGGTGTTGTACACCTTATACTTGGAGATGAACTGATAAGGCTTTTACCTCATCCTTTTGTTCCACACAGTAATTAGCAATTTTAGGTTTAACATGATGACAATAATTCCAAATAACTTAGTTAACAATTTTAGACTTTTCCTAATAGCCAAATAGTCTTAGGTATAATTTCTATCCCCTTAAATAAGTTTCCCTTTTGTTTTAGGGAAAAAACATGACAATTCTTAAAATTGAGATAGAACAGATTTTAAAATTGACAACTTTAATTAATGAGATTCTCTAGATTCTGATTAAATGTTCTATACAAACTGAATTGCCATTTGTTTATTTTCCAATTTATACAAATCATTTCTCTTTTGTAAGCCAGGAAAAGGATTGAGGTGCCATTTTTTTTACTGACAAGGCCCCTGGAAGTCTGATTCTAGATAGCTCAAAAGCAGACTGTTTGGGTAGCCAGAGTTTTAAAGTTATAGCAAATTGCTTCTCTGTTTTCCTAAAGTTTTTAAATTCTAGATTACTATACTCATTGATTATTGTGTCTTCTGAAACTTATCTATTCCATTGATTGACTACTCTGCTTCTTAACCAGTACCAAATAGTTATGATGATTGCTACTTTATAATATAGTTCTAGGTCTGGTACTGCTAGGCCTAGTGAAACAAATAGTGAAACAAAAAAAATTGCAGAAACTTCCTTTGAACTTATATAACCTTGCAACTAAAGTCTTAAGGTTTTCTATATGTCTCTATTCTCATGCTTCACATTGTCTATTATCTATCCAGGGCTATAAGTGAAAATAAATTACAATTTACCTATCTCTTTAGTGGGCTGTAATTGGAGGTCCTTTAAAATTGCTTTTATTATCATATCTCAAATTTTTAAATTACTTTACATACACATAGAAATCATTTATCTATTGGTCACAGCTAAAAAAAAACAAATTTTCAAATATGAAGTAATTATAGCCAATAAAGCACTTAACATTCATATATCATGTTTTATCCTAAGCACTTTGGCAATCATGTGCTCTTCACAACAACAATTATTATTTCTCTTTACAAATCAGAAACAGGGCAGAGATAAAATAATTTGCCATAACTTACATAGCTATTACATATCCACAACTGAAACAAATGCAGAAGCTGACTGGAATTCTAACCTCACACTACCCTGCAGGGTGGTTATCAGGCGTAAATAAATTCTTCCCAGGAAGTTCTGGAACAGAACCTGCTGAAAGTTGGGATTACTGTTGCCATGGTCTCCCTTTGATGGTAGTTTCAGGTGCTAGGGCACAGGAAATGCTTACCACTGGGCCTTACCCCCAAAACTTAGTTGAGATCATGTTTGGGCTAAGTTATATGGGGTACCCACAGCTATTGCTACTTCCCCTATTTCTACAGGTGAGACAGAATGAATTTCCCTACAGTTCTGAGATGAGAAGAGTTAGCAAACAGCAGTACTTGGGCTGTATTGATCTTGTTATCAATCCCATAAATGAGATTAACTCAGGACCACTCTGGGGAGTGGAGTGGAGAAGGTCCCCTAATACCTTCTGGGGTGCTTCCCCAAAGGATTAGAAGGGGACTCTGAACAAGATAGAAGGAAAGGAAGGATTAGCAGAAAGTTGCTATTTACCTAGTTTGTTTTTTTTTCTTTTTCTTTTCTTTAAGAATGGGATAAATTCCTGGAATCATCCCCAATGTTTCAGGATTTTTTCTTGCAATCTTAAAATAACAAATTACCAAACTTCTTAATTCACTGCTCTTAAAACTTTCAGAATCTACTAATATGTTATTTTATTTTTAATTAGTTTACTTTTTTGTGCAACCCTCAGCTTGAACAAAGCTGAAATTCACAGAAAAAAAAAGTTAGGCTTTTTAAGAAGTCTTACCAGCATTCTAACTCTAGTATAGAGGGTTTTTTTTTTTTTTGTTTGTTTGTTTGTTTGTTTTTCTTGCAGGTTGCAGTTTAAATATTTCCAGGTAACAGAATCTAGCTCACAAAACAAACATGAAATGGACAGTCTGCACATGTCTGCAGACAAAGACAAAAATGAAATGAAAGAGGACTGTCCCATCTTTGCCAAAAGTCATAAAATTTTGCCCAAAACCACCCTATAGCACTTGTCTCCTCTGGTGTCCCAGAAAGGTAAAAGGGAGGCAAAGGTTCGGTAGGAAGTTTGCTGAAAATTGCAAGAATTTCCAGGTCTAGGTGTCCGTAGTCAAGGAAAACTTGCTGCTCATGAAGCTCATGATGACCCAGACAAGTCTTCTCCCAATGGGTTAGGGTGTCCTAGCTATAGGATTAAGGGAGAAAAAATGGGGAACTTAACCTTAAGAAGAAAGGAATCCAGGGAAGGCCAGAGTCTCCCTATACTGGGCCACCAAATGTTGAGGTTGGGAAGAGAACCCAAAAGGTTCTGATCATAGACAGGTGTTACAAAGTGTCTCAAAAGAATTTGCAGTCTTGAATCCATTTCCAAATCAAGAGGTAAAGTTTATTGTAATTGTAAAGCCAATTGAAGAGGTCTAAATTCCTAGAGAATTTAGCAAAGAAACAGAATTAAGGAGACAAATGTATGCTGTTAATGTCATTGATACACTAATTTTATGGCCTAGAGGTAGAACCAAGGAGGTTTTCACTGACCAACAGATTCTATTCTAAAGCCAAAAGACTTGAAATCATTGACAGATTGTTAGAATAATAGCACCCTAAGGTCAGAGAGGCTCAGTATCACAGATTCTAAAGCCAGAAGATTTAGAATCACTGAGAGATGGTTAGAACAGAAGCCCAGTAAGGTCAGAGGACCTTAAAATTATTGTTTCCCCTGGAAGCTATCTTACATCAACTGGACACATGTTTCTAAAATTTATACCAAAATAAACAAGTTCACAATTTTAGCACACACTAGTTAGTAATAATTATCTCATGCAATTCTAGAATCAGAATTCCAATTTAAACAAATTTAAGATAGCAGAAAACTGCCCTTTCAAGTCCATCCGCAGGGCTTTAAGAAATTGGCAGAGTTCCAAGGGAAAATCAGAAACTTTATGAGCAAAATTACAGACCACTTTTCACACAAATTAAGTCTGATCTAACCAATTGGAAAAATATTAAATGCTCTTGGATAGGGCGAGCAAATATAATAAAGATGACAATATTACCTAAACTAATCTATTTATTTAGCGCTATACCAATCAGACTCCAAAAAACTATTTTAATGACCTAGAAAAAATAACAACAAAGTTCATATGGAAAAACAAAAGGTCAAGAATTTCAAGGAATTAATGAAAAAAAATCAAATGATGGTGGCTTAGCTGTACCAGATCTAAAACTATATTATAGAGCAGCAGTTACCAAAACTATTTGGTATTGGCTAAGGAATAGATTAGTTGATCAGTGGAATAGATTAGGTTCAAGGGATAAAACAGTCAACAAATATAGCAACCTAGTCTTTGACAAACCCAAAGATCCCAGCTTTTGGATAAGAACTTACTGTTTGATAAAAATTGCTGGGAAAATTGGAAACTAATATGGCAGAAACTAGGCATTGATCCATACTTAACGCCGTACACCAAGATAAGGTCAAAATGGGTTCATGACCTAGGCATAAAGAATGAAATTATTAATAAATTAGAGGAACATAGGATAGTTTACCTCTCAGACCTGTGGAAGGGGAAGGTTTTTATGACCAAAGCAGAACTAGAGATCATTACTGATCACAAAATAGAAAATTTCGATTATACCAAACTGAAAAGTTTTTGTACAAACAAAACTACTGCAGACAAGATTAGAAGGGAAGCAATAAACTGGGAAAATATTTTTACAGTCAAAGGTTCTGATAAAGGCCTCATTTCCAAAATATATAGAGAATTAACTCTAATTTATAAAAAATCAAGCCATTCTCTAATTGAAAAATGGTCAAAGGATATGAACAGACAATTCTCAGATGAAGAAATTGAAACTATTTCTAGTCATATGAAAAGATGCTCCAAGTCATTATTAATCAGAGAAATGCAAATTAAGACAACTCTAAGATACCACTACACACCTGTCAGATTGGCTAAGATGACAGGAAAAATAATGATGATTGTTGGAGGGATGTGGGAAAACTGGGACATTGATTCATTGTTGGTGGAGTTGTGAACGAATCCAACCATTTTGGAGAAGTAGTTTGGAACTATGCTCAAAAGTTATCAAACTGTGCATACCCTTTGATCCAGCAGTGTTACTACTGGGATTATATCCCAAAGAGATTATAAAGAAGGAAAGGGACCTGTATGTGCACGAATGTTTGTGGCAGCCCTTTTGTAGTGGCTAGAAACTGGAAACTGAATGGATGTCCATCAGTTGGAGAATGGCTGAATAAATTGTGGTATATGAAAATTATGGAATATTACTGTTCTGTAAGAAATGACCAACAGGATGATTTCAGAAAGGCCTGGAGAGACTTACACGAACTGATGCTGAGTGAAATGAGCAGGACCAGGAGATCATTATATACTTCAACAACAATACTAGATGATGACCAGTTCTGATGGATCAGGCCATCCTCAGCAACGAGATCAACCAAATCATTTCTAATGGAGAAGTAATGAACTGAACTAGCTATACCCAGAAAAAGAACTCTGGGAGATGACTAAAAACCATTACATTGAATTCCCAATCCCTATATTTATGCACACCTGCATCTTTGATTTCCTTCACAAGCTAATTGTACAATAATTCAGAGTCTGATTCTTTTGTACAGCAAAATAATGTTTTGAGTCATGTATACTTATTGTGTATCTAAGTTATATTTTAATATATTTAACATCTACTGGTCATCCTGCCATTTGGGGGGTAAGAGGTGAAAAATTGGAACAAGAGGTTTGGCAATTGTTAATGCTGTAAAGTTACCCATGTATATATCCTGTAAATAAAAGGCTATTAAAAAAAAAAAAAAAAAAAAAGAAATTGGCAGAGTTTAGGACTCTGGGGGGAAGAGAATCAGAGAAATTTGGACTCAGTTGTCTGGCTACAGATTTGTGACCTAGGGATTATTCTACTGGGGTGGCTGGGGCATGCCAAAGGTGTTGGGGTGCCAACACAAACCCTATAATGCAAACCTAGGCCAGTCAGGGACATCCTCCCTAGCCAAGATAGTTTCCACAAACCCTAGATGCTTGGAAAATCCCAGAAAAGGTTTTATTTTTTTTTTCCTTCTGCAGTTTATTTTGTTGCACCACAGTTCTCTTTTATTGTCCTGACTCAGTTTCCCTAATTGTCTTCACTCAGTTTCCCTAAATTGTCCTGCCTAAGTTTCCCTGAATTGTTCTGTCTCAGTTTCTAATTGTTTTGCTAAATACTGCAAAACCACCCCTCCCTTTTAATCATCAGAATATTTGATAAGAATAAAAGATCTTATATTTTAGAATATCAGAATGCCTCTCCTCATCCCAATCTATCAGAATATCTGCCTCCCCCCACCCTGTCAGAATCCTGTTTCCACTCTCAGCACCCAGACTCCACCCCTGCCTCCATCTACTCCCTGTATCTGAGCCCCGTGTATATGTGTCATTGAGAAGTCAGGTTGTTTGCTGGATTCTTGGAGACTGTATCCAGCTGTGGGACCAAACCATGGATCCATTTGATCCCAGCAAATCTCTCCCTTTTAAATAAAATATTAAATACTCTCTTATCTCTATCTTGCCTCAGTTTCTCCGGCATTACAATTTCTGTAAACCTCAAGTTCTGGTTTCCAGAAGGCTTTTAATCATGTAAATTAGGACTACTTTAAAAATATAGTAGACCAACTCAACTCAGCAAGCAACTTAAAATTTAGTCTCAAAAATTCCAGAATCTGTTAAAATGTTTTAATAGTTCTGTAACTTTTACTATTTCTGCAGACTCAAATTGGCCAATTCTAGATCCAAAAAAAAGTCAGTTTTTTTTTTTTTTTTAATCTTTTTGGTGTGGCAGTTAAAAATTTTCCCTGTTTCAGAACTCGTCCTTCCTCTCTCTAGCTAAAAGCTATTTGCATAAGTCCAATTATGTACAAAACAAGCACTTTTTAAACTCCAAACAGCTAGATCTTTTCCTTTGTAACTCTGCTGACTGAGAGAAAACACAGAAGAAAAACATAGCCTCATACACACATAAACACAAACTGCTTTTCTAAATGAATCAAGTTCTCCTTCTTCACTGCAAAATGAAGCAAAATGAGTGGAAGAGAGGAGGAAGTTCTGGAACTGAAGCCTTATGACCTAGGCTGCCAATATTGAAGGCTTCTTTTAATTTACATCCAACCCTCAGGAATGGACAGTTCGTTCCTCTGAGTGAGTTGGGCACCTGCCCAAACAAAACAATATTATTTCCCTATACATTTTGGTACTTCATCCCAATTTTTCCTAAACAGCTATCTTCCCAGAACACCAATATCAAAGAGAAATTGGAGCCTTTTATAGACTTTAACTGCCTAAATTCTCCCAATCCCAATCCTAGTCACCCAGAAAGTTCACCAGTTGCTTGGCAGAGGCAAGTACTTTTATAGATAGAGTCTCTCTCTTCCTCCTCAGCAGTTCTTGCTCATCTGGACTGGGCTGCACAATTTATCTGATTGATTTAAAACTTTCACAACTGGCTTATCTCCTGGGCTAGCCCATTTCTGTTTTTGCTTTCCCCGAAGTGTCACTCTTTGGAAGTTTACCCGGGATTGGGAGTCCCTGAGCCAAATCCAAGGACCACTGGAATACTCTCTAGAGATACAGGAGAGACCCCTCACGAACAGGAAATATCCTGCAATGAGGCCCCAAACAGTGTGGGACAGTAGCGACCACAAAAACAATCAGAGACTCTCAGAGTAAGAAAAAGCAAAATGAGGTTTATTCAAGAGAAAGGACATCTCCCATCTGACAAGGTATTTGTCAGTAAAAGGAGTGCAAAGCATAAAGTGCAAAACAGGATTAAATAAAACAGAAGCTCCCCCTCCCCTTTGACCTTTTCTCCCATTGTTTGGTAGAGTCCTGGCTTATGCTTTATGCACAGAACTTTATCTCAGAAACAAAAGAATAAATTGCCTTTAAAAGAAGTACTTAAATGCTAATTAAGAGTTGGATAGTTACAGAAGACTAGAGATCAAAGCATAGGATCATAAATGCAGAATTTAAAATTCAATCAGTTTATTCTAAAAATAGAACCAACAAATGCAAGATTCTGTAAAGAGGTGAAAGACAAATGAGCAGATTTTAGAACAGGAAAAACAATAGTGGAGTAACAGCTAGCAGAAATGAAGCAAATAAGTAAGAATATTAAAGGAATATAAGATTTTTACAAGAGCCAATGTGATTGCTCTTGAATAGAAGATGCACAAGGATAGCTTTAAAAATCAAAATTTTCCAAGAATGTGATAAATAAAAAAAAATTTCCAAACATGAACATGAACATTTATAAACTGCTGAGAACCCCTTGAAGCAGTCAGCAGAATACTAATTGAGCAGATCCAAAAATTGCCTCTAGAAAAGCCAAAATGAAATCTTATCCTCCAATCTCTAAGTTACATATTCATTAAATATAGTTATTTCACTGACAATCAAAACATTTTAAGTGTAAATAATAAATACTTTCAAATAAAAAGGAAACAAATTTCATTATCATAAGATTATTTTTTAACCCAAGAAATTATGGAAAATAATGGTATATAGAAAGTGATGTGAAGCCTTAATCAGGTCATCTGACTTCCATTGTCAGTAATTCTAATACATTCATTCTATTTTCATCTTGATAAGCATATCTTTAGATAAGTCTGGGGTCTGGTCAATCTTGTAGACTCTTCATGGCTTCCCCTTTATCAACCCTGACTGGTCCCTCTTGAGCTCCTTCGCAACATTCTGGTTGTGCCCTTTACTCCTCTGACCCTTCCCTTGCTCTTCCTCTCCTTTGAGACTTTAAAGGTTCCTGAACCATGTAAGAATGCTACTTTGTAATGCCGGAGAAACTGAGGCAAGATAGAGATTAGAGAGTTTTTAATATTTTATTAATTGGAGAGCATAATTGACTGGACAGGACTCTTGTCTCAAAGTATCCAGCGATGAATGGGAGAATCCCAAATCTTTATATACTCTTTTCAGACAAAGAAGGGGAAAGAAGTGGGAAATATTTTACAGACCCATTTGGTTCTGTCAGGATGGGGGGAGGCCATAAATTCTTACTAAAAGCCAGACTCAGGATGTCTGAATAAAGAGAAGTGAAGATGTCAATGAGGTATCCGGGATAGTCTTATCTTTTGGAATATTTTAGAGGGGGTAGTGTCAGAAATTCTTGAGGGCAGAAGGAGTTAGGAGTCAGGAAGTCTGATCTCCCCCTCTTCTTGAGTCTCACATTGACTATTTATAACCTTAGAGCAAATGGTCCTCAGTCTTAATGGACCAGAGTGGGGTTTTACAACTAAGGGGATTGAAGCAGAACAGTTAAGGAAACTGAGATAACAATTCAAGGAAACTCAGTCAGGACAATAGTGCAGGGAAACTGAGGTAGAACAGTTCAAAGAGACTGTGGCGTAACAGTTTAATCATGTATGATTCTGCCTTGTTTAGTCAAATTTGGTTGATTCTAAGATTATTTCACATAATAAATGGCCAATCTTTGTGACCCATGAAAAATGCCTCTGACATGATTTCTTTGTGTTGTGAACCATTTTTATCTGTCTAAAACTATGCTCTCTTAATCTCATAATCCAATTCAGAAAGTATATACACATACTTGCATGTGTATTTACTGCAGAAAGTATATTATAAAATCAAAATAACTCAAACTGATGAGGTCAGGGAATCAAATGATGAGGTGTGGGAATTGGGGTGGGAGATCCCTCTAGTCAGAGCCACAGGTCCTATGAAAAAGAATTCGCAAACCTGAAATCTGTGTGGCAAAAAGGGATTTATTCCCATTGAGAAGTCAGCATGCTAGGAATTCAGCCTTCTTAATGGGCAGGGAATATAGCAAAGGTGGGATACACTGAGAAGTTATCCTCACCAGCAGGCAAGGTCCTATTAGGATGCTTCCAAGATTGCTGGTTCAGAGTTGTCTTTTATAAATGTCTGAGGCGTGGGGTTTCAATTCAATTCAAAATTGAATGAGATTACTTAACTGGGTAGTTTGAGTCGCTCAATGTTGATTATGCCCCAGGCTTAGATTTCCAATTGAAAAGAGATTACTTATCTAGGGAGTTTCCTTTATGGAAAGAAGGGTGTTGCCCCTCCCAAGAAGCTGGGAGAGTTTGAGACCCAGAATCACCCTTCTTTCACAGATCACACAGTTCACATCCAGGCCTCTCCACCCCTTCCCCCCCAAAAGATCTCAGTTTAAATCAAAACTACAACCTAAAATCATATGGCTTGCAAACTTGAACCTAATGATCAATGAGAAAAAGATAGATATTTAAGGGGGGGAAATGATATTTAAGTTGACAAAGGTATGACTTGAATATGTGAACAGAATTCTGACATGCAAGCACTTCAAAGAAAGGGAACGCTCACAAAAAAATAAATAAAAGAACTACCAAAAGGAAAAATATCATGAGATAAAATAATCCAAAGGCAAGATAAATGTAAATGGATAGAAAACAATGACAAATTGAGAATGGGTCAAAAAAAAGTTGATATCTATTAGAAGGAAAACATTGAATTAAATGAAATTAGTCCATAAAGAAATAATATATTTAAAGCAAATATTTATATTACACAAAGACTAGTTGACCACTCAATAAAAATTAGAAAACAATCAAATTTATAAATCCTATATATAAATATATATATATATATATATATATCCAATATTTATATATATAAATATATATATTTAGTTATTTGTAATATATACATATACACAGAAGAAAATCTGAAAATTAAGGGGAATTAGATAACTTGAAAGTAGAAATACTGTAGAACTAATCAGCAAAACCAAAATCAGACTTTTTCTGGGGAAAAATAAATTAACTTAACATAAACATTTATCCACCCTTAAATGTCATTAAAATATGCTACAAGTTGAAATCACAAGGAAGAAAAATTAAAAGAAAGTTCTGAATGTACTGCTATGTACAATTATGTGTGAAACAAAAGTGAGGATTAAAGAGACAGAGACACAGAGACAGAGAAGCATTATCTACAAATACATAGAGTACTAAAAATAGACATTAAATAAACATCTGTTTCAGAATCTTCATATGTAAAAATGGAGATAATAATAGCACCTAAGGATAAAATAGGACAATGGTAGTGAGGTGATTTGCAAAATATATGGCAATGTGTAAATGCTGGCTATTAGAAAAAAAGAAGTTGAACTTCTTTTAGGTCCACATATATACATACAGGAACATTCTATCAAATAGCTAAAAAAAAATATATGAAATTAATATAAATAAATGCCACTTTCAGAAAAAAGGAAGAGGGAGATTGAGATTCCAACATAGTCTTGACAATGGGCTAGAATCATCACAGAACCAGACATAAATATATAGCTACTGACCTGGCCAAGATCCAGAGCAAGTTGTGAGTACATTTCTAAGAGAGTTGAGGTTCCAAGTTTGTCTTCTTCTATAATTCCTTCTATTTGTGACTAATCTTGTCATGTCTAAAGAGAATATCACAATTATCAACAACTTTTTCTAGGATTTCAAAAGTATATTCCCCAGGTTCCTTTGATAATTGGAAACTTTTGCCTCCAAGTATCTCTTATCAGCTACTGCATTTTAGGTTCTACATCACAACTCATAAATGAAATCTATTTGATGGTCTCTGCTATTTTAAAATAGGGGGCAATTAGATAGTACAGTGGAATGAGTTTAAGGCCTTAAGTCAAGAAAATTGATCTTGCTGAATTCAGACCTGGCTTCAGATACTTCCTAGCCTGAGTGACCCTGGGCAAATCACTTTTTGACTCAATTTCTTTATTTATAAAATGAGCTGGAGAAGGAAATGGTAAACCATTCTAGTATTTTTGTTAAGAAAAGACTAGTCAAAAAGTCAGGCACAACTGAAAAATGACTCAGCAACCAAAACAGTCACTTTAAAATAGTTCAGTTTTAAACAAAGATGGTTTATATTTATGATATAAGAAAGCCATCTCCTAGAATCTAGTTGCATGATACATTGCTCCTCTTTTATATAAGAAGGTTTCTTTATTTTGCTTTCCTATAGGGATGTTAGTTAACAAAATAGAATATTGAAGGAAAAAAAAATATTAAACTGCATGCCATCCCTCCCATTCTAATAGTTAGGATGTTATAAAACCTTTCAAATTCAATCTTTCCCAAATTTCTTCTACTAATATCTGGGGAATAAGGTGAAAGTTAGGAAAAAGACATTTCATGTAGTGATTAGAATGTTGGATTTAGAATCAAGAAGAGTTAGGTTCAGATACCCCCTCAGAAATTTACTAGTTATACAGCACTGAACAAGTTACAGAACTTCTAAAAAATCAATCTCTATGTATTCCTTTCACCTCACAAACTGTTAGACTGAAATGTGTTAATAAAATGTTTGGCAAACCTTAAAACTATAGTTTTCTTTAATAATAAATAACAATAAATTGGGCTGTTAATGACCAAATTTATACCCCTTGTTTTAGAATATGGAAAATTATTAATTTATTAATCATTAAGAAAGTAACATTCATTTCTCTTCCTTGACTGACCAGTAGTATACAAGTTGACCAGAAAAAACTACATGTATTAATCAACTATCAATCAAAGTAGATTGTTCAAAAATATATGCATGTAATGTATTATGGATAGTAGAAATAGATGTAGGGAAGAAAGAGAGCAAGTAGGAAGTAAGGACATTTGGTACTTTTATACATAAATATTTGGGGTCTTCAGGGAAAGTTCCCCTCCAATAATGGATAGGATCAAATTTCCAAGAGGAGCTTAACTGAATATAATTTAAAGTATAACTGTGAGATTATATCAAAACATCTGAATCTGTCTCATGTGCCTCCAGAAAGCTTCAAGTTGGCCATAATCCCTGCAACAGGAGATGGTTTACTAACTCCTTATAATTACATTATCTATAGAAGAATCCCTGCTAGGCTCTGAAGTATCATCTAATGGCATTGTCTCAGCAAACTATAGGTTTGCAAAAATAGTCATCAATAAATCACTTTGGAATTTGATTTAGAAGCATAAAGGGAGTACATTTAAAAAAGCACTTTTTCCTAATTGCTTGTTCTTTAGGTTATCTAATCTAAACATGATAGCACGCAGTTCCATAGAAGAAAAATCTTTAACAGAATTAGTGGTTTCTGTTTAAGAGTCTTCACATAGTACTTGACCTCCTTTCTTCTAGATTAACTAAACCATCTTCCTAGTTAATTAAAATCTAGATTCAAGTCTGCTGAGCCTGTAATCTTTTTTTTTTTCTTTTCTTTTCAGTATCTCTAACTAGTCTTCATTTTAGCCTGCAGCATCAGTTTAAGAGAGGGCAACAAATAGTTTCATATAAAAAATGGCATAGGTAACTATTATTACCTTCTTCAGTACTTTTTTTTTTTTTTGCTCTGCATGATTAAAGAGGGAACAGTGAATTCTTTTAAGGTTAGCTAGTATCTTTTTCTTTTCTCTCCTATTTTGTTTTCTAAGTTTCAGGAATAATACAAAGCATTTTTATTGTTTTCAAGTTCAGGAGCCTAAGGCTACAATTAAGCAGAAAGCTAAAGTATTTGATTTTGTGTTTCAGGTAGGAAAATGTCCAATGACATAAAAGACAGATGACCTAATTTGGTAATATTGTATCAACAATAAAGGAAGACAGCTTTCATTATTTCTTTATCATTATAATTTAAACCAAAGTGGAGATCTCAAAAGTTCTTTTTCAAGGCTTTATTTTATTATGACATGGAAAGAACCAAAATAAAATAGTATTTTAAAGTTTAAGAAAAAACCTGGAATGTTGCAGGAGGACATGAGCTCAAAATTTCATTCTGCCATCACATCTCTATGACCTTGGAGAAGTCACTTAACTACTAGATGACTTCTCCAGCAGCACTTTATGATCATAATATATTTACATATATTTCAGCAGAGTATAAACTCAGTCAGTGCTCTACAAAGAGAAAAGGCTTGGAGTATGATTCCAATGCTGTTTCAGTATCATTTTTAGCACAGCTAGCCTAACACTAATAGATAAATCATAATGAATAGATAATTGTTAATAAAACTCATCAAATAAAGGGAAAAAATGTAAAATGACATTCAGTCCTGAGTGGTACTTCCTGTTTCCGCAGATGACCAAGGAATATGAGGCGAAGGAGACTATTGATCTATTTAAGTTCAAATGTGATAGTTCTCTTGTCATAAATAGTGAAAACAAATTATTATAAATAGTAATAGAGCAACAGGGAAGTAAACAAAGTTCTAAGACTGAAAGAATTCTTAAGTTATCTTTAAATGTTGACTATTGATATTCCAAATATATGATCTGTCTAATGCCTAATGTGTGTCTTACACATAATAATGTATTTTAGATATTTGCTGAATTGAATTAAGAAGTAAAACATAAAAATATGTGTATTTTCACTAGAGCAGCAAAGAGAACCCCAAAACAAATTAAAACTACATGGGAGGGCAGCCTACAAGTTCATCTAAGCCAGGCAAAAAAATATGGATTTAGTTTTATTAGTATTCAAAGGAAAAAGAAATCTCTAATAGCTTCAACTGTGGCATTACTGGTGGTCATTAGCAAAGACATCTTGAGGAAAACAATTACAACTTGTCCAATACTATCTGTTGAAGAAATTTAAGAGGCAGGAAAACTCTACATGAAATTTAGCAAGATGTTCTAAATGAAATTGACATATAATTTGATATTTTGACATGAATTGCCATGAAAAATAACCCCAAAGGGGTGTACATTTCAGATTTCATAAATGAAAAAGGTAAACTCCATGCAATCTGCTCTGAAGCACTTATAGTCCATCAAATCTTCTCAGGCCTTGTGAATTTAAAATGTAGTATTCTATATCCTATGCTATGCTGATACTAATGTTGTCACAAAGTGACTGTTGGCTCAAGTTTTAGAAGATCATGGAAAATAATAAAGGATATGAGAAGGGCAAAGATTGTCTTTTTTTAAGGGAAAAGAATGAAATCTCCAAACAATAGTCCCCTGAAATCAACCCTTGGCAAAATTCTAGATTTTCAATAGATAAATAACATCTATAAAAGGAAGCAATAATCAAAAAGAAGTCAGTATTGCTTTAAAGGAATGCTTAACATTTTGCTGTTTCATTGACCCCTTTCTTAGTTTTAATAGAATATTTTAAATACATAAAGTGAAATACATAGAATTACAAAAAAATTACATGGAAATACTGTTATCAAAATACTTAAACAAATAAAAGGTGCTAACATATTCCAGGCCAAGAACTCTCTCCTTATCAAAAGCAGATAGTTGAAAATAAACTAATTAATATCTTATCTTTTTCAGGAATACTTAGTTCATATAATGGAAGAGTACAAGAGTTATGATAAATCTTTATGTAAGCAAAGAACTTGACAAAGTATCTCATGTCATTCACATAGAAGATTGACTAATGTTGATTAATAAATTTATATGGATCCAAAATTGCTTAAATATTTCAGCCCACAGAATCATTAGAAGACTGACAAAAATTAAAAGGTCTTGTGCATATCTCCCAGTAATCATTTCACAATGTTTAACATTTTTTATCAATGAATTAGAAAATAATAATTGTATTATTGTAATATTTATGCATATAAAATTTTGAGGTGCCAAAGAACTAATAGGAATAGTTAGCATGTGGGTGGTGGTCAAGATTCCAAAATACATTGACTGGAAAGGATATGGGAGAAAACAGAAAAGACCAGCTTCTGGAATAAAAATTCACTATTTGACAAAATTTGCTAAGAAAACTAGAAAAATGGTATGTCAGAAACTAGAAATTGACTAACATCTAAAGCACTACCCTAAAATAAGGTTGAAATGGGTTCATGATTTAGACATAAAGGGTGATATCATAAACAAATTAGGAGAACAAGAGATAGTAATAGACTACTTGTAAGATCTTTGGAGAAGAGAGGAATTTATGGCCAAAGACATAATTATATAAATGTAAAATGGATAGTTTTGGTTACATTAAATCAAAAAGATTTTGTACAAACAAAATCAACGCAGCCAAGATTAGATTTCCCCAGTTTCAGAAAACTGGGGAAAATTTTTATAGCCAATATTTTTGAAAAAGTCCTCATTTCTAAAATATATGGGGTATTGAGTCAAATTTATAAAACAACAAGCCTTTTTCCCAATTGATAAGTGGTCAAATAATATGAACAATTTTCGGATGAAGAAATTAAAACTATTTCTAATCATCTGAAAAAATGCTCTAAATAGTTATTGATTAAAGAAAAACAAATTAAGACAGCTCTGAGTTACCACTTTACATCTCTCAGATTGGCTAATATAAAAAGAAAAGATAATGGTAAATGTTGGAAGGGAAGTAGGAAAACTGGGACATTAATACATTTTTGGTGGAGTTGTGAACTGATCCAACCTTTCTGGATAGTAATTTGAAATTATTCCCAAAGTTCTGTCAAATTGTGCATACCCTTTGCTGATTTGTATCCCAAAAAGATCATAAAAGAGGAAAAAAGATTCATATATGTAAAAATGTTTGTAGCAGACCCTTTTGTAGTGTCAAAGAACTGGAACCTAGGTGGATACCCATCCATTGGGGAATGGCTGAATAAGCTATGGAATATGAATGTAATGGAATATTATTGTTTTATAAGAAATAATAAATAAGTTGATTTCAGAAAAGCCTGGAAATATTTACATGAACTGAAGTTAAGTAAAATAAGTAGAAACAAGAGAATATTATACAGAGTAACAACAAGATTAGGTGATGACCAACTGTCGTAGACTTGGCTCTTTTCAACAATGAGGTGATTCAAGACAGTTCCAATAGATTTGTATTGGAAAGAGCCAACTGCATCCAGAGAGAGAGAACTATGGAGGCTGAATGTGGATAAAAGCATTAAATTTTCATTTTCATTTCAATTTTTGTTGTTATTGTTTGTTTTTTTTTTCTTTTTAGTGTCTTTTTTCCCCTTTTTGATCTGATTTTTCTCATGCAGTCTGGCAAATTTGCAGATATGTTTAGAATAATTGCACATGTTTAATCTATATTAGATTATTTGTTGTCTATGGTAGAGGGGAGGAGGAAAGGGAAGGAGAAAAATTTGAAACAGATTTTTGCAAGGATGAATATTGAAAACTATTTTTACATGTACTTAGAAGAATAAAAAGTTATTATTATTATTATCAAAAAAGTAATTGTTTATCTTTAGAAAAGTCATTAACTTCCCCATATTTCATTAACTCCAAAATGATGACACCCATTTAATTTGTATCCACAGCTGCCTGGAACAGATTAGGTACTTAATAAACACTTGTTAGTTGATTGATTGCAGTTAATGTGATGATTGAATAAAATGATCATGAGAAATCACTTTGTAAAATTTTATATATGTATATATATATATATATATTTCAATTGAAGAATTAAATATAAGGATTTTCAGGAGCCATCTCCTCTATTGCTTTGATTTAACAGATAAAGAAATTGAAGTCCAGAGAATTTAACTTAGCCAATATCACTCTGGTTATAACTGTCAGAGATAGGATTTGAATCATGAGCCACAATTTCAAGAATCAGGAGATTTTCTACTGCACCATGTGTTTCAATAAAAACCAATAATTATTTCCCATATCACTGTATCTGCTAATATCCATAAAATTTAAAACATGAGGGAGAAAAATCCATGTGAATGAAAACTTTCTTATGCTTACATACACTACAGATTTTTTTGTTTGTTTTTCTTGAGTTCAGTGTATTTTTATTCTAAATGTGTCTGTATCTCTTTGCATCCAGTTGTCTGTTGTACAAACCAATTAGCATGATACAGGGCTTTCATTTTAATCTCAAGATTTTTGTGACTAATTTATTTTTAAATATGACAAACCTTCACAGGTCACTGAAATATGGATTATTCTTCCTACCAAATATGTATAAACCTTACTATTACTGAATCATGCCTAAAATATATAATTAGAATGATGCTTAGAATATTTCTGTTATTGTGTTAAATATTACTCTGTCTAAAATTAATTACCAAAAATGTAAAATGAAAGATTTCTATATTCTTACTACTATTTCCTATAAGTAAAATGAGACTAGTGAACTCACAATGGACCATAATAAAATAGTGTAGGTAACATTTTTACTTTTTTAAAAATATATCTGTGATTTCATCAAGTGGAACACTAGAACTCAGGAACTTTATTCTATCAATGCAAATTACCACCTTTTCTGTAATAAATGATCATAGTTCCATGGGACATTAACTAAGAGAATCATAGAATCATAGTGGTGGAGCTGGACAGGATCTGAGAGATCATATAGATTAACCCCTTCATTTTTATAGATGAGCAAATCAAAGGAGGGTAAGTAATTTGCCTTCAACAACACTGGTAGTAAGCAACAGAGGCAGGATATTAAGCGATCCATCCAGAGTCAAACACACACTATACATCAGAAACCAGACTTGGATGTAAAACTTTACAACAATAGAATTGCATCTTGACTATATCAAGTTATTTTTAATAGGAATTTTTGTCTCTTGGAAATATTTCATGATTTATTTTTACTTATATACATGCAATTCACCCATATTTCAGGCTTTACATTTTTATTTAATTTTATTTTGCAGTGAACAGAAAATCTATTTTCTCTAATTCCCTATTGAAAGGGGGGAAATCTTTATAATACATGCATAGGAAAATAAACAAACAAAAAATTATTTCATTAGCTGTCAAAAAAAAAAAAAAAACAACAGCTCATTCTGTTTCCTGACTCCATCTCCTTTTTTTTTTTTAACAAAAACTGTAAAATATGTTGAAATAGTTAATAAACATTTAAATGACTAATGTGTACAGTCACTGTGTTAAATGACGTGGGCACAAATAGGAAAAGATGCATGCTCATCTCCTTAAGGAACTTAAAATCTAATGGGGGAAGATAAAACACAAAAGAACATTGAAAAGAAATAATGTGGGGGTCTAGTGGAGAAGTCAGAAAAATCCTAAGGTAGTTCAGCTAGATAACTTAAGAGATGTCTCAGCTGTCATCTCTCCTTAAATGGAGGTTTGTAATTTTATCATTTGTCCTCTGACATTGTGGTGTGTCATTATCATGATGACAATCCTTAAATTTTCCCAAGTTCTCTTTGCAATATTGTTGCATGAATTGTTCTGATTGAGATCACTCCACTATGTATTAATTAATATAGGTCTTCCCAAGTTTCTCTGAAGTCACACCCTTTATCATTTATTACAGAAAATAGTATTTCATTACATTCTTTTATAATGATCTATTCAAACATTTCTCAATTTATTGATACTTTCTTAGTTTCTAATATTTTACTACTACATAAAGAAATTATATATTTATTAATATGTACATCATTTCTTTTATGTATATGTACATATGCTTTTTTCTTAAGTGTACACAATGAGAAATGGTGGGAGAACAATGTTCTGTTTCTATAGAAGTTATAAGTTGGCTATAAAGATAAGGAATTTGAGGGGAAGTCAAATCAGTGGTCTATATTCTCTGAGTCAGCAGTAAAGCTTGGAATCACAAAAGAATTTATTCAAACACAAAGTCAAGATGAAGGGAAGGGTGAAGTTTTCTGCTAAGGTATCTCCAACCAATCACCTTGTGAGTCAAGGAACTGACTAAACAACAAAGTTCTTGATAAGGAGGCCCAAGCCTAAATTTGCTAGAAAAAATTGGGGTCAATGACAGGATACAAGTTTTTTTGCAACCATGCATGCTAAATGAATCTCATATATATTAACTGACACACTTTGAAGATGGGATTAGTCAACATCTTTAAACATGAAATGTATGATCAGGGAGGGGAGACATATCAAGGAACATATGTAGTGGGAGGGGAATGACATGGGAGATTTCCAAAAGATCTCCTCCAATGGAAATTCTGGGAAGGAAGAGGAAGTGGGGTTAGGGTCAGATACCTATTGGTTCTGATACCTGTGAGGGATTTCATATCTGCTTCTGCAGGAACCTATTAAAAATTCAAACTGCTTCACTCATCCTGAGTCTGTTCATTCATGGCATTCTTTTTAGGGTGCAGAGTATTATTTCTAACAAACACATACACACATTTTTTAAATATCTGAAACCTGTTCCTATTTCTTTGATCTTTTTAGGTCATATAAATTAATATATTTTGTAGCTTAATACTTTTCTGTGTTTAGTTTTGTCACCTGCAAAATCTGCACTTTGCTTAAAATTAATCCTGAGACTTCAAGACAGATTGTTACTGACAAGGCAGGATTTTTTTTCTCTAAACCTTTTTTTAAGATTAATAATTAATTTTTCCTGATAATCAGTTTATCTATTGATATCTTGTCTCTATCAGACTCAAGATGTGTATTATCCTTAAACTTTTTTCTTTGTTTTTGTTTTCCTCTTTTTTCTTTCCTTTCTTCTTCATGTTGCCTTGGGTAAAGTGTCAAGAAGAAGGAAGCACAGCTTTCCACACAGGGCTATTTATCGGGATGCTCATCATATAATAAGGGTATCCTTTAATCTATCCATTAGTAGCTGAATTAAATAGGGTCAGCTTTAGAGCCTTAGAGGAACTGAGGAAAATCAATTGGTAATTGTTCATATGGAGGTCAGTGATATAAATATTTCTGAAGATATTCATAATTTTTTTTTTATTCCCATGTTTCAGTCCAAAAGAAAAACTCTGCTAGAAAACCTTTATATCCAGATAATCAGTGATGTTATTAACATCAATAGATTGCATAAGTAATATGCCAGAGACACACCAATTCTATGCCATAAAAAAGGCCAATTTAATCTTTGCCAATATGCATTAGACATTTGTCCAAGAAAAGAAAGGAATGACTTTTTATGGGACACAAATGAGCTTAAAGAATACCTGTACCTACTTAGACCCTTTCTATAGTGATTCCCATGCAGAATACTTTGTTGTGAGTTTCCCCTAAGGCTGACCCTGAAGCAACTAGTCAGAACCTACCTATTTTTTTTTCCAGAGAAAGGAAAGCATAGGAGGCAGTTTCCTCATTAGCATCAGAGCTGCTTCTCCCATTCCTGGGATGCTTAAGTGGGGAAAGAGGTCAACCAGTGAGGATGGAAAAGCAAATACTGATCTGACAATCAAGGGTCTCAAGATGTGCTAAGGAAAAGAGAAATTAAAGGCTTGAGGGAATTATTCCAAATGTTTATTCACCTGTGCTCCAAATTTATGACAGGAAAGGAAAAAAAAGTAGAATGAATGTAAAGAAAGATAATAAATATCCCACATAATGATTAGGTCCTGTATTAGAACTAATGTGGGTGATGTAGACTCCAAATGATGGTAGACACCAAAAGTTGGAGTTCAGTCATGTGAAGAATTCACAATTTAGATTTTTATTTAGCTTTTAGAGTTTTGGTGATTAAATTTAGACAGAGTAATATATTAACACAATGATAGAAATATTCTAAGCATCATTCTAATTATATTCACAATATAATTATATTATATATTCACAATTGCCAAAGATAGATTTATTTAGGGGAATAGGTTACAGACAAAATGAAGTTATACAATAGACATGGAAAATGGTAAATATGAAATACAGTTGGAAGAGCATATGAAAGACAAATTCCTCAGTGGAACTCACAATTATCCTGTAGAAAGGGGGCAGTCCATGAGTTTGGGGCATGATCTTAGATGGCATACTAAGAGAGGGACTGAGCATCTTAAAAGAGTGAATTAGCTGTAAGGAGGAGAACCAGGGTTGAGAAGTGTAATGAGTTAGGAGGAAGAACACCTGACATGGAGGCTGGGGTGGTAAGGAGAAAGATAGCAGGAGGCAAAGTATGGTGACAGACTGACCCAAAAGAAGGCAACAGCCAAGGATCTATTGATGGCCCATAAATAGATTTTATAGGTAAATTTTAACCTCAGGGACATGACTGGGACTTCTAACAGGACATAACAGGGCCTTTATAGAGGATGGGTCTCAAGGATTTGACATAACTTGGATGTGACCAACTTCCCAAAGGGTGGGACCATGGAGATAACTTGTACTCCATCAGTGACTTCTCCATGCCTGACTCAGGGATTAATTTTATCATTTCCTCTGCTAACCACACCTAACATTGAAAACCTCATCAGAACTGTATGTCTTTGCCTTATATATATGTTCAAAGTAACTGGTAAAGTTTAGATCATAATACTTAGCACTCAATGTTTTATGAGATATTTTAGGTCTTTAAAAAGACTTTAACCTGGGGCTGCTTCTTACCCATGGTTATTCTTTATTTTGTGGTATCAGAGCCCCATTCAAGGTATTTCCTTTTAAGGAAAGTCATAAACTCTAAATCAATATTTGCCTAGTACATGGAAACAAATACCGAGCACTTCATTTCTCAGTGGTTGTCATCTTCTGGATTTTGCCATCAGACCTTACCTTACTCTTCTTTTCTCTCCCCTTTTCAGTTTTCTTTTATATGCTCTCTCACTACATTAACCATAAGCTCCTTGAAAACAAAAACTCTCTTTTTTTGCATTTGTATCAACAGGACTTGTAGTAGGTAGATGCTTGAGTTGAATTATTTTTTACTTGTCTTCAACTCTTTAGGACCTCATTTGGAGTTTTCTTGGCATGAATACTGGGATGTTTTCTACTTTCTTTTCTAGCTCATTTTACAGATGAGGAACTGAGTTAAACAGAATTAAATACCTATGACTGCTGAAGGTGGCCACCAAATGATGGGGCTGAGGTCCAGCACCAAATGATGGAGTTCAGATAGCAATTCACATGTGAAAAATTCACACAACAGCATTCTCCTTACCAAAAGATACAAAGGTACCTTATGAGAAGAGGTTATGGACAAAATGAAGAGATAAAATAGACATCAGAATTGCAAATATGAAATAAGTATCAGGAAAGCCAAAGAAGTTAGCAAATGAGTTAGGAAAAGTTAGTTAGCAAGGAAAAGGATTTTAACAATTAACAAGGAAAAAGATAAGTTTCCTAGTGGAACTCATAATTACCAGAAGAATGGGAATATATCACAAGGTGGGAATATGCCATTGACTGGCCTGCAAATTCCATAGAGGAGCTTAGCACCCTAAAAGAGTTAGCTATAAAAAAGAGAAAGATACCATGAATACATAGTGAGGTGTGAAAAGAAAGTCATCCTGAGGCAAAACACCATGGCAAGCTAATCCAAAAGGCATTCAGCAAAGATGGCATAGGCCATGGATAGAATTTAATCTTGGGGAGTTGACATCATTACTGATTTTCTTATAGGATACACTGATGGGATTTTCCAAGACCTCCACAGGAGTATGACTCTAAGGCTGAGTTGATCCACGCCAATGTCCTTCCCTGATTGCCTCTGGGATTATTATAATCTTGTCAGTATTTCAGGTTTTCTCTGCCAACCCTACCCATGACCTCATCAAGAACTAATAAATATCTGAGGCTGGACATGAACTCATAAAGAGACTGCTTCTGGAATCTAGGTCCAGAACTCTATCCACTGAATCATCTAGCTGTTCTTTAGTCAATGTCAAATAAATATGTCAAATAAATGTCTATTGACTGCCTGTCTATAATCAAAGTTGACCAAAATTGAATACTGAGTGATGAGTAGAAAGAGGTCCAATTTGGCCTCTAAAATTGTTTGACTTTTCTTGGGCTTCATTAGCTTAAGAAACTGTGTTGCATAGTGGACAAAAGATCTAGCTTCAAAGCCAGGAAGATCTGGATTCAATTCTTATCTCTGACACATATTACCTAAGAGATCCTGGTCAAGAAATTTAACCTCAGTTTTTTTTTTTTTTAGACCACTACTTAAGATTATAAAATGCCAAGAGAATTCCCAAATACATTGATAGAGGGAGTTTCCTTACCCAGATGTTCTTTATGCTAATAATCTCGCATATCCAGTTCCTATTCATAGTATCCGGAATAATTATCTCACACAATTGATGACTGTGAGAATGTAGGCAGATAACTATAAAATAATAGTTTTTTGGATAAGGACCTAGAATATCAGTAGATATTAAGACTAAGTTAAAGTTAAATTTACTTTCCACTATCTATCACAAAACCAGAATATGTCTGAAGTTTAACTTGAGTTTGAGTATTCCTGGTTCTGAGGTGCCATTTCTCTGTTCAATTCATATAAACATATTCTATTGTTGTGCCACAATTCCCTTTTGATGTTCTGACCTAGTTTCCCCATTGTCCTATTTACTCTGCCTCAGGTTATAACCTTTCCCTCTTAATGTTTGATGAGATAAAGTCTACCTCAGTTGCTCTGCCCCAAAACCCCTGGCTATAACCATTCCCTCTTAAATGGTTGATGAGATAAAGGTTTTATATCTTTAGGTTATAATCATTCCTTCTTAATGTTTGACTGGATAAAGGTTTATCCATTTTAGATGTCATTAGAATATCAGTAACCTCCCTCCATTGTGTCATCCTAGGTGCCTTCCCCTATTAGGTTATCCCAACCCAGGTACTCCCCCCATTATGTCATTGTTCTTGTTATCCTATAAAAAAGCTTGCTCTGTGATACTGACCAAACATGGATCCATTGGTCCTTGTATATCTCTCCATTTAATAAACTATTGAATTGGTCTCTAATCTCTGTCTTGCTCAGTATCTCTGGTATTACACTATAAGCTACAATTGATTTGCCTTTTGGACTTCTTGAAGTACTTTTAAAAAAAATATGCTGTGGTCCAACATCTCAGTAATCAATTAATCAGTCAGTAATTTATCAAACAATCATTAAGCACCTTCAATGTTTTAGGAATTATGTGACAGGCATGGGAGGTTAAAAGACAAAACAAAAACATTCCTGTTCTGAAGGAGCTTAAAAGAGAGGTAACATTTATGTGGATGAGTATTTGGGAAATATCTACAAAATTAGTACAAGGCAATTTACTTACAAGAAAATAGTAGAGCTGGAAGTATCAGGGGAAAAAATTGTCTTAAAAATAGCAGTTACAATGGCTTTTGAAGGAAATAATAGAGATTCTGAGCCAAGGACATGAGGAAGGAGAGCATTCCAGAAAGAAATGATAACCAATGAAAAAGAAATTATGTCCAGGTGTTGTAGAGAAATAATTAGAAGAATATTTATTTGCATGAAATAGCTGAACATTTCAGAGTAATATATAAATCATTACTAATAAAAATAATAATAAATGGCTTTATAAATCATAAAATATTTCCAGAAAGATGTTCCAAGGCTTATTGAAGGAATTTTTAACTAGATTTTTAATGAGGGATATATTAGTAGACAGAATAGGGGCCATTCTTAACATATGGAATGACATGTTCAATGGCACAGAATTCTAAGTAAATGTTCTAACATTTTATGATTTCCAAAACGCATTCTTCACTTGTTTATGAGATAGTGTAAACCAAGTTTTCTTAACCTGTGTTCCATGAACTTAGAAGGTTTTTGTTTAAAAAAAAATTTTTTTTGACAACTGTATTTCAATAATTGGTGTCCTTTGTTATATTGTGGTTTTTATGTACCCTAAATATTATTCTGAGAAAAGGACTATTCACAAGACTTCCAGAAAGATCCCTGACATAAAAATCCCCATTGTGAACTTTGTTATCCCATTTTACATACTTGCTCTGAGACATTATGTGACTTTTTTAAGGAAAAAATGTAACTAATGAGTGGGAGAACTGAAACTCAATCCTTCATGTTCTGATGTCAAATTCACAATTCTCTTCACTATAGTAGTCTCATATTGATGAATAAAAACACCAAGAGACAAAGTTTTGGGGTAACTGCTAATCAATTTATTAGTCTACCAAATAATCAATGAATTGATGCTAAATAATTAAATGTATCAATTTAATATGTTAATTTAATATGTTAAATAAATTGATAGTAAATTCGGGAGATCATCAGATATGATGACTGCGTTAACACCCAGGATACCTTAAAATCAGCCAGAGTCAGGATAGGCAAAAGTCCTTAGTCTTTATTCTTGGTCTTTAGAGGTAGAAATGAAGGTGATGGAAATAGGATCTCCGCAACCACCTTCTTCCTCTCCCATGGCCAAAGTGACCCTGGTTAGTCTTGCTCCACTCCCTAGTCCCTCCTACAATCCTCTGTATACACCAATCATTGAGCGAGCACAGGATAGTGGAAGGGCCATTTTCCAAGCACATGTCCATAGAGTATTGTCCAATCGGTAGTTAGCCTCAAGTGCTCGGCTGTCCTGACCTCAGTGCATCAACTCAAGAGTTTCAGCCCTCTACACTCAGATGCTTAAATAGCTTTGAAAAGGTGGATAATTTCATATTAGATCCCTGCATGAGGGTTAAGTTTGGAAAGGTAAGCTGGGGCCAGGTTGTGAAGGGTTTAAATTCCAAGAGTTTATGTTTTCTTAAAGAGGAGATAAGGAGCTGCTGGGTTCTGATATCTATGTGTAGTAATAAGTCACATGCCTACTTGTCTATAACATTTGAATTTAACTTTTCCTGCCTCCATATGCTATGCACTGTATATCAGAAATTTTAAAAACACAAATTTCAGTATATACCCTAAATTCTTGATTGCAACTCAACCACATTCAAAGACTATGAGAAAACATTCAACAAAATATACAAAAATACAGTAAAACATATAGTGTAAATCTTTGGTTTTATAAATCCATACACAGCTTGCAGGGCTCTTTGACAGTTGCAACTCTGTACTACATGATGAATTATGTAGGCTAGAAGCCCAACATCAGAATGATGATACCATTAGACCAAAGCATGGAGGGATCTCAGTATTTCTGATTTTACTTGCCAACTGATAACCCATTTCCTTGATTCTTCATTCTATCAGCCCACTTCAAAATGTAATTAAATATTAAAATCATCTTCTGAAACCTCATTTTCTGCATGTCTACATGATCTGTCTTGGCAATCCCAAAAAAGAATTATTCCACTAAAATGAAATAGCTGCAAGCTTGGATAAAACATTTCTGCAGATGATTCTACTGAGAGGCTCTAGACTTGAATCAATGATTGGCTATGCTCATTGGAAGTGAACAATTTTGAAAAAAAACATAGTTTTTCATCAGTTGTTCAGTCTCAGACAGTTCCCATAATAATAGGATTTCTTCAATAGAAGGTAGGGAGGTGAGCTGAGAGAGGATAGATTTAAAAGTACTCCTTCTCAATGCCGTTTTTAGAGAGCAGCTACAATATTCTTTATATTCTTCATTTTAGCAACATGAATGGGTTTATTTGTCAAGGGTTTCACATCCAAACTCAGTGAAGACAGCTGTTGGCAGGCAAAATTCTGCTTTAAGCTATGTTTCTCTCTTATTCTGTTGATGTTTTCTGAACTTGACATGTTCACAGATATACACTGGGAAGTGTAATGAAATATGTGTTGCTCTTACTTCACTGCAATAATAAACACAGAAAGAAATGGAGCATCTAATGTAGTGAAGTCTGCCCAGGAACAATACTTGTCATTTACCTCAAGTAGAGAATCCAGAATTAAAGATTGCATACTGGTCCTCACCTTGGTTCTTGAGGGCTCTTTTTCTCAATGGTGAATTATTTCCAGAATTTCTATTTTTGACAAAAGCCCTATACTACTCTTTCTTCATTTTTCTGAACTCTGTCAGCATGCTTCTTCTGAGACACAACGCCATGCCTACAGTTTGAACTCTCTTTTTCTTTGTTGTCTTGTCCCCTGTTCCTTGAGAATAGATACTCTCTTTTAGCTTTTATTTGTGACTTCCAGTGCTTAGCACAGGGTCTAGCACATGTCAAGAATTTACTACATCCTTTTTGACTTTCTGACTATATTTAAAGAGAAATGGGTTCATATAGGCAAGTAAAGATGACAGAAAACAGGCAGGGACTCACTTGATCTCTCCCCCCAAACCCATCAAATACATTTAAATAATGACTCTCAACAAGTTCTACAGTGGCCAAAAAAAAAAAAAAAGTACAAAAGACAGAGTAAAACAGTTTTCCAGCCCCAGATTAGCAGGAAAAGCCTGGGGAGGAGTGGACCACAGTTCAGCACACTTGTGCCCATTCAGTTCTGGTCCCAGGAAGCCAAAAGCAGGCCTTGGGATACATCATAAGCAAATCATCATTGGCTTCTTTTACAAATCTCAGTCCACAGACAATAAGGGTGTCAAACAGAAGATTATAGAGTTTTTTTGTTAGCACAGAGTCAGGACTCTATTGCATTGCCCATACTCAGTTCTGGGTCACAGTCCTGAGTGACACTTCCAGGACAAGGAGAAGTGCTAGACACAGGAACTCTTCCCAAAATTCCAGAACAGAAAAGAATGTTGTGATCACTCATCCATAAGAGCATAAGACAGAAGAGTAAATAGTAAGCACATCTCTGTAGACCACACTACAATGAAAGAAGTGAATACTCACAGGTCCCTAGAGGTATATCTGAAACTAGTTGAATAAATTCCCTTAAGTTTGGGACACTACACACTCTATCCTGAAAGAAGAACCCTACATTAAAAAAAAAAGTTTAAAGTCAAGTAAAAGGCTGAGAAAATGAACAAACGGTAGAAAAAAATCTGACCATAGGAAGTCACTATAGTGACAAGAAAGATCAAAACACACACTCAGAAGATAATAAAGTCAAAAGTCATAACCCAAAACTTCCAAGAAAAAAATGAATTGGTCTCAGAGCATGGAAGAACTCAAAAAGCATTTTGAAAATCAAGCAAGAGACATGGAGGAAAATCTAGAGAAATCAGAATGATGTAAGAAAATCATGAAAAACAAGTCAACAGCTTAGTAAAGGAGACTCAAAAAAACTTAAGCAAATTATATTTAAAAAAACAAAGTAGCCCAAGAAAATATGGATAAATAAAATGCAAAAATCCAGTGAGGAGAACAATGCCTTAAAAAGCAAAACTGACCAAATAAAAAGAAGCATGAAAATTCACTGAAGAAAAAACAAAAACAAAAAACAGCTCACTGAAGAAAATAATAATAATAATAATAATAATTTTTTTTCTGGTTATAGACATAAATTAAATTAAAAATTTTAAATACACATTTCTTAATCAATCATCTTGGAAGAAGTAAATCAGAACACAAAAGGAAAAACCACAAGAGAAAAAAAAACAGAAAAGAATTAAACATACAATGTATTGATTTACATTCAGTCTCCATAGCTCTTTTTGTAGATGCTGATGACACTTTCTATCTAAAATTTATTGGGATTGCATTGGATCACTGACCCACTGAGAAAAATCAAGTCTTTCTTAATCGATCATCACACAATCTTACTGTTACTGGTTCTGCCTGCTTCACTAAGCATCAGTTCATGCAAATCTTTCCACGCCTTTTTAAAATCAGCTTGTTCATCATTTTAATCCAACAATAATATTACATTACTTCATATACCACAACTTAGTCAGCCATTCCCAACTTGATGGGCATTTATTTACTCATTTTCCAATTCTTTGTTACCACAAAAAGAGAACTTTTTTCTTTATTATTTCCTTGGCACACAGCCCCAGTAGTGGCAAGCACTAATCTGTCAAAGGGTATTGCACAATTTTATAGCCCTTTGGGCATAGTTCCAAATTGCTCTCCAGAATGGTTGAATCATTTTACAATTCCACCAACAATGCATTAGTGTTCCAGTTTTCCCACATCCCCTCCAGTATGTATCATTATCTTTTCCTGTCATCTTAGTCTATCTGAGAGGTGCAAGAAAGTTCCTCAAAGTTGTTTTAATTTACATTTCTCTAACCAATAGTGATTTAGAGCATTTTTTTCACATGACTCTAATGGCTTTAATTTCACAAATTGTTCATATCCTTTGACCATTTATCAACTGAGGAATAACTTGTATTCTTATACGTTTGATACAGTTCTTTATATATTTTAGAAATAAGACCTTTATCAGAAACACTGGCTATAAAGACTTTCCCCCAGCTTTGTACTTCCCTTTTAATCTTTTTTTTTTTTTATTCCTTTTGTTTGTGCAAAATTTTTTAATTAACTTGTCCATTTTGCCTTTCATAATATCCTCTAGTTCTTCTTTAGTCATAAATTCTTCTCTTCTCCAAAGATCTGATAGTAAATTATCCCTTACTCTCCTAATTTATCTATGGTATCATACTTTATCCACAAATCATGTACTTATTTTGACCTTATTTTGGTATAGAGCATGAAATGTAGATCTATGCTGAGTTTTTGATATATTATTTTCCAGTTTTCCCAGCAATTTTTGTCAAATAGTGAGTTTTTATTCCAGAAGCTGAAGTTTGGGGGTTTATCAAATTCTGGATTACTATAGTCATTGATTATTATGTCATGTGTATCTAACCTATTCCACTAATCCACCACTCTACTTCTTAGCCAGTTCTAAATGGCTGTGATTACTGTTGCTTTATAATATAGTTCTAGGCCTGGTACTGAGAGGCCACCATCCTTTGTATTTTTTTTTTCATTAATTCCCTTGATATTATTGACTTTTTGTTCTTTCAGATGAGTTTTGTTATTTTTTCTAGCTCTATAAAATACTTTTTGTTGGTAGTTTAATTGTTATGTAACTGAGTAAATGGACCAATTTAGACAAAAATGTCATTTTTATTATATTAGCTCAGCCTAAAAAAAATTACTTAAAATTAGAATTGAGTAAACAGAAATTAATGACTGTAAAAAATCAAGAACAAAATGAAAAGAATGAAGAAAAAGAAGACAATGGAAAATATCTCATTGGAAGAACAACCTGGAAAAATAGATTCACATAAAAAGGACCCACATGTACAAAACCATGTGTAGCAGTATTTTTTGTAGTGTCAAGGAAGTGGAAACTGAGTTTCTACCAGTTAAAGAATGGCTGAAAAAGTTATGCTATATAAATATTATGGAAGATTATTGTTCTATAAGAATCTGATTTTTAAGTGGCCGTGACAATGGTGGTAATTGGTATCTCCAGGCAATGTCACTATTTCTGCCCATTGCAAAAGGAAGGATTGTTTTTAGGCCTATGTGCATGTATATAAATCTGTAAATTAAGCAGAGCCATATATTAAAGTAACTCTGGAGTTTAAAATTTTACTTTTGTCATCAACTCTAGGAGGAAAAATATTTCCCATTTCTGGTTCTTTCCCCTGGGGATAAATTCATCATAATGTGGCCCAATGAACGAAATACTTGTGCTACAACTTTTTAGAGAAAGCTGCCAAGGTGTCTATGTGAGCAATGGACAGAGAAATCTTTTAATTCAATTTAATCCCATTCAATTCCACAAACATTTATAAAATGCATGCTATGTTTTAGATACTGCGTATATAAATATAAAAATGAAACAACTTCTGGTCTCAAGGAGCTTAGATTCTACTAGTTTATATACTAGTATATCCCCAATATTTGCCAGGACTGGCCATTTTAATAATTTATTTTCATTATGAAATTGTAAATGTGAGTGAATAGGCATTAATTCTAAGGAAGCAAATGAAATGTTTGACTGCCAGTATTCACTGTTAACATATGGAGGTATTTTTGTGCTATTACTGATTACTTTAATTGATTCCTTCTTTCCTTATAATAATTCTAAAGTACTTCCAAATAATTTTAAGGTTGACATAAATATTTCTTTTTTGGGAATACATTATGCATTCCTGGAATGAAAGTTCTATATTTTAGTGAATTATAATTCATTATAATTGAGGAGTCCATGGCATGGAAACTGGTAAACAGTTTAACTTGCATGTAGGTGGAATATTCCTATTTGATGTAGAGAAAGCCATCCCCCTCCCCCAAGTCAAAAAATCTCTTCTCCAAATTGTCTTTCATAAGGCACATATCCCATTTGGCATCAAGTACTCATTTGTGCTGGCCATTAAAAAATTCAAGGCTGCTGAATTTCAGGCAAGTAAAGAAATAAGGACAATATTCAATCATTCAATATCTCTTTTCAATGAGCTCTCTCTCTCTCACATTGAAGCTTTCCAAAGCAAATATAATCACATGTCAGCTAGATGTCACAGTGAATAATTTCATATCTGGAGTCAGGAAGACTCAGTTTTCTTTTTCTTTTTTATAATGGCTTTTTATTTTCAAAATACATATAAAATTAGGCTTCAAATTTACCCTTGCAAAACCTTATGTTCCATATTTTTCTCCCTCTCTTCCCTTTTCCCCCTCCCCTGGAAATCAAGTAATCCAATATAGATTAAACATGTGCCGTTCTTCTACATTTATTCTGTCTACATTTATCATACTGCGCAAGAAAAATCATCAAAAAAGAAAAAAAAATGAAAATAAAAAACCAAGCAAGCAAACAACAACAAAGGTGAAAATACTGTGTTGTGATCCACATTCAGTCCTCAAAGTTCTCTCTCTGAATGCAGATGGTTTTCTCCATCACAACTATATTGGAAGTGGCCTGAATCAACTTAATGTTGAAAAGACCCAAGTCCATCACAGTTGATCACTATATAATATTGTTGTTGCTGTGTACAATTTTATTTTGGTTCTACTTACTTCACTTAGCATCAGTTCATGTAAGTCTTTCCAAACCTTTCTGAAATCATCCTGCTGATCATTTTTTACAGGACAATATTCCATTTCATTCATATACCATAACTTATTAAGCCATTCATTACCTGATGTGCATCCATTCAGTTTCTAGTTCCTTGTCACTACAAAAAGGGTTGCTACAAATATTTTTACATGTGTGGGTTCTTTTCCCTTTTTTAATAATTTCTTTGAGATACAGACACTCTGGGTGAAAGATTATACACAGTTTAATAGCCCTTGGGCATAGTTCCAAACTGTTCTCCAAAATAGTTGGATAATTCCACAACTCTACTAACAATGTACTAGTAAGGCTCATTTTTCTTAGTTTAAATCTGGCTTTAGATACTTACTATCTGTGTGACCCTGGGCAATTCATTTAACCCTGTTTGCCACAATTTTCTTATCTCTAAAATGAGCAAACCACTCTCACATCTCTTATAAATGTCAAAGTACTATTAGGAGACACCCTGTTTTTAAGAGATAAGGTTCAGCAAACAAGTTGTGCTTTGAGCTTGGTATAAAAACAATCCCCTCCACTTATAATTACCAAATGAATCAAACAAGGTGCCCTGTAGCTTCTCCCAGCCATGTTAATTCTGGTTCTGTGTTCCAACAACACTAATGACTTGGAGTATGTTGTGGAGCAGCTGTGGACTTGGAGAATATTTACTCAAGACCTAAAAATGTCTGCATTCAATCCATTTGTGGTTTTCATGCTTAAAAACTCTACCCTTGCCATAAATGTACAATTCCTTCATCTTTATATATGAAAGCCATTTCCCTTATTTTAAAATTAAACTTGTTTGATTCCTGACCTTCTTACCTTCTTGTTTCTGCTCTGTTTGGTGCTGACCATTTACAATTTAGAGGACAGTTTGGTCCACTTGACATTAATTGGTGTCAGAAGTGGGATTGGTTACAAAACCGGACCATTGAACTGTGATACCAGTGAGAATGGAGTAGGTGCCACTAGCAATTTATTCCTCCAGAATCCAACCCTCCTCAGTTGGTCAGTTCTCTGTCTTTATACCTGCTCAATCCTCTGATCATGATCAAACTTGCCATTCTGTGTGAGGAAAACTACAGGATTCTTCTACAGACCTCATTTGTCTCAGCTCCCTCTGATAAGTATATCCTTTCTTAAACTCCACACCTCTGCTAACTGGCCTCCCCGCTGCCTCTGCTGTTTTTAAAGTGCATGTCTCAATACGATGTCTTTGTTAAACTGGTTAAAATTAGAATTGCAGTTGTGTACTTTTAGAATTGTTTGTTTGTTTCTATTTTGACAGTTTATTTATGTCTCTTTGAAATGTAAAATATATGTATTGTGTTTGTGTTATTTGTTGATTCTGTTACATTGAAAGATTTAAAATGCAGCTGAAAAATTATAATAACTACTGCCAAAGTACTTAGAAGCCTGGAAAAAATAATGATCTTTCATATAAGAAGCAATTGCCCCAATAAATAGGGCCAACTCCTATTTTAGACTTTCTGCAGAAAATGAAAAGAGAAAAAAAGAATCTTCAAGACACTTTTCTTCCTCATTTCAGTTTTGGCAATATTGTAGTTGTAGAAATCAAGTCATATAATCAAAGTTTGTAGAAATACTAAAATCCTTTTATCAGGTTAAGGAGTTTGAAGAATAATCATATTAAGATTGAAGAGGAGAATTCCTGAGACTTTGGGATCATTCCAGAAACGCATTCCCTTCTGAAGTATCTTAGTAAGTTTTGGGGTATCATTTTCAGATTTTTGTTTGAAGGAAAAATAAGGATTAAAATTTATAAATGTTACAAGCAGATATTTTCCCTTAAAGACTGATAGCTTCATAGTTTTTAGGCAATGAGGAAAAGCAGATTTTTTTTTTTTTTTTTTGCTGAGGCAACTGGAGTTAAGTGACTTGCCCAGGGTCACACAGCGAGTTAATGTTAAGTGTTTAAGACCAGTGAACTCAGGTGCTCCTGCAGAGCTGGTGCTCTCTCCACTGAACCATCTAGTTGTCCCTGAAAGCAGCTAATCTGAAAGTAACTTCAGAATGAAGAAGGAAAAAAAAAAAAAGGTTAACAACTTGTACCTTATACCCACCTCTTGTTAATCCTTCCTTGACAATGAAAAAAGAGACTCCTGTTTTTTCCCCTATTTGAAATACTGTCTCCTCTTCTCTCATCTCAAGTCAGATTCTAAAATAAAGATGCTGAAAAAATGCTGAGGGGAAATGAATTACATTCTGCCTGTGGAAATTTATTATCTATATAATCTTAACAAGTTATGTTACCTCTGTTTGCCACAGTTTTATGAGAAAAATAATGACATCCATCCCCAGCATTGTGAGGATGAAAATGAAATCATGATTGCAAAGTGTTTAACACAATGATTGGAATATGCTAAACATTATATTATTAATATTTCTTTAATTAAATGTAATTATTTCATACCAGGTAATTTTAAAATGGGTTTTAAAAAGATAACAAGATTAATGATTTTTATATTAGACAATTTGGAAATGCAACTGTTTTCATCTCAAGTTTTGTTTCATGTTTTAAATACATGATGTTGTTTGTGTTACTATTGTATTTCTACATTCTTTTATATTACAAAATTTTAGAGACCATTGTAACAGAAATCCTTTTGGACAAAACTTCCTTTTTTTTTTTTTTTGGCAATTTATTTATTTATTTTTATTTAATAGCCTTTTATTTACAGGATATATATTGGGTAATTTCGATTAAAATTGCCAAACCTCTTGTTAATTTTTTACCTCTTACCCCCACCCCCTAGATGGTAGGATGACCAGTAGATTTAAATATATTAAAATATAAATTAGATACACAATAAGTATACATGACAAAAGTTATTTTTGCTTTACAAAAGAATCAGACTCTGAAATATTGTACAATTACTTGGAAGGAAATCAAAATGGGGTTAAAATATAGGGATTAATTAATGAATGGTTTTAGTCATCTCCCAGAGTTCTTTTCTGGGCATGCTGTTCATTCATTACTGCTCCATTGGAAATATTTGGTTGTGAGGATGGCCTGGTCCATCAGAACTGGTCATCATATAGTATTGTTGTTGAAGTATATAATGATCTCCTGGTCCTGCTCATTTCACTCAGCATCAGTTCGTGTAAGTCTATCCAGGCCTTTCTGAAATCATTCTGTTGGTCATTTCTTACAGAACAGGTCATTTCTTATCAGTAGTTACTTTAAATGAAATTTCTCTTTGTAACTCTGACTGTTGGATTTGTTAGTGATATATAAGAATGCTGATGACTTATGTGGGTTTATTTTATAACCACAACTTTGCTAAATTTATTATTTCTAATAACTTTTTAGAAATCTCTGGGGTTCTTAAATATACCACAGTCATCTGCAAAGAGTGATAATTTGGTTTTCCTATTTGCCTATTCTTATTCCCTTTAATCTTTTCTCAGCTCTTATTGTTGATTTCTAATACAATATTAAATAGTAACGGTGATAGTGGGTAACCTTGTTTCCCCAGATCTTATTGGGAATGGTTGGTTTGCTCCAACATTGATGCTTACTGATGGTTTTTAAAAGATGCTGCTGATTATTTTAAGGAAAAGTCCATTTTTCCTCCTCTCATGTTTTAATAGGAATGGATGTTGGTTTTATCAAATGCTTTTCTCATTAAGGATGATATATGGTTTTTTTAATTGGTTATTAACATGGAATTATATTGATAGTTTTCCTAATTTAACCAGCCCTGCATTCCTGGGTATAAACCTTGATCATAGTGTATTATCTTGGAATGATTTTTTAGTCTTTTGCTAAATCTTTTTAAGATTTTAGCATCAATATTAGGGAGATTGGTCTAAATTTCTTTCTTGTTTTCAGCCACCTGGTTTATATCATACCATGTCGTTATAGAAGGAATTTGGGACTCCTTTCCCATTTTATCAAATAATTTATAAATTGGGGCCAATTGTTCTTTAAATGTTTGGTAAAATTCATTAAATCCATCTGGTCCTGGGGTTTTTCTTGGGAGTTGTTTAATTGCCTGTTCTTTTCTTTTCTGAAATGGGACTATTCAAAAATTTACTTCCTCCTCTTTAGTCTGGGAAGTCTATATTTTTAGGTATCATCCATTTCATTGGTTATAAATTTATTGGCATAAAGTTGGCAAAATAATCCTTTTTTTCTCTAATTTCCTCTTCATTGGTGGAAAGTTCTCCCTTTTCATTTTTAAGACTACTAACTTTTCCTCCCTCCTTTTTCTAATCAAATGTACCAAAACATCTATTTTTTGGCTTTTCATAGAACCAACCCTTAGTTTTATTAATTAGTTCAATAGTTTTTACTTTCAATATTTTTTTTCTCCTTTTAATTTTAAATTTCCAATTTAGTATTTATTGGGTTTTAATTTGGTCTTTTTAGTTTTTTTAAGGAAGCCCAATTATTAATCTTTTCTTTCTTTTTATCCAAATAAGCCTCTAAGGTATAAAATTCCCTCTTATTACCGCTTTTGCATCCCCCAAAATTTTGGTATGATGTCTCATCATTGCTTATCTTAGTGAAATTATTAATTGTATCTAAATTTTTCCCCAATCATTCTTTAAGATGAGATTGTTTGTTTCAATTTTTTGGTCTATTTCCCCTAACTTTTTGTTGAATGTTTTTATTGCATCATGATTGAAAAGGCATTTCTTTTCTTTCTTGCATTTAATTTTAGGCTTTATGTCCTAATATTGGTAATTTTTTGAATGGTTCATAAATGCTGAGGAAAAAGATTCCCTTTCTATCTCCATTCAATTTTCTCCCAAAGATAAATACCTAATTTTTCTAATATTCTATTTACTTCTTTAATTTCTTTCTTATTTGTTTTGTGGTTTGATTTGTCTAATTCTGAGGTGGGTTGAGATTCCCACTATTAAGTTTTTTGTCTATTTTTTCTTGCATTCTTTCTTCTCCTTTAGGGTTGGATGTACCTGGGTATATTTTAATATTGATTTGTTCATTATTTTGTTTTGTAGGATTGGTTTTTTATCTCTTTAATTAGATCAATTTTTGCTTTTTGCTTGATCTGAGATAAGGATGCTTTTTTTGACCCACCTGAAGCATAAAATTTGCTCCAGCCTTTCCTTTCTCTATTTGTATCTCCCCTCTTAAAATGTGTTTTTGTAAACAAATATTGTGGGTTCGACTTTGATCCAGTCTCTATCTGGTCCTCTTTATGGGGGTTCATCCCATTCATTTTCGGTTAATCTGTTCCCCTCCTTTAACCCCCAGATTTGCTTTACTTATTCTTGCCTCCCAACCCCTCTTTCCCTTTTAAACTTTGTCCCCTCTTGTATGTGCTTACCCTTTATAATCCTCCTCCCCCCTTTGGTCTTTTCCTTCCTTCCCTTATTACTTTTTTTCTTTTCCTTTTCCTCTCCCCATTTTAATGGGCAGGAAATTTTTCTAAAACAAATGTCAATTATTTTTTCTTTGGGAAACTCATAGAATAAGATTCATACAATGTTCCTCCCTCTAAATTCCCTCAGTTGATAATTTCTTTCCCTTTTGGGATGTTGGTTTTCTTTTTTCCCTCCTTCCACCTTATTTCTGCCATCATCCCTTTTTCCATATCATTTTTTTATGTTATATCAGTAAATCAAATTATACATGTATTTTTTTTATCCACAAAGAAATACAATTCTCAAAGGTTATTTTCCTTTTCATCTCTTGAGGTTTATGGTTGGAATCAAATTTTTTTTTAGTTCTGGTTTTCTTCAGAAACAAATGGAATTCATTTGTTTTTAAATTCCATTTCTTCCTTGGAAGAAAAATGCTCACTTAGCTGGGTAGTTTTTTTGGCTGATCCCAAGTTTTGTGCCTTTCGGAATATCATATTCCAGGTCCTTCATTCCTTTAATGTAACGAATCTTGGGTGATCTATTTGGCACCCTATTTTAAATGGTTTTTTGGCTGTTTAAAATTTTTTCTTAATCTGATAGTTCTGAAATTTTCCCTATTTCTGGGTTTTTATTTTAGTTTCTTTCAGAAGGTGTTGATGCATTCTTTCAATCCTATTTTACCTTCTGATTCTATTCATCTGGGCAGTTTCTTTGATGATTTCTTGAAAATAGTATCTAGGCTCTTTTTTTCATCATAGTTTTCGGAAAGTCAAAATCCTCGTTTCTCTCCTAGATCTATTTTCCAAGTCTTGTTTTTGCAATGATAATTCATGGTTTTCCAGTTTGTCATTTTTTGTTTTGTTGACTGATTCTTTGTTCAATGAATCATTAGTTTCTATTTGTTCAGTTCTAATTTTTTAAAAATTATTTTCTTCATTGCTTTTTTACTTTTTCTGTTATGTCAATTAGGGGTTTTAAATGTATTTTTTTGGTCTGTGGAATTTTTTTTCCATTTCACTAATTTTTTTATGAATTATTTTTTTTCAATTCACAGATCCTACTTTCTTGGGAAGTTCTTTTCTTTCAATTCAAATTCTACTTTCTATGAATTCTTTATTTTTTCAATTAAATTTGTTTCCTACTTCCTGGGAATTTTTTAACTTTTCAATTTATTTTCGGAATTGTTGTTTTTAAAGGCTTTTCCCTTTCCCTTTATTTCTAACTTCTTTGGACTTTTAGTCTCTTCTATGAGGACATGTAAAGAAGGACAGTCTGAGATTTTGCTGTTTGAGGGGTCTCTTCAGGTTTGTATCTCTTTTCTGATGAAGCTGTCGATCTTCTTTTCTCTTTTTTATTCATGTTTTAAAGCCTTTGGGGTTTTCCTAGGCAAGGGGGTTCCAGCTTCCTCTGCAGAGCAGGGGAAATGTAAATGGTTTCAGACCCGAGGTATGGGGTACTTGGTGAGGTTTTCCCTTCCCCAACAGGGGTGGATTCAGCATGGCCGAGCTATCAAAGTGCCCAGTAGGGCTTTGTGGGATTGCCCTCGGCTGGGGCTAAAGGGGTGAAAGGCACTGCCCAGGCTGGGCCTCGGGGACTGTAGTTTGGTGACTGCAGACAGACCCCAGTGAACTCTGCCCCCGTCCTGCCGATGCAAATTGGCCCTGGGAAGCTCATGGCCCGCTGGGCCCCCCTGAGTTTGAGGTTAACCGGCCGTCCTTGGTGGGATCACAACTGCCCAAGGAAAAGCCCTTTATGGGTTGGGGCTGTGGGCTTGTGTTGAGATCTGTGCTTTCCTTTGAGGCTCTCCTGGGAACCTAATTTCTCTCCCAGTCTGCGGATCTCCCCTTTTGGAACCAACCTTTTTGGGAGACTGCAGATTTTCTTCGGCTGGTGAGTTTTATACCTTATCTTTACAAATTTGCAGTAAGACTATTTTGAGGTGGAAAATAATATTATAAAGAGGTAAAGAAGAGTTAAATAGGTGTGTTTCTTTGCCATCTTGGCTCCGCCCCAAAACTTCCCTTTTAAGGAACATGAATATATATAGTGGTTTAAAAATGTAGCTTCAACATATTGATGATGAGTCAACTATCAGATATTTGCATTATGTATGAAGCCCCAGAATATGGATAGTTTTAATTTATAAATAAAGGATAGATGAAAGGTTAACTTGTAGAGAAAGTTCTTCAAGCTTGAAATTGTAGTTATATTTCAAAGTAAAAAAAATTGGGGGCTATTATTTGATATTTTAATGTAGGGATAGTTGTCTAAATTTTCATGAAGCCAATAGTAAAAATTAGTATGTGCTGACATTTAGGAACTGCTAAAGGTAAATATCTATAGCTGGGAAAATTTGGAAGACAACTTTGATATGACCTAAAGTGAGATCATCCTGACTCTATTTCCCCATTCTACTATCTCCTTGCTTTTTAATACCCTGTAACTATATGTCAGATATGATTTATTGATGGGATATATGACATTTTTCTTTTTATACCAAATTTTTATACTCAAGGTTTGTAAGCAAAGTCTATTAAATGATAAATTGACAGTAGAATATCTTTGAGTTACTATAATAAGATGCAAGCATGAACATCTTAAAATTTTAATCTGTATTTGTGGTCAAATTATAATATAGGGATGATATCTTAATAATGAAAAAATGATTAGGCAAGAATAAGACAAGATTCAAAAAAGTTTTCTAAATAAATCGAATAAACAGCAAGTTTTGAGAAAAGTAACAGTATTAGACTATTCTCTCTGAAAAACTATAAACGTGTCTGGCTTCCAAATTCATCTATCATGGAAATTCAGACTGAGAATGTTTCAGAATAAGTTTTCAAAATTGGACTAAGAATTCCACACATAAATTGTGTTGATAATGGTAAAGAAAGTAAAATTTTAAAGTATCTCTCTGAGAATTTTATTTTGTTTTATTTATTTTATATTTTATCCAGTTACAATTAAAATAATTATTTTTACAATTCTTAATTTTTTTTGAATTCTAGGTTCTTCTCTTATCCCCATCAACAGTTAAGAAAACTACATGTAAAGTTATACGAAACATTTCCATAAAAGTCAACTTGTGAAAGAAAACAGACCTCCCATCCTAATGAAAATAAAAACCCTCAAGAAAAATTGAGTTTAAAAAAAAAGAAAGAGAAAGAAAGAGAGAATGCTTCAATTTGTATTCAGTCCACCAAAACAAATCCAGGAACTATATAAACATAATTATAAAACATATCTCACAAAAAGTTAGATTTAGATATTTGTAAAATATCAACTGCTCACATGTAGGTTGAGTTAATATAACAAAAATGACCATTCTACCTAAATTAATTTACTTATTCAATACCACACCAATCAAACTATAAAAAGTTATTTTTCTAGAGCACAAGGAATTAATGAAAGTCATCTGGAAGAACAAAATTCAAGAATATCAAGAAAAGTAATGAAAAATGCAATCTTCAAAATTAGTTGATACTGGAATTAAGAAATAGAGTGGTTGATCTGTGAAATACTTTAAATCAACAAGAAACAATAGTCAATGACTATAATAATCTATTGGTTGATAAATCCAAAGACTCCACCTTCTGGGAAAATAACTCAATATTTGACAAAAACTGGGAAAACTGGAAAATAGTATGGCAGAAAATAGGTAGTGACCAACATCTCACTCTTACTCCTTACACTAAAATAAGGTCAAAATGGGTACATGATTGTTTTTGTAGTGGCAAGGAACTGAATATTGAATGGATGTCCATCATTTTGGGAATGCATGAATAAGTTATGGCTTATGAATGTAATGAAATATTATTGTTCTAAAAGAAATGATGAGTAAGCTGATTTCAGAAAAGCCTGGAACAATTTATATGAACAGATGGTGGATAAAGTGAGCAGAATCAGGAGAACATCTGATGCAGTTTTATGTGATTATCAAGAATGATAGATTATTCTCAGCAATGTGGTAATCCAGGACAATTACAATAGGCTTGGGATAGAAAATGTCATCTGCATTCAGAGAGAAAACTCTAGAGACTTCATGTGAATCACAGCATAGTATTTTCAATTTTTTGTTTGTTTGCTTGCTTTTTCTCTCTTGTGGTTTTTTCCCCTTGTGGTCTGATTATTCTTGTACAATATGACAAAATGGAAATATGTTTAGAGGCTTTGTACATGTTTAACCTATATCAAATTGCTTGCTGTCTTGGGGAGGAGTGACTCAAGAGAGGATGGGGGAAATTTTTTTGGAATACAAAATTTTACAGAAATGAATATTAAAAACTATTTTTACATGTAACAGGAAAAATAAAATACTATTGAGGAAAAAAAAAACAAAAAGGGGGAATCTGATTTAGACATTAGTGTGATGAAAAGCAAATTAATAGAGCAAGGAATATTATAGAGGGCCAGAACTCTAAAGAGGTATACTTGAATCAAGGACAGCATGGTGCTTGTAGTTGAGTACCTACTCAGTGTGAGCTAATGGTTTTCTATGGTGATGGAATGGTTGCACATGCTCAAGTGTCCTGTAGTGATGTAATTGTACTGGGGTATTTAAGGGAGTCTCAGACACAGAAAGAAGACTCTTAGCCACAGACACAGAGAAGAGTTTAGGCTCCAGACTCCAGATTCTAGACTCCATCTTTGACTACCCACATGGTAGCTATCTTGCCTCCTTCACTTCCTTGTCTGGTTGTTCTCCTTAGAACTTTTCCTTTTTTTAGAACTTGTGTGATTCTTTAAAGCCAATTGTATTATAGTTTACATAAGGAATGTTTGTTCAGTAATTCCTATAGCTTCATAATGTTCAATTAGTTGATCTCCCACTAGTTCCCATATATCTGGCTCTAATTTTTCTTCTTTAGATAGCCAAGGAGACATGCACTCTAATATATTTAAGAGCCCAGTGATGTGCCTCTGAGCTACTAACAAACATTGGTTCTTTATTACCCTAACTATGCATTCTATATTCTTCCCTTGGGGTTGGGAAGGCTCTTAGTATTTGCTCTATTTCAGCTAAAAAACAAAAGTGACTAGTTTAGCCCTCACCAAAGTTTCCTACTTGTCTATTTTTATACTCAACCTATTTCCAGCTCACAGGGACTTCTCCACTGAACTCACTGTTGTGTCAGTCGAACTGCTTTGTGCCCTGCTTTGCAAGGCCCTGTGTTTCTAGGACCCCAGGTTTGGCCACCAAAATGTAATGTCGGGGCTAGCTCTCTGGAGGACCTTGGGATCAGCCTGAGTCCTTGGTCTTTACGTGAAGAAGTAAAGGAGGCAGGAGAGTTACCATGTGGGTAGTCAAAGATAAAGTCTGGAATCTGGAGTCTGGAGCCTGAAGTCTTCTCTATGTCTATGGTTGACAGCTGTGGCTAAGAGTCTTCATGTCTGAGATTCTCTTAAATATCTCAGTACAATTACATCACTACAGGACACTGAGCATGTGCAACCATTCCATCACCATAGAGAACCATTAGCTCACACTGAGTAGGTATTTAACCACAAGTACCATGTTGTCCTTGATTCAAGTATACCTCTTCAGAGTTCTGGCCCTCTGTAATATTCCTTGCTCTATTAATTTGCTTTTCATCATACTAATGTCTAAAGCAGACCCCCTTTTTTGTGTATTTTTTCCTTGATAGTATTTTATTTTTCCTGTTACATGTAAAAACAGTTTTAACATTCATTTCTGTAAAAAAAAATTATTCATTTTTAATATTCTTTAAAAAAGAATTCTGAATTTTCTTTCTTCTTTTCACACCTCCCACACCTATTAAGGAGACAAAAATATATAAATTTTACATATGAAATTAGATAAAACATATTTCCATTGTACTCATGTTGCAAAGAAAAAAAAAAAGAAAAAGAAAGTGAAAAAGAATCATGTTTCAATCTATACTCAAAGTTCTAGCACTTCCTTTTCTGGAGATAGCTAGCATTTACCATTACAAGTTCTTCAGAATTGTCTTGCCATTGCATTAATCAAAATACTTAAGTTTTTCACAATTGATAATTTTATAATATTGTTACATAATATTATGTTCTCCTGGTTCTGCTTACTTCACTCTAAATCAGTTCATAGGAGGCTTCCCAGGTTTTTCTGAAACCATCCTGCTAGTCATTTTTTAATAGCATAATAATAATCCAACCCCATCATATAATACATGTTCAACCCTTTCCCAATTTATGGACATCCCTTCAATTTTTGATTCTTTATCACAACATAAAATGCTTCTATAAATATGTGTTTATGCATTGATTCTTTTTCCATTTTCCTTTGATCTATTTGAGATACAGAGTTAAAGGTATTCAAAAACTTATAGTCATCTGGGCATAGTTTCAAAGTTCACTTCAGAAAAGTTTGGCCGATTCAAAACTCCACCAATAATTCATTATTCTCCCAATTTTTCAATATCCCCTTGAACATTTTTATTATTTTCTTTTTCTCTTAAATTAGCCAATATGTAGGTGCAAGGTCTTATAAGAGATTTTTTAAAATGTGAATTTCTTTAATACTGATTTAGAACATTTTTTCATATGTCTTTACATAACTTCTTCATCTGAAAACTGCCTATTCATACCCTTTGATTATTCATAAGTGGGGGAATGACTTGTATTTTTATAAATTTAACTCAATTATATATTTAAGACTTCTTTATCATTAAAAACTTGATGTTATTTTTTTTCAGTTTATTTCCATTTCATATAATTAGAACTATTTATTTTACTTCATCTATATTTTCTTTTTTTTAGTTTGATCATAAATTCTTCCAAATATCTAACAAATAAAATATTTTGTTCCCCTAATTTGTCTGTGATATTTTCCTTTATATCTAAATCACATATTCATCTTGACCTTCTCTTCATTTATATTATGAGATGTTTACCTATAACTAGTTTCTGCCAAACTGAATTCCAGATTTCCCACTAATTTTTACCAAATTCTGAGTTTTATCCCAAAAATATTTATCAAATGTAAGATTACCATTATTATTTACTACTGTGTATTATGTGCCTAATCCAGTCCACTGATCTACCACTCTATTTCTTACGCGGTATAAAATTATATTATAATTATTGCTTTGTAATGAAGTTTGAAATCTGGTACTGTTAGGTTGCCTTATTTCACATTTTTTTGTTTGTTTCTTTGTTTATTACTTTTAAATTCTTACTCTTTTGTTCTTCCAGATAAATTTTATCAGTATTTTTTCCTAACTTTATAAAATAATTTTGGGTACTTTGCCATGGCATGGAATATGTAAATTAGCTTACATAGAACTCTGAATTTATTACATTGGTTTGGTCTACTCATGAGCAATTAATGCTTTTTCCAATTGTTTAGATCTGACTGTGTGTAATAATAGTTTCTTAGGTAGATTCAGTAGGTAGATTCTTAAGTATTTTATATCGTATACAGTCATTTAAAATAGAATTTCTCTTTCTTCCTGTTGGGCTTTTTGGTAATAAATAGAAATGCTGGTGATTTATGTGGGCTTATTTTATATCCTGTAAGTTTGCTATAGTTATTTGTTTTTCAGATTGATCCTCCAAGATTTGCTAAGTATAGTATCTTATTGACTAGAGTGATAGTTTTGTTTCTTCATAGCTCATTCTAATTCCTTACATTTTTTTTTTCTACTGTTATTGCTATAACTAACATTTCTACTACACTGTTGAATAATAATTATGATAATGTATCTTCTTACTTCACCCCTGGTATACTGAAAAGGACTCTTCCATATCTGTAATGGGCTGAGGCTTGAGTTGATGCACTGAGGTCCCAAGCACGTGAGGCTAACACTCTATTAATATACATGATTAGATAAAGAATGGTCCCTGTCCACTCTCTGTGCAAGTCCTGATGTGTTGCATAGGAAATGACAATTTTGGTGGGTGGAGACAGAGAGACAGGAAGAGAAGCTGGGAGAGATTGGCCTGGGTTCCATACTCCTAGTTGCTGGTCGTGTGGCTGCTGGTCTAGCTAGCTTCTTTACTCAGCTGCACACATTGCTATCGCCGATTCTCTTCCACCTCTGATCTTTCTTCACTGAGAATAAAGACTGATGATTTTCCCCTAACCTGAATTCCTGACTCGGGCTGATTTTAAAATACCCTGTCTTCACACATATCTGCATTAGTGATAACACTTATTGATGGTTTTAGATAGAGTTCACTTTTATATCTTATGATTTCTAATGCTTTATTTAATAGGAATGAGTGTTTTATTTTGTCAGAAGTATTTTTTCTGAGTCTATTAAGATAACCACATGATTTTTTGTTATTTTTGTTACTGATGTTGATAATCCTAATTTGAAACAGCTCTGCATTCCTGTAAACACATCTGATCATAGTATATGACCTTTGTGATATATTGCTGTAATGTCCATTTCGTATTTATTTAATTTTTTTTATCAGTTTAAATTTATATTGATAGATCAATTAAGTAAATTGGTCTATACTTTTGTTTCTCTGATTTTGCTCTTCCTGGTTTTAATATCTGAAAGCATATTTGTAATATTAAAGAAATTTGGTAGGAATTTAATTGTATTATTTTGGAATTAATTGTTCTTTAAATTTTAGTAAAATTTACTTGTGAATTCTTCTGGTTCTGGAGGTTTTTCCTCAGGAAGTTCATTTATTCAATTTCTTTTTTTTTTAAGATGGTGTGAAATACCTTATTTCATCTTCTATTAACATGAGCAATTTTTATTTTTATAAAAACCCATCCATTTCACATAGATTGCCAGAATTTTTGGTATGTAACTGAATAAAATATTTCTTAATTGTTTCACCTTCATGTTCTTTGGTAGTACAGTAACCCTTTTTATTGTTAATACTGATATGTTGGGTTTTTTTTACTTTTTAATTCAAGTTAATGGGTTAATAATTACTTGATTAATCAAGTAAATGGTCTTTAAAAAATAAACATTAAAAAAGTACTTCTTTGGCTACATCCTACAAATTCTGGTAAGATGTTTCATTGTTGTCATTCTCTTTCATGAAATATTTTGTTCCCTGATCCTCTCATTTTTTTACTATTAGATTATTGAGGAAGATTCTGGGAAAATGCCAGAGTAGGTTGATAAATTTCAAACTCTCCAGATTTTCTCTGCAAATAGAGCAAATTTGTGCCTCAGGGCAAACACAGACTGCCGAAAAAATCAAGAAGACTTGGGGTCCTCTAGATACTGCCCAAGAAGATAACAAAGAAAGACCCAACCCTGGGATTAACCTAAATGAAGTGCAAATATCTCCAGGCTATCTGGAGGAAAACATAAAGTGGGGAGCCCTGGGACTAGTTGGGTGTAACTAGATGCTACTGGCTACAGGCACTTGCAGGAAGTGGGGATCTCTTGGTTGAAGTTCCTGGTAAGAAGGGAAAGCTGAAGCAAAGTCAGAAGCTAACCCAACTCACAATTAGAGGTGCTTACACTAATACTTCTTATTTAAAAAGTGAACCAGCAAGAAAGAAAGAATCCCACCATAGAAACCTACTATGGGAATAGGAAAGTCCTGTGTTCATCTTCAGAGGACAACACTGAGTTAAAAAATGCTTCTACTCCAAAGGCTAATATTAAATATCTCCTTACCCAGAGAGAATTTACAGAAGTCAAAAAAGAATTTAAAAATCAACAAAGAGACATTGAAAAAAAAACCTAAAAAAAAATTTAAAACATCCAAGAAAAACAAGAAGGTTATTAAAAAAGTTAACCAACTAGAAAAGGACATATAGAGATTCAAAGAGGAAAATATTTCTTTGAAAATTAGAATGGGGCAAGGGGAAGCAAGTGAAACTATGAGAGATTAAAAAAAAATAACAAAACACATTATAAAGAAAGAAAAAATGGAGCAGAATCTGAAACTTCTTATAAGAAAAATGACAAATCTGGAGAAAATATCAAGAAGAGAAAATGTAAGATTAATTGGATTGCTTGAAAGTTGTGACCCTAAAAAAGAACCTTGACATAATAATGCTACCATACTCATTGTTCTAAGCTGATATGAAAAAACAGGACCCAAAGCCAACTTTCATAGTTTCACATCATCGACCACTACTTCCAGTTAAGTTTGTTTAGTTCGTTAGTTAAGTTAGGAACAGAATTAAAGCAAAGAGTCAGCAGGAATAGGAAATATATGTGTATGTGTACATGTGGGCCATGTGTGTTTATGTATATGTGTATGTATATATCTACACATGTATACATAAATATATCCTTTTTAAATTATAGTTAGCTTGAGGGTTGGTGGAAGGCTGAAAGGGAGAAAATGGATAAAGTAAACAGATGAGTAGCAGAGAATAAAAGAACAATTTCAATTTAAAAGAAAGTAAAGATGGACACTCATGAATATAATTTCTTATATATATATACTTTCTTGATCTGGTAATTTATTGTTATATATTTTGAATTTTTCCTTATGTTCTGCTGGGCACATGACAATGTTCTTTTTTGTATTCCTTTTCTGTTTTTCTTTTTTCTTATTATTTTTTAAAATAAAATAAATTAAAAAATAAAAAAATAGTTTCTAATTAATTTTAACCTATAATTTGAAGGCCCTTTGTTGAATATATTTTTTTGCATTGTAATTTTTAAAGCTTGCATTTAATATTTCTTCTTTTTTTCATTTACTTCTAAATTTGTTATGCTTTGATGCATTACTGATTTTGTGTAAGTACCACATACAACTAAGAAAATGTAAATTATCTTCTATTCCCATTCAATTTTCTCCAGAGGCCTATCATACGTAATTTTTCTAATATTCTATACGTTTCCTTAACTTCTTATTTACTTTATGAATAGACATCCAGTTCTGTGATGGAAAAGGTGAAGTCCCCAGTTAGTTTTAAGCTTTATTTTCTTTCCTTTCACAACTCATTTGACTTTTCCCTTAAGAATCAGGAACTATATGAGCAAAACTACACTTTCCACACAAATAAAGTCAGATCTAACCAATTGAAAAAATATAAATGCTCTTGGATAGGGCAAATAAATATAATAAAGATGACAATACTACTAAACTAATCTATTTATTTAGTGCTACACCAATCAGGCTCCCAAAAAACTATTTTAATGACCTAGAAAAAACAACAAATTTCATATTGGAAAAACAAAAGGTCAAGAATTTTAAGGGAACTAATGAAAAAAAAAAGTCAAATGAAGGTGGCCTAGCTGTACCAGATCTAAAATTATATTTTATAAAGTAGTGGTTACCAAAATCATTCGGTCTTGGCTAAAAAATAGACTATTTGATCAGTGGAAAAGGTTAGGTTCAAGGGACAAAATAGTCAATAACTTTAATAATCTAGTGTTTTACAAACCCACAAACCCCAGCTTTTTGGATAAGAATTCACTGTTTGACAAAAACTGCTGGGAAAATTGTAAATTAGTATGGCAGAAACTAGGCATTGACTTACACTTAACACCATATACCAAGATAAGGTCAAAATGAGTTCATGATAAAGAATTAGATTATAAATAATCTAGAAGAACATAGAATGGTTTGCCTCTCAGACCTGGGGAAGAGGAAGGAATTTATGAGCAAAGAAGAACTAGAGATCATTATTGATCACAAAGTAGAAAATTTTTATTATATCAATTGAAAAGTTTTTGTACAAACAAAACAAATGCAGATAAGATTAGAAGGGAAGCAATAAAATGGGAGAACATTTTTACATCAAAGATACTGATAAAGGCCTCATTTCTAAAATACACAGAGAATTGCCTCTAATTTCTAAGAAATCAAATTTATAAGAAATGGGCAAAGAATATGAACAGACAATTCTCAGATGAAGAACTTGAAACTATTTCTAGACATATGAAAAGATGCTCCAAATCATTATTAATTAGAGAAATGCAAATTAAGACAACTTTGAGATACCACTACACACCTGTCAGATTGGCTGGTATGACAGGGAAAGATAATGATGAATTTTGGAGGGGACGTGGGAAAACTGGGACACTGATTCATTGTTAGTGGAATTGTGAATATATCCAACCATTCTGGAGAGCAATTTGAAACTATGCTCAAAACGTTATCAAACTGTACATACCCTTTGATCCAGCAGTGTTACTACTGGGCTTACATCCCAAAGAGATCTTAAAGAAGTGAAAGGGACCTGTATGTGCAAGAATGTTTGTGACAGGTCTCTTTGTAGTGGCCAGAAACTGGAAACTGAGTAGATGCCCATCAGTAGAATGGCTGAATAAGTTGTGGTATATGAATGTTATCGAATATTATTGTTCTATAAGAAATGACCGGCAGGATAATTTCAGAAGGGTCTGGAGAGACTTGCATGAACTGATGCTGAGTGAAATGAGCAGTCCAAGAGGGGCCAGGAGATCATTATATACTTCAACAACAATAATATATGATGATCAATCTGATGGACATGGCTCTCTTCAACAATGAGATGAACCAAATCAGTTCCAATAGTGCAGTAATGAATAGAACTAGCTACACCCAGTGAAAGAACTCTGAGACACAAGAACCACTACATAGCATTCCCAATCCCTCTATTTTTGTCCACCTGCATTTTTTTATTTCCTTCACAGGTTAATTGTACATTATTTGAAAATTCAATTCTTCTTGTGCAGCAAATAACAATATGGACATGTATACATATATATATTTTTTAACATATACTTTAACATATTTAACATGTATTGGTATACCTGCCATTTGGGGGAGGGGTTGGAAGGAAGGAGGGGAAAAATTGGAACAAAAGGTTTTGCAGTTGTCAATGCTGAAAAATTACCCATGCATATATCTTGTAAATATAAAAAGCTATAATTAAAAAAACCCAACTTTTCCCTTAAGAATTTGGACATTGGCACATGACTAATAGAGAAGTATAACATGATTGTATATGTATAAAATATACTTATATCAGATTGCTTGCTGTCTTAGAGAGAAGGATAGAAGGAACAGATGGAGAAAAATGTGGAACTCAAAAATCTCACTAAATGAATTTTTAAAATGATCTCGATACATAATTTTAAAATACTATTAAGTAAAAAAAATTGGTTATTATATCACTTGATATATATTTCATTAATTGACTGGTATCTTTTAGCAAAATATACTTTCCCTGATTATCTGTTAATTAGACCTATTTTTACTTTTGCTTTATTGAGGATAAAAGTTTCAGAAGATGGCACTGCTCTGTCACTGACATTTCCAATGCTTATTGGTGTTCCTGTACTTTTCATTGCCCTCCAGGCAGCCTCTGATCCTGATGTTGCAGACCTCTCTTGCCAACCTTCTAAGTTAGTTTTGGCTAGAAAAATGTCTCACCCCAACTTTTTGTTAGCTCTTCCAATCCAAAATTCAATTTTAGGCATTATTTTGAAGTTATTTTCAGGGAAGTATTGGAGGAGATTTGTCAAGGTGCTGCCTATATTCCCCCATCTTGTTTCTATCACTCAATTTCTCTTACAAGTTCTGATAATTTTTTTTTTAAATTTGAATCATAAAATTATAATTGTACCTAAGCTCTCAGAATTCCTTTTAAGTAATAAATCCCAGAACATTTCTGTCCAAATAATTTTCGATATAACATTGGACTATAAATTTAACTAAATTTTGGAATCCATTTAGCAAAAGTATATCATCTTGAGTATGATTCCTAATATCAACTGAAAAATATTTTTTGATATAATAGAGACTTGGTATACTTAGAAAAATAAGAATAGGGAAACATCAATTTAAGACCTATGTTAGGAAGGAGAGAAGAAAATAAGCATTTATTAAGTGCCTGCTACTACTTGCCAATCAATATACTCAGCATTTTACAAATATTACCTCATTTCATCCTCATATGCTTAGATTTAGGTGCTATTATTGCCTACTTTTTAAAGTTAATGTTATGGAGGCAAGTGGAGATTAAGTTATTTGTCCAGGGCCAAACAACTGATAAGTTTCTGTTTGTTCCCAGATCTTCCTGACTCCAGGTCCAGAATTCCATTTACTGCCTTTTTTTTTTTTTAAGGGAAAATCTGCAACCAGTGAGAGGATTATAGGGACTGAATGTGGATTATAACATAGTATTTACACTTTTGTTGTTGTTGTTGTTTTGTTTGTGTTTTTTTCTCTCTTTTTCCTTTGTGATCTGATTTTTCTTGGGTAGCATTATAAATGTGGAAATATGTTTAGATGAATTGCATATGTTTAATCTATATTGGATTACTTACTGCCTATGGGAGGGGCAAAGAAGAAAAGAAGGAGAAAAATGTGGAACACAAGATTTTTTCAAGAGTTAATGTTGAAAACTATCTTTGCATGTATTTTGAAAAATAAAAAAAGCTATTGTAAAAAATAAAAATAAGGGAAAGACAAGTAATAGAATTCTCAGGATTTTGCAATAACAGTTTCTGAAACTCATTATCATTTACTCGTTGGTTTGGAAAGTGATAATAAAGATCACATTTCTACAACTAGCTTCTGAATCTATCTAGAAATTTGTATATTATTATTTTTAATCAGTGAATTAAAAATTATCCCTGACTAAATGATATCTGTAAATATTTAGTAAATATTTGATAAAGATGTTTTCTTTATTAGAACATCAATGTTTTTAGTTAAGTCTTCAAATTGACAAGTATGCCCCTCTAAGCTATAATAATAGCTTGTAGCTATGTAATGCTAGTTCATTACACAGTTCACTTGCTTGATAAACATATGAACCCTGGAAGGAAGGTAAATTAACTATTATTATCTCTAATTTCCCTTAGAGTAAAAAGACTTATAGCACTGAAGTGACTTCCCCAAGGTCATATAGCCTCTAAGTGGCAAAGTTGTTATTAAACTAAGCTCCTCTTTCCATATCTTTACTGTTCTGCCTCTTTGGGCAGAATTTTCTATATGTGAATATGGATGAAAATTGCCATTGAGGTTTAGACTCAGCCTAGGAAATGATATATATCCATCAGCATACACAAGCTGATTCATTAGGCATACATAAAAATAATTACCACATATATTCCCTTGCTTATTAAAACAAAAAGCACACCCTCAAACCAGAACAAATAACATTTTCCCACAAGAAACAACATGTTTAACTGTGTTCTAGTTTTTACACAGCCACATAAGACTCACTGGCATAATTCTTTTAGTCTATTGCTAGGATCTCTATAATTCCTTTATTGGCATCTCTCCAGAACAGCCATTAAGCTCTTAGAATCTTCCCTTCTGCTGCTCATTTATGTCATCCTTGTCCTTCAAATTGTAGTTATTAATACTAGTCTTAAATTGACCCAAATACTGCTAATAATTTATAAGGTAATGAGTCATTAATGTTTAGGTGTTTTCAACTCTGATAGATGTTTGTAAATTGAGTCAGTTTGTCTTAGCTCTGGGATTGAAAGAAATGCACAAGGCTTAAATTTTGTTGCTATCTGATCATCATTTCTCAAGTTTCACCCCATAAATTGAAATATATCATCACAAGGTTGTCTATTACATAAGAAGGTTATCAGTTATCTATTAATTTACTCTTCCTTCTGATACTATGTTAAAATCCACTTTTTATTAGGACAGACGATATCCAATCCACTCTATCATGATGCTTCATTTGACCTTGAGAGTATCATTTAAGATAAGATCCTGGGTAGTTTTTCTTTCATAAAATTATATATTTTAGTTCCATAGATAGTACTGTGAATATCAAATCTAATAATATTTTTTGTGGCTTTGTGATCATTTTCTTTTACCAATCCCCATATATGCTATAACTTGATTCTGATATTGTAGCAATCCTTCAAAAGGTCCAGAGTTTTATCAAAGTATAATATAAATGGAATTCTAGTTCAGTTCCTTCTTTTTGAAGTTGAGGAAAACAAGGGTTAGAAGTGGGGAAAGTAAGTTATCAAAGGTAAAAGGCATTATCAATTATGTAGTATCACTCACTATTCATTACAAATTAACTATCAATTTCCAGAAACTGAGAATGGCCACTAGTACCTAACTTACCTTGGGTCAAGCACTTTTGTTTTTCAATTACATATGAGTGTTAAGATATTACACAGGAATATAGTCTAAGAACTTAAAGCTTTCTCAAAGCTTATCTTGTTTATTTTTAAAAATCATTTCTTGGATGGGGAAATTAAGGCCTAAAGAGTTCAAGTAACTTTTCTATACATAATTATTCAGTAGCAAATTCTCAGCAGCAGATCTCAGATTTCTGTTCTTTAAATTCAATATTTTTTTCACAGAGTTGTTTCCTCCCACAGTATTGATATTATGCTGCTGAACATTCATTCTATATTTAAGTGGAATATAAGATAGGGTTAAAGAAAAAACATTTGGGGTCTCAATGGTAGTCATTTTCTGTAGAGTGCCACAGGTAACGCTGGAGAACTTCTAAATTTATTTAGCTCTTTATACCATTAATTTCTTTGATTTTTGATAAAGATGCACTGGCTTCAGCAGACAGGTTTTATAACCCACCAGAAGGGCAGTGTCCAGTGCAAGCTGCTCCACTATCTTTAGATAATCGCTAGGTGATGTGGAGAGATCCAGAAAGTGGTGCATGGAAGGGACCAGATAAGTTAACTGCTTGGGGGAGAGGGTTTTCTTGTATCTCTACAGATGGAGAAGGAATCAGATGGGTGCCAACGAGCCATATTTGCCTTGTCCATTGGGGAGAAACATAGCAGACCCTTGAAATGAAGGAGAAGACTCAAGAAACACTGGGTGGTTCCATTGCTGACTGTGATTTGTATAATTACACTTTCTTAAAATACAATGAATCTTAAACCATTTGCCTATTCCTTTTTTTAAGTTAAAATATCTATCCATAGCTCTATTTAGGTGATGTTTTCATGCCGCTATATATCAGTGATTTCTATGACATATATCTATATATGTAAAAGTTCTGAGGGTAAAGCAAGATGGTAAAGTGAAGTCAGGAACCTGATCAAACTCTCTCAATTTTCTCAAAAAACACATGAAATCAAGCTTCTGAACAGAGTCTGGAATGACAGTCTGTGATGACCACATTAACACCCTGGATACTTTAGAATCAGCTGGAGTCAGGATCAGCAAAAGTCCTTGATCTTTATTCTTTGCCGATGTGAACAGAATGGCGATATGAAGTGAGAAAGATGGCCATAGGAATCCAGACAGGAGTTACTCTTGCTTTCTCACTCCACCCTCTTTTCTCTTCCCCAAATCTCTCCATAGGTCAACAGATTGAGCCAGCATGGAATGGTGGGGAGAGCCATTTTCCAAGCATATGCTAATAGAGTACTGTCCAATTGGTAATTAGCCTTAAGTGCTTGGACCTCAGTGCATCTGCTCAGTTTCTGCCCATTACAAGTGTCTATGAAGAGAAAGAATAAAAACAGTTTTCTAGCTCAAGTTAGGTTGGAAGGACTTCAAGAAATGTCAGTTTCAAAGGGGTGTGCAGCCCAGGTCAGATAGTATCTGGGAAAGCCAGTGGGAGCATCATAATCACAGCAAATTAACCTCCGAGACCTTCAGTCATTGCTATGTAAAATGGTAGCTTAGCAGACAAGTGGGACAGCTTCCAGTCACAGTGCAAAAGGCAAGTTGTCAGCCTAGGAAACCTGACAACAACAGGCCTGGGAGAGACTACCCCAGCACTTTGGTCAAGATGCCAAATACAAGGGGCTCCTGCACTCAAAGCTAGGTTCTCAAATCTACACAAGAAGTTTGGAATAATGCTCTCTGTACCCCAGGAGTAGAGCTCTAATTTAAAAGTCGAAAGGGGAAAAGAAAGAAAGAAAATGAATAAGAAACACAAAATAACCTTAAGTATAGAAAGCTACTATAATAACAGGAAAGACCAAAATACCAATTTAGAAGAGGAAAAAATGCTCACATGCAATATGAATTGGTCTGAAGTCCAAAGAGTCTTCCTGGAAGATGACATAAAGGACTTCAAAAATCAAACAAGGGAGATGGAAGAAAACTGGAGGAAAGAAGTGAGAGACTCAAAAGCTTAGAAAAGGAAAATAATTCATTAAAAAATACATTGGTCAAATGCAAAAAAAACATCTACTGGAGAAACTGATTCCTTAAAAACATACAATTGGCCAAATGCAAAAAAAATCCCTAAAGACATTTAAGAGTACAATTAATCAAATAAAAAAGGAGATACAAAAGCTAACTGAAGAAAATAATACATTAAAAATTAGAACTGAGTAAATAGAAGCTAATTATACTATGAGACATTAAAAATCAATCTACCTAATTATAAAACAATGAAAAGATGGAAGAAAATTCTGAAAGCTACAACCAAAAAAACATCCTGGATACCATTGTTCAAGTGATCATCAAGGAAAATTTCCCTGATATACCAGAAATAACATCGAAAGAATTCATTGATCACCTCTGGAAAGAGGACCCACAAGTAAAACCCCAAGGAACATTGTTACAAAATTCCAGAAATACAATCTCAAGGAAAAAAATGTTGAAGTTTGCCAGAAAAAACAAAACAAAACAAAACAAAACAAAAATTCAAATATTGAGAAGCCACAGTCAAGACTATCTTTAATTTTCAACTTCTACAATAAAGGATCAGAGGGACTAGAATACCATATTCCAGAAGACAAAGGACCTTGGATTATGACCAAGAATCAACTGTGAGACTAAGCATCATTTTCCAGGGATGAAGAAGGATCTTCATTGAAGTAGGGGACTTTCTATTATTTCTACTGAAAAGACCATAACTAAACAGAAAAATTCATCGTTAAATAGAGGACTCAAGAAAAGTATCGTTAAATAGAGGACTCAAGAAAAGTATAGAAGGATAAAAAGGAAAGGGGGAAAAACATTTTTTTTTAAAGATTAAACTGCTTACATCCCTACAAGGGAAAATGATACTTGTAACTCTTGAGACTTGTATGTTTTATTAGGGCAGTTAGAGGGGGCATACATAGACAGAGGATGTGGGTATAAAATGACTCTGGATGTGATGATATTAAAGAAAAAGTCCTTAAGAGGTGGAAAAAGGAAAAAAGGATTGTAATGGAAGAAGAATGGGGAGATAATATAGGGCAAATTAGATTACATGAAGAGACCCAAAAGACCTATTACAATAGAGGGAAAGGAGGGAGACAGAATATTGTTGTTTGAAGTTTAATCTCATTAGTTTTGTCTCAAAGAGGGAATGGTATATTCACTCAGTTGGATAGAGAAATATACCCTTCCCTAAAGGGAAGTAGGAGGAGAAAGGAAAAAGAAAAAGGAAAGGGGATAGATAAAAGGGAGGGCAGAAACACTGGGAGAAAGGGGTAAGAAAAGGGAGAAGACATGATAGAAGGGAGGACAAGTTGAGGGAGTGAGTAATAAAACACAACTAAGGAGGAATAGAATGAAAAGAAAGAAAAAGTTTAAACAGGAGAGAAAATATGATGGAAGAAAATATACAGCTGATAATCATAACTGTGAATGTGAATGAGATGAAAACTCCCATAAAACAGAAATAGTTAGCTAAAATGGGTTAAAAATCATAATCCTACAATATGTAGTTTACAAGAAACACATTTGAAACAGAGAAGTACACACAGAGAAATGGTAAAAGGCTGGAGAATATATTATTCTTCAGCTGAAGCAAAGAAAAGCAGATATAGCAATTCTTTTCTTAGACAAATCAAAATAAAAAATAGATCTAAATAAAAGGGATAAGGCAGGAAGCTACATCTTGTTAAAATGTACAATATCAATACTAAAAATATATGCACCAAGTAGTACAGGATCAAAATTCTTAAAGAAGTTAGATCAGTTACAGGAAAACATACACAGCAAAACTATAATGAAGAGGGGATTTCCCCCTCTCAGAATGAGATAAATCTAATGATAAAATAAACAAGAAAAAAGTTAGGAAAGTTAATAGAATCTTGGAAAACTTAGATATGATGGATCTTTGGAGAAAACTAAAAGGCAATAGAAAGAAATATGCCTTTTTCTCCTCAGCAGTACATGACTATGTATTGAGGCAAAAAAGCCTTTTAATCAAATGCAGAAAGGCAGCAATAATAAATGTATCCTTTTCAGATCACCATGGAACAAAAATTGCATTCAATAAAGAGAGAGACAGAACTGGCCTGAATCACCTCACCATTCCCTCATTTTAGAAAAAAAAATTTAACAAGCCATTAATGAACTCTCTAACAAAAAGGTCCAGGAACAGACAGATTTACAAGTGAATTCTACCAAACATCTAAAGAATAATTAATTCCAATACTAAATAATTTTTTTGTAAAACTAGGCAAAGAAGTTCTGCCAAATCCCTTCTATGACACAAATATTGTACTGTACATAAATCAGGAAAAGCCAAAACAGAGAAAGAAAATTATAGACCAATCTCTCTAATACAAATTGATGCAATAAAATTTAAATGATATTTTAACAAAGATATTATGCAACTATTACCAGGATAATACATTGTAATAAAGTGGAATTTATATCAGGAATGCAGTGCTTGTTCAATATAAGAAAAACTTTTGCCATAATTATCGATATTTGTAATAAAAGTGTGAGAAATCACATGATAATCTTAGTAAATGCAGAAGACAAAATACAACATACATCCCTATTGAAAATAATAAGAGATCATAGAAATAAATGGAGTTTTCCTTAGAATGATAAGCAACATCTATCTACAACAATCAATGAGCATTATATGTAATGAAGAGAAGCTAAAAACATCCCCAATAACATAAGGGATGAAACAAGGATGCCCATTATCACCACTATTATTCAGTATTGTACTAGAAATGTTGAGTCTACCAACAAGAAAAGAAAAAGAACCATAAGGAATTAAAAAGGCAATGAGGAAATAACCTATCACTCTTTGCAGATCATAGGATGGTATTCTTAGAGAACCCTAGAGAACTATCAAAAAAAAAAAAAAAAACTACTCCAAAACAATTAAAAATATTAGCAAAGTTGTAGAATATAAAATAAAGCCAAATAAATCACCAGAATTTTTATATGTTACCAAGAAAGCCCAGGAGCAAGAGATAAAGAAATTCCATTTAAAATAATTGCAGACAAATTAAAAAAACTGTAGACAAAATAATTTAGCTGTCTACATAGCAAGAGAAACCTAGGAAGTATATAAACACAATTACCAAATACTTTTCACAGAAATTAAGCCAGATCTAAAAAATAGGGGCAAAAAATCAATTGCTTATGGGTAAGTAGAGCTTATATAATAAAAATAACATTAATTAGTCTTAATTAGTCTACTTATTCAGTGTCATAGCAATGAAAAGCCAAAAATAAAATATTTTATACTGCTAGAAAAAATAATAAAAATATTTTTCTTAAAAAGGAGAAGTTCAAGAATATCAAGGAAATCAATGAAAAAATTCAAAATATAAAGTCCTAGCATTACCAGACCTAAAAATATTATAAATAGGAGACATTAAAACCATCTAGTACTGGCTAAAAAATAGGGTGCAGAAAGAGGTTAGATAAACATGACACAATAATCAATGATTCATAGTCATTGTAAATTACTTTTTGACAAACCCAAAAACTTCAGCTTCTGGGATCAAAAATCACTATTTAACAGAAATTGCTGGAAACACTCTAAAATAGTATGTAAAAAATTCAGCATAGACCTACATTTCACACCTGTTACTGAAGTAAGGTAAAGATGAATACATCATTTAGGCATAAAGGGTGATCCTATAAGCAAATTTGGAAAGGAAGGGATAGTTTACCTACCACATCTGTGGAGAAAGGAGGAATTTATAACCAAATAAGACCTAGAAAATATTATGAATGAAAATGGCTAATTTTTATTACATTAAATTAAAAGTGTTTTACACTAATAAAACTAATATAGTCATGATAAAAGGGAAGCAGAAAGTGAGGGAAAAATTTACATTTAGTGTTTCTGTTAAGAGACTCATTTCAAAAATATAGAGAGAGTTAATTCAAATATTTAAGAATATGTCATTTCCCAAGTGATAAATCATTAAAGAATATGAACAGTTAAATTTCATATTAAGAAATTAAAGCCCTTTCTTGTCATATGAAAAAAAAATGGTCTTAATCACTCTTGATTAAAAAATTAAAAAAATTAAGACGACTCTGAGGTACCAGTTCACATCTCTCAGATTTGTTAATATAAAAGGAAAATATAATGGTAAACATTGGAAGGGGATGTGGGAAAACTGGGACATTAATACATTGTTGGTGGAGTTGTGAACTGATCCAACCATTCTGGATAGCAATTTGAAACTAAAATTTTATTAAACTGTGCATATCCTTTGCTGTGTCTGTATCCCAAAGAGATCATAAAAGAGAAAAAAAGAATCATATGTGCAAAAATGTTTGTAGCAGCTTTTTTTTTGTAGTGGCAAAGAATTGGAAATTGAGTAAATGTCCATCAATTGGAGAATGGCTGAAGAAGCATAGTATATGAATGTAATGAAATATTATTGTTCCATTAAAAAAAAATGATGAACAAACTGATTTTAGAAAGACCCAGAAAGATTTATATGAACTGATGCTCAGAGAAGCAAGCAGAATCAGGAAAACATTTTACACAGCACCTGCAGAATTGTGTGATGAATAATTATGATAGAGTTGGTTCTTCTCAGTGCTTCAGTGATATACAGCAATCTCAATAAGCTCTGGATGTTAAATGCCATTTGAATGCAGAGAGAGAACTATGGACACCGAATGTATACCAAAGCATATTATTTTTATCTTTTTTCTTCTGTTTTTCTTTCTCATGGTTTTTCCATTTTGTTCCAATTTTTCTTTCCTTAACATGACACATATAAATGTGTAAAATATGAATGTACATGTATAACCAAAAAAAAAAAAAAGGTCTATATATAACTATAGACATTTGAGATAAAAAGTTTTTACACTTTCTTGGAATGGCTACAGTCTGTTAAGAAGGGAGAAAAATTGAAATGATCCCAAGCTAATAGTATAGAAAATCTAAGAACAAACAAGTCCCTTCATCTAAAATGTCAAATATTACAGATACATATACATATACAAGTGATATATATGTGTGTGTGAATTATGAATTTATATATATATATGTGTGTGTGTACAATTGTATGTTACATAGAACATGATATATATGTATATATTATAATAAATATATGAATTTAATTATATTACAGATATGTTACATGTTTTTGTGTATGTGTGTATGAGCATACATATACACATAATCTATTACATGCATAGGACATGTGCTTATTGTGCATATTTATGAATGTGCATTTTTACATTTATTATTATGGTTAACATTATTAGTGTCATAGAAGTTGTCCCAAAAATCTTAGTATAGTTTTAACACTAGGTGAAAAATAATGTGTATGTTCACATAAATATATTTACACACATGTGTATATAAATATCTATATACATACTTACATGTGTTATGCACATTTGTGTGTATATTTATATATGCCTACAAATATATGTGTATATGTATGCAGTGTATATGTATGCAATGTATATTATATGTATAATATACGTATATAATATGTTTAATAATCTTTATCTTTCTGTAGAGAGACAAACAGGTAGAGAGACAGAGATGGGAAAAAGATGAGAGACAGAGAGATGAGGGCAGAGATATAGAGATGGAGAAAGAAACAGAGAGGAAGAAAAGAGAATTCTTTCTTTTTATTTTTTTTTATAAGTTTCAAGTTAACTCTCTCCTCCCTCATTTGAAAATTAAATAGCATTAACTTTCCCCTGTTAACATAGTGGTAGGTCTGGAGCTAGAATTCAGATTTTTTTTAATTCTCTCTCTCTCTCTCTCTCTCTCTCTTTTTCTCTCTCTCTTTCTCTTTCTCTCTCTCTCTCTCCAGTTTTTTGCTACATTATTTCCTAATCAAGCAGAGTTATTAACCATACCTTATCAAGGTTCAAATATAATGCCATGAGAAGGTTGTTTTGCTTTATTTGTTTTGGTGGTGAGGGTCAATTATTTCTCTTTAAAGAAAGATATAACGATTTTGGCCTTTAAGTATTGATCTCAGCAAAAGCTGCTGGATGGTATCCCTGGTCCCTGGTCAGGAATATCCAAGTTCAAATCCACCTAAGACATTTATTAGCTTTGTGATCCTAAGCAAGTTATTTAACTTCTTTGTCTCAATTTCTTTACCTATAAAATGAGCTGGGGAAGTCTGCTCCAGTGTCTATTTTTTTTCCCAAGAAATTTCTAAGAAATGCCCAAATGGCATTACAAAGAATCAGATGAGCCTGAAAAAAAGCAGCAACAAATGATCTTATCAAATTCTTATAATATATATTATATAATAGTAATATAATAAAATAATATAATTATTTTATATAATCTTTAATATTATACATTGATTTATTATAAATTTATTAATTAATTAAATTATTAATAATTTGATATGATAATTAGTAATAAAATAATAATTATAATATATTATCCTGATGAATGACACTATCATTTTTCATATAATTTCTGTATTTTTGCATTGATAGTTGTCAATATGAATCACAAAAATGATTTCTTTACTAGTGCCATACAGTGGAAAGAGTTCAGGATTGTTAGTCAAAGAAAATGGTTCTGAATTCTAATTCTGCTGCCTATTAAATTTTGTTTGATCTGAGTCAAGTCTCTCATTTTTGACCTCAGGTTCTTCATCTGTAAAATTGAATTAAATGGTTTCTAATGTCTTGTAACTGACTTTTAACTTTATTTCTATCCCTAAATCTGTGAACGTACTTTCAAATCTTGTTTGAGCAAAATTTGCTTCTTCATGGACTGATAATTCAATTTATTCAGTTGTCCTGATTCAAATTTATTTTGGCTTTTATTTTTCCATTATCCCTCTTTAGAAGCATGAAGCTTTGCTTCCATTTAAGAAACAAATATATATATATATATATATATATATATATATATTTATATATATAAAACACATACAAAATACCTTGTAGATGTTGCAATAATACAAAAATTCAGTTGTAATCATAGACAAAATAGTCCACATTGAGGTAATATAGACACTGGGTAGAACTACAATTTAAGGAAAAGTTAGAGAAATATAAAGTAAAAGTTAAATAAAGTTCTATGAGCAATTTGGATAGATTATTACCCATTTGGATTTTAGTATAAAGATATAAATCTTCTGTTTGATATTCATTTGCTGGGTTATCCTAGATGTCATATCAATCAATTAACCAGCAGACATTTCTTAATTTTTTGGTATACTCCAGGCACTGAATTAAGTGTATAACCTTTACATGCCTCTAACCACACTCTAGACACACTTATAGTCATAGAAAGTTTTTTGTGTGCATTGGGAAAAGAAGTTTCCACATTAGGAGTTTTATAACTTTACAAATCTCAATTTTTAGTGTATGCTTTTTTAAATAAAAAAATCAACAGTGTCACAATCGAACAATTTTGTGATAAAAATCTATAAAATATTATTAAAATATATGTATAAATAATCCTAAAATCTCTATAGGAAGTCTATTACTTTCTCATTTAAAAAAAGGAGAAAGAAGATTGCTAATTTTTTTTTTTTTTGTTTTGTTTTTTAAACACAATTAACAACTAAAAACACAAATACTTTTGGAATAAACAGCTATCATCTCATTGGGTCAAAGTAAAGTCTAATAAGCATGCATACCAGTGATTTGTAAAATATGCCTGATAATTTTTTTTTTTAAATCTAAGGGTAAAATCAAAAAGGGCAGCATCACTATGAACTTAACAAAATAGCAACCAAAAGAGTCAAATTGGCTATCATGTATATTTGTTTATAGAAACAATGGCGTTTATGATGGCAGCTATTATAGAAGAATTACCCTTAAGAAATCCAGTCATATTGTTCAATTCACATTATTCAAGGAAGTAATTTGTAAATATTTCTCAATCTTATTTTTATAGATATTACCATTTCAAATACTCATGATTCCAAAAAATTGTGGAATTAAAAGCTACAGATACATTGTCAGCCATGTTGTCATTTCTACTACAGAAATACCCTTGGAGATGCTTTTCAGTGAGTTTATATAAGTTATCTTTCAACATTTTTATTAAGTTGGAAAAGACTGAATTATCTTATCTACCAATATAATATTCAATGGAACATCCAAAAAAAAGAATGAATTTACAGGCTAGCAAATTTTCCTAAGACTTTTTTAAAAAATCTGAACTTAATATTAAAAATATGAAAAGAAAGAAATTATAATAAAAATAAATACTTTGCCTATGTAAGCTATAAAGCTTTAAAGTTTTTGAAATGCTTTGCTATAACTAACATATTAGTATGCAATATCAGAATTTTTCTTAGTTCATTTGTATATATATTCTCTTGTCTTACTAGATCCATCACAAACTGTTGAAATACTTCTCTAATCATGATTAATAAGCATAAATGTAATGGCAATATTTTTATTAAAAAGAAATTAAATTAAAAAAAGAAATTAAATGCAATGAATCAAACATTGAATAAAAATAAAATTGATATGGTACTCAATTTATATAATTTTTTTTATTCTAGGAGGTGCTTGAATTGGTGAGGAGTTCTAACAAATTTAAAAGTTGATATTAATCCAGCTTGAATCCTGTTCCTTTTTAATAGCCTCAAGAACACATATATGGATGATTTGTCAAATTGGGAGTGTTGGTTTTGCTATAAAAGCATCTTCAGTACCTGATGGTATCTGAGTTATTAGGCTTTAACTACAGAGTCTCATCCATACAATAACAAAGAAAGATAAATAATCAAGAAAGTGTTTTTATTTTACCTTCATCTAATCACTAGATACAATTTGAAAAGTCACATTAACCATTTCTCTTCCCTAAAAATCTTCCCCTTTCTCTTCATTATAATTTGCCTTAAATTTTCCCTTCTACCAAAGCAATGCTGAAAACAAAATTAAAACAAAATTCATCATGATTTTAATGTTTGAACAATAACATTGATTTTATTTTTGTACATGTGTGAAGGACTGTTTAAGGACGTGAAAGGGATTTTCTTTATTATTATTATTATTATTATACCAAATGTGAATCTAAGTATATTGAAGTGCAAATGAAAAGAATAATAGAAGTAATAGAATAATTGTCTTAGGTTAATTTTATGTATTCTAGTATATTTATGTCTATATCTGCATTGATCTATCTATCTTCTATCTATGTAGGAATTGTCACATAATTTCACTAGTATAAAGAACTTCAGTGGAGAGGATATCAGTGCAGCTTAAGACCTTCTCTGAAACTTGTACTCCTAGAGAGCTGCTTAGAACATCTAGAGGTGAAGAAATTTACCCAGAGTTTAGAGTCAGTATATTTCAGAAGTAGAACTTGAATTCAGGTCCTCCTGACTTCAAGGCCATCTCTTATCTATACCACACTGCATTTTAATTGTTAAATAAGCTATAATTTTAGTTGCATAATAGTGATTTCCCCATCACCAGAAGTGTTCACTTAAATAATTAATCTCCCTGGGGTACCATATTCAATTCTACTTAATTAAGAAAACATGTATTAAGCACATAATTTCTATAAGACAATGTGTTGCTGTCAGGGAAATGGGAGTACAAAAACAATTCCAGACCTTAATATCACATTAGTATTCTTACAATGCTTTAACTACTGCAAAGAGCTTTATGTCATTGTCTCATTTTATCCTCAGAAATGCTGGTAATTAAGTACTATTATTAGAGCCATTTTAGAAATAAGGAAACAGAGGTAAATAAAGATTGAATGAGTTAACCATGATCACTTATCTAGTAAGTGCCTGAGGCTAGTTTTGAACTCAGGTGTCTGATTCCTGGCCAAACACTTTATCCATTATACCATGTATTGCTTTATGATTGTTGTTTAGTCATTTCAGCTTTGTCTAGTCCTTAGGATTACATTAAGATTTTCTTGGAAAGTGGTTTGGCATTTCCTTCTAGGGCTCATTTTACAGATGAAGAAACAGGAAAACACGAGTAAGTGCCAAAGTATAGAACTTAAAGTTCACAGATTTTATGAAGGCTAGATAGCTTACTCCAGAAAAAAGTGATATTGGCCAAGAGAAAAGTGACTAAGAGTGTGCTATTTAATGTTTAATTTTCATTATTTACATTTTCCCTGTCATTTTTTAAAGTCTAGATTATCACCTAAACAATGAAGCAAACTATAATAAGTAAAGTTTGTTGATTTCAAGGTATAAATATTTATACTGAATTTAATAATCTACTTTTTAACCTCTGTTTATACTACAACCCTAATATAGTCTTCAGAGAATCAAAACCATAAAAACAATTTACTACAGAGGAACTGACAGAATTTGAATCTTTGTTATGATTTATATTGTATGAATCATTAACTGATTTTAACTGAGGCCCAAATCCTGTGAATACATCCTTTTTTTATGAAAGCCCAATATAATGATTTTTAACACTTGGACTAATCAATAGAAAATATTTTATATTACATAACAGGATGTACTGTCAAAAGATAGCTATGAATATATATATATATATATATATACAAATAATGTGAGAATTGTGCCTGTTTTATTCAATAATTCTCTTGCCTATATTGCTTTATTACCTATATTATTGCTATAATAATATAACCAAAAAGCTTCCACAGTAATAATGATGTCCCAAGAGAAATGCTTGGTTTCTTGGTATCCCTTGGTTTCCCTTGCTGATATCTATTCTAATAATGTTCAGGATTTTGGGAGCAAGATACTGAAGGAATATGGATTTGACAAGAATAAAAAGTCTAAAAATATACTACAATGTTTTCAAATAATATCATAGTAAGAACATTATAATCTCACCATGAAGATAAATGCTGGAAATGTTGAGTGTTTAATAGAAGACTCAGAGGATTCAGGATGTGACTTCTCTAATTCATGTCTAAAATGATATCAAGAAAAATGTCCCAGGACTTATTAAATTTGTGCTAATGTTTGTACATGAACAACATCTGTATATGATTTGGTGTTTGAGGGGAGGGAAGAGATATGAGTCTGATCCCTTTTTCTAATCAATTGATAGATAAATTAAAGAAGGTCTAACATTTACCTATGATCTCAGCTCAGAAGAGCACAAATCAAAAAACAACGAACCATTTAAATTTTAGGTTAATTGTTAGTAGTTCTAGTCAAATAAAAGAATATGACTTTGAAACATGGTACCCTGAGAAAATACAACAATAAACTGGGAAGGGTTATTACTATAAAATAATGGAAATGCTGAATAATTCCAGTTTATAAAATGGTCAGTACAATGGATATACTTCTTCAAAGAAAACATATTATAATCATCTATTATAATCAGTGAGTAAATTATTTGATATGCGTATCTAATTACTAACGTTGTTGAGGCTAAAATAAGACAATGACAATTTTTCTGGTAGTTAAAGCATTGTAAAAATATTAACTTGATATTAAGGTCTGGGATTGTCTTTGCTCTCCCATTTCCCTGATAACAATACAATGTCTTTGTAGAAATTATGTGCTTAATACATGTTTTCTTAATTAAGTAGAATTGAATATGATACCCCAGGGAGATTAATTATTTAAGTGAACACTTCTGGTGATGGGGAAATCAGTACTTTTATACAACTTCAATTATAGCTTATTTAACAACTGAAATGCAGTATGGTATAGATAAGAGATGTCCTTGAAGTCAGGAGGATCTAAATTCAAGTTCTACTTCCGAAATACACTGGTTCTAAACTCTGGGAAAATCACATCCTTAGGTGTTCTAAGCAGCTCTCTAGGACCACAGGTTTCAGAGAAGATTTTAAGCTTCATTTGGTAGTTCTTTTCACTGAAGTTCCCTATGCTGTGAGGAAGGAAGGAAGGAAGGAAGGAAGGAAGGAAGGAAGGAAGGAAGGGAGGGAGGAAGAGAGGGAGGAAGGAAGAGAGAAGGAAAAGAAGAAAGAGAAGGAAAAGAAGAAAGAGAAAGAAAGGAAGGAAGGAAGGGGAAAGGAAGAAAGAAAGGAAGAAAGAAAGGAAGGAAGGAAGGAAGGAAGGAAGGGAGGAAGGAAGGAAGACAGATCAATGTAGATATAGACATAGCCTCATATATATTAGCACCTTACACAAAGTTAACCTAAGATAATAGATCTATTTCTATTATAATTTTTAAATATGTACTTAGACTCATACTTGGCATAATACAACAACTCTAACTTAAAAAAAAAAGATATTCCCTTTGATATCCTTAAACTTTTCACCAAAAAAAACCCCCTCAATATTATTGTTCAAACATTAAAGTCATATGATGAATTTTGTTTTAATTTTGTTTTCATGTTGAGTTGGTAGAAAGGAAATTTAAAGCAAGTTATAATGAAGAAAATGGGATTATTAGGGAGGAGAAATAGTTACTGTGACTTTCCAAATCACATCTGGGCATCAGATGAAAGCAAAATAAAAGAATTTTCTTGGCTATTTAGCTATGTCCTTATCTTATTGTCTTCTCTACCATGTGGTCAGTAATGCCATACTACCCAGTATATATAAACAAGGAGCTGAAGAAAACAGAGTTAACTGATTTATGCAGGTCTCAGTATAGGTATGATCTCAGGAAAATGAGTTTTCCTTATTCCAAGCCTGATACTCTATCCATTGTGCCATCTAGCTGCCCTTATTTGTTTTATCTTATTCAGTCCATCAAAGACTAGAATTTCTTCAAGTCCTGACTCTATTATCCATCATATCAGATTTACTTCTAAGTTTTACATGTCATTAAAATTTGAAATATTTCTTCCATTTCCATTTAAAAATGTAAAATTAGGGTTCAGTTAGTTGATTCTCTCATTCTTATCCTCCTTTCCTCCCCCAAAGAATTCAAATATTCGATATGAATACCTATCATACATCATCTGGGATATTTTGTTTATTTCTGGTTATCACACTTTAATAAGCACATTTATAGATTGAGGGAGGTCTAGAGGAGGAAATTAGAAGATTAAATAAGTATTGGTAGGTATAGATTGGTTGGAAGAGGAATTAAAATCATTTTGATGTAGCTCAAAGGGCAGAAGTAGGGTTAATGTTTGGAAAGCACAGATAGGTGAATTATAGTTGAGATAAGGGAAAATTTCCCAGTAGTTGTACCAAACATGAGACATGATGCCTTGGGAGTTATTAGGTTCCTCCTAAATTCCATATCCTCATATAAAAGCTAAATAATCTTTCAACATTATTATCATTTCCATCATCACCACAATCATCACCATCATCATCATCTTTGCTAGGATTTATTTAGTACCCACTATATATTCCAGGAATTGGGATTTATAAATACTTTACAAATATCTTATTTGATTTTCACATCAACTGTTGAAAAGTAGGTGTTGTTATTACCCTCATTGTATAGAGCTGAAGGAGTTGAGGGAGGAAAAAAAAAGATTAAGTGATTTGCTCAGGGTCATGTAGTTACTAAGTGCTGCAGTAACTAGGTGACTCCAGGCTAAGTGCTGTATTCATTGCTCCCCCAAGCTGCAATTGATTGATTCATTGCTTCATTCAACAATTACTTATTATTTACTATGTACTAAATATAGTTTTAAATATTAATACTAAGAAAAAAATAAAGAAAAGAAGAGAAGGCAGGTGGACACCAAAAATAGATGAACAGATTTAAAATGGCTCAACTAGCCCTCCAATTAGAAATGGTAATCGTCCTTGAGCAACCCATACAATCACCTAGAAGGTAGTATCACAAGGAAGACACCTGGAAGTAGAGTTGGATGCAGAATGAAATAGGAAAAGGCTACATATCTAGGGCAAATTTGATATCTTCCTTGACAGAAGCCAGGGAAATATGAGAAGGAGTTAAGATGTCAAATTATACAAGGAACAATGAGTGCAAAAATACAAAATGGGAGATGATTCATATTGGAGAAGAAACAATTAAAGCAGTGTGGCTGGATCACAGAGTATATGGAATAGAATAAAGTGCAAGGGCAGTAAAAGGGAATAAAGTGTTGGGATATAAAGGACTTTAAATGCTAAAGTGAGAATTTCTTATTTCATCCTGGAAGTAATAGGGGGGAGTCACTGAATTTACTGAATAAGGGCTGGGAAAATCAGTGTGGCAGATGAATGGAAAAGGAATTAGAATCTGGAGAGTTCTCTGGCTGGATACCAATTAGAGAACTATTGTAATATCCTGAGAGAGAAATGATGAAGCTCTAAAATAGACTGGTGGCTATGAGAATGAAAAGAGAGAAACTGAGACATCTGGGGAGAATATTATTAAGACAGAAAAGACAATAGATTAAATTAGATACATGAGGCGAGTATGAAGAATTGAGAATGCCAGTGAGACTGGTGATTGACTGTGTTCGTGACAATAATAGAACAGTTTGAAAAAATGAGATTTTGTTTTGAACATGCTGAAAATTTGAGATACTTACTAGACATCCAGTTTGACATGTCCAAAAGGCAATTAGTGACACTTTAGATTAGGACAGAAGTTAAGACTAGATATATAGACCTCAGAATTATTTACAAAGATAATAGTTGATCCAATGAGGATTGAAGAGAAAATTTAAAGAAGAGAGATATCCCAAGCAGAACCTTGGGGGACAGTTGTGTTTAGTGTGTACTTCATACGTGAAATTCCAGTAGAGAAATAACTAAGAAGAAATTAGGTGAAGAACGAGGATAAAAATGTCACAAAAATCCTAGAGAGGAAAGACTATTCAGGAGAAGATAGTAATGAAGAAAGACTCACTTGGGATAATTCTGAGAGAATTCTTGATTAATTATAGTTTAGGATAATTGATATTTGAAATCCCTTTTAACTCAGAATCTGAGTTACCTAACCTTTTAAGGTCTCTACTTTTCATCTGAAAAATGAAGTTCTTGGACTAGATGGTCGCTCACATGCATAAATTTATGAATGAAAACTCTGAGATTCTATGAGCATCTAACTTCTAACCTGTGACAAAGTCATGCATAAGAACCATTTGAGAGAGCTCAAATAATTTCCTTTCCTAGAATTCAAAACTGAAGCTGTTCTTCTGCCAGCTAATATTTCCCAACTAGGGATATTATATAACTATGTAGTTATTCATCTGAGTCAAACAAAGTAGCAATTCCCTTACTTATTTTTCTAATTACTTTTAAATGAAAGGAATTCTATTTAAGAATAAAATGGAGTTTTTCTTTGCTTTGCTTCCCAATCTCACTGCCTGATCCCCATAACCATGTTTTAGTTCTTAAAGAGAAAGCTGTACCACAAAGGGATTGCTGAAAGAAAAGAAACTAGAAAAAGAAGGAAAAGAAAGGAGATTGAATTCCTTTCTCACAGAGGAAGCTTCATTTGTTGAGAACAACTGATACAATCTCAGTATACCAATGAGTCTGCCATGAATATGTTAAGAAGATGATGAGACTGGCAAGGAATTGCATTATCATCTTGGGGATTGCAGGCACACTACTGGGAGTTATCTAATTAAAAGTCCTGTGGAAAATGAACCTCTCTTGCTTACAGTAATGATTCTTCTCATCTGAAATAGTCTGCTCAGCAATGTGCATTTTTTTATTACAACCTACTGAAGTCAGTTACAAGACACTTCAGCAGTGGATCCTCTTAGAGTAGTACCAGCTGGGAAGAATTCTATGTTGTACCAAGATACACATCTAGTGTGGATGTCAGACCATTTTACTTCATTCCCAGCACTAGCACTCTGAGGAGCCAAGATGTTACTCCTTCACAATAACTAATGAGGACTGATCAACCCCCAGGAGTTTGTCAAGTTCCACAGACCTATATGCCATCACCCAAATATCAGTTCTATAAATACTTAAGGTAGTCCATATACTCTACAAACATTTAACCCACAATTATACTGAGTTAATTGCAAAACACCCCACGAAGCTGGTGAATACTATTATTTCAACTGATGAACCAAAGCACTTGAGATAAAGAAAAGGAAAACAAATGACGAAAGGTTTCTGAACAAGTCAGTAGGAGATATGCTGGGATTTCTGGACCCTAATTCTAAACTCCACTAGGTAGTTAATGCTATGATATAGTGACTGTTTAATATTATATGGTTAATTAGACTAGCTATTCAGAAAGTACTGGTCACTCTTCAGATAATTTCATTTGGTGGACACATCTTTGTCCTATTGTTGTAAATAAAGTACATGATTATTTGTACATGTGTGCATGGATGTGTATATGTTTTGTGTGTGTGTGTGTGTGTGTGTGTGTGTATTAGGGATTAGAGGAGGAGGGAAATTTATTTAGCAAAGCAACTCCATTCCCTTGCCTTGAGGTGAAAGAAAGCTTATTTAGGATATATTTGTACTAAAACTTTTCCTGAATTGTTTCCTCATGCAGAATTCTTTTCAGGTTCCTTCATGATAATCCTGTTAAAACATCAAATTCAAAAGCCATCTGGAGGTTGTGTGTGTGTGTATGTATATATGTGTGTATATGTATGTGTTGAGCGTTTTAGGGAGCAGAATTTGCATATATAAACAATGACTGACTGAATAAATTCATTTCATTTATGCAGCGTCTGGTATGAAAGGAAAGGACTCCTGCTGCGCCTGCAATTTAAACAGTTTTCTTTCATTATTTAGTGTCCACAATTTCATCCAAATGGTCACATTCTGTTTTAAGAGACAAGATTATTCACCAAAACAAATGAAATAATATGGAGAGGCTGAATCTACTTACACACTAACAAGTAGAAAGAATATGCTTAAAGTGTAAACACATAGAGTTATCTTTTAATTTAGTTTTGAGAAAAAGGTCCAAACCAAAGTCTTTCATGAACAGAGCATTCTCAATGAAGTCACTTTAAATTTGGGTGTATAAAAGGGTATATCAGGACCAAGACTGAAATATTCGATTCTATTCTTCCTAGTAGAAAGATTCAGTAGACTAGTCCACTCACGAAAGAAAGAAAAAGAGAGACAGAGAGAAAGAGAAAGAAAGGAGGCAGGGAGTGAAAGAGGGAGGGGGAAGGGACAAAGGAAGGGAGGAAGGGAAGGAGGAAGGAAGAGGGAAAAAAAGAAAAAAGAAACAAAAGAAAAGAAGAAAAAACCTTTCACTCAGTCTCAAATCTTGGCAAAGCAGATAAGTTGTTCATATTGTCTTCCAAATGCACAATGAGAATAAAAATGAATACGAATAAGGAGAAGCTATCAGGAGAAAATGCATGTGTTTTTTAAAGGTTGTTTTGTCAGCTTAAATTTCGAGTTTCCATACTCCTACCAGTGCTTAATAGAAGCAAAGGTTATCTCCAAGAAATGTGAGCTCATTTTTGACCCTTAGAGATTCAGCTATGTTGTTCAAAGGAGGGAGGGATTTGAGTAGGGTACCATACACATCCCAATGGTCTACAAAATAATCTGAATTCATGCTGGGAACAATGCAGCCAACCACATTTAAGTCAGCACAAGTAGATAGATGTTGGAAAATAAATAAATCCAACTTTTGTTTTCTCAAATTAACACCAAAATAATATTGGAGGCAGTAACTTCTTAATCAGGTCCTAAATTGGAATAAAAGACTTTTTTCTCTTTACTCTAAGCTTGGTCCCATTCTTAAAGACTAGGTTGTCAAAATAAATGTTATGAAACAGAATTAATTAAAAGAAATGATGATGGAGATAAGGCTCCTTCCAAACTCCATTCTTCCCTTCTTCCTCTATGTCCAGTGGTCTCTGGGAATAGGCCAGTCCTTGTTCTTTTTAGGCTAACTAAAAAAAGGTTGTTTTAGAGGCTATTACAAGAGAATTTGTTTCCACAAGGGAATTAGATTGCTTTTTAATTATTTCTGGTTCAGTAGAAGCTCAAATCTTAGAATGAATGTTTTACATGTGATCAAAATGCCTAGAGAAAAGAGGATAAAAAAGTACCCTCCCCCAAACTTTCAGGTAAAACACAAGGATAATACAGGATTAAAATAAAAGATGGCAAAGATAAACATTCTTCCCACTTTTTCCCCTATGTGTTCACTGTGTTCAGATCCATGACACTTCGAATTAATTCCTTCCCCTGGGGATGGATTACCTTATCTGGTCTGGGCATTTCAGTAGTTGACAATGAACCAATGCATTAATCTGAATATAGAAACTAATTACAGTGAAACCTGCTCACTGTTCTCCCTTACAACATTTCTTCACTCCTAATGCTAATCTTTACAGGACCCATGTGATTGGGCACAAAAGCAGTGTTTCTCATTTATGACATTTCCTTATTTAAGGAATCTTATTCTTCCAAAATGTAAATGAATCCCTTAGAGTAAGTCTGGAAATTCACCCTTTTAGGCTATTGGGGCACAATTTAATAAATCACATTGAGGTAACTAAAATAGTGAAAAAGACAAGAAGTAAGCATTCTCAAGGGAATTTCATAGAGAATATAGGGAGGAAATATCATGAAATCTTAGAATATTGTCTTTATAATTCCTTGTGTTCATCTTAAATATATTGCTCTAAGAAAAAAAGCTTATCAATTTTACTTTGAAATATTTGAGTTATTTCGTTATTGGTTTACAGCATGTACAACATAAATATATGTCTTCATAGACTTTATAATTTTATTATCTTTCCAATGTTTTCCCCTGTGAGAAAGAGGTATTTGTTATGTGTAGGAACATGCTGGTATCATACTTTCTATGTTTTCTAAGTCACATATTGCCAAGCAGTGGTAATTATTATTCTGTGCCATTTAGTGTGCTAGGTGCTAGTGAAACAATGACAACAATGAAGGGATTTACTGTCTTTGGAGGAAATAACATGTACATAAAAAGCTATATATAACATAGATTCTTATTTGTCCTTTGTTCTCACAGAGAACTAATGACATCAGGAGGGTGATGTTTTGATTTGCAAGTGATTTGGGTTTAAGTGAGACACAAATTGGCAAAGTCATCTGTCTCAATATTTGTTCCAAAGCCATCTGAACCCAGTGGCTACATACACATAGATCAGCATGACTAGCTATGGCCCCAGAAGCAATGGAAAGAACTTGGACTTTTTTTTTTTTTAATTCTTTCCTAGATCTCAGTTTGTCTGAGGCAACAATTCAAGGATTCCAGGATTCTGGGATTTTAGGTTAGGTAAGAAGTTAGACAAAAGCAGGCCTAATTTTCCTAATCAAAAGAAAAAATAAACAGTCCAAAAGGGAAAATCCCTTATGATTTCTGGTTAGCACAGAAATAGGTGATAGTTATAGGTACTCTGAGCTATCAAAACTGAAACAATGACTAGATAAGATTTGGGTTGGAACTCATTATTGATCAATCAGGGAGAGGTAGGGTGAGTTGGTTTAAGGAATAGTCAAGTAGTTCTATTTGAATTCCATTGAACTTTATGAAAACTTGGTTTTCCAGAACTTATTTTAAGAAATTATAGATGAAAAAAAATCAATATAAATATAACTAGAGACACAGTGGCATAATGAATAAAATGCTGGCTTTTTGACATACATTTACTACATGACATTGAAGAAATTACTCCCTCTTGGTGCTCTAAAAGTCTAGAGTCCTATACAATAAGTTTCCTCATCTGGGATATCCATATACCATAAAAGGACAATTTTAGTCTCTCTTCCATACAAAATAGATAAAGTTATTTTTTGGAGAGAAGGAAAGAGTAATTTAGATGATTAGCAAAGGCTTCATGTAGAAGTAGAATTGAGCTGAGTTTTAAAGGAAAATAGGTTTTAAAAACAGCAGAGGCAAGCTGGCAAAGCATTTCATGAAAGACTAAAGCAAGAATAAGTAATGACATATCTATTACTATTTGCTTGCCCAGAAGCTGACATCTCTACTACCTTGGAAGCATGATAATCACATTTACCTGAGTTTCATTATCCTTGAGACCTAATAAGTATAGAATCAGAGCAGGATTCCAAATAGCTTACATACTTTGTCATAGTTTATAGGCAGTTTCCTCTGGTAAAGTATAAACCTAGTATAGAGAAAGAGAGAAAAAAAATAATTCTGGAGGGATATTTATGAAATTTCAAAACTCTTCTATTATCATAAGGTTGTCATCCTCAGTATAAAAAAAATAGTAGTCACTGTTTTAATCATTTTAAGAAAGATTCAGCTAAAGCACAAGATCTGCTAATGCACCCTAACAATGCAGTAGAAGTACATTATAAAAGTACTCACCCATTTTCCTCTTTCTCCAATACAATATTAATATTAGGATCTAGAAGTGATACTTCTAGAAATCAAATTTCAATTATCATGAATGTGATGAATACACAGGTTTCTGGACATACTTATTTTTGATATATCAGAGGTCACCAGAGTATTGTGAATTATGTGAGGGAAAAACACATGAAATTTTATTTTCCAAACTTTTTTTTTTTTGAGGAAAAACTTGACTTTAAATTATGAACAGCAATACCAAAGCAACTTCCCCCACTTTTCATGTTACTAGATAGTCTAAAATGTCAAGAATATTAAGGAATTAATGGGAAAAAAAATACAAAGGGTGCTGGCCTAGTAATACCAGATCTAAAGCCATTTTTGATTCACAGTCATCAAAACCATTTGGTATTGGCAAAGAAATAGAATGTAGGTCAGTGGAATAGATTAAATACACATAACGCAATAATCAGGGCCTATAGTAATGTGGTATTTGATAAACCCCCAAAATCTAATTTCTGGAATAAGAATATAACAAAAATTCCTAGGGAAACTGGAAAATAATAAGTCAGAAATTTGGCATGGATCTACATCTCACACCACATGCCAAAATGAGGTCAAACTGGGTACATGATTTGGACATGATATTTGGGTGATATCATAAGCAAAATAGAAGAGCAAGGAGTAATTTACTTATCATATCTGTGGAAAGGGGAGGAGTTTGTGGCCAAAGAAGAACTAGAGAATATTATGAAAGGCAAAATGGACAACTTTGAGTAAGTTAAATTAAAAAGATTTTGTACAAACAAAACTAACACAAACAAAATTAAAAGAGAAGTACAAAGCTAGGGGAAAAATCCCATCTAGTGTTGATGATAAAGGTCCCATTTCTAAAATATATAAAGAACTGTGTTAAATTTATACTACAGCTCAGTCATCAATTGGTAAATAATCCAAGGATATGAACAAATAATTTTCAGATGATGAAATTAAAGCTATCTCTAATCATATGAAAAATGCTTTAAATCACTATTTATTAGAGAAATGCAAATTAAAACAACTCTGAAATACCATCTCACACCTCTCAGATTGACTACAATGACAGGCAAAAATAATGATAAATGTTGGAAGGAATGTGGGAACACTGAAACACTAATGCATTGTTGGTGGAGTTGTGAAATGATCCAACTATTCAGGAGAGCAACCTGGAGCTATGCCCAAAAGGCTACAAAAACCTGCATACCCTTTGACCTAGCAGTGCCATTATTGGGTCTGTATCCCAAGGAAAACATAAAGGAGGGGAAAGGACCCACATGTGTAAAATATGTTTGTCACAGCTTTTTTTTATGGTAATAAGGAAAAATAAGTAGATGCCCATTAATTAAGGATTGACCAAATAAGTTGTGATACATGAAGATAATGGAATCTTTTTGTTCTATAGAATGATGAACAAGCCAATTTTAGGAAGGCCTGGAAAGATTTACGTGAAGTGATGCTGAGCAAACCAAGCAGAACCAGAAATACATTGTAAAATAACAGCAAGAATGTGCAATTATCAACTATGAAAGAGTTGGTTCTTCTCAGTGGTTCAGGGATTTAAAGCAATCCCAAAGGGCTTTGGACAGAAAATACCATCTGCATCCAGAAAAAGAACTTTGAAAATTGAAAGCAAATCAACACATGCTGTATTCACCAGTCTTTTCTTCTCCTTCCCATGTTTTTTCCCTTGTTTTGATTTTTCTCTCCCAATATGATTCATAAGGCAATGCACATAAAATTAATTAAATTAATTTAAAATAAATTAATAAATATTTCAAGGTTCTATGTCTTCACTGAAATGGAAACTTCTTCCATTTTCATAGACTCCTACCTCACCACACTTTAATAGACAATCTTCATAACTTTTTGGGGTCATAAAAAATCCACTGTCTGATGGCAGTACTAGTTGTCTACATTTAGATAAGCTTTTCTTTTGATGACAGGTATAGTTAAACCAGTATGGAAAGCTTTTTCCACTTACCAGAATCTAATAGCACTTGGAATCTGCTAACATAGCCTGTAATAAACAAGGGTATTCTCCATAGCATGATAAGGATTAGGATTTTAACGAAAAATTGATAAACTAAGATTATAGAAATTAGTGTTTCTCTAGTTTATACTGATTCTGTTTGACTATGGATATATGGTAGGAACACTGGATTCATTTTAATCACCGGATTTGTTTTTGTTTTTCACATATGGGTTTTAACATTTTGGGAACTCTTATAATTGTGCAATGTTAATGTCAACAAAAGCAATTTTTTTTTATTTATTATTACAAAAAATACAAGATAAAGTGAAGAATAGGACTAATGCTGAAGCAAGTAGGATGATGATTTATGGGAAATCAGAATTATTTAAGGGCTTGATGTATTTCAAGGAAAGGTTGGATGATCATTTATCAAGTTACAAGAGAATTCCTTTTGGGGGGATAGGTAAAACTAGATGGAAACTGGGCCCTTCTTCCTCTGACCTTTGGATAATTCTTATTTTTAGCTCTGCTTTCATCTGCCTTGAAATTGATCTGTTGTTGTTGCTTAAAAGTTTTATTGATGCCTTTTATTTGGACATCACTGTCATTTTTCCCTAACTGCCAGATAACAAAAATGAAAAATAGATAAGCAACCCAAATTGACACAGCAACTCAATCTGACAATGTATATGATGTTCTACATCTATAGTTCTCCACCTTTCTACTTATATATGGCAGTTATTTTTTTCATTAAGTGAGGGAAACAATATTTGAATTGGAAAGGATTGAACCAAAGCTTAAATGAAAGCCATAATGGACAGGGAGATAGTAAGAGAAAAGTTTCATGCCTTAAGTAATTTAAATCCTCAAGATCAGAGAAACTGCAATACAGGCTATTTAAAGAGTTGGTAAATAAGCTTCACAAATATCTGAAAATGTTCAATTAATTTTTTTGACAGATTAAGAAGAAAAGAATGTAGTAGTTAGATGTCACAAAGGACAGATCTGGAATTGTGATGATCTGAGTTCAAATCCACATACTTTTTAACTATATGAAGTTTTGAGGATCAGATGAGATGATAAAACTGTAAAATGCTTAACATAGCACTTTATACATAGTGTTAAATAATAGTGATAATCATCTTAGTCACAAATAATAATAATAATAATAATAATAATAATAATAATGACACTATTATGAATATTACAGGGAACTGGCTGAAGTCTGTGAATGTACTGAAGTCTAATTTAACAAACATTTTAATTTTAACTATGTAATTCATCAATCATGCTATTCACAAATATTTGTTAAGCATCTACGGCAGGCACTATGCCAAGTGCTAGAGATGCAAGGACTATGTCTGATTTGTGTAAGTGTAGAATTAAGGAATCGGTATTAGAAAGGGCTTCAGAAGTTATCAAATCTAATCAATTCTTTCATTTATTTAGGCAATGTAGTTAAGTGAGAAAAATTAAAACTTAAAATTTAAAAAGTTACAAGTTTTGGCTTCTAGGTATTAGTTATCTGGAAGTATGTTTGTGGTGGAAAGTCAATTCAGATCACTCTTAGATTCTCAGAGGACAAAAAAGCTAGAGCAGTAGTAAGTAATTTAAGTTTGAATTTTCATTCCCATGAATAAGATTGAAAAAGTTCGCATAACTGTAACAAAGATGAAATAGCATCCAAACTTTTACACATTTCACTAAATATCAAACCCTTAAGGTCTCTAAGTCTCACCTTCAAGCTTCCATATAATGGCCCTCATAATTCATGTCAGCAAGGACTGGTTGAGAATCTTTTCATAGTCCTTCAGTGTCATTCTTCAATTTCCTAGTGTATTCATAGTTTAGTAAGGGGAAAAAAATCTTTCCCAAGATCAAACTGATGTTAGAAAAGTGATATAAGGAAATTTAGATTTTTACAGCAAATATTTTAGACACACGCACATACACAAAGTATATGTAGACATGTATCTGTCTACATTTATACATATGTGTTTATATGTATATTCTCTTAGTTGATGGGAAGTTAACTACATACTACATATATACCCCATGTACACGTCCATATGTATATATTCAATAATATATCACAATATTTCTATTAATTTAGAATTAAAACAACAAATTGGATGTTGCTATTTTCTCATGAGTTAAATTTATAGCTTTTAGGAATGTCAAACAGTAAATTTTCTGGACATTTTTATTTGCCTTTTTAAATTCAAAGCCTATCATTCTCTTAGTTACTCAGAAATTAAAAGGTAATTAAGAATATTATCTATGACCATTGGATTATTAATTGATTAATGAATCAAGCATACTTTTCTGAAAAACTACTTTGCTCATTTCTTGAAAAAGGCATCTTTCTCACCCATCTTTTCAGGAATTTTTTTCTCAGGCATTTCATCAGTTTCTTTTCATCTCCAGAAACATAGGCTTTGTTTTAATATGAAGTACAATTCACTAATATATCCTATATCAATACATTGACCTTTTTCTATGATTTCCAGCTCTAGAAAGAACTCAGACTTACAATGAGTTTCAATTTGAGAGAGAGGTTATTTTCCAGATCTCTCTTGCTGCTATTTGGAGGTCAATTGGTTGTGGTAGAGAAAATGAAAAGGATATTTCTCATCATGCTTGGAGCAATGTATGCCACTGTAGGGCACTGATACTAAGAGAGAATGTAGAGAGGCAGATAAAAATATGATGAAAGTTACATGGCCTAAAGGTTTGAAAGATTTCTAACTAAGACATCTACTACTCATAGACTGTAGAGATGGTTTAACAAGCTAAGAATTGACCCTGGGAGCTTCATGTTCCAAAGGACTGAGATTGACAGTTGGGCTGGGAATCCTAACCCTGTTAACCTAACAAGATGTTCAATTCTGAAACTCTCAGAAGAGAATCAGTCCTTCTCAGTTTCCTGGGAAGAAACAGGAAACAACAGTTCTCATGTTTGAACAACTTTGGCCATTAAGGCCCAGGCCCAGTATATATTGTCCCCCATAATGAGCCAGATCCCCCAGGGCTAAAGTAATTCTTGATGGTAAATTACAATTGTATTTGAGAAATTAAATTAACTCTTTCAATATTCAAGCTCCTAGGCCATAGCTAGCTTCCTGAGAAGTTAGTATAACTATGCAAGGCAGCTAATTCATTACTCAACTGGAGGTTAGATGTTGATATCATCATCATCATCATCATCACCATCACCATATTGATAATTGCCTTTTACTTCCTTATCTCTATTTTATATTATTTTCATCATCAGTGCTTTTACCTATAAAACAACCCAGAATATTATGTTCAAAAGAGATTTGTGATATGTTATTCCATTTAATTCTTACAAAAATAGTGTGAAAAATACTAGTAGAATATTATGGAATGAAAATGGATCGATTTAAGGCATATTAAATAGAACACTGTTTTCTAATTCAGTTATACTTGTAATAATAAATATTGGTGAAATTCATTACAATGAATAGGCCATATCAAAAAGATATAAATAACTTTCAGTGAGATAAATGTGAAAAGAAGAAATATTTCAATATACATTATATATCAAATATTCTGCTCTCCATTTATAGGTTTAAAAGACTACATCTAATTTTTTTATTGTGACTGCACAGTCATGACAAATGCTAATTTCAAAAAAGTGGCTTGTATGTAACTTGTAATTGAATTATTCCAACATGAATATCAACAATCTATCATAAAGGATTTTATTAATATTGTAAGAGAAATTACTAGTTGTGTTCCATTTGTTTAGTTATTTAAAGGGGGAAATAATATATCACCAAAAAGAAAATGATGATATGTAAAGTGATATCACGTGTCTTCTCCACATTTAGGGAATAATTCTCAAGACACAAACATAAACTTTGCTCTTTTTAATGAGTATATCCAAATCAATGTCATTTTTATGAAAGTATAAATAGTAAAAATGATAATATGAAAACTATTTTAGTTATGAAAACTAAAATTTGAAAGCCACTACCTATTCAATGTTATGTCAAATTTTTAAAAAACATAAATTCAAATTTCTATGAGATTAAAGATTGGTTACATGTGAATCTATATCAGAAAGTTAGGTAATTTAGAATGAAAAAAAGATAATAGAGAATATGATAAAAAGTATATATATATGTATATATGTATACATATATGAGTGTATATATATGCACACACATATTTATATCCTCATGCACTGAAAAGAATGTGTATATAGCTATATGCACATGTATGTGAGATGTATTTATGTATATATAGAGATACATATAGATATTCATATATAAGTAAATGCATGCATGTGAATACGCAATATGTCACGAAGCCCTTTGACACCTAAGTCTTTTAATTCCTCAGAATAATTTTTTTTTTAACACTTGAAGAAAAGTGCTAAATTTTAGAGGGTGGCAAAAATAAAGATGTATTTTTCTTATCTGAGTTCATGAACCCCACAAAATTTATTGACAGACCTTCATGGCTCCATAGCTCCCAGGTTAAAAATCCTTTTCTAGCAGAATATAAGTTCCTTGAGCACAGGACGCTATTTTATTTGTTCTTTTTCTGTCCTTGTATCCCTTGTGCTTTGTGCTGTGCCTGACATGCAATAGATTATTAAAATGTTGATGGAATTGAAATGCATTTATATTTCATCTTCAGTATTTAGAGGATAGGGTGATAAGCATAAATAACATTCCCTTGTTTACATGGAAGGAAGCCCAATGTAATAGAAAAATTTTTAATCTGAGACCAGAAAAGGTATTGATTAGTAAACACTGGCTTTTTACCCTGCCTTGGCCAAGTCACTTAACTCCCCTAGGATTTTGCTTTCTCCTCTGTAAAATGATGTGGTAGGAACTGGACGATTCCAAGATGTCTTCCACTTGTAAATTCTATGTATCTGAACACTGGAGCCAGGTCTAACTTGGCTCTTATCATTTTAATTCATATTAGATAATTTTCAAAATTGGCCAGAATCAAAATATCAATTCCTTTTATATGCCATAATGTTACAGGAGATGACATATTTTTTCATATTGAGCAAATAGCAAAATGATCTTAGCAATTTGAGAAAGAAAAGGGAACAGATTAACCCAGTGACATTGTCAGCAGATATATAAGCACTGGTATTTTAATTCTCAAAACTTCTACTTTAAGCTATTAAGAAATCAAAGGTTGACATGTAAGGTCTTTAAAAAGGGGTCATTTCTATGGGAAAGGATTGGCAGGAGCAAGACTCTCTTGAACTCCTTCCTCTTTACACTCTCCATCACTCAATGAACAAATAGTGGGTGACATTGAAATCCCAAAGGGGCTGCCCCTAAGCAATTTGTGAAGAAAAGAAGACCATACATTTGGTATTACTTATTCTCTGACCTCCTACTTTTTTCTTATCTTCTTCAGCTCTCAGAATGTTCATACTGCTTCCTGAAGATCTAAGGATTCATCAATATAGTGCCAAATTGTAGCACAAAGTATTCTGTGCTCTAGGTATCTCAGAAATTGCACTTCTTATCCAAATATGTCTTCTGTCCCAAATTTCTTTAGAATCCTGTTTTCATTTAGGTATAAAGGTGGCAAGTACATTAAATATTCTTGTAATAGATTGATTGGCTGAGTCATTGGTTCCCTCCTTTCTTTTCTCCCCAACTCAGCACACTTATATTTGAGCACTTACACAATACCTTTATCCCATCAAAGTAGATATACTTAGAACGTCCCTAAAAAGTGAACCACCTTCTGAGATTTAAGATATTCAATTAGATGGTGGTGATAATTTTGGTCAAGTGGTCTTCTGGGGATTTTCAAAACATTCCAAGAATGATGGAAAGGGTAAAGTCCTGAATGTGAGTATAAATATATATTTATATGTATGTATGTGAGTATAAATGTATATACATATATATATATGTGTGTGGTATATGTACATATGTACACATACATGTATGTATAATCTGTGCTGGGAATAGCAAAGACCTCTGCAAATATGTTAAAAAATAGTCAGAAAGTGGGGATAGAAGCTGATAGAGAACAGAAGAGGGAAAGTAAAGAAAAAGAAAGAATCTAACACAAATACCATATAATCATTCATTCATTCATTTAGCAAGCTCTCATATTTCTACTATGTGTCAGACTGAAACAATTCCTGCACTCACAGAGATTACATTCTACTGAGATAGTACCATCTACCAATTAAAATGGAGCATAGCAAAATGAAAGCGAGAACTACTTTCCATTGAGGATTTATTTATTACTCCATGAAAAGTGCTAGCTGCAGGGACAGTTAAGTGGTGCAGTGGATAGAGCCTTGAAGTCAAGAGGACCTGAGTTCAAATTTGACCTCAGACACTTAAGGCTTCCTAGCTGTGTGATTCTGGGCAAATCACTTAACCCCAATTGACTCAGCAAAATAAATAAATAAATAAACAAGTAAAATGCTGGTTACAACTGTTAAGTTGTTATTGCTCAGCCTTTTTGAGTCAAGTATGACTCATTATGAGCCCATATGAGATGATATTAGCATGTTTTGTTATTTCCTTCTCCAGATGGGGAAACTAAGGAAAAAAAGGTTAAGTGACTTCTCCAGAGTCTCTCACAAATAAATGTGTGAGGCTGTATTTGAACTCAGGAGAAAGAGTCTTTCTAGCTGCATGTCTGAATCTATTTATTGTAACACTTAGCTTATGCCAAGTACTTGGTATAATAGAGAAAAGCATAATATCTTAACCTTCAAGTAATTTACATTATATTGCAAGATTCGATATAGATATAAAGAAATAAACACCCTCTGTGTGCCTTTTAAAACTTGCCACCATTTTTGATTTTCTAGTCTTAAACTATACATATGTTCTATGATCCAGAAACAGTGGCTTTCTTGATGCTCTTCACAGGTAATACTCCATCTCCTGCCTCAGTGCCTTTCATAGGCTGCTTCCCACGAATTCAATGGTCTCTCCTAGAACTCCAGGCTTTTTTAAAAGCACAACTCACTCCCTACATTCCGTAAGAAGTGTTTTCTAGTTCTCTTCTACTTTATTTACTTCCTTCCCCACATACACACTGATAGTGTCTCCCCTCTGCTGGTACCATCAATTGACCTCCAATTTATGTCTTATATGTCTATAACTGATAACGTCATCTCTTATAATTTATTTCCATTAATTGAATTCCAAGAACTCTTAATCTGAAAATCTTATGTTATAACCTATTGTGTAAATGAAAACAGCATTGATGAATCTCCAGGGAATTGGTATCTATCTGATTTTTCTCACTTTTTCAAATGCCACCCACAGACTCAGAAATGAGACTTGAAAATCATTTAACAACTCTGTATATAAAGTTTTCTAAGTTTTTTATTTTAAACACACTAAGGGTAGTTTAACATTACTGTATCCCTCTTTTTTCCAGACAAGTTACCAGCAAACTTTTAATTCTGTATTTCCTTATCTGAAGTGCATTATTTTAGGTAAAAGAAAAACAAAAATAAGGTGATCTGAGTTTAGTACAGCTATTACTAGCAATATAAACTATTTAAGCTCTTCCAGTCAAATTCCTTAATTTTAAAATTGGAATAACAATAATTATTAATCATATCTTACTTTTTGAGGAAAATCTATGATTAAAAAGAGATCAGGGAAAGAAGGATAATTGGGCTATACCAGAAATGCCCATATAAATATCAATGATCCTAAATGTTCAGAGTGGAATTCTATGTTCTGTCTGGCTCCATGATTTGTCCTTTCCATTCTTCTTCTTTATTAACATTTAGAGTTAAACATTTATTTTGTATTTTTCCCATAAAATTTATTTAATAATGAATTCAATTTAAGGCTTTGAATATCTCAGAAACTTACAAATATTTATTAAATCTAATAAATGTACCATATGTATTGATCAAGAAAATATTGGTTAACTCCAAGGGTAAGATGGCTCATTACTAAAAATACAGAAATAGCATAAAGGACATTGACAAGGTCAGCAAAATGCAGTAAGCCTGTCATGTATTGAGAATGAGAAATAATCAAAATGCCTAATTGGGCTACATGTAAAATATTATCAGAGAAAGCAAGATCTCCAGTGTTTGGGGAAAATTTTCTAGAAAGTATTTACAGGAAAAAATAAGAGTTACATGGGATAAGAGCAAATGATTGGGGAATACCTGTTCTAATGAGATGATGTATCCATGGTGATGTTGGGCTCTATGATGATGTTTGTTTTCCAGAAAGAACCTGCAAGGTAAAATAAGGTTAAGGGTCAAAGTGAATTGCAAAAATAATGAAATTAGTCATCTGATAAATAGCTGTTCTTGTACATTTAGACAATTTATCTCCCCAATACATTGGGGGGGTGCTGTTTGAGCTTTTAAAAATACAGATATATTCAGTATTAAAGAGTTAGACATTTGAGGAAAAAAATTGTAAAAATATTGCCTTTTTTATATAGACCACAATTAACCAACCCGAAGTTTTTGATCACTTTTTGGGAATCCTATATTTTTTAGTTTTCTCTCTAAATTAGTTTACTTGTCCTAGTGGAAGGTAAGCTAGGAACTTCATTTGGTTCATTGTATTGCCTTGATATGGAGTCCTGTGAAAATTTGGGGTATCTTATAGAATGCAAACCCAGAGGAAATATATATCTGTATTTTAATAGAATGGCTTTATATGTGAAACAAATTTCTAGAGATATTTGATGTATCTTGTATGTGATGATATATTTGTAAATGTTGTGTCCAAATCCAAAGTTGGACTCTTATATGAAAAAAATGTCAAAGAAGTACTACCATACATGAAAGTTTTGGTTTCTCACCTGAGAGTTAAAAGGGTGATTTTAAATTGATCTCCTAATATCTGTGGAAAGCTCTGTAAGAAACAGATTTCATATTTTTTGATCATTCATCCCTAGACTATGTTTTTTAAAATGAATATACAATATGTGTATATTTCTCAAAATGTATGTATTTAATTTCTTAATCTGTATGCTTATTTATTATACTTTAATATTATACTAATAATGAATACTATAAAATATGAACAAAATAGGAATAGAAAAGGATAAGATAAAGTAGAAATATTTTTACGAGTTAGCTTTAGTTTATTAATTGCACAAAACCTTTTTTCCTTCTCATTTAAATCTTATTAACAATAAGATTTTAGTAAGATGAATGTGATATTTTAGTTGGAGAAATGTAATTACATATGCTTCATTACTTTTTGAAAATATTAGCTTAACAGTTTTTGATTTAAGATATGAACATTTGATTCAGTTTATTTTGACAATTGATTTTAATGGATGTCATAATTGAAAATAAGCTCATAATGACAAGCTAATACAAAGGGGAGAAAAATCATTGGCTACAGTGATTACATCATAACAATATGTTGGTGATATTTCAAATACCATTACCCATTCTTCACAGCCTGATTCCTTATTTCTATTCCCTCAACCTTCTTGCACCAAAGTTTAGACCCAACACTTCCCAGTCTTTCTATTCTGCATTGTAAACTACTTCTTCCATAGATGTTCATCTTGAATCTTTTTCTCTTTAATTTCTTGCACTTATTTTACTAAATCTGTTCTGGCTTCTTTCCATTACTGTCATGATGCTTTCTAGTACTTGCTAGATACTTCACTCATTCTTTTTGGTCACTGGTAAAAATAGAGGAATTGGAATGTTCTTGCTTTCCCATTTTCACTTCCAAGTTCTCCCCCTAATTACATCAGTCATTAACCTTTCCTTCTTTGAAGTTCATGGTATTACTATCTACTCCCAATTCAAATCCTAATAGGCATTGCCTAAAGACTTCTAGATCATTCCTTTTCCTTCCTTAATGACTTTAGGATATGACTCATTTTTTTTCTCTTCTTGAAAAATCCTGCTCTTATATAGGGAGATTTCAACATATATATTGACTATCCCTTAAGTACTCTAAATACTCAGTTGTTCAGCATACTCACTTCCCATGACCTATTCCTCCATCCCACTTCAGCCACAAAAATCATATCCTTTATCTTGCCATCTTTCCACAAATATACAACTTCTCTATTCAAGAATTCTGAAACTCCCCTATCTGATCATAATATCTTGACTTTTTTCCTTCTTTTTCTGCCTTCCCTTAAGTCTATCCTGAACCATGACTGCCAATCCTCCAGCTCCTTAATTTTCTTCCAGGTTATTTCACCAGCACTCACCACTTTCTCCTCTTTTTCTCATCTTGTACCCTTAAAAACACTCAATTTTACTCTTTTCTTTCTTGGATTCCTAAACCATTTATCATTTCTCTGATTATCCTGTGTCAAACATTAATTTTGGATCACTCCCCCATTCATGTACTTTGTTCCTACATATATACTGCTAAATGAAGGTGGAGAAAATCATGCAACCATTGTGACTAGATCCACTATAAATTCATGTAATACATCTCAAATGGACCATCATTGTTGCTTGGCAATCTTTCTGTACATTTCTTCTTCAACTCACTCCTTTCCACAGAAGTTCTCCTGAAGTTTTTAAACCATACTCAAACACTCCCATGGCTTACTTTCCTGTCACTCTCTTAGGTAAGAACTGTTTTATATTTTATAGAAAAAAATCTGCCTGTTTTGAATAAGCACTCTTTGTCCTCTCTTCCTTATCTCTAGATCTTCATGTCTTTTTTAGACCTGTCTCACATTATGAAGCAACCTCATTCCTTATCCTCCACAATACCAAGCCCCTTAAATATATCCACAGAATTTTTGAAATAGAAATAGAAAATAAAAATAGAAGAGAAAAATTCTATAGAAATAGAATTAGAAAAAATAGAAAGCAAACTAAAGATATCAGCTTATGTGTGTGAATATATGTTAGGAGAGGGAACATAAGGAGGGTTCTGAAATATTATCTGAAATCTGAATTTCTGAATCTGAATCTGAAATCTGAAATTTACCTATCTGAAAGATAGGTAAATAGATAGAGATATCCATATTAAAATTAATCTCCCTGATCATTTTGAATTCTTGGGGAAATTTTTTTGTCAATTATGTTTTTTTTAGTTTATAATTTGGCTTAAAAAACTCCTCAATAGAGTTATCAGTTCTGCAATTTTCATAATTCATAATGTTATTTTTTTTTAATTCCTAGGTGCTCACAAAACTTGTCTTTCCTTTTTCCAGTCATCGTGGACTAATTATGAATGTTCTACTACAATTGTAACATTGTGACAAGGAAGTTAAAACAAAAATAAGTTGCATTTTTCCCCAGTGAAGATTTCATAGTGTCACTCAACATATTGTCATCACAATATCTAATCATACTATTCAGTTCTAGAGATAATAAGAAATGTGATTGCTCAGTCAGTAAAAATCACTGTGGGTCATTGTGGTACCTGCTACAATGGGAACTGGGAGTGTTAGAATGAAATGACTTTAAGTATCACAAGCTGAGTTACTGCCAGGAATTCTTCAATTTCTGGGATCCTGCAGACAGTCAGTCACTTGAAAAGGCTGAACAAGCAAGGTTAGTAGACATTATCCCTAAGAGAATACAACAAGAAAGAGAATATAAGGAAAGAAATAGGTATCTCTCTATATAAATTAGAGGAAGGAACCAAACAAAAAATGATGTAAAAAGTATGAAGTTAGAAAAAAAGAAGAGAGTTAATAAGATGGTGAAAATACAATGATAATAATACACCATAAGAAGAAAAATGAAGCAACAGGGACTCATCGGAATGGTTCAGATGTCCAGTGAAAAAGATGAAAAGGAAACATGTTTGAAAAATATTTCCTAAATAAGAATATTAAAATACAAAGTAGAGAATAAAAAGATGAAAGCAATTTAAAAATTGAAATAATGCAATGGTTGTATAATAGTTGAAAAAAAAGAAGAAAGAATAAATATCACTGCAAACTAAAAAGACAGAAAAATACTAAGAAAATATAAAATTTGAACATCTAAATAGCTGTTTCAAAGCAAAAGCTGAAAAAGAAAATTTAATCTGAAGTCTCTAAGATAACAAAACTAAGCTTAAATGTTAAATTCTAGAAATGGGAAGAGAATACGATGAAGAACTCTAGAATCTAGACATTGCTTTAAAAAGTATTAGACAGGGAGGGTAAAATGCAAATCGATATAATTTATAATATTCTAACAAAGGGAAATCCAAATTTTTATTCTAGAAGTTTTAAAACTCCCATATGAAAATGAATATCAATTTTCCTTAAAATGTTTGTATATCAAGAAGACTTCATTTCATATTTCAGGATTATAAATAAATGATAAAGGGGGAAATGGGATTGTGTTCCAAAAGAGCATGTGTTGCAAGTACGAGCATACTCCTTTATGAAAAAATAGATAGTTCTTCAATAAGATCAAGAACTTCAATCATTTCCCTGACAAAAATCATGTGAATCCAACAAGGAAAAAGAAGATTAGGAGAAAGGCTACCAAACTAAACTCTTCTTTGGTTTGAATCATGAAGAAACCATATAATATATAATGATTCTATAGATAAGAAACAAACAAACAAACAAAAAAAAAAACCCCACAATCTATGCAGACAAAAGAATTATGTCTAAATGGGGATGCAGATCCTTGGAATGTCTAGTTAAAAAATGTTTCATCCAATATCCTGTGCTTATATTTAAGAATGCTACATGATAGCTACATGAATGCTAATAGAATGAGTTTTTACATAAAACTTTTATATAAAATAGTTTTATATAAAACAGAATCATTACTAAATGGATTTGACAATTAAAAAAAACTTGTTATATAAAAGAAATAACTGCAACATGAGAACACATCCAACTTTAGTTCAGTAGTAGAAATAAAATCTAGCATTCTTGATATTCCTATGCTGATAACCTGGGACTTTTTTAGGGAACTAGATGTGGCTTTTCAAGAAACTATGGAAACAGAGTACATGCTTTAGTAGATTCTGTAATTCTGATAAGGCTTTGTTTCATTGCTAGTGAAGATAGGAGTGTGAATAGGAGCAGAATTGTCTGATTCTCATACAAGATCCCCAGCAAAGGTTTTTTAAAAGGTCATCAGAGTACACAATGATCAATAAAACCAAAGAGAAATTGTAGGACATAGGTTTACCTGGCCCAGAACTACACAAAGGTCAACTCATATGTATCAAGTAAGAGATCCCACAAGAAAACTTGAGGCAAGTCAGTCAATCAAGAAACATTTTATTAAACACCTGCTATGTGTCAGACACTTTGCTGAGCTCTGAGCATATGGAGAAAGGCAAAAGATAGCATCTGATGAGAAGGGCAAAACATAAACATATATGCACAAATAAGCTAAATGCAAGATAGAAATAATGTTAAAATTTAAGGAAATATAATTGAGTGATTGGGAAAGACATGAAGAATTGAAATTTTATCTGGGACTTGAATTCAACCAAACATTTAAAGGACAATTAACTCCAATGTTATATAAACTATTTGAAAAAGTAGGGAATGAAGGACTCCTACCAAATTCTTTTTATGATGCAGACATGGTACTGATACCTAAACCAGGTAGATTGAAAACAGAGAAAGAAAATTATAGACCAATCTCCCTAATGAATATTGATGCAAAAATCTTAAATAAAATATTAGCAAAAAGATTACAGAAAATCATCCTCAGAATAATACACCATGACCAAGAAGAATTTAAACCAGAAATGCAGGGGTGGTTCAATATTATGAAAACTTAGCATAACTGACAATATCAACAACCAAATTAACAGAAACCATATGATATCTCAATAGATGCAGAAAAAGCATTTGATAAAATCCAACATCTATTGCTATTAAAAACACTTGAGAGTATAGGAATAAATGGACTTTTCCTTAAAATAGTAGCATCTATTTAAAACCATCAGTAAGCGTCATACATAATGGGGATAAACTAGAACCATTCCCACTAAGATCATTTGCCATTACTCTCACCATGACTATTCAATATTGTATTAGAAATGCTAGCTTTGGCAATAAGAGTTGAAAAAGAGATTAAAGGAATTAGAGTAGGTAATGAGGAAACTAAATTATCACTCTTTGCTGATGATATGATGTCATAGTTAGAGAACCCCTGAGATTCTACTAAAAAGCTTTTAGAAATTATCCACTACTTTAGCAAAATTGCAGGATACAAAATAAATCCACATAAATCATCAGCATTCTTATATATCACTAACAAAATCCAACAGCTAGAGATACAAAGAGAAATTCCACTTTAAGTAACTGTCGATAGTATAAAATATTTGGGAATCTATCCGCCAAGTTAAAGTCAGGAACTATATGAACATAACACTTTCCACACAAATAAAGTCAGATCTAATCAATTGGAAAAATATTAAGTATTCTTGGATAGATTGAACAAATATAATAAAGATGACAATATTACCTAAACTAATCTATTTATTTAGTGCTATACCAATCTGACTCCCAAAAAACTATTTTAATGACCTAGAAAAAATAACAACAAAATTCATCTGGAAGAACAAAAGTTCAAGACTTTTAAGGGAACTAATGAAAATAAAAGCAAATGAAGGTAGCCTAGCTATACCAGATCTAAAAGTACATTATAAAGCAGCAGCCACCAAAACCATTTGGTATTGGCTAAGAAATATACTAGTTGATCAGTGAAATAGATTAGTTTCACAGGACAAAATAGTCAATAACTATAATAATCTATTTAACAAACCCAAAGACCCCAACTTTGGGGATAAGAATTCACTGTTTGACAAAACCTGCTGGGAAAATTGGAAATTAGTATAGCAGAAACTAGGCATTGACCCATACTTAACATTGTATAACAATATAAGATCAAAATGGGTTCATGATCTAGGCATAAAGAATGAGAGTATAAATAAATTAGAATAACATAGGATACTATCCTGTATAGGGTAGACCAGTGGAGGAGAAAGGAATTTGTGACCAAAGAAGAACTAGATAGAGTTCATTATTGATCACAAAATAGAAAATTTTTATTATATCAAATTAAAAAATGTTTTGTACAAACAAAACAAATGCAGAAGGGAAGGAATTAACTTGGAAAACATTTTTACAGTCAAAGGTTCTGATAAAGGCCTCATTTCTAAAATATATAGAGAATTGACTCTAATGTATAAGAAATCAAGCCATTCTCTAATTGATAAATGGTCAAAGGATATGAACAGACAATTTTCAGATGAAGAAATTGAAACTATTTTAAGCCATATGAAAAGATGCTCCAAATCATTATTAATCAGAGAAATGCAAATTAAGACAACTCTGAGATACCACTACACACCTCTCAGATTGGCTAGAATAACAGGAAAAGATAATACTGAATGGGAGGGGATGTAGGAAAACTGGGACAATGATGAATTGTTGGTAGAGTTGTGAATGCATCTGACCATTTGGAACTATGCTCAAAGGGTTCTCAAATTGTGCATACCCTTTCATCCAGCAGGGTTACTACTGGGCTTATATCCCAAAGAGATCTTAAAGAAGGGAAAGGGACCTGTATGTACAAAAATATTTGTGGCAGACCTTTTTGTAGTAGTTAGAAACTGGAAATTGAATGGATGCCCATCAATTGGAGAATAGCGGAATGTCATGGATTATTATTGTTCTATAAGAAACAACCAGCACAATGATTTCAGAGAGGCTTGGAGAGACATACCTGAATTAAGGCTAAATGAAATGAGCAGAATCAGGAGATCATTTTACATGGCAACAGCAAGATTATACGATGATCAGTTCTGATGGAAGTGACTCTCTTCAATAATGAGATGATTTAAACCAGGTCCAATTGTTCAGTGATGAAGAGAGCCATCTATACCCAGAGAGAGAACTGTGGAACTGGATATGGTTCACAACATAGCATTTTCACTCTTTTCGTTTTTGCTTCCTTGAATTTTCTTCTTTCTTCTTCTCCTCCTTCTTCTTCTGCTTCTTGTTCTTCTTCTCCTTCTCTTTCTTCTTTTCTTCTTCTTCTTTTTCTTGTTCTTCTCTTTCTTTTCTTCTTGTTCTTCTTTTTATTGGTTTGATTTGATTTTTTCTTGTGCAGCACAATAATTGTATAAATATGTATGCATATATTTGATTTAACATATATTTCTACCATATTTAACATATATTGGACTATTTGCCATATAGGGGAGGGAATGTGGGAAAGTAGGAAAAATTGGAACACAAGGTTTTGCAAAGGCTAATATTAAAGATTGTCCATGCATATATTTTGAAAAATAAAAAGCTTATTTAAAAAAAAGATCAATATAGAAAAATGGATGTAATGGCAGAGCAGGGTAAGAAGCATCACATGCATCCAATTTTCATCTGATTCAGACAAAACAAAAATGAACACAAATAACCATACACACATAGGAAATGTTTATAGAATAAACAAATTCAACTCAATAAGAAAACGAGTAAAGCTAAAAATAATGGATTTCAGGTTTAACAGAGATTATATTTAGGGATGTTAATCAAAAACTAAATAAAGGAAGGAAAAAATAATATGGGATTTTCATGGCTTGGGAAAGGGGAACAATGGAGGACAAGTAGATCATGTGTTTTATAGATATATAATGTTGAACTTGCTAATTATTTTTTTTCATTCTAGTTTCATTATTTTTTAAATAACTTTATTGACAGAACCCATGCCAGGGTAATTTTTTACAACATTATCCTTTGCACTCACTTCTCTTCTGATTTTTGCCCTCCCTCCCTCCACCCCCTCTCCCAGATGGCAAGCAGTCCTATACATGTTAAATAGATTACAGTATATCTTAGATATACGTGTGCAGAACCGAACAGTTCTCTTGTTGCTCAGGGAGAATTGGATTCAGAAGGTATAAATTACCCGGGAAGAAAAACAAAAATGCAACCAGTTTTCATTCATTTCCCAGTGTTCTTTCCTTGGGTGTAGCTGCTTTTGTCCATCCTTGATCAATTGAAACTGAGTTAGATTTTCTCTTTGTCTAAGGAATCCACTTCCATCAGAATACATCCTCATACAGTATTGTTGTTGACGTATATAATGATCTCCTGGTTCTGGTCATTTCACTCAGCATCAGTTCATGTAAATCTCACCAATCCTCTCTGTATTCATCCTGCTGGTCATTTCTTACAGAACAATAATATTCCATAACATTCATATACCACAATGTACTCAACCATTCTCCAATTGATGGGCATCCATTCATTTTCCAGCTTCTAGCCACTTAAAACAGGGCTGCCACAAACATTTTGGCACATTCAGGTCCCTTTCCCTTCTTTGGTATCTCTTTGGGGTATAAGCCCAGTAGAAATGCTGCTGAATCAAAGGGTATGCACAGTTTGATAACTTTTTGAGCACAGTTCCAAATTGCTCTCCAGAATGGCTGGATGTGTTCACAATTCCACCAACAATGTATCAGTGTCCCTGTTTTCCCACATCCCCTCCAACATTCATCATTATTTTTTCCTGTCATCTTAGCCAATCTGACAGGTGTGTAGTGGTATCTCAGAGTTGTCTTAATTTGCATTTCTCTGATTAATAATTATTTGGAGAATATTTTCATATTGTTAGAAATAATTTTAATTTCTTCATCTGAGAATTGTCTGTTCATATCCTTTGACCATTTATCAATTAGAGAATGGCTTGATTTCTTATAAATTAGGGCCAATTCTCTATATATTTTGGAAATGAGGCCTTTATCAGAACCTTTGATTATAAAAATGGTTTCCCAGTTTATTGTTTCCCTTCTAATCTTGCCTGCATTAGTTTTGTTTGTACAAAAACTTTTCAATTTGATATAATCAAAATTTTCTCTTTTGTAGTCAATAATGATCTCTAGTTCTTCTTTGGTCATAAATTCCTTCCTCTTCCATAGGTCTGAGAGGTAAACTATCCTATGCTCTTCCGATTTATTTATAATCTCATTCTTTATTCCTAGGTCATGAACCCATTTTGACCTTATCTTGGTATAGAATGTTAAGTGTGGGTCAATGCCTAGTTTCTGCCATACTAATTTCCAATTTTCCCAGTGATTTTTGTCAAATAATGCATTCTTATCCCTAAAACTGGGGTCTTTGGGTTTGTCAAACACTAGATTATTAAAGTTATTGGCTGTTTTGTCTTTTGAAACTAACCTATTCCATTGATCAACTAATCTATTCCTTAGCCAATATCAGATGGTTTTAGCAACCACTGCTTTATAATATAATTTTAGATCTGGTATCGCTAGGCCACCTTCATTTGATTTTTTTTCCATTAATTCCCTTGAAATTCTTGATCTTTTGTTTTTCCACATGAACTTTGTTATTTTTTCTAGGTCATCAAAATAGTTTTTTGGGAGTCTGATTGGTGTAGTGCTAAATAAATAGATTAGTTTAGGAAGTATTGTCATCTTTATTATATTTGCTCGCCCAATCCAAGAGCATTTAATATTATCAATTTTGTTGGTTTTTTCATAAAACCAATTCTTAGTTTTATTTATTAATTTAGTAGTTTTTAATAGGAATGGATGTTGAATTTTTTTTTTTACTTTCAATATTATTAATTTCTCCTCTTAATTTTAGAATTTCAAGTTTAGTGATTGATTGGGGGGTTTTAATTTGGTCTTTCTCTAGCTTTTTAAGTTGCAAGCCCAATTCATTGATCTTCTCTTTCTCTATTTTATTCAAGTAAGCCTCTAAGGATATAAAATTTCCCCTAATTACCGCTTTGGCTGCATCCCACAAATTTTGTTATGATGTCTCACTGTTGTCATTATCTTGAGTGAAATTATTGTGTCTATAATTTGCTGTTTCACCCAATCATTCTTCAAGATGAGATTATTTACTTTCCAATTACTTTTTGGTCTATTTATACCTAACTTTTTGTTGAATGTAGTTTTTATTGCATTGTGATCTGAAAAGAAAGCATTTACTATTTCTGCCTTCCTATATTTAATTTTGAGGTCTTTATGTCCTAATATATGGTCAGTTTTTGTGTAGGTTCCATGAACTGCTGAGAAGAAAGTATCCTCCTTTCTGTCACCATTCAGTTTTCTCCAGAGATCTATCACGCCTAAATTTTCTAATATTCTATTTACCTCTTTAATTTCTTTCTCATTTGTCTTGTGATTTGATTTATCTAAATCTGAGAGTGCAAGATTGAGATCTCCCGCTATTATAGTTTTGCTATCTATTTCTTCTCACAACTCTCTTAACTTCTCCTTTAGGAAGTTAGATGCTATACCATTTAGTGCATATATGTTTAATACTGATATTGCTTCAGATAAGGATGGCTACCTCTGCTTTTTTTACTTCACCTGAAGCATAATAGATTCTGCTCCAGCCTTTTACCTTTACTCTGTATGTATATCCCTGTTTTAAATGTGTTTTCTGTAAACAACATATTGTAGGGTTCTGACTTTTGATCCAGTCTGCTATCTGCCTCCTCTTTATCAGAGAGTTCATCCCATTCACATTTATGGTTAAAATTACTAATTCTGTATTTCCTGCCATCCTAATATCCCCAGATTATGCTTTTCTTTTTCTTGCCCTCCTTTCTCCCTTCCCTAGTATTAAACTTATTGGTCCCATTTGCGTCACCCAGCTCTCCCTCTTTAGTATCCCTTCCTCCTCCCTTTGAATGCCTTTCCCTTTGTTGTACCCTTCCCTTGTCACTCTTTTTCCTTTTCACTTTTCCTCTCCCACTTTTTAATGAGGTGAGAGAAGATTCTCTGTAAAACAAATATGTCAATTATTTCCTCTTTGAGCCAACTCTGATAAGAGTAAGATTCCCACAATGTTCCTCCCCCTCTCTAAGTTCCTTCAGATATGATAGGTCTCCTTTGCCTCGTCCTCACATGTACTTTCCCTCTTTTTATCTCCCCTTTTCCCTTTTTCTGATACTATCCCCTTTCCATTTCTACTTCCCTTTTTTATGTTATATCAGTAAAATCAAATTATACATGTGGTTTTTATGTATATGCACAGCAGAAATATAATTCTCAAGAGTTCCTTTTACCTTTTTCTACTTGTCTTGAGTCTTGTTGTTGGAGATGAAATTTTTTAAGTCTGGTTTTTTCCTTAGAAACAGATGGAATTCCTCTGTTTCATTAAATGTTCATCTTCCATGGAAAAAAATGCTCAGTTTAGCTGGGTAGTTTATTCTTGGCTGCATTCCAAGTTCTTTTGCCTTTGGGAATATCAAATTCCAGGCCCTTTGATCCTTTAATGTTGAGGCAGTCAGATCTTGCAGGACCCTTATTGTGGCACCTCTGTATTTGAACTGTTTTTTCCTGACTGCTTGTACAATTTTTTCTTTAGTCTGAAAATTCTGAAGTTTGGCCACAATATTCCTCGGAGTCTTTATTTTAGGGTCTTTTTCAGAAAGTGTTCAATGGATTCTTTCAACGTCTATTTTATCTTCTGGTTCTATTACTTCTGGGCAGTTCTCTTTGATGATTTCCTGTGAAATAGTATCTAGGCTCTTTTTTTCATCATAATTTTCAGGTAGTCCAATGATCCTCAGGTTCTCTCTCCTAGATCTATTTTCCAGGTCTATTGTTTTTCCAAGTAAATATTTGACATTTTTTTCCAATTTTTCATTTTTTTTTTTTTTTTGGTTTTGCTTGACTGATTCTTCCTGTCTCAATGAATCAGTCATTTCTATTCAGTTCTGATTTTTAGTGAGTTATTTTCTTCATTAGCTTTTTTTATTTCTTTTTGTATATGTCCAATTGAGTTATTAAATGAGTTGTTTTGCTCTGTGGAATTTTTTTCCATTTCACTAATTTTTTTTTTAGTGAATTATTTTCTTTTTCCAATTCACAAATTCTGTTTCCCTGCACTTCTTGGGAGTTTTTTTACCTTTTCTAATTCACATTTCAGGAAGTTGTTTTCTTTTTCCACTTTATCAAATTTTTCTTTTAATGAGTTATATGTCTTTTCTGTACTCTCTTGCATAGCTTCTCTTTCCTTTCCCCATTTTTCTTCTAGTTCTCTTTTAAGGTTTTTAATAGTCTCTTCTAGGAGAGCCTTTTGTATTGGGGACCAACAATTATCTGGAGACTGTCTGCTATTAATCTCTTCAGGATTGAAAAGCTGTTCTCTTTCTGTATAGAAACTATCAATCATCTTTTTGATTTTTTTACTCATTTTATTAAAGCCTGTAGGGTCTGCCTTCAGCGCCAGGAGGTTACCAGCTTGCTCTACAGAGCAGTAAAAGGTGTATGGACGGGTAGCTGTCATGCTAGCTGGCTACAAAAAAACAGTGAGGTACTGGAGTGCTCTGGGAAAGTTCCCCACCTGGAAGTAACTCAGGCCTGCAGGGCAGAGCTGGGAAAGTGCCCTGCAAAGAACCCCCACTGTGTGAGATAATGACTGCCTTGGGGCTAGAGGCTGCACAGTGAGAATTTCACTCCCCCAAGCCAAATCCCGACCTGGGGCTGTGGGTATTAGCAGTTGAGCAGTGAATGGTCTTGTGGGGACCAGAAATGCCTCTGCCCTGCGAAGTACAATCTGCTGAGGATGTTCTATTATCCCTGGCCGAGCCCCCCACTGTGCTAATTAGAGGCTGCCCAGGCTGTGCCCCCTGCCCTGCGGATTTGTAACTGCACCTGCAAAAGCCCCTGAACTTCATGATGTGGCTGCAGGGCTGCATTTCAGGCTGCCTGAGTCACTTCTGGGTTTGAGTAGCTACAGCCAGATCTTGTTAGTTTCTGGCGTTTTTTAGAGTACCCTCTGTTTTAGGCTTTAATTTCTCTGCAGTTTACTGCTTTGTAATCAAGGCAGAGCAGTTAACCTATAGTAGAGTCCTCTCTATAACTTCCCTAGCCACAGAGATCACCCCAGCCCTTGGTCTGCTTAGGAAGCTAGTCTCTCACTGTCCTAGCTAGTCTGTTCCTGGCCCCTCAGGACAAACCTTTCCTGGTGATCTTCCAGATTAACTTCAGCTGGTAAGTTGTAGTGCTTCTGATCTTCATGAATTTAAGCAGTGAGGAGCTATTTTTGAGGCTGAATTAAATAGTTGGTGATGAGGGGAATGAGAGGAGCTTAGAAAGTCGTGTGTGCCTTGTCCGCCATCTTGGCTCTGCCTCTCATTCTTATTAATTATTTTTCTGCTTTTTTCTTTGCACATTTAGGCATGGGACAAAAAGTGAATAATATATAAAGGTCAAGGAATGTGTGATAGAGGAAACTGTACAATTAACATCATGTAGATGGGATGAATGTAATAAAGCACAAGAAGAAAGCAGAACTGTGAAAAGAAGAATTGAATAAGAAATTGTTTACAAGAAACTAATTTGAAACTGATATACTCATAAATTTAGAATGAGTGGCTAAGGGAGAATTTGTTACACTTCAGGTAAACTTGTGATAACAGGAAAAGAAATTATGATTTCAAATAATGCAATAACAAAAGTAAGCACTGAAAGAAGTAAAAAGAAAATCTGCACTATGTTTAAAGAACAATAGGACATGAATTAATATGAATACTTAGTATACATGTACTAAAAATTGTTTGAATACATAAATGATATATTCATTGAATTACAAAAAAAAAGATAAAGGAAAAGTGTAATAGAGCATTTTTCAGATCTACAGAAATAGGAATATGAAATAAATTAAGTAGCCAGATAGAACTGGAAATTCTAGGTAGGTAGATATACAGACAGATAGCTAGATAGCTATATAGGTAAGCCAATTGGCTTTGTTGTGACTTTTAGTAAATTGGGATATCAATGAGAATATATATTTTTCGTGATGCATGATACCTTTATAAAATTCGATTATATTATGCCATAAAATCCTCATAAATAAATGCAGGGAATAAAAGAAAACTATCAGAAAATATACATACTTACAAATCAATCAAATTATTATAAAATTTTATCATAAATGTAATTTATGATTATAATTATATACATACAATTTATATTATAAAAATCTAATTATTAAAATGAAATAGATATTTATAAAATATAAAAACATATTAAACATTTAAATAGATAACCCAATCTGCAAAAAAATAGGTTATTGAACAGACAATAAGTTAAGGGAATGGTGGCACAAGACTTGATGGATAATGCCTTTAAAAATAATTTCTATCACATATTCCAAGAACAATTAACTTCCACATTATATAATCTACAACAATGAGGGGAAAAAAGGGGTAACCTAATAAACTTCTTACATAACATAGATATTATCATGATACTAAAACAAAGGAGAGATAAGAACACACAAAAAGATAGAATAATAATCTGTTTTTGTTATTTCTTGGTCTCTCATAGCATCACTGGCTTCCCCTTGTCTAATTTTAATTTTCAAAGAGTTATTTTCATCTTTGAGATTCTGTACCTCCTTTTCTATTTGGTTAACTTTTTTTTTCATAATATTCTTGTTTTTCTTGAATAGTTTTAAATTTTTTTCCTTTGGTTTTTCTTTAATGTCTTTCATTATATTTTTTAATTCTTTTCTGAGTTCTATAAATTCTCTCTGGGCAAGGAGTCATTTCCCATTACTCTTTAGGGTAAAAGCTTTTTCTTACTAAAGTGTCCTCCTCTGAAGATGAATCCCAGTTTTCTCTGTTCCCATGATATATTTCAATGGTGGGGCTCTTTCTTCTTTGCTGGTTCATTTTTTTTTTTAATAAGAGGTATTAGTGTTAGCACTTCTAATTGTGGCATTGGAGATGGTGCCTCCAGCTTCGCTTCAGCTCTTCTCTCTGACCAGGAACCCCAAACCAAGAGCTGCATCCTCCTATAAGTGCCTATAGGCAGCAGCACCCCTGCCCAGCTGCTCCTGCACTCACCAGATGTTGGTTCCTTCTTGCCCAGGGGTGTGTCTCAGCAACACAGCTGAGCCTGGCATTCCCAATCATTCTAGGTTTGCTCAGTTCTCCAGACCTCAAAACCCAACTCTACAAACAGTGTGGAAGGTGAAAGTCTCAGTGGTTCTTGCTGGAGCTCCACCCACAACCAGATAGCCCAAGAGATTCCCATTTAATGTTTCTGCAGAGCTGGACTTGAGGTATTTGCACTTAACAGATTAATCCTAACCTGGGATCAGTTTTCACATCTGTAGGGTTGCATCAAGAGGATACCTGCTCTGCCCCAAGTCTTCTTGGTTTTCCATCTGTTTATGTTCAATCTGAGGTTCAAATTTGTTCTATTTGTGGGGGATATAGGGAGAGTTTGAAATTATCAACCTACTCTGTCATCTTCCTAGAATCTTCCCCTTCAAAATAGAATAATAAATCCAATGAATATGAAAATATAATATTAAATAAAATATTAGTGAAGAGGCTAAAAAACTTATAAAATGTTATCAGATTAGATTTATACCAGGAAAGCCAATTTAATTTAACATAAAGAAAACTGTGAACAGAAGTCCTATTAAAAACAAAAACAATAAAAATAACAATCATAGCCAAAGACATTGAAAACACTCTTGGAAAATATTATAGTAATCTCTGGTTAAATGTCTAAAAAGCACAGTCATTAAATGTATTCTTCCTTAAGATGGTAATTAACTTTCTAAAATGAAGAGCCAACATTACATGTAATAGAGAAATGCTAGAAAATTTTTTCTTTTTTTTTTTTTTTTTTTTTTACAAAAACAAAGGGGAAGGAAGATTTTAAATTATTAACACTGTTATCTTCATGGCTACTATCTTTTAATGTAGTTATAATAATGACAAAAAAGAGGAAGTGATTGGAAAAAGACAAACCCTTCTAATTTTTGAAAAAGATAAGATGGTCTATTTAGAGAACTAAAAATATCAACAAAAATTTGAAATAAATTCATAACTGCATCAAAGTTTATCATAATTGAGTCATATTTTATATGAGATATAAAAAACACAAATCATCAACTTTGCTGTGTATTAATCAAGAAGCGAACATTAAGTGACTACTCTGATCCAGCAATTGAGAAAGAAGAGATAGACCAGATTACACAATATGTTTATCTATAAAGATACTATATGAATAAATTACAAAACACTTTTCACAATGTAGTATCCACTTTGTTTTCACTCTTATAAAAAACAGTATTAAAGTAATATGATTGTGTGATCCCCTGATTTTTTTTTTGGGGGGGGGCTTCTGTTCTAACAATAAATCAGTAGTCCTAAATCTTCTAGCTTTGGAATATGTCTCAGGAAACCCCCACATCCAATCTATCTGATTCTGACCACTAGTAAATTAGATAGCTTCTGGGCTCAGGAAACTCCTACAGATCAAACTCCTGAGACAATAGTGATTAAAACCACCCCTCAATTCATTTCTGACTGGTAATCCTGTCAGGGATAATCTAGTCAACCAAGAACCACTCCTGGAAACCACTTCTTTCTACCCTTTAGCCATAGAATTAACATATATATAATTGAAAGCTGGAAAAAAGTTTCTCCTTATTTCTGTTTCTCTGCTGAAATTCCCTTAGAATGCCAGCCAGATTTTTTTTTTTGTGGCATTATAATTACTATTGTAATAAAACTTTGCCCCTTAAGTAGGAGATAGATTCAAGCCTGTAAATTCTTTTGAGATACCTCAGGACACCTGTGAGGAACCCCAAACTTTTGGGGCCTCCTTTCCCAAACTCAAGAGTATCACTGGAAGATATGATTTCCAGAAAGGAGACTACTATTACTCTGTTAGTTTGTGGAGTAACCTTCTGAATGACTATCCTGTAGTCATTGATACTGTAGATCATGATCTGCCCATCACTATGCTTGCCTTTTGAGTCACCAATTAAATTTGTTAATTTTGTTTAAATGACTAGAATGGTGTTTATTTAGGATTTTCCCATAAAACCTAAATTATATAGTCTATACTTTCTCACAAATAAGTAAAAAGGCTATGGAACTTTCAAAAGTAGCCACAAGGTTATAGTAAAATGGAAGTGAATCACATGAGCAGAGTACATATGGCCATGAAAATTCGTAATATTGAAACTGCTGGATCTCATGCACTATCTTTCTCTGGAAGATGTTCATAAAATCTGCTATAGAATGTGGCAATGGTGACACAAAATTATTTCACTATTCAGCGGGACTGGTTCCTTACAAGTATGTCATCTCAGTTGGATGCATTTATCACTTGCTAGGCTATGTCCGACAGATTGGTTGGCTTTTGAACTAGTTTATTACTGAACTCAATGATGGTTCAGTGACTAATTGGGCATGCCATTATGAAGTTAGTTAGGTTTTGAGTGTTTAGATGAGAAAATTTGCTCTTCTTCACTACTACTTCTTGTAATCTAAGACAGGAGTATTGCTCAGCCTCTAGAATATAGCTAGGGAGTAGATCCTCTATTGGATGGGTTAATCTACTAGATCCCATAGGTTACCTCTTTGATGGACAACTATAGTCTTCACTTCTGATTCTGCTTGAGCATTTCTTTACTCTCTTCAGTTGTTGTAAAAGTACAACATTCTTTTGAACCATAATGCTACAATGATCTTTCATGAAGGTCAAGTACCTGTGGCCTAGAATTAATATAGAAGCCTACCATTTTTAAAAATCTCTTAGAGCCTCAGCTCCTCAGATAAGAGAGGAGGTGAATGAGGTTCAGACTTTCCTGTTCAGTGATTCTTCCTATATCTGAACTAACTTCACTCAATGAAAAACTCTGCTTGTACTTATGGCCACCCAAGTTATACTTCTGAAATTCCAGTTGAATATCATTCAGATGAATGACTGGGGAAACATATATTAAGGCATTCTATATCCAAGAGGCAAATTCATTGTTTGTTTTTTTTTCCCCGTGGCCTTTCTTATGCAGTAGATTTATTCAAGTGTTTGCCCTTTATTTAAAGTATAGGATGCTTAAATATACCAGATTAGATTAAGTTTTGATATTAAAAAGATTAAACAACCTAAATTAAATTATTATTGTTGTTTATTCCTTTCAGTCTTACACCATTCTATGCAATCTACTTCTTTTTTTTCCTCTGGCAAAGATACTGGAATAATTTGCTATTATTTTCTCCAGTTCCGTTTACAGATGAGTAAACTGAAGCAAACAGAGTTAAGTGACTTGCCCTAAGTCACACAGCTAATAAGTGTCTGAGACCTGATTTGAATTCTGAAAGAATCTTCCTGATTTCTAGCCCATTCCTCTATCCCCTGCATAACTTTTGTTTTTTTTACAATACCCAACAAATTACCAAAAACTAACTTAATTGAGAAAGATAGAACAAGAGTAAAATAACAAAATTAACCTGGAATAATAAAAGTTTTAAGATTCTCAAAAAGATCAAAGGATATGAACAGACAATTCTCAGACAAAGAAATTGAAACTATTTCTAGCCATATGAAAAGATGCTCCAAGTCATTATTAATTGGAGAAATGCAAATGAAGACAACTCTAAGATACCACTACACATCTGTCAGATTGGCTAGAATGACAGGGAAAGATAATGCAGAATGTTGGAGGGGATGTGGGAAAATAGGGACACTTATACATTGTTGGTAGAATTGTGAATACATCTAGCCATTCAGGAGAACAATTTGGAACCATGCTCAAAAAATTATCAAACTGTGCATGATCCAGCAGTATTTCTACTGGGCTTATACCCCAAAGACGTACTAAAGAAGGCAAAGGGATCTGTATGTGCCAAAATTTTTGTGGCAGCTCTGTTTGTAGTGGCTAGAAACTGGAAAATGAATGGATGTCCATCAATTGGAGAATGGTTGGGTAAATTGTGGTATATGAATGTTAAGGAATATTATTGTTCTGTAAGAAATGACCAGCAGGATGAATACAGAGAGGCTTGGAGAGATTTACATGAACTGATGCTAAGTGAAATGAGCGCAACCAGGAGATCATTATATACCTCAACAACTATACTGTATGAGGATGTATTCTGATGGAAGTGGATTTCTTTGACAAAGAGATCTAACTCAGTTTCAATTGATCAATGATGGATAGAAGCAGCTACACCCAAGAAAGAACACTGGGAAATGAATGTAAACTGTTTGCATTTTTGTTTTTTTCTTCCCAAGTTATTTTTACCTTCTGAATCCAATTCTTCCTGTGCAACAAGAGAACTGTTTCATTCTGCACACATATATTGTATCTAGGATATACTGTAACATATTTAACATGTATAGGACTGCTTGCCATCTGGGGGAGGGGTGAAGGGAGGGAGGGGAAAAGTTGTAACAGAAGTAAGTGCAAGGGATAATGTTGTAAAAAAATTACCCAGACATGGGTTCTGTCAATAAAAAGTTATAATAATAATAAAAAAAAAGAAAAACAAAGAATCTCAAAAAGATTTTAATAGGAAAAAAGAAGACCTACCTCTATCAGATCTTTCTTCTCCAAAGTTATCAACAACTTTTTTTTAAATATTGTTAAAAAAGTAGAAAAGTTGATCAAGTAGCATAGACTTGAATTGAATGGTTATAGTGTCAGTCTTCAAGAAACCTAAAGACTTCTTCTACTAAGACTATTAACTAACATCTATAGTGCTTTAAGATTTATAGATTGTTTTTACGAATATAAATTCATTAATCCTTACAACAACTCCATAAAACAAAGCTATTTGACATCCTCATTTTTCAGATAAAGAAACAGAACTTAAATGAGAGTCAGTGAGTTAACTGGAATCATCTAAGAAATAAGTGTTTGAGGCAAGATTCAAATTTAAATATTATTTATTCCAAGAGTTATACAATACCAGCTACCTGCCTCTACCAACTGAAATAAGAATAAAAAAGGTGGGAAAAGTTAAAAGCAGTCTGGCAGAAATTAGATTTAAATAATAAGCTTACACCATACACTAGAAAGTTCTATGTATAGATAAATGACAGAAATAAAGATCACATCACATAAAGGATCAGAGCAAAATATGTCTTTAGTGTTTATAAATTGTAGTAGAATTTTTGATTAAACAAAGTATAAAGAGAATCATGAGAGATAAAATAATCAATTTTAATTATTTAAAATACAAAGCTTTTACACATGCAGATGAATGTGGGAAAAATCAAATGAGAAATGATTAACTTAGATGGGGAAGGAATATTTAAAGCAAGATTCTCTGATAAAAATCTGACATTTTAAGATATGTAGGGAACTAATTCATGTAAGTTTTTTCATTTATAATAGTGAAATGATATAGCAGGCAATTCTGAAGAATGAAATCCAAGCTAACAATAAACACATCAGAAAGTTACTATTAATAAGACAATTCCAAATTAGGATAATTTTGAAATTTTATCTCGTACCCATAAAATTGGTAAGGATAACAAAAAGTTAAATTAGAGTAATTGAAAGTATTGTGGAAAGACAGTTCTCTAATGTAATGTTGGGGTAACTGTGAAATAATCTATTCTGGAAAGCAATTTAAAACTATACCCAGAGAGTCAATAAACTATGAATACTTTTTGGCCCAGTTATACCTCTTCTAGTTTTATCCTCCAAAGATATAAAACATGGAACAAAAAAGTCATTTGTACAAAAGTATTTATAGCATCATTTTTGTTGTTACAAAGAACTAGAAATACAAAGATTCCCTGAAATTGAGGAATGGCTGAACAAATTATATAGGAATGTAATGGAATATTATTGTGCTATACGAAATGACAAATGGGATGGATCAGAGAAACATACTAAGAAGTAAAATGAGCAAAACAGGAGGAACAGTTTATATAGCCAACAAAAAATTATAAAGAAAAATAATTTTGAAATATTTATGAATGCTTATCAATCACTGATCATTCATGGCTCCCTAGAATCAATGATGAAGTACACTACAGAGCTTCTGACAGAGAACTGAGCTCATGTTTTAGCAGAAATCTATATGATTCCTTCCAAGTACTATACGTTGACCACTTAGTGACAATTTTTTTTGCCTTGGAAACAAAAGAAAAAAAGCCATGTTAATCAATTTTAAAGTGTCAATAAAGATAAATTTAGCTAATAGTACTTTAAACATGAGACAATTAGATGATAATAAATAAGTGACACAAATCATTCAACAACTGAATGAAATCTATATTGATGTTGTCCTTGTTAAAAAAAAAAAAGGAACAATAATTTGTAGTAAAATGAAATGATCACTCTAAGGTTATCCTTGGGGAAATTAAATGGACATTGGTAGAATTATACTTTTATTTTGTAGGAAAAAACAAAACAAAAAATGATACTCTATAGGATCCTTGATTATTTGATATTATAATAGACATGAAAACATGATTATTAACATAATTACAGCAAATGTGTCTATTTTAATTATAGAGGACAAGGAGTTAGAAAAATCCTACAATGTTAGTAATATCCACCAAATTGGAATAACAAATATTTTAGGGTTAGTGATTGTTATGAAAAGGTGGGAATAGATAAGGTCAGCTAAATAGATCTAAATATATCAGTTAATAGTATAAAATGAAGGAATGCATTAAGGAATGACTAAAGAAATTATGATCAATAAATTTGATGGAATATTACTCTACCTTAATAAAAATGAATATGATAAATTTAAAGAAGATTTATTTGAACCGATGTGGAATGAAATAAGCAGAAACAACAAAAAAAAAATATGTGCATGATGGATAAAAAATGTGAACAGAAGGAACAATGAAATGAAATCCAATACTTCATACTTATTCTATAAGTTCCAATAGAGAATGAAAAAAAATATTTTTCTAGTATTGAATACGTAGGGGCACTATGAAATCACTAAACAAATCAGTTTGTTGTCAGACACTGTTAATGTGTGGCAGCTTTTGTTAAATCTTTTTTTTTCATCTTTATTACAAAAGAAGGCTCAGAATAAGGAAGGCTGTAGAGAGGAATATATGAAGGAATGAATGTAAAAAACATCATTTAAAGTTAAATAGTAATACATATGGAGAAAGGTATTTGTTTAATGCTCTTCTGATTACAAATAAGAAGTGAGGAGGAATGAAACATATTATATATAATAAAAGTGAGGGAAAAAAAGACAGACTATACAAAATTGTTAACCATTGTCATGATGAAAAACAGAAAGAATAAGTATTTTTTAACTTAGTACATATTCTGGTAATATTTTACAATTTCAAGATACATAAAATTATAGCCATTGTATTATGGACATTGACAATTACCAAAAGAACAACACAGAAATCTGTGTTCAGCCTAAGAAGGTGGCAGCACATTTTAAACAAATTATTATATTGAAGAAGTGGTATAAAAGTTGTCTTTATTGGACAAATATATGACTGAATAAAAAAAGAGAAATGATAATCATTGAGAAAAAAAAAAACTGCCATACAAACTGTTTGCTCCATTGAAATCCATTCAATATGAAGAGACTGAAGTATGGCACAGTCCCATCAATGCTGATTTTTTGGATGAATCTGTATGAATAGTATACAGAATTGAAAAGAATGAATGGATTGAAATTTACATCAATGGACTGAATATTTATATTGATAAGGTCATGAACTCAATGAAGGATAAGAATATAAACTAATCTCAAAAAAAGTAATTATGCAATTATGACAATGATTTTAAATCAGATAACAATCAAAAATCAAAATATAAGCAATATCTACATTACGCTTTTAGATGGTATATGCTGTAAAACAAACAAACAAATATCAACATAAGTATATGCATATGAAATGTAGTAAGTACCCAAAAATAATACCTAAGGAGGGAATAATTTTTCATATATAGATTTTTTTTTCTTTTAGAATTTGAGAAATTCAACAAACAGAAGGAAAGGGAATTTATATTTTTGAAGAAAAATGGCAAAAATAAAATTGTCAGAACTAAAATGAAAATGAAAATTTGGTTTTAATATATACATTCATTTTTCAGGAAAAATGATAGATTTTATAGTGTTATAAATATGTCAACAATAAGATTTGTTTCCCATACCTGTTTAGATACTCTGAAAGGAGGCTTGCCCCAAAGGTAATGATTATACTAATTCTTATCTCAGTACAAAGTTGTCATCAGAATATTATATATTCCAAATAATAAGAAAAGCCTCTAAATAACTGGGTCAATTCCAATTTCACTATGGGAACAAGTGACAAAATTTGCATCAACAAATAAATATTGGAGGAAGTATCTACAGAGAAATAGATTTACAATTTCACATTAAAGGGATGGTAACAATGAAGTCAATTTTTGTGGCAAGATATTAAATTTTAATAAAAATATTAGACATCAAGTATCTGTTTGCAATGTATCTTGAAGAGAAAAAGATTAAACTGGAATGGGATAAGAAAAAAGGAAACAAAAAGAAAAGAACACAAGAAATTAAATGCATGTGCCTACTCTCTTTGCTTTAATCTTTAATCATTATTCAAGTTGCCTTTTTGACTATTTCATGGAAATATGAAAAGGGAATAACAACCCTTTTTTTTTAACATGACTTTCTACAACAGACTACATTTTTTTCAGCCACACTATTGACTCACTCAAAAATATGGGAAATATCAAATTCCTTTGTTAATTGATTAATTAGTTAATCAATAAGCATTTATTATGTATTTACTTTAAATGTTTTAATAAATTGTTATTACTATTATTACTGTTATCATCATCATTATTATTAATTGGTTCAAAGTGAAATAAATAGAACCAGGCAAACAATTTATACAATAACATTGTAAAAACCAACTTTTTTAAAAAAGATTTAAGTACTCTTTTTACAATGCAATGACCAATGATTTCCAAAGACCAATAATGAAGCATGATGTTCACTCCTTGACAGAGAGGTGATTGCCACAAAAAAAGTACAATGAAACATTTTTGCACATGGTCAATACGAGAATTTGCTTTGCTTCATTATGAATATTTTATAAAGGCTTTGAGTTTCTTTTACATTTTCAAAAAATGAGATTAAATCTTTTTGTTTTCCTAATGAGGGAAAGATAGAAAGCAGGAAAAAAAGTTTATGTTGGTTAACTGAGAAAAACAAAACAAAACAAAACATGGTCACCATATATGGACAATGAGCTAAATACAGAATTGAATGTGATGAAGAGGAAAAATCAACATTAGTTTAATTACTTGGTTCTTGTTTATTCTTTTGAGCTACTTACTGCCATAAAAGTCCATCTTTTAAACCAAGATAATAATGAGTTTAAGGATATGTTACATAAAAATTGTGACCATAAAATCACAAATACAAGTGACTCAAAAGATACATAGTATAATGAAGTATGTTAAAGCATGTTATCAGTTACTATTTTCACAAAAGATGTATAATAATGGACATCATCCTGAATCCAGGATATCTATCTATCTATCTATCTATAAGAAATTGGACCATCATACATTTTAAGTAAGGAAAAAAAAATTAAGAGAAAACTGATTTTTTCCTGGTCACTGTGAATTACCATAAGAACTGAAGCATGACAACCTGTTGATGCTCTATGGAGTTTTAGTGAATATTATGGGGGAAAAAAATCACATTTTATGACGAATATGAATGAATGGAGATTTGCAATAATGTAGGGCTACCCATTATTTTTACATGAAATGTCCAGTAAGTATCTCTTGGTTTGAGACAGGAATCAATGAAATAAGAACTGGAACTATGTATGTTATATAGAAATTGGTATACACAATTCTTATTTGAGGAAAGTCCTATAAAAATAGCTTGAAATTTTCTTTATACTTTCTAGTTGCAGAGAACGGAGCATTTAAGTGACTTGTCTGATTAAAGGAAGGACTTACACCCTGGTTTTTATATATTCAAAGCCAGCTTTCTACAACTACTGCTTCTTAAGATTACTAAAGTTTCTGAAAAATAATATTTGTGGAATGAAAGTCATGTATTTTGACTTTCTATATGAGGCTATTGGATGGGAAAAATGGGCATGGGAAACTAAATTTGCACTTGTTTTTTGATTACATAATTACATCTCTCCTGATCATAAAGAAGGAAAAGGGACCTGTATGTGCACGAATATTTGTGGCAACCCTCTTTGTAGTGGTCAGAAACTGGAAACTGAGTGGATGCCCATCAATTGGAGAATGGCTGAATAAATTGTGGTATATGAATATTATGGAATATTATTGTTCTGTAAGAAATGACCAACAGGATGATTTCAGAAAGGCCTGGAGAGGCTTACACGAACTGATGCTGAGTGAAACGAGCAGGGCTAAGAAATCATTATATACTTCAACAACAATACTATATGATGACCAATTCTGATGGACCTGGCCATCCTCAGCAATGAGATAAACCAAATCAGTTCCAATGGAGCAGTAATGAACTGAACCAGCTATGCCTAATGAAAGAATTCTGGGAGATGACTAAAAACCATTACATTGAATTCCCAATCCCTATATTTTTGCCCACCTGCATTTTTGATCTCCTTCACAGGCTAATTGTACAATATTTCAGAGTCTGATTGTTTTTGTATAGCAAAATAACGGTTTGGTCAGTATACTTTTTGTGTATCTAATTTATATTTTAATATATTTAACATCTACTGGTCATCCTGCTATCTGGGGGACGGGGTAGGGAGGAGGGGAAAAATTGGAACAAGAGGTTTGGCAATTGTCAATGCTGTAAAGTTACCCATACATATAACCTGTGAATAAAAGGCTATTAAATTTTTTTTTTTAATTACATCTCTTCCTTAGTAATTACATGATATAAATTTTAACACCTGTTTCTCTCTCACTTTTCTTCCAGTTATTTAGTGAGCTCTAGAAATCTCTTTATCTTTTTCAAGGTTATTTAAAATCTGGTTCAGTATCTCATTTTATTTGCCTCCTTAGATACTTCACCATTCATAATGACCTCTGTCATTCAGTGCTTGCCGCACAGGAAGCATTTCTTTCTCTCTGCTGCCTAATCTCAAGTTCCTTTGAAATAAAAGAAAATAGTCAAAAATAAAACCAAAAAGTCCATTCAAAATCAATCAAAATCAATATGACAAAAACAATGTAACTGGTATATATGTACCAGGAATGTGACAACATTTATTTTTATTTCAGTACTGTAAACCACAAAAGTTTTTGTTATTTTCAAAATATCAATCAAAATACCTTCTTTCCTCCCAAAACAAACAAAACATATAGAAAATGAGGACAAAGAAAACTAGACAAATAATTAGAGTCTAAGAGGATGATAAATTTTTTCAGGGTCACATTCAGTTACTACACTCATTTTGTAAGCTCCAGGCCTGGGAGTTTGTGGTCTAGGGAGCTTGGATGGTGAAGGGCTATACCTAGAACTGGTGATCAACCTTGCCTGGGTGAACCTACTTGGGTTGAAGAGAAAGGGGAAAAGTCAAGGGAGAGTAAACACTGGAGAAGTGACACCTCTTCAAATTTTATAATTCATTGCAGCTTGCACCTCAATGTAGCCAAGCCCAATTAGTTCCATTTCTGAAATGTCTTCCTTCTAAGACTTTTTGAGGGGTGATTAAGAACCCTCAGGGTAATAGGAAACATTCCACTAGTAAAGGGATTCTAGGACAACTCTTTTTATGAGATCTGTTCTCCACTGTCCTCAAAGCAAGTAGGGATAGTTTCTTCCTTTGGGGTAAGATGTATGACCCTGACATTTATGCTTTATTTTCTTTCACTGAAGAGCTACTACTACTGTTCCCTTGTTTAGTCTCTGGTTTCTGCTCTGAAGTTATCTGAGATGGAGACTGAGAAGCTATATAATTCTTACCTGGATCCTTTTCATTCCCAGTCCCTGTTGGTTCTCTTTCATCTCTTCCTCTGAATCTGTGATCTCCTCTTCTATGACAGCATTGGCAAAATTGACTACAGTGTGTGAAGGAGATTCAGAGAAAAGTATTGATGTCAATATTGGTTATGGAAAAAATGAGAAAACAAGACACTTTTCACTCAATAGATTCAGGAAATTTTGACACATGATGACAAAGAGCATTATATTTCCAAAGTGCAATAAATTTTGCTGTGCAGTTTGCTCATAAGGTTGCTTCTAAGAATTATAAAATCAATGTGGAAAGAGCATCTCAGTTGACCATGAAACAGAAGAATTGGAATGCCAGAATGCAATAAGAAGAAAATTAATAAACTGATTTTTCCTATTCCTAATTTATGTTAAATAAAATCTCAGACCAAAGAAGAACTGGAGATCATTATTGATCAAAAATAGATATTTTTGATTACAATAAGTTAAAAAGCTTTTGTACAAACAAATGCAGACAAAATTAGAAGGGAAACAATCAATTGGGAAAACATTTTTACATTCAAGGGTTCTAAAATATATAGAGAATTGACTCAAATTTATAAGAATTCAAGCCATTCTCTAATTGATAAATGGTCAAAGGATATGAACAATTTTCAGATGAAGAAATTGAAATCATTTCTAGGCATATGAAAAGGTACTCTAAATCATTATTGATCAGAGAAATACAAATTAAGATTAATCTGAAGTACCATTCCACACTTCACAGATTGACTAAACAGACAAATGTTGGAGGGGATGTGGAAAAACTGGGACTCTAATACATTGTTGGTGGAGTTGTGAACCAATTCAACCATTCTGAAGAGTAATATGGAACTATATCCAAAGAATTATCAATTGTACATGGCCATTAATCCAGCAGTGTTTCTACTGGGCTTATATCCTAAATAAATCTTAAAGGAGGGAAAGGGATCCACATGCACAAAAATTTTTGTGGCAGCCTTTTTTGCAGCAGCAAGAAACTGGAAACTGAGTGGATACCCATCACTTGGAGAATGGCTGAATAAGTTATGATATATTAATGTTATGAAATATTATTGTTCTGTAAGAAATAACCAGCAGCATGATTTCTGAGAGTCCTGCAGAGACTTACATGAACTGATGCTTAGTGAAATTAGCAGAACCAGGAGATCATTGTATACAGCAACAATAAGATTATACCACGATCAATTCTGATGGACTTGGGTCTATACAACAATGAGATGATTCAGACCAGTTCCAATGATCTTGTGATGAAGAAAGTAATTTACACCCAGAGAGAGGACTGTAGGAAGTGAGTGTTGTTCATAACATAGCATTTTCACTGTTTACGTTGTTTGCTTGCATTTTATTTTCTTTCTCATTTTTTCCCAGTTTGATTTGATTTTTCTTGTGCAGCAAGATAATTGTATATATATATATATATATGCATATATTGGATTAAAAAAATTTACCATGTTTAACATACAAAAATAAAATAAATAAGACCTCAAACTAACATCTGTAGACAAATTATTGCATCTAAGTCAACAAAAATGATAAGGATTTAACTGAAAATCTGCCATTTTAATTCTTTTTCCTTCTAATCTTTTTCCTTCTCAACTCCTATTAGCATCTTCCTAATCTTAACTCAAGGGTAACTGCTCTACTATTTTTCCACTGCCTTTTCTGAGACTAAGGTCAGTGAGTGAAAGATCCATGAAATTATTATAATTTTATTAACAATAAGTTAATGTTATGCAGGTATAACTTAATCAGCACTATTATTTATCAATTCTTAAGTATTTTTTATCAACTTTTTCAGCCTCTATAATAGCTATTCCATATTTTAACTCTCCTCAGCCATATTTCATCATTCTTAAATTCAGTCTTTGACCCTCTTTCCTATTATAATGGAACAATTGATGTCATCTCTTATGTGTTCTCTAGACTCTCTTCTTACCTATCTCAGAAACATGGTATCATTATGGATCTTCTTTATTCTTTATTCATATGAAGAGATTCAAGGTAAATATTTGAGCTTAATATTACCATCCTATATTCTCTCATATTTCTCCAAGTATCCTTTTTCTTTTCTAAACTTGTATCTTTATATTTCCTTCTCCATTGTATCTTTTTGTTACACCAACACACGTAGCCAATTAAATATTGTTATTGAATAATTTCCTTTGATTGGCTATCCCTCTCCAAATATGTCCCCCTTTTTTACTGACAAATTTCTTTAAAAGAGAGTTGACATTATTTAATGACTCCATCCTCTAATCTTTCACAAAACAATAAAAATCCTTGCTTTATGCTTTATCTTCCCATCATGATATTAAAGCTACTCTCTAAAGGTCCCAGAAAATTCTTAATTATAGCATTCATTGGTTTTTTTCACAATTTTAACCTCCTTTACTTCTTTACAATTTTGAAAACTGTCTACCAATCAGTCAGGAAACATTTATTAAGAATCTTCTTTATGCCAGACACTGTACCGAGCTCTAGCCACATAAAATAAGGGTAAATATATAATCCCAGCCTACAAGGAGATCATATTCTAATGTGGGAGCCATTATGAATTCTACTGTATTGATATAAGACATATACAATGCAAATAGGAGTTAATTTCATAAAAATGACATTTGGTATTATTCTCAAATCCATATTGTCTATAAGACAATGCCTTTTGCCTTTTCTATCATGAATTGTAGGATACAGTGTTTATTTGCCACTAAAGATTCCTGTGATTTATTCTTCAATAATAGTTTGCTTGGTCATAGCTTGTCCAGAACAACAGTCCCTCGTTTTGTATTTTTCATCATTTGAAAGATAAAAATCATTAAGGCAAGTGAAGAATTTGTCCAATTATCTGCTTTTGAAATAATTCCAGAAGGTTAGTGAGACTTGAAGTGTATTTCATTATACAATGGAGAAATTACTACTGAGAATCCCCATTTCTTCTATAATATTCTACTGATATTTAAAATTTAGCATGCTCAAACAGAACCCATACTTCTTCAATGCAAATAATTTATTTTTTCATGAATTTCCTATTCCTTTTTACAATGCCATTTTTTTTTTATGTCTACAATTCTCCTTACATAAAATCAATTGTCTTAAATGTTTACTTCTTTTACCTCCTTTTACATTTTAGTTCCATGGTATCTTCTATATCAGTCCTCTTTTTCTTTTTCCTTTACCACTTTCCTACTTCTAATCCTTATCGCATCTTACCTTGTCTATAGAAACCACCTACTCTATTTATTTATCCAGCATTCACTTCTTAGCTCATCCTTCTTTTTTGACCATAATGATCTATCTCATTCAAAACTTTTTTTATTGTGTGACTTTGAGCAAACCACTTAACCCTATGTAAAAACCTTCAATAGTTTCTATTTATTAATTAATAAAATCTGAAATATACTCTATAGGCATCCAAAAGTAAGCTTACTTTTCCATAATATTTTCAAATTATTATGCCTTATTTTTATTCCTGAACAAAGAAAAGATGGGAGAGAGGAGAGAACAAGCCTATCTAAAACATTTAATATATGCCAGACATTGTGTTAAGTTCTTTAAAAATACTATCTCACTTGATTCTTACATCAACCCTTTGAGGAAGGCACCATTATCTCCCCCATTTTATAGTTGAAGAAACTGAGGTCAACAGAGTTTAAGTGATTTTGTCAAGGTCATACAACTAGTATCAGAGATCAAATAGAAGAAGAGCCATGGCCTAGATAATGGCTGATGTGAGAAAAAAAAAGTTAGAAGTGGTTTTAGTGGATATTTAGTGTGGGTCAATACAATGAGAAAGGAGAAAAAAAAAAGAAGAGAAAAACCTTGATATAATCCTAGATTGAATTAAGAATAGCAATAGCAAGATATTTGAAACACAAAATTTTAGGTCCCATTAACTATCCTTGGTGAGATGGTATTTGTTGTACTGTGTTCAGATCTAGGTGCAACATGTTAGGGGGATAGTGACAATCCAGAATATATTCATAAGAAAGTGACAAGGATGCTGGGAATGGTGGAGAATATGCTGGTTCAAACAAATGAACAACAACAAAAAAAAATACTCAGGGTAAACACAACTTCACCCCGAACTCCCAAATATTTTCTATAGGAAAAATGTCAACCTCACATTTTTGCAATTGTAATAATTTTAGGAGGTAAGGATTTTCTATTTCTAGTAATACATTATGAAATCATACCTTGTTGTCCTTACCAGGCACTGATGAATTACTAAGGATTGTTTTTCTATTAACTATTTGTTGCCTTGCAATGTCTAACAGTAGAATGTAAGCAACTTGAGGTCAAAAACTGTTTCATTTCTAATGCTGCACATAGCAACATAATGTAAATAGTAGTAAATACTAGCAAATAGTTTGATATTTACACTGGCACACAGAATGCATTTAATCAATGTTTCTTAATTTTTTTTATTAAAGCTTTTTATTTACAAAACATATGCAAAATTTTTTTTTTGCATATGGGTAATTTTTGCAACATTGACCCTTGCAAAATCTTTTGTTTCAAATTTTCCCCTGCTTCTTCCCACCCCCTTCCCTAGCTGACAGGTAGTCCAATACATGTTAAATATGTTGAAATTCATGTTAAATCCAATATATGTACACATATTTATACAGTTATCTTGCTGCATAAGAAAAATCAGATCAAGAAAGAAGAAAAAGAAAAACTAAGAAAGAAAACAAAATGCAAGCAAATAACAGAAAGAGTGAGACGCTATGTTGTGATCCACTGAACAAATTAAACTGGTTTGAATCATCTTGTTGAAGAGAGCTACGTTCTTCAGAATTGATCATCATATACACTTGTTGTTGTTGCCATGTATAATGATCTCCTGGTTCTGCTCATTTCACTTAGCATCAGGTCTCTCCAAGCCTCTCTGAAATCATCCTGCTGGTCATTTCTTAGAGAACAATAATATTCCATAACATTCATATACAATAATTTATTCAGCCATTCTCCAATTGATGGACATCCACTCAGTTTCCAGTTTCTTGACGCTACACAAAGGGCTGCCACAAACATTTTGGCAAATGCAGGTCCTTTTCCCTCCTTTAAGACCTCTTTGGGATATAATCCTAGTAGAAACACTGCTGGATCAAAGGGTATGCACAGTTTGATAAATGTTTGTTAAATTGAATTGAAAATAGAGATTAGGGCATCACTTCATATGCATAAGATTCACCATTTTCTCTTACTTTTCTTAACTGTGTAAATTTCTCAAAATAAAAATTATGGGCAAGAAATCAATTGCTGTTACTTGCAAAGACCAAGGCATCAAGAAATCCAACAGAACACTCAGTGATGAATTAATCTAGAGAAGGGTAACTCCTGGGGGCGGAGCCAAGATGGCAGAGAAGGCACACAAGACTTTCTAAGCTCTTCTCTTACCCTCTCTATCAAAATTATATCGAGCCTCAAAAATAGTCTTGACTGCTACAATTCATAAAGATAAGAAGTAGAACAACTCACCAGCCAAAGAAAATCTGCAGTCTCACAAAAAAAGGTTGGTTCCAGGGCCAGGGGGTAGATCAGCGCAGACTGGGAGAGAAATTAGGTTCCGAGGAGAGTCTCAAACCGAAAGCGAAAGCACAAATCTCAGCACAAGCTCGCAGCCCCAACCCACAGTATGGGGCTTTTCCTTGGGGCAGTTGTGATCCTGCACGGGAGGGGGACACAGACTGAGTTAGCCTCCAATCTGCACAGTCGGGGGCTCAGCTTGGGGCCATAGAGCTTTCCCAGGGTTGATTTTGTCGGGCAGAGACGCTGGGGCAGATTTCTGTAGAATCAGGGGTCTGTGGTCAGCTGCTAATACTCACAGTCCCACAAGAGGCTCCGGCCTGGGGCAGTGACACTTTCACCCCTTAGTCTCTAGCCTAGGGCATTCGCTAACCCACACAGCCCAATTGGGCACTTAAATAGCTCCGCCAGTGCTGAATCCACCTCCTGTTGGGGGAAGGGAAAACTCTCACTCAGAGCACTCCCAAACCTAGGAGCCGGAAATCGGTTTACATCTCTCCCTGCTCTGCAGACGAAGCTGGTAACCCCCTTGCCTAGGAGACATACCCTAAAGGCTTTGAAACATGAGTAAAAAAATGAAAAGAATGATTGACAGCTTCTATGCAGAAAAAGAGCAGGTCAGCAAACCTGAAGAGACAGCAAACAGCAAAAATGCACAAGATTGTCCTCCTTTACATGATGCTCTCATAGAAGAGACCATTAAAAGTCTCAAAAGAGAGTTAGAAGATAAATAAAGAAAGAGAAGCCTTACAAAGAACAACAATTCCTAAATTGAATTGAAAAGTTAAAAATTCCAGGAAGTGCAGGAAACAAAATTTGTGAATTGAAAAAAAAAGAAATTACTAGAAAGTAGGATTTGTGGAATTGAAAAGACAAAAGAACTCACAAGAAAGTAGGATCTGTGAATTGAAAAGACAAAAAGAACTCCAAGAAAGTAGGATCTGTGGATTGGAAAAAGAAAATAATTCACTAAAAAAAAAAAAAAATTAGTGAAATGGAAAAAATTCACAGACCAAAACAATACATTTAAAACTCAATTGGACATATACAAAGAAGTAAAAAAAGCTAATGAAGAAAAAATTCTTTTAAACATTAGAAACTGAACAAAAGAAAGTAATGATTCATTGAGACAGCAAGAAATCAGTCAAGCAAAACCAAAAAATGACAAACTGAAAACCATGAATTATCTACTTGCAAAAATGACAGACTTGGAAAATAGATCTAGAGAATAATCTAGGATTTTGACTTTCCGAAAACTATAGAAAAAAGAGCCTAGATACTATTTTACAAGAAATCATCAAAGAAACTTGAGATATAATAGAATCAGAAGTAAAATAGGATTGAAAGAATTCATCGAACACCTTCTGAAAGAAACCCTAAAATAAAAACCCCAAGTAAATTGTGGCCAAATTTCAGAACTATAGATTAAGGAAAAAATTTTACAAGCAGCCAAAACAAAACAAACAATTTAAATACCGAGGTACCACAAAAGGATACCCAAGAATCTACGTTCCACATTAAAAGGAACAAAGGGCCTGGAATATGATATTCCAAAAAGCACAAGAACTTGAGATGCAGCTAAGAATAAACTACCCAACTGTTGAGCATTTTCTTCCAGGGAAGAAGATGGAATTTAATGAAACAAATGAATTCCATTTTGTTTCTGAAAAAAACCAGAACTAAACAAAAATTTGATCTCCAACCTAAGAACTCAAAGATGCAAAAAAGGTAAAATAATTTGAGAATTGTATTTTTGGGATATACAAAAGAATACATGTATAATTTGATTTACTGATATAACAAAAAAGAAGAATAGGAAAAGGGATGATGCAGAATAAGGGGGAAGGAGGGATAAAAGAGGACACATCCCATGAAGAGGCAAAGGAAACTTTATCATATCGAGGGAATTTAGAGAGGGGAGGAACATTGTGAATCTTACTCTTATCAGAGTTAGCTCAAAAAAAAATAATTGACATTTGTTTTAGAGAAAATTCTCTCTCACCTCATAAAATGGGGAGGAAAAGGAAAAGAAAAAGAATAAGGAGGAAGGGAAAAGATTCAAAAGGGGAGGAGGGATTATAAAGGGTAAGCATCATATACAAGTGGGTACATAAGTTCAAAAAGGGAAAGAATTGGGGAGCAAGAAAAAGAAAAGCATAATCTGGGGTTATTCAGATGGCAGAAATACAGATTTAGTAATTTAACCATAAATGTAATGGATGAACTCCCCCATAAAGAGAGGCAGATAGCAGACTGATCAAAATCTAGAACCCAAAAATATGTTTTTATAAGAAACACTTTAAAGCAGGAGATACATATAGAGTAAAGGTAAAAGGCTGGAGCAAAATCTATTATGCTTCAGTGAAGTCCAAAGGAGGGTAGCCATCCTATCTCAGATCAAGTAAAAGCAAAATTGATCTAATTAAAAGAGATAAGGAATAACTACATCCTGCTAAAAGGCACATAAAAACAAGCAATATCATTAAACATATATGCACCAAGTGGTATGGCATCCCAACTTCCTAAAGGAGAAGTTAAAGAAGATGCAAGAAGAAATAGAACAACAAAACTGTAATAGTAGGAGATCTCAACTCACTCTCAGAATTAGACAAATCAAACTACAAAAACAAAATAAGAAAGAAATTAAAGAAAATAGAATATTAGAAAATTAGAAGATCTTGAGAAAATGAATGGAGATAGAAAAGAATACTTCTTCCTCAGCAGTTCATGGAACCTATTCAAAAATGACCATATATTAGACATAAAGACCTCAAAATTAAATGCAAGGCAGAAATAGTAAACACTTTCTTTTCAGATCATGATGCAATAAAAAACTATTCAACAAAAAAGTTGGAAATATCAAAAGTATTGGAAACTAAACAGTCTCATCTTAAAGAATGATTGGGTGAAACAGCAATTATAAGATACAATTAATATTCACCCAATAATACAATGATGAGACATCATACCAAAATTTGTGGATGCAGCCAAACAGAATAAGAGGAATTTTATATCCTTAGATTACTTAAATAAAACAGAAAAGAAAAGATTAATGAATTGGCTTGCAACTAAAAAATTTAAAAAAGACCAAATTAAAACCAATCAAATACTAAATTTGAAATTTAAAATTAAAAGGAGAAATTAAAAATATTGAAAGAAAAAAACTATTGAACAATTAATAAAACTAAGAGTTGGTTCTAGAAAAACAATAAAATAGATAAGCCTTTGTAAATCTGATAAGAAAAAGGAGGGAGGAAAATAAATTAGTAGTCTTAAAAATGAAAAGGGAGATCTTTCCACCAATAAGAGGAAATTAGAAAATAATAAGGACTTATTTTGTCCAACTTTATGCCAATAAATTTGATAACCTAAGTGAAATGGATGACTACCTCAAAATATAGACTTCCCAGACTAAAGAGAGAAGTAAAGCTTGAATAGTCCCATTTCAGAAAAAATAGAATAGCAATTAAACAACTCCCTAAGAAAAAACCCAGGACCAGATGGATTTACATGAATTTTACTAAACATTTAAAGAACAATTGCCAATGCTATATAAATTATTTGATATAATAGGGAATGAAGGAGTCCTACCAAATTCCTTCTATGACACAGAATGTCCTGATACCTAAACCAGGTAGGTTGAAAACAGAGAAAGAAAATATAGACCAATCTCCTAATGAAATTATGCTAAAATCTTAAAAAGATATTACAAAACTACAGAAAATCATCTCCAGGATAATACATAGATCATTAGGATATATACCAGGAATGCAGGGCTGGTTCAATATTAGAAAACTATCAATATATTTCTACCATATTAATAACCAAATTAACAAAAACCATAATCATCTCAATAGATGCAGAAAAGCATTTGACAAAATCCAACATCCATTCCTACTAAAAACACTTGAAGTATAGGAATTAATGACTTTTCCTTAAAATAATCAACAGCATCTATTTAAAACCATTATAAGCATCATATGTAAGGAGACAAACTGCAACTATTCCCAATAAGATCTGAGTAAAACAAGGTTGCCCACTATCACCGTTACTATTTAATATTGTATTAGAAATGCTATATGTAATAAGAGCTGGAGAAAGAGGATTAAAGGAATAAGAAGGCAATGAGGAAAACAAATTATCACTCTTGCCGACGATATGATGGTATACTTAGAGAACCCCAGAGATTCTACTTAAAAAGTTATTCGAAATAATCCACAACTTTAGCAAAGTTGGTTATAAAATAAACCCACATAAGTCATCAAGAATTCTTATATATCACCAAAAAATCCAACAGTCAGAGTTACAAAGAGAAATTCCATTTAAAGTAACTACTGATAATATAAAATATTTAGAATCTATCTGCCAAGGGAAAATCAGAACTTTATGAGCAAAATTACAGACCACTTTTCACACAAATTAAGTCTGATCTAACCAACTGGAAAAATATTAAATACCTTGGATAGGGCGAGCAAAATAATAAAGATGACAATATTACTAAACTAATCTATTTATTTAAGTGCTATACCAATCAGACTCCCAAAACTATTTTAATGACTTAGAAAAATAACAACAAAATTCATTGGAAAAACAAAAGGTTAAGAATTTCAAGGGAATTAATGAAAAAAAGTCAAATGAAAGTAAGCAGCTGTACCAGATCTAAAATTATATTATAGAGCAGCAGTTACAAAAACCATTTGGTATTGGCTAAGGAATAGATTAGTTGATCAGTAGAATAGGTTAGGTTCAAGGGATAAAACAATCAACAAATATAGCAACCTAGTCTTTTGTAAAACCAAAGACCCAGCTTTTGGGATAAGAACTACTGTTTGATAAAAATTGCTGGGAAAATTGGAAACCAATATAGAAACTAGGCATTGATCGATACTTAACACCGTACACCAAGATAAGGTCAAAATGGTGATGACCTAGGCATAAAGAATGAAATTATTAATAAATTAGAGGAACACAGGATAGTTTACCTCTCAGACTGTGGAAGGGAAGGACTTTATGACCAAAGCAGAACTAGAGATCATTACTGATCACAAATAGAAAATTTCGATTATACAAGCTGAAAAGTTTTTACAAACAAAACTAATCCAGACAAGATTAGAAGGAAGCAAATAAACTGGGAAAATATTTTTACAGTCAAAGGTTTCTGATAAAAGGCCTCATTTCCAAAATATATAAGAATTAACTCTAATTTATAAAAAAATCAAGCCATTCTCTAATTGATAAATGGTCAAAGGATATGAACAGACAATTCTCAGATGAAGAAATTGAAACTATTTCTAGTCATATGAAAAGATGCTCCAAGTCATTATTAATCAGAGAAACAAAATTAAGACAACTCTAAGACACCACTACACACCTGTCAGATTGCTAAGATGAGGAAAAATAATGATGATTGTTGGAGGGATGTGGGAAAACTGGGACATTGATGCATTGTTGGTGGAGTTGTGAACGATCCAACCATTTTGGAGGTAGTTTGGAACTATGCTCAAAAAGTTATCAAACTGTCATACCTTTGATCCAGCAGTGTTCTACTGGGATTATATCCCAAAGAATATAAAGAAGGGAAAGGGACCTGTATTTTAAGAATGTTTTGTGGCTGCCCTTTTTAGTAGCTAGAAACTGGAAACTGAATGGATGTCCACTAGTTGGAGAATGGCTGAATAAATTGTGGTAATGAATATTATGGAATATTACTGTTCTGTGAAATGACCAACAGGATGATTTCAGAAAGGCCTGGAGAGACTTACAGAACATGCTGAGTGAAATGAGCAGGACCAGGAGATCATTATATACTTCAACAACAATATTATATGATGACCAGTTCTGATGGACCTGGCCATCCTCAGCAACAAGACCAACCAAATCATTTCCAATGGAAGGTAATGAACTGAAATACATGAGAGAAAGAACTCTGGGAGATGACTAAAACCATTAATTGAATTCCAATCCCTATATTTATGCCCACCTGCATTTTTATTTCATTCACAAGCTAATTGTACAATATTTCAAAGTCTGATTCTTTTGTACAGCAAAATAACGTTTTGGTCATGTATACTTATTGTGTATCTAATTTATATTTTAATGTATTTAAATCTACTGGTCATCCTGCCATCTAGGGGGGGTGGGGGTAGAGGTGAAAAATTGGAACAAGAGGTTTGGCAATTGTTAATGCTGTAAAGTTACCCATGCATATAATCTGTAAGTAAAAGGCTATTAAATTAAAAAGAGAGAGAGAGAGAGAGAGAGAGAGAGAGAGAGAGAGAGAGAGAGAGAAGGGTAACTCCTGAACCTTAAAATGCTTATTCAACACCTCTTCCCCTAATAGAACTAAAAGCAGCACAAAACTGTCTAAGTTATTGCACAGTCTCTTTGAGCGTAACTTGTCCAAGCCCTCACCTAATTATTCTGCAGAAACAAGAAACATAAGAAAATCCATTCTTACATACCTGCTTTTTGTTTTGCATACAAAGTCTCCCCCTTCCATATCTATGTTTTTGCATTGATCATCTTCCATGCCTAGAATTCACTCTCACCTCATTTCCACTTTTTGAAATGTCAATTTTCCTTCAAAATCCAGCTTATATAACATACTCAACATGCTATCTTTGATTGCTATTTCTCTCCCTTTCATAACCGCCTTGAATCAATTTCATATATTTTCTATGTTCCTATTATGTATATCTAACCATAAACATTAGAATATAAGTTCCTTGAAAGTTGTAAATGTTTTACTTTTGTTTTTGTAGTCTCAGTTCTTAGCAGTGTCTGGCATGTAATAAGCACATAATTAATCCTTATTAACCAACTGCCTTTCTTTTCCTTAGAATTTCCTTTTGCCTTCTAGTTTTATTTATAATGAAAATGTCAAGAGTGATATGATTCCTTTATTATAAGAATATATTGATGTTTTGTTCTTTGGACAGGTATTTCATATTTAGAGTTAATAAAGCTAGATAAATGTTTAAATGCCTTCAATAGCATCTTTTAAAAAGGTCCTTTTGCATTTTGAGGGGCCTTCTCTTGCTGTCACCATCTATTGTGGGAGCAGAGAGAGACTGGAGAGGCCTGAGGATTACTTTATATTTTGCTTTGTTTTACAGATTTCAATGGCTAAAGAAATCATTTTCGTGAAGGTAGCCTCTGGATCTGGTAAGCTGATCAAATAGTATGGTTGATTCTCACAGAGCAGTTTGTTACCAATATTAAATATATTAATTTTTTCATTCCAGATTTTTATTTCAAAAGATATGCATAGATAATTTTTTTAACATTGACCCCTGCAAAACCTTGTGTTCCAGATTTTCCCCCTTCTCCCCTTCCCCTCCTATAGACAATCCAATATATGTTAAACATGGTAAATTATAGATTAATCTAACATATACATTCATTTTAATACAGTTATCTTGAACAAGAAAAATTAGGCAAAAGAGAAAAATGAGAAAGAAAACAAAATTCATGCAAACAACAAAAAGAATGAAAATGGTATGTTGTGATCCACATTCAGTTTCCATAGTCCTCTTTCTGTGTATAGATGGCTCTCTTCATCACAATATCATTGGAACTGGTCTGAATCATTTCATTGTTGAAGAGAGCCACATCCATCAGAACTGATCATCATATAGTCTTGTAGTTGTTATGTATAATGATCTCCTGGTTCTATTCATTTCACTTAGCATCAGTTCATGTAAGTCTCTCCAGGCCTTTCTGAAATCATCCTGCTGATTGTTTCCTATAGAACAATTGTATTCTATAGTACAGAACAGAACAATTCTATTCTATAATAGTATCATATACCATAACTTATTCAGCCATTCTCCAGTGATGGGCATCCACTGAGTTTCCAGTTTCTTGCCACTACAAAAAGGGCTGCCACAAATATTTTTGCACATGTGAATTCCTTTCCCTCCTTTAAGTTTTCTTTGGGATATAAACCCAGCATAAAAACTTCTGGATCAAAGGGTATGCACATTTTGATAGCCCTTTGGGCATAGTTCCATATGGTTATCTAGAATGGTTGGATCCATTCATAATTCTACAAATAATGTATTAGAGTCCCGTTTTCCCACATCCCCTCCAACATTTGTCATTATCATTTCTTGTCATCTTAGTCAATCTGAGAGGTGTGTAATGGTATCTCAAAGTTGTTTTAATTTGGATTTCTCTGATCAATAGTGATTTAGAGCACTTTTTCATATGCCTACAAATGGTTTAAATTTCTTCATCTGAAAATTGTCTGTTTATATCCTTTGATCATTTATCAATTAGAGAATGGCTTGAATTCTTATGAATTTGAGTCAATTCTGTATATATTTTAGAAATAAGGTCTTTTTCAGAACTCTTGAAAGTAAAAATGTTTTCCCAATTTGTTTCCCTTCTAATCTTGTCTGCATTAGTTTTGTTTGTACAAAAACTTTTTAACTTAATATAATCAAAATTATCTATTTTGTGTTCAATAATGGACCAATAATGGTCCTTCTTTGGCCACAGATTCCTTCTTTCTCAACAGATCTGAGAGGTAAACTTTCCTTTATTCTTCTAATTTGCTTATAATATCACTTTTCATGTCTAAATCATTTACCTATTTCTCAGTATATGGTGTTTGGTGTCGGGTCAGTGCCTAGTTTCTGCCATACTAGTTTCCAAATTTCCCAGCAGTTTTTTTGTCATATAGCAAGTTCTTATGCTAAAATCTGGAGTCTTTGGTAAACATGTTACTTTCTAACATTATTAAAGCTTCCAAAACTTGAGTTTCATTGCCAAAACCTTCAAGAACTCAGGATCACAGAAACTGCATGAATGATGAAATGGAATTAGAAGGGGGTTTAGAGATAACATAGGTTAATTCCTTAATTTTATAGATGGGGAAACTGAGATCCACACCGGAACTGAGTGATAGAACAGAATTAGGGAAAACATCTTACATCTCTGAATCCCAGATTCTTCAGCAGTCATGTATAGGAAGTAGCACAGTGGACTTTGGCATCAAGAGACCAGGGGTGAACTTTGGCTCTGACATTTACTAACTTTGTTACCATAAGCAAGTTATTCCAATTCCCTAAGCTTATTTCCTCCTCTGTAAAAACACTATAGAGATAATGTGTAATATTTATCTTCACAGAATCATAAGGAACAAATTGCTTTAAGACTTTGAATGTGCTACATAATTCTAAGTTTATATCACAACTTGCAGAAGCATCAATCTATACTTGATCAATGGAGAACAAAGACTTGAACCCAAATCTCTTGACTCATAGGTAAATTTTCATTGATTATAGAATAAGGTCTCTAAACATATTTTAGTTCAAGAAAATCTCTCAAAATATATCCAGCTAAATACTTTTTAAAATTTATTATTCAAAACATTGACTTAGAACAAAGAAAAAAAGGCTGGAAAAAAGCTTTGATTTTCTTTGGATCCCCCTTTTTCAATCCTAAAATCATTCAATGTGCTCCCAAGTCCTATGCATTATTTTGCAAAATTCCCAGAGAAAAATCAATGTAAACTATCAGATATATAGCATATTTTATTACCTCCTATCATTTTAGTTGAAGGAAAAATGTTTACCATTTTAAAGACTATAATAAAATGTGTGTGGTTTAGTTTAATATTTTATATGTTCAGACATAAGATTTCAATGTAAGCTTCCACCCCACCCCCCAAAGAAACATCCATGTACTATAGACTTTTCAATAGAATTACAGACTACAGTTTGTTTTCGCACCAAATATGTGCCTCTATTCAAGTTAATGGATAAATTTGCTCATCTCTTTCTTTATTATAAGGCAAAGATAAATAAGTCTTTTTCACTCAATCTGCTGAGATAACTTGTGCCCATGCCAAAAGGTGATCTGTTCTAATCAACTTCGTGAAGTCTGATGGAATTACACTGAACATATCTCATACCTGACACAACTACAGAATGATACAGTTCAGGACAAACATTGGTGACCTGAATAATACATGACAGACAGATGACCGGGTAAGAAAAGTAATTTTTCACCTACTCCACTTGAGTTTCTTTATTAAAGGCTGAGACATATTTGATGGAAAGAAGGCTGCTTTGCCAGCTAAAAGCTGTTGTGGTTTATTAATAGCTCAGTCTGTATTCCCCTGCTGCTTTACTATTTCAAGAGAGTTATTTTGGCAGTAAAATACAATAAATATCTATTCTACATGAAAATGCAACATATAAAAAGCACATCATAAGAATATGTGGCTTGCTAGTAATCAAATATCATTATTTAATAGACTTATATGATCAGAAATATTGAGACTATTGAAAAGAAATATTAAGTTAAAACATTATTTCACATTACTAGCATTAGTAATAAAGATGATAATGATACACATAATAAATATAACACTATCAATGACAATTCAACTGTTAATTAATATTTATTGCATTTATGGCATATTAGTTCAAAATTCACATGACAAAATTATTTCAACAAAATGTATCACTGAAAATTATCTTACTTATGTTTTATAAAATAATTTTCATTTTTTAAAAATTTCATTATGCATATGTAAAACTAGTTGCTAATTTTTACAAATTTAGAAGGTTGAGCTAATAAAATGATTACACTATACAACATATGCAAAGAAATGTCAGTTTGTTACATTAAAGCATATTGGGTGTCACAAGGCAGTCACTGGGTCTTGCTAAAGTGTTATCTTAGTATTATATAGTAAGTTCAATGAGGGCCAAGATCAAATGTTATATTAATTTGTGTTCGTCCCAAGATCTATAATATTGATCTAGAATATCAAGAGTTCAAACAGCTCTTAATAATATTTTGATGATTTAATGAGTAAACCAAGTTTTCCTCTTCTTGGGTTTTGCTTTGAAGTATATATTTTAATATAAAATATGACATATTTGTCATTATTTATTTTATATGACAATAACGAATGCATAATTTTAGAATGTTTTTCATAGAAAAATATCTGCATCTAACAATATAGGTACAAATCACAAGAAGTTGATTCAGGAAGTGGTAACAATGGGGTAATGCAAAATAACATATTTTTTCTTGAAACTTGATTATAGCAGATTTTTATATACTGAAAAAAATACAACCCAACTTGTTATTTTCAAAATTGTATGCAACTGGACTTGCAAGTGAGATGGGGCAACTTGTTTCTCTCAGTGGTCAGCCTTGCAAATGGACAGGGCAAATGGCTGGACTGAGGAGGAAATAGTAAAATGTGTGGGGTAAAATTTTATATAACTGATTGCTCTGCCTAAAATGGAATCATTTATGTAAAGAAGAAGCAGATGCAAAATCCCTTCCACTTTTCCTCTCCAAAGAGGAGGATTAAATATAATTAATTCAAATTAAAGTTTGTTAATATTTACTTCTACATATCACTGACTGGATATATATTTATTCTATAGAGTGTCTACAATTTATGAGAAACCATATTAGGTATCTAAGGGAAACACAAACACAATCTCTCCCTTGAGGAACATATAGTGTAGTAGCCCAAAATGTGGTATATGAATACATGTGAATATATTTATATGCATACATGTATGTATATATGCATGCACTGAGTATCCATCTGCCTATATTACTATATGTGTATGTATATATACACACATGTATATGTGGAAGAGAGATGGTATAGATATTTAAATGACAATATTCACTGTGCATATACATATATACATACATATATATATATACACAAATACCCACACATAGTTCATTTGCATATACCTAAGTATACACCTACTTATGTCAATTTCTGCATTCTGTTGGTTCCACCGAGTTCAGATCTAAAGATTGAATTGCTGCCAAATAAGTCCTCATATCTACTCCTGTTGGACTGAGGTCGTAAAGAGTTTATTGTTTCGTGCATTAATGCTGCATTGACTACAAATTCAGATACTAAAATTCCAGAGATTGGTCAGCCAAAGTATTCAAAGTTAGAAGCGATCATGGGTTCATAAATAAAATCAAAGTAAAAGAACTTTATAAGAAATCTATAATACAAATTCATTGTTATGGACAGATTTTCCTTTTGTCTTTTTCTGTTCCAAATTACTATGATATCATGAATATAGTAGGTGCTTATGTTATTATTGAATTGGATCTAGTTTAATCTCATATTTTTAAGTATGAAAAAGAATGGTTGTCACTTAGCATATAGCAAAGTTTACAAGCAAATCCAGGTCCTAGAATTCCTCCCCTAGTAATCATGTACTTTCCCAAAAGTACATGTGATGAGTATTAATTGGTTACTCGTTGCTGAAGGATACAATGATAAATACTTGCCAAACTTACACAGACAATAAAAAAAGTCTGTCTTCTCAAGGCATATATGTGGGACATGAAGAAGAGCCTTTCAAAACTTGTCAGAACTGTAGATAGTAAGCCATATACATATTAATGAAAGGACATGAGGATATTTGGCCAGAAGAAGAAAAGACTTGGCTGTGGTATAATAACTATTTTGATGATTCAAAGGATTGCCAAGTGGAAGAGAGATTAGAGTTATTCTGCATTTATTTAGAGCATATTAGAAGCAAAAGGCATATTTACAGGAAAATTTTTTGAAGAAATAAAGTTGCCCCAAATTAAAAAGAAATGATTCAGTTGAAAGTATATAAACTTCACCTCCACTGAAGATTTTCAGGCTGTGACTATATAACTACCTGGTATGTAAATCAGAAAAGAAAATCTTGTTTCAGTATGTGTTGGATTAGATGACTCCCTGAAGTGTCTTCTAACTCTCAGGCTCAATATTTCTGTGATGGTTTAAACATGTGTCTGTGTACTTGAGAAATAGTAAATCTTAATCTGATAAGTCCAAATTGTTATACTTTATTCCATTTTACAGGTTGCCACAGGAAGACCCGAATTCAAATTCTACTTTGTATACTTCCTAGTTTTGTGTTCCTAGGCAAGTCACTTATCCACTGTCTCAGTTTCCTCAATTGTAAAAGGTAGGAGGTCTTGCTCCTACAAGTCTTGTGAGGAGCAAATGAGATATTTGTAAAGTTCTTAGTACAATGCTTAGCACACAGTAGATGCTTAATAAATGCTTATTGTCTTCCCCTTATTTTGGAGGAAAAAAAAGTTATGTGACTGTTGGGTCCCCCAAAATGTTGAGAAGAAAGAAATAAACAAAAGATTAAAAAAAATTAAACCAGGGCTATAAAGAAAGGAAAAAAATGGAAGGAAAATAAAGAGCCTAGAAGAAAAAGTAGAAAAGTACCCAGATAGATGATGCCCTGAAAAAATTGAAATGTAGCAAGCAAAGTTCAGTGATTTAACAAACCAACAACAATGACACTGCATTAACACTGGAACCAAAAAAAAAAAAAGGGGGGGGGAAAGACAGAAAAAATAGAAATGATTTTACTGTAAAAATTTGGTATTTAGCATATAAAAATGAAATGGAAAACAATTATCTACATAGAATATAAATATTGTTGCTATATTTGTAAGAAGCAATGGAATCTTGTACTTTTAAAATTTATGTTCAGGAATTAGGGAAGATGTGGAAGGTTTCATTGCTTGTCATTTAGAAAAGTTGATGAGAAAGTTAAGTAGAGGACTTTTGAGAAAATGAGACAGCAAGAAGGGAAAGATAAGGAAGAGAATAAGCATTTATATACCATCTACTATGCATCAGGAATCATGTTAATTTGTTTACATTTCACAAATACTGTTTCATTTGATAGTTACAAAAATCTTTCAAAATATGGTAATTTTTTTTTCAAAATGCAACACATATTTTAACTAAATGCTATAAAAACAAAGATTATTAAAATTCTTTAAGATCGTATAATCTATGTAAAACCTTAGTTAACATTATATGTAATAGAGAAATACTATAGGTCTCTTCATTGAGATCAGAGGCCAACATGATGTGATTTTTTTTTCTTTTACTGAGGTAATAGGAGTTAGGTGATTTACCCAAGGTCACACAGCTAGAAAGTGTTAAGTTTCTGAAGTCAGTTTTGAACTCAGGTCCTCTTGACTTCAGGGCTGGTGCTCTATCCACTGCACCATCTAGCTGCCCCAATGATGTCATTTTTCACAACTATTGTTTGACACAGTTTAGTTATACTTGTTAACAATAATAAAGATATTGAAAGAATAAGTATAATGAAAGGAGTGGCAAAAGCATAATTTTACACATCTTATGCTAGTTTAATCATATCCCATAGATACAAATAAAAATAGAAAATGAATAATTTTTGTGAATTAGAAGTATATAAAAATAAACCCATATATTTAATAAGCATATCTGTATTTAGATAACAGAACTAGCATGAAGGATTAGAAAAAAATCCATTTCAAATAAAAATAACTATAGAATAAATAAAATATCTGTGATTCACTTACCAAAATAGAAAAGGCAATTATATGAATACAATTACAAAATATACATTATAAAAATGAAAGAAGACAAATAATTAGCTAACTATAAATTTTTTATGGTGGGACAAAGCTAATGTAATAAAATGACTATACTTCCTCAATTAGTTTACCGATTCAATGCTGTACATAATGAATTCCCAAATAATTACTTTATAGAACTAAACAAAATAATAATAAAATTCATCTCACGGAATAAAAGATTAAAAAAATCTCAGGAGAAATAACGAAAAAAGGGAAGAAATGGTGAAGCAGCTAACAGTAACTGATTTTTAATTAACAACAAAGAAGTAATTAAAATTATTTGATCATGACTAAAAATACAAAATGTGATCAATGAAACAATTTAGGTACTTAAATCCTAGAAGAAAATAAATGAAGTAGCTTTATGTTATACAAGGGCAATGACATGAACTACTAATATCAAGATTCACTTTTCAAAACAAATGCTAAGAAAAAAAAATAAAAGCATTCAGGCTCTAATTAAGTTTAGATCAATAATTTACATCATGATCATCAGTAAATTTCAAATGGATGCTTGGTCTTCAAGACCTCCCCCCCTTTTTTTGGCAATAATTTGAGAATAATTTCTCTTTTCCTTCTCTAGCTTATTTTACAAATGAAACAACTGATACAAACAGTTTGAAGTTACTTATCCAGAGTCAGTAAGTATCTGAGGCCACATTTGAACTCAGATATTCCTGACTCCAACCCCAGCACTCTATTTCCTGTACTATCTAGATGCCCTTACAAATGGTTACATGTGTTAAATATAAAGGCATTTATCATAAACAAAATTTCTTTCTTGAATGAATAAAAATTATCATTAAGACAAAATGGATAATTTTGCAAATAAATGTTCCAAATCATAACCTCATTTTCAAACTCATCAGATTGTCAGAGATGACAGAAATTAGAAAATGAAGTGGTGTGAGAAGACAGGTATCAAATTTCCCTTTTGATAGAGCTGTAAATTGGTCTAAGCATTCTGAAAAGCAATTTGGAACCATATCCCCAAAGTCTTAAATTTTAACAAGTTCTCTGAAAAAGTAATTTCACTACTAGAGCTGAACTTTAAAGATGTAAAAGAAAAATGAAAAAAAAATCTATGTACAAAAAAACTTTCTAAAACAATTTTGATTGTTGCAAAAGAACAGGAAAGAAATTGAATACCTGTGAATTAAGGGATAATTGAACAAATTAATGGCATATTAAAGGCAGCAGGTGGGTATAGGGGTTAGAATTGTGTTAACAAGAGCTCAGCTTAAATCTGACTTCCAATAATTAATAGGTATATCACCCTATACAGATAATTTAATCTCTGTGCCTCAGTTTCCTTAACTGTAAAATGGGAGATAAACATATTTACTTCACAGGATTGTTATGAGGATCAAACAAGACAAAATATGTAAGATCTGTAATATAATAGGTGGTTGATAAATGCTGCTTCATTCCCTTTCCCATATAAATAAGTAATGGAATCTTATTTTGTAAAAGATGAAATTGAGATTGATTCAAAGATTTCTGGAAAGACTTTTCTTGACTGATGCAGATTAAAGTGAGCAAAACCAGGGAAATAACATACAATGGTTGCAATAAAGTAAAGGAAAATAATTGAAAAACTTAAGAACTGTGATTAATGCAATGACCAATTACCATTCTGATATACTAATAAATAAATTATCTTAACATCTTTTGGTAGAGAGATAATATATAAGAAACAGAACATGAAATATTTTTTAAAAAATGACAATATGCATTTGTTTTGCTTGTCTGTATTTGCTGGTAAAATAGGAAGGATTTCTTTTTTCTTTACTTAGAAAGTGGATAGGAAACGGGAATTAGGAAGAAAATGAATGGGTATAAAATGATAATTAAAAAAATAAAAGATAAAAGAATGTCTAAAATATTACAAAATAAATAAGAGAAAAATCTATATAGGGACACAGAAAGGCATAGTGATACTTGGACTGTCATGAAATGCAATATATACTTTAATTTTTTAAAAAGCAGTATATGCTAGTTTTATAGTTTAATTAAAAACATTTTCTTAATTTTAAGTAAAATTTCACATTTGTTTATATTTTATATATAATATATATTATATATAGTTTAAGTTTATATATTTTTAAAAAACAATTAACATGGGAAGTTGTGATTTATTTTTTATTTGCTTATTTTCCAAGTATGATGAAAGTTAAATATGTATTCCACAAGTTTTTGAATCTACACAAGCTGTTTTATTTTTTTAATTATTTTTTTGCAATGAGCACATTCAGTCATGTCCCTTAGAATTTTGGAGCTTCCTGAGCATATCTTAACCCCATTTGAAGTGATCCATCCTATATTTCAAAGTGATAAATTTAATGTTATCAAAAATGCATGCAATGAACGAAAAGAGGCCCCTTTCTGTGGGTTTCACTTTTTTTTTCTAAAGTGCTACATAGATTGATTATAGACAATGTATGGGATATTTAATATAACAAAGTCATGGAGGGAAATTTCCACATTTATTAACTTTTTGTTCATATTAGAAACATGGAAATATAAGATATGTAAGTTACTTGATAGGCGTACTAAATCAGATTCATGGCCATTCCCCCCGAGCTCCCCTAAAAAAATTACCTATCATTAAAAAACAAAGAATTCCAGGAGCCAAGATGTTAGAGTAAACAATAAATCCCCATATCTCTTCCATATTTATCTCCAAATAATAATAAAATAATGGCCACATAAATCCTGCTAGAGCAGAACCAGGAAAAAGACAAGATGAAACAAACTTTTAGCCCTAGAAACTTTGAAGATTAGTGAAAAAGATCTGTTTAACTCAGATAAAGAGGGAATGCAGTGCAGAACAGAGAGTGTTCCATAAATCTAGTCACAAACCTCACATCAACAAACTAGAGTGAGATCCCAGTGCACTGGAGCAGGCAAACACTGATACCAGGATCCCTACATGCTTCGGCAGAGGACCCTGAGAACCAGCATGTAATTCAGTGTAGTCTTGAGCAAACAGGCATCCTCCAGTGGCCAGACAGCCACATGCTTAAGTACAGCCATGGAGAAATGCAGAAACAAACCCACACTAGATACCAGAAGTAGAACCCCAGGTCAGCATCAAGTAAGTTGCAAGACCTTTACAGCCACCAGCAGTGCCAGTTAATATAGAGCCCAATTCCTCTCTTCAGGACCAGACTTGAGAGTTCCCTATTGGCCTCAAGGCAAGTAATGCATGGCCAGGTAAACAACCAGTTTATCTTCTCCTGTAATTAGAACTCAAATTTAAAAGAAAACAAAAAAGGCCAAAAAATAAATAAATAAATAAATAAAATAATAATGAAAAAAAAAAAAAGGAGGGGGAGGAGGAAATAACAAGAAACAATTTGAGCATAAAGCTCTTATGGGGACAAGGAACCAAAAAACACAGACTCATTGTTTGAAATAATGAAACAATGTAAAAACTCCCATAGTTTTTATCCCTGAAACCACTCATGGAAAAACTCAAAAAGGAGCTTAAAAATCATAGAAGAGAAGTAGAAAAATATTCCAAAAATAAATGAGAATGATGCAAAAGAATTATGAAAACAGAGTTAACAGCTTGAGAAAAGAAAACAACTGGTTTAAAAATAGAATTGACTAAATGGAAAATGAGACACAAAAATCTACTAAAAAAAAAACTCCTTCAAATAAAATCTGCCAAATGGAAAAGAAAATGCAAAAAATAATTGAGAAAACTACTTCTTAAAACTAGAATGGAACAAGTGGAAGCTAATGAATCTATGACACCTCAAGAATCAACCAAATAAATTCAAAAGAATGAAAAAATAGAAAATAGAAAACACCTCTTTGGAAAAACAACTGTCCTGGAAAATAGATCCAGGATTGAGAATGTCAAAGAACTAGATTTGATTAAAAGTCTAAACTTCTAAAGGAAAAGAAAATTAAATAAGTGCATTAATCTATGGTTTAGTGATGTCTGAAGTGAAGTGATAGAAATTCTTTTTATTTTTAATAATATTTTAGTTCCCCAATTATATAATGTTTTATCAAAGTGACAAAGAAATGGAATCTCACTAATTTTTGCATAAATAAGATGACTCTCTACTTAGAGAATGTTTTACACCCACAGTAGTGCCTTTATATTGCTCTATTTTTGTCCTTTAATCCAATCTTTGAATACTAAAGCTTTTAGAGAGTTATCCAGTAGATATTTGTGCTTCATATTTTTGCTGTTTGTGATGATTACATTCAATACATGACCTTCTTAAAATGTTTGAAATTAATAACTATTTTCTTCATTACATTTTAATGTCATAAATTATACAAAAATATAATAAGCTTCATTTATGCAATATTTCTATAGATTTTATTTTATAATAAACAATCTCTTGTACTGGGTTTAATGTATTATGTTAAATAATGAAATTTAGAAGTATCAATAACAATTAATTAAAATAAAAATGGTCACTTATTTGTTGGTGACTTTCCATTTTCTAATTTAAATGGGACTCATCTGCTACTCATAGAATGAGGCAACATTTCCCTTTTTGGTCCAGATTTATAGCATATCAGCCAAGACACAAAATATTAGTCATTTGGAAATTCATGTGAATACATTACTTAATGCTTTTATGTTCTTTGGTTGGCAGTATACCAGGGACAGAATAACAAATAGCATACACTGAGTAAGTCACAATAAATATATTTAAGGTTGGTAGAATGACTAATATAAGTAAAATAATAATCCATTGTCCTTATACTTGTGAGATATAAGGCACAAAGTTTTTTTTCAAATTCTTTCTATATTTTCTCAACATAATTTTGAAGGATATTAGAATTAGTTTTCCTCATAAATGAGCAAAAAAAAACACAGTAACCTGTTTTAGCTTGAGAAACTGAGTCATAATGAATCAGAATATTTTCAAATCATAAATTAATCCATAATAAAATGAAGAGGCTGTTTTCCTCTCCTAAAGGTCAGTGCCTGCCAGCCAATATAATCTTGTTTACTAAACTATGATTTTAATTTTAATCTCCATCTCAAAGTAGTGAGCTTGTGAGGAATGAATTAATGGAACCTTCAAGAGCTAAATCCATAGATACAAAAGTTTTAAGTGTTGTAAAGTCTTTATTGAACTGAGCCATTCCTGATGATTTCACATTTGGATATAATAAGAACTAATAAATTAATATGAATCTCTCTAGCCTAATAATGTGAAAGCTTTTTGAGTATACATGTTTTGTTATAAAATGCATAGTGTTGTTCATATTAACACTTGTGTCCTTATCTAATTTTCAAGAATTATTACTTTAGTACTGCCCCATAGCTTCCTTATTTATATTCAATCAATCAATTAAAATAAATAGTAAGTACTTATTTTTGCTAAGTATTATGTTTAGCACTGAGGCGAGGAAGAAAAACAAAAGGGGGAAAAAGCAAAAATCTCTGCTGCCAAGAAGTACATTTTAATGTCAGAGATGTGTAGATTAATAACTAGGCAAATATGACATATGTCCAGAGTAGATTCAATTTAATCTCAAAGGGGAAGACACTAGTCAAAGGGGGAGGCCATGTATAAGACATGGCCTCTTGAAGAAAATACATCTCAGTTAAGACTTAATGAAAATTAAAAAAGCTTGGAGCCATAGAAGAAAAGGCATAGAATTTTAGGCAAGGAGTATGATAAGAAGAGGGAAAATGAAGGAATGATATTAGGGTAAAATACACTGATAAACTTCATAGAACTTTAGAATATAGGCCATAGAGCCACAACTTTAATTGAGACTGAAGTAAAGGTAATGAAAGGGGCAGATATTCTACATGATGTAAGATAAGGATGAGAGGAAAAAAGGAATGTTTTAGTAAATGGTTTCTTTTTTTCAATAAAGTATAAAATACCAACATTCTCTTCAGAAAATATCAGTGAAGGAGATGCCATGTGAGGTGTGAGAGAAAATGTGAAGGTTTGTAATAAATGCAAATGGAAAGTTGTAACAATTAGGGTGAAGCAAAATTATTGCCTTGAATGTAAATCTCTAGTAAACCCTAACTTCAGAGTTTTTTTTTTTTTTTTTTTTTTTTTTTTTTTTTTTTTTTTTTTTTTGCTGAGGCAATTGGGGTTAAGTGACTTGCCCAGGGTCACACAGCTAGCAAGTATTAAGTGCCTGAGATCATATTTGAATTCAGGTCCTCCTGACTTCATGGCTGGTGCTCTACACACTACTCCATCTAGCTGTCCCCAGTGTTTTATTTTTACCAGCAGATGAACAGGAATGAAGGAAGAGGAAGCTAAGATTAAAAGTTCAACCTCATGTGTCATGTAAGAACCAAAAGATCTGTTTCACAGCTGACTGAAGCTTGAAAAAGTATGAATACCACATGAGACTCTTGCTGTGCCTGCTTTGACTGTATGAAATAGGTCTTGAAGATCTAGAAGTAGAGGAATCTAGAAAAGATGAAACTAGAGAAGATCTCTGAAGTCATGCAAGCTAAAGGCTGGCAGTGGGGCTTTGTCTTTGCTATAGGCTCTTTGGCCTGAAAAAGAACTCCAGGAAATGGGAAGGTAGGTGGAAGCATCTTATCTTGGTGAAGTTCCTGGGAGAAAAAAATGAAAAAAAATAGTAGTAGCACAATCTTTCCTTCAGCTGAAAAACATGCATGAGATCCCGAAATATTGAATTGATTTCTGAGAAAGATCATTAATAGGGGACATATGTTTTTTTTCACATCTTATCACAATCTGTTATAAAGAAAGAAGTTGTAAAGAAGGTACTCATTTTCTACTGCTACAATGACAATGATACAAATAAATATATTAAATCCTTAACTATTATCTTAATAACTTGCTTTTGAGAACTTTTAAAAAGTTTTATAATAAAAAAAATTGTTCAGAAGAAAGAACTCTGGCTTAGGAGTCAGAAAACTGGTTCCATATTCAACATTGACATATAGTATCTATTGATCCTGGACCAATTTCTTACCTGTTCTATGTCTTAGTCCCCACATCTATAAAATGAGGACATTAGACTCTGATTTACTGAAATCCCTTTAAGTTCTAATTCTGTGATTTTTTTTACTTTGTATTTTATTTGATTTTTCTATGTATTATTTCATTTTACCTTATAAATTTATTTATTTTTAATACACATTACTTTATGAATCATGTTGGGAGAGAAAAAAAGAAATGAACATGATGTATTGATTTACAATCTCCTTAATTCTTTTTCTGGATGCAGATGGCATTTTCTGTACAAAATCTATAGGGATTGCTTTGGATCACTGAACCACTGAGAAGAACCAAGTCTGCAATAGTTGATCATCATACATTCTTGCTGTTATTTGTATTCCTGGTTCTGTTTGTTTCACTTAGTAACACTTCATGTAAATCTTTCTAGACCTCTCTAAAATCAGCTTGTTTATCAATTTTTATAGAACAATAATATTTCATTACTTCCATGTACCACAGCTCATTCAACCATTCCAAAATTGATGGGCATCCAATCCTTTTCCAATATTTTTTGCTACCACAAGAAGAGCTGCTACAAATATTTTTGCACGTGTGGAAATCCTTTATAATTTCTTTGGAATGCAGACCCAGTAATGGCACAGTTGGATCAAAGGGTATGCACCGTTTGATAGCCTTTTGGGTATAGTTCCAAGTTGCTCTCCAGAATGGTTAGATAATTTCACAACTCCACTAACAATGTAACAGTGTCCCAGTTTTCCCACATCCTTTCCATCACTTATCATTATCTTTTCCTGTCATCTTAGTTAATCTGAGAAGTACATGGTGGTAGAGTTATTTTAATTTATATTTCTCTAATGAATAGTGATTTAGAGCAATTTTTATATAGCCATAGACGACTTTAATTTCATTCTCTGAAAATTATCTGTTTAATAATATGAACATTTATCAATTGGAGAATGACTTATATTCCTATAAATTTGACACAGTTCTTTATATATTTTAGAAATGAAACTTTTATCATAAATGCTGGGTGTAAATATTTTCTCCCAGTTTTGTACTTTGAAATCTTGTTTCCATTGGTTTTGTTTGTGCAAACCCTTTTTAATTTAATGTAATTAAGGTTGTCTATTTTGACTTTTATAATGTTCTCTATTTCTTCTTTGGTCATAAATTCCTTCTTTCTCCAAAGATTTGATAAGTAAATGATCCCTTATTCTGTATGATTCTTTTGGATTTATTTATCTTGTTCTTATTTCATCATATTTTCTGAGAAGATAATACTTTTTATATTGAACAAAATAAAGGTAATATTCTTTCACAATAACTGAATTCCAAGTCATGTTTAGAATTTCTTAAACAACAGTAACCTAAATTCACTCTTGAATGTCCATAAAAATTTTTAAAGGGCTCACAGTAACTATCTACAAATACTTCAAGCTTTGCTATGTAGATTAAAGATAAAGGTTTGTTCTTCTTGGCCCAAGAAGGAAAAGGATTCAATACATAAAAACTGAAGATTTTGGCAAGTTATGAGGAAAAAAACTCCCTAATAACAACTGTCCAAAAGATGAATGTCCATTTTGGAGTAAATGTGGAATCTATTTCTCAATGTCTTCAACTGATGTTTGGATAACCATTATTCAAACATGTTGTGGTAGACTTTCAATGACATATCGGTGGGACAAAATCAGAAGTGTCTTCCAAGTCTTCTATAATTGAAAGATACCAAAGATTGCTCTGATTTGCTAGATCATTTGTGTCATAATTAAAAGCACTGACCAAGGAATGAGTAGATCTGATATTTTAATTTAATTTAGCCTTTAATAGATAAGCAATTTAATGTTATATGTAGAGTCAGACTAGAAGTTATAAGGACCTGGATTCAAATCTTGCTTTCCATATACACTTGCCTTGTGAAACTAAGAAGATTGCTTAAATTCTGAGTATTTTAGTCAACCATTTCAAATTATAAGTGTTAGAAATGATGTAGAACTGCATTTCTACTCACAAGATTTCCTTTACCTATCATTCCCTATGCCAGTACAAAATTTCAAGTCCAGCTTTTTTCCCATCTAGTATGGTATAAATTTCAATATTTCTATAATTTTCTTTATTTTTTTTACATAAAATTAGAGTAGGTCACAATCAAATATAAAATTTAATGAATATCTAACAAAATATATTCACTGAATCTTTGGAGAAATCCTCATTTTCTTTTTTTTTTAAATTTTATTTTTTTTCTTCTTTTTTATTTTGTTTTTGTTTTGTTTTGTTTCTTTAACAAGAGGTGTTAGTATCAGTACTTCTTTTTTTTTTTTTAATTTAATAGCCTTTTATTTACATGTTATATGCGTGGGTAACTTTACAGCATTAACAATTGCCAAACCTCTTGTTCCAATTTTTCACCTCTTACCCCTCCACCCCCTCCCCTAGATGGCAGAATGACCAGTAGATGTTAAATACATTAAAATGTAAATGAGATACACAATAAGTATACATGACCAAAACATTATTTTTCTGTACAAAAAGAATCAGACTTTGAAATATTGTACAATTAGCTTGTGAAGGAAATCAAAAATGCAGGTGGGCATAGATATAGGGATTGGGAATTCAATGTAATGGTTTTTAGTCATCTCCCAGAGTTCTTTCTCTGAGCGTAGCTTGTTCAATTCATTACTGCTCCATTGGAAATGATTTGGTTGATCTCATTGCTGAGGATGACCAGGTCCATCAGAACTGGTCATCATATAATATTGTTGTTGAAGTATATAATGATCTCCTGGTTCTGCTCATTTCATTCAGCATCAGTTCATGTAAGTCTCTCCAGGCCTTTCTGAAATCATCCTGTTGGTCATTTCTTATAGAGCAGTAATGAAATCCTCATTTTCAACATTGATCACAATGTATAGCATTATGGAGATTTAATGAAATTAGTTTTACAGATCACTGATTTTTGGCCATATCTCAGTTAAGAATGCGGGTGAAAGTATTAAAAATTCTATTGTATTAAGGATTCTGTGAGGTAAGAGCTTGTGCTTTAGTCCTTAAAACTGGACTTGGCTTATTCTAGGTATTTGATTTCAGACACCTTTAGATCTCTTCAAGAAGATCCCAAAAAGCCAGTTTAGAGTTTTCTGAGAAAGTGGATCAGATCCTGAAGAACAATAATAAAAATAGTAATAACAGTGATGATAAGGGGAAAGAAGATGGTAAGCTTTTATAGGTAATGTTAACCACTTTACATATAATATTTCATTCTCAAGCTAAAAGAAATTAGTTGGGTTTTTTTTTTTTGGGGGGGGGGGTTTGCTGTACTTCTAGGATTAGATCAGACAAACTTCTTAAAGGCAGAGACTATGGTTTTGTTTTTGTTTTTGTATATATTACTATAGCACAGTTCTGCCCACATAATACCTATTTAATGAATTCTTGTTAACTGCCTGAGTGTCATGTACTGGAAATTAAGGGAGCTATAGAAATTAGACCTTATCAGGGCCTCTTCCCACTATGGCCCTTCATCCTCAATGTCTGATTAATCATAGAGAGTACTTAGAGATGGAAAGGATTTGAAAGGTCATTTAGCCCAACTCCCTCATTTTATAGATAAAACAGTTCAGTATGAAAAATAATTAGTTGAAATAGAATCTTCAACATTCATTGCATCCCTTTATGGACAAATCAATAACTGGGTATGAGGTATACATTCCCATTTTGGAAACAGAAGATGCAAATTTCAAATAATTCATTAAGCAGAAAATGTTATGGAGTGGGGGAAAAGATTTCATTTACACAAGAAACTTTCAAATAAGGAAACTTGCTCTATCAATGAAGGGCAGCACATTTTCTGAAAACTGAGAGTTTTAGGTACCTAGTTTGCAGAAATCATTCTTTTAAACTTTGCAGATACTCAATTTGTACTGTACAGTAAGTAAAGAGTAAAATAAATTTTAGTGGGTAAATGGGTTGTATGATGTTATATTTATGTTAGGCTATCTACAAAATAAAGAAAATGTATTTAATTCATGTCACCTAGAAAAATCTAACGATTCATTTGTGATTGAAGACAAATGTCCTTTATTACAGAGATGGTTTGACAGCACTATAATTGTATTCAAATTCACATTCTGCAGGTGAGTATTTTCTTGCTGCTTGACTTGCCACCTCCAGAAGGCTAATTAATGATCAATGTGCTTTGCTTAAGGGGAAAAATTTTACTTTAATATAGGGCTATAACTTTTGCTATTATCTGTTTAAACAGCCCTGTAGGTAACTAGTCTCATAAACTGTTGCTATAAACCAAAGTCATTAAGAACCCTTATTGTAAACCTATTTTCCACCCATCTCCAATCTTTCCACAGGAGTCAAGAGTTATGGGAAGTATATTGATGGCATAAAATTTTGTTTAAAATAATTTAACAAAGGAAAAGATAGAGCTAAATTCTCTCACCTAGCAGAAAAGAGAATATTGAAGTTTTGAATTCATAAACATATTGCAATAGATATCCATGATTTTTTCTTATTACTTGCGGTTGCTGGGATTTGTCACAGTCTTATGGAAATACAATTATTTAAAAAGAGCATGTCTATATATACTAAATTCAGAATTCAATACTTTGCAGAATAAAACTAGCTGAAACATTATTCCGAGGTAACTTAGCTAGACATTAAGGCATTAAGAAATGGAGAAACAGAACCTGGGAGAAAGAAAGAGATTTATTATTTCCATAGTATTTGTATGAATGAAAAAGGAGTATGGTAATTTAGTAGTAAGAAAAAAAGTCTACAGAGATAGTTTGAATACAACATTATCTCCAAAGGTAGTAAGTGGGAATAAGTGGAAAACACTGAATTTAAAGTAAGAGAACTTAGATTAAAATATCATCTCTACTACAATAATTTTGGAAAACTCATTTGACCTTTGTGGGCCTATTTCCTCCTCAGTAATATGAAGGGGTTGACCTCATTAACTTCAAACATCAATTCCATCTCTTAATCCATATTTCTATAAATTTACAAATTATAGTACCAATGGGGTAAACTCTGAAACTCTCCTCTGACACAGACCCACCCTTCAGAGCAGTTAAGTGGTCTCATTCAGTTGGAGATCTGGCCAGATATATGGCCACACCCACTACTGAGTTGGAGATTAGTCCAGTTGAACTGCCAGTTATTGAGTGATTTGAAACTCCAAGATAAGTACTCTCTTTTCAACTGGAAATCTAGGCCTGGGAGCACTGACAACATTGAATGAATCTCATTCAATGGAAGTGCTAGCCTCAGATTGCTATAAAAGACAACTCTGAGGCCCATATCTTTGCAGAAGTCCAAAGCAGGATTATGCTTTGCCAAGGAACCTCTCTTCTTGGCACAGCTGCCTGCCAGGACCCTTACCTGCTGTGAAGACATTCTCTTCTCAGTGATAACCTTTGTTATTCTCTGACAGGATCTTGCCACTGAGGAGTTTTCTAGTTTTCTTAGCAAAGCTGGTTTCTCAGTGCCAATAAAATTTCCTTTTGCCTCAGACGTTTGGGTTTTCGAATTCTTTCAAATAAGACTTGCATGGACCAGAGGGGATTCTCCACCCCAATTCTCACATCACTAGCATTGCATCAATATTACAAAGAAGAAAGCCTTGGAGGCATTGTTTGGATTATCTATGTGGGATTTATGGAACAAGATTGACAAAATTACATGAAATTTATTCATAAAATGAGCAAAACATATTCATATTCCCTAAAATCATAAAACAATTTCAAAAAGTTTCTATTACCTAAGTAATTCTTTTCTTTTTCTTGATATATGTCAGAGCATTCTTATTAAGAAAAGTAAAGTCATTTTATTTGTATAAATATCTAAAGATGAAAATTAAACTATATTCTTTAAGTTGGTGAAGCAAAATCCAGAGTAGTGCCCTTAAATTTCTAAAAAAGCTATCCTATTCTTAGCATTCAGAGAAAATATTTTTCATGCAAAAATTTAATATTTATTTATTTGGTTGATGGGTTATTTATTTATTTTTATTTTTCTCAGTTTCATGTAAAAAATTTGTTTATGAATATATGTTCATTTTAAAAACATTGCCTTTTGAATTATTTTGGGAAAGAAATATCAGAACAAAAGGGGAAATGGATGAGAGAAAAATAAAACAGAAGAAATAGAAAAAACAAGGGCATATAGCATGTGTTGATTTATATTCATTCTTCATTGTCTCTCTTGATGCAGATGGCATTTTCCATCCAAAGTTTATGGAGATTTGCCTTGGATCACTGAAGTACTAAGAAGAAACAAGTCTATTGTAGTAGATGATGCACAATAATGCTGTTACTGCATACAATGTATTCCTGGTTCTGCTTGTTACTCTCAGTATGAATTCATGTAAATTTCTCCAGGTCTTTTTAAAATCAAATTATTCATCATTTTTTGTAGAACAAAAATATTGCATTACTTTCATATACGATGACTATTTTACTGACCTAGAAAAAATAGCAGCAAAATTCATCCAGAAAAACAAAAGGTCAAGAATTTCAAGGGAACTAAAAAAAAAAAAAAATCAATTGAAAGTGACCTAGCTGTTACAGATCTAAAACTAATTTGATTATATTAAGTTAAAAAATTTTATATAAACAAAACTAATGAAGATAAGATTAGAAGGAAAGCAATAAACTGGGAAAACATTTTTACATTCAAAGGTTCTGATAAAGGCCTCATTTCCAAAATATATAGAGAATTGACTCAAATTTATAAGAAATCAAGCCATTCTCCAATTGATAAATAGTCAAAGGATATGAACAGACAATTTTCAGATGAAGAAATTAAAACCATTTCTATTCATATGAAAGGGTACTCCAAATCACTATTGATCAGAAAATTGCAAATTAAGACAACTCTGATGTTCCACTACACAGCACTCAGATTGGCTAAGATGGCAGGAAAAGATTGTGACAAATGTTGGAAGGGATGTGGGAAAACTGGGACACTGATGCATTGTTGGTGGAACTGTGAACAAATCCAACCCTTCTGGAGAGCAATTTGGAACTATGCTCAAAAAGTTATCAAACTGTGCATACCCTTTGTATGTATACCAGCAGTGTTTCTACTGGGCTTATATACCAAAGAGATATTAAAGAAGGGAAAGGGACCCACATGTGCAAAAATGTTTGTGACAGCTCTTTTTGTAGTGACTCCATTCAGTGGAAACTGAATGGAGGCCCATCAGTTAGAGAATGGCTGAATAAGTTATGGTATGTGAATATTATGGAATGTTATTATTCTATAAGAAATGATCAGTAGGATCATTTCAGAACCTGGAGAGACTTACATGAACTGATGCTAAGTGAAATGAGCAGAACCAGGAGAACACAGTACACAGCAACAAGAAGACTATATGATAATCAGTTTTGATGGATATGGCTCTCTTCAACATTGAATTGATCAGACCAGTTCCAATTCTTCAATAATGGAGGGACATCTAAACCCAGGGAGAGGACTATGGAAACTGAGTGTGGACCTCAACATAGCATTTCCTCTCTTTCTGTTGTTGTTTGCTTGCATTTTTGTTTTCCTTAGGTTTTTTTTTTTTTTTTCTTTCTAGATCCATTTTTTCTTGTGCAGCATGGATATGTATACATATATTGGATTTAACATGTATTTTAACATGTGTTTGAATACCTACCATCTAGGGGAGGTGGGGGGGGAAAGGATGGAAAAATTTGGAACAGGAGGTTTTGCAAGGGTTAGTGTTGAAAAATTGCCCATGTATATGTTTTGTAAATAAAAAGCTATAAAATAAAATAAAATCAGTTCATTCCAAATATTACTCCTAGATGCAAGATTGCAATGTCTTGCATCAGAAATCCACATCTCACCTACTTTTGGTGGTGTACCTAGCCGAAAAAAATCTCCCTAAGTTATAGATTCCTTTTATTCTATATCAAAAGGAAAACTAAAGTCAGCATTTGAAGTTCCTATTTATATAAAAATATTTTTAAAAACTCTCCTTAAGACATAACTTAAGTTACAAATTCTGGGAACTGGTAAAGTGTCCCTAAAACATGGGTCCTGAAAACATATTATTGGTGGTTAGGCGTTTGGAGTTTGATGATGAAATCCAAGAACAAAAATGTCTCCTATTTGAACAATAAATCAAAATTCAGTTACCTAACTGGCATAAACTATTTGTGTCAAGTTTATTTGTAAAGAGAGATTTTATAATCTTTCATGTTCTGTCTTTTCTCATGCCCAAAGCTCTGATTTTGTATTGTAAAAATGTACATGTGAAGTATAAGCTTCTACTTTGCCTAAAATTGATGAGATTGCAAAATACATATCATATAAATAAAAATTATGGTAGCATAACTTTTTTGTGAAAAGAGATTTAACTGTGATATCATAAATCACTCTAAGTCATGCAGAAAATATTTTGTTTCATTTTGTTTGTATTTTGGATTGGGTGTTTGCTTTGTTTTTATATTAATAGCATTCAGCTTCATCTCTAAACCTAGGAAAACTGATACACAAAAGTAAATCATTTATAAAAACAACAACAAGAATATTACCTTCAGAACTAAAAATTGTTGAAGGCAAAATAGTTCAAATGATTCCTAATGCCTTTCAGGCACATCTGAATCAAATAAGGTAATTATTCTTTAAAATGCTTACACAAAGTCTGATTTGCATGCTAGTAATTGCTATGCCTTGTGGCATCGAGCAATTGACACAGCAATGATTTTAATTATTGTAATTTCATCAGTATAAATACTTCAAAGTTATGCAAATAGTATCTCATAATCCACATAGACAGTTCAGAGTATTTGATTTACTAGTCTTGTAAGTCTCTTTGTCTATGCAGTTTACTCTCAGATGTGACTACGCATCACAATTGAAGCCTTTCACTCACATCAAAGCCTTAAATCATAACAAGATGAGCTAATTTCACAAAGACTGACACTTTAAACGTTAACTTGCAAATACAATTATAAGATGAAATATATATTATATATATATACATACATATATATATATATGTATATACTTTACTTGGATATCATCAGGCATGGATACCTACATCTAATCATGTCTAATGTATTCTGTGGCACCAGTGAGAAGAAATGCAGCCTGGGCAAGTCCTTTTGAGCAAACAAGGGCAGAAAACTCCGCCTTTGTACATAATTAATTAAAATGCTCACAAAGTAGAATGCTGGTCATTATGTAATCAATGATAATCAACCCAGTGTTTATTGCTGTGATTCTTACTAGCTATGGTCTGAAGGTCATACTTCACTCTTGGAAACCCATTACTAACTCTTGGATTGTGGTCTCTTCATTTTAAGAGTGGAAGACCTCATGATTTCATGCACTAATATTCTGTTACTCTGCCTTCTGAGAGGTAAAGCATTATTATTTCTTTTGTTCTAGTGGTTAAGTCTAAGAATTTTCTTTGTGGGAAAGATACATAAGGGACACTTTAAGAGCAATTTGAAATATATCTGTGCTTTCCTGTTTTTCACTCAAATGAAAATCTTTCAATGATTCAAAATTGTTTTTAACTCAAAAGGACTTTTTTTGTTTTGACCAATACACTCATTTTTTAAAAGTGGAAATGGAATTTAATTTGAACTCATTTTACTGTACTTTCTACTAATATGAAAACAATATATTTTACTTAAATGTTGAATAGAAACAAACTAAAGAAGAAAAAAATTAGCAAGTCCTATCCCAGGAATTTTCCACCTGCAAAGGGGGTCATTTGGACATATTATATTTCTGAATCTTCTAATTACAGTATAAGCCCCTCACTAGTTAAATACCTTTAAAGGCATCTGGAATAAGGTTGTATCAGAGACAATCAGACATTGACCTAAATCACCAATATTTCAGGCAGTGTTACCATGTCAGCTGTGATTCTGTCTTCCTGTGTAACATTTTCTTTGAAGCAGGAGCTGTCCAACAATCTTCAAATGCAATAAGTATCGTTTACATAGATATATGTTTTTGTACATATTCACATGGAGACCTCCATATGAGCCCAGTTACATAAAAGGTATCAGTAGACAAACTATTAAGATATGAGATAAGTAGGGAACTATTATGTAAGTACATTTGAATAGAACTTTTTTCTTTTGGTCTCTATGAGAATTATGAAAAGAATTTGATATTTTTTGAAACCAACTGGACAAAATAACTCTGAAAGGATTATTTTGCATAATTTAAAATAATCCTATTATTGAAAGGAATAAGAACAGCTAAATCTTGAACTACCTGACAATTCATATCTCACATCTATTCAGAAACAGAATTCATAAAAATGAATTTGGACAAAGTGAATAAGCATTTCATGGAATCTCAACATATAGTTATTTGTTTGTTTTGAGTAGCACATTAACACATTTATCTATCTATCTATCTATATATATATTTTAATTAAAATTGTGCTTGCAAAATTTTTGGATGAGTCTCAAAAAGTTGACATGCACCAAAACAACAATGTCAACCTCAAGTTGTATGGTCAAACAACATGTAGTTTAAAGCTGGAAGAACTGCAAATCCACTTGGTTCAAAGGGAAAGAAAAAAAGAGTAGACAGAGGGTGACCTGACAGGGAACTCAAAACTCCAAAAATAAGAAAACGAATGAGTTTCCAAATACATTCTATACAACTAACAGTAAAACACAGAAAAAATATTATTATGCTAACATGCATAGTAGAGAAAAGTGACAGAAGTGACAAAACAATGTAATCAGATGCAAAAAAAAAATTGCTTAATTGTAGGTGAGGGTAAAGGAGAGAACCTACAACTCAAAAATCTTTTTAAAAAATGTAAAAAGATAAAATTCATTTAGATACAACTCAAACTATTACTTATCAATATTTGAAATCAAAAGTTTAAAATACATTTGTAAACCAAAATCATAACTCTCTTCATAGCCTACCTGCTTACTTTATGGATATGCGAGAGGGGATATTAGGACATAAATATTCAGGAGTGCTGAGGAGGAAGACAAGAGAAAAGACAAAGTTAAGAATTGGGGGTGGGGGTGGGGCAGGTATCAAGCAAGTAAGTAATACAATGGATACAGAATGGACCCTAAAGTCAGTAGACCAGCCTCAGACAACTGACCCATATTATCTGTGTGATCTTGGATAAATGACTTAACCCTGATTGCCTTGCCAAAAAAAGCAAGAAGAAAAGAAAAAGAATCAAGGAAAGTATAAGAAAGGAAATTTAAAAAAGGTTAGGAAAAGGAATAAAAAGAAAAGAAAATGAGAAGAAAAAAAGATGAATATTAGAAATAAAGACAAAGTAGATTAGAAGAAATGCTTTGGAAAACAAAGGATGAGAAAAAATCATGAGATAAGTGCTGACTGTTTGAAATAGAAGATGTTGCTCTAATAATAGGGATGAATATGAAGACTAGAAATTGGATTTTATTGATATAGTGAATCCTAGAATGTGGAAACTGCTTTTGCTCTGTCTTTAACATGGAAAAATAATATAATGTATTAGTGTGCAGCAGATTAATGTTGAAACTCAAGAAAATATGAGAGTTTTATCTGGAAAAGATATGTGATATTTCCCAATACCAAAGCATCATTATGAAAAATTAGTTTCTATAGAATTTACTTGTAATTAGACAGCCCTTTGGAAAATAGGACCTTCACAACAGAAGTCAGTTTAATGTGGCACATAATCATGCTGACTCCCTTTCATTCCCTAATATATGTCCTGTACTTTCTGCCAAAGAAATACCATGGTTCTATGGATTGTCATCTGACCTTGTAGTCAGTCATACTTAGGTTTAAGTTTTACATAATATATGACATCTCTCCATGCCCCATGTACTTTGGTAAGACTAGAAGTTAATTTGTAATAGAAGTGGGAATTCACACTTTTGATGATATCATGAATTTAAACTTTTAAAAATCCAATTTACACAGTTCTTCATAATTTATTCACCAATGTCACAAATTCTATTTCATTTGATTCTAACAGAGAGCCAAATGTAATCCCCAATTATTTTTATTTATTACAGATGAGGAACCTGAGGCAAAATGAAGGGAATTTAAGTGGTTTGCTAAAGTTCACATGTTTAGTCAGTGACAGATGCATGGCTTAGAATCAAAATCTCCACCTGTTAGCATCCTGGCTTTTTTGACTATACCATGCTGCTTCAATCACACATTAACAATAATAATTAGAATTTATACAGTATTTTATGGTTTACAGAGTCCTTTATAAATAGTCTCATTTGATCCTCATGACAACCTTGAGAAGTAGGTCCCATAATTATCTCTATTTATAGATGAGGAAATTGAAGCATAGAAGTTAAATGACTTGCTTAATATCAAGGCTGTATTTGAACTTTGGTCTTCCTGACTCTAGAGTTAGTATTTTGACCAAAGCACCATTTATCTTCCTAAACACACTGTCCTACATGTTTTCTTATTTATCTCATTTAGACTGGGAATCAAATTTAGCTTTGCATCATATTATATCAAAGCATAAGGTGGAATATAAGGGGAGTGAAATCAAGAAGAGGTGTGTGTGTGTGTGTGTGTGTGTGTGTGAAGCCAGGAAGCTGCTCAGGTTTTCCCAGTTTCCCTCAAAAACCACATGAAACCAGGTCTCTGAACTATCTCATGGGATGAAAGGACTCTTTTGCTCAAGATAGATTGGAAGAACTTCAAGAAAGGTCAGTTTCACTTGGGTAAAAGAAGTGTTCAACCCAGTTTAGCTGGAGTCTGGGAAAGTCAGTAAGAGACTGCTAATCAAAGCAGATCAGTAGCTAAGATTCTTGGTTCTGGCTCAGTAGCAGAGCAAACACATGGGGCAGTCCCAATTATCAGCTCAGAAAGTCAAGAAACCAGGATGTTTCCTGGAAAGAGCAGCTAAAGCTACACCCTACTGTGAGCAAAAGATCAAACACAAGGGGCCTCTGTGCATAAAGCCAAACCTTAGAGCTACACAGAAAGTTTGGGACAGTGCCCCATTTACTCCAAGAGCAGAAATCCACCATAAAAGTAAAAAGAGAGGAAATACGAAAAAGGAAGGAAAATTAACTGGAAACACAAAACAAATCTGACAATAGAAAGTTATTATGGTGACAGGGAAGACCAAAACAATTCAGACAAGGACAAAATGTCTACACAGAAAATCTCAAAGAGTGATATAAATTGGTCTCAAGCCCAAAGAGGCTGCTTGAATGTACTCATAACAGACTTTAAAAGGCAAAATAAGAGAACTAGAAGAAAAATGAGAATAGGAAGAAAGTCAACTCAACAGCTGGAAAAAAGATAATTTTAAAATAAGTTTTTAAATTAATTTGTTTATTTAATATTTTTCTCAGTTACATTCATTTTTTTTTACATTTTTTAAAAAGATTTTTGAGTTGTAGGTTCTCTCCTTTACCCTCACCTACAATTAAGCAATCACATGTGAAGTTATGCAAAACATTTCCATAAAAGGCAAGTTGTGAAAGAAAACATAGATATATGTTTTCTAAATATATATTTAGAAATTTTTATATTCTAGAACTAGAGGGTAAAATAGACATTGAAAGAATCCATCAATAACTTCCTGAAAGATATCCCAAAATAAAAATTCCAAGGAATATTATAGTCAAATTCTGAAACTCCCAGGTCAAGGAGAAAATATTACAAGCATCCAGAAAGAAACAATTCAAGTATTGTGGAGCCACAGTCAGAATAACACAAGCTTTAGAATCTTCCAAATTAAAGGACCAGAAGGCTTGGAATACAATATTCCAAAGAGCAATGGAGCTAGGATTGCAACCAGCAAAATTAAGTATGATTCTTCAGAGGAATAAATGGTTATTCAATGAAACAGGATTTTCAAGCATCATGATGAAAGACCAGAACTGAATGGAAAGTTTGGTTGTCTTATACAGGACTCTAAAAATATAAAAATCCTCAGGAAATATTAATTTTAAAATAAAGAGAGAGATAGAGCGTAATAAATAATTCTTCCATCTATATTCAGAGTTCCTTCTCCGGGTACAAAGTAGGTATGGATTATTGTACTGCTGAGAATAACAAAGTCATTTACAGCTGGTCACCCCAGAATATTGCTATTACTTTATATGCAGTATATTTCACTTTGCTCATGGAGGACTTTTCAGGTTTTCGTTTTTTCCCTGAGAGCATCCTGCTACTGATTTTCCAGAGAACAATAATATTCTATCAGAGAAACTTTGAGAATTTTTAACAATTAGTATTGCTAATTATATTTCCTACTATTTATTTTCTCTTTCCTTTTACTCTGTCTCTCCTCAAAAGTGTTTTGCAACTGACCACTCCCTCCTACAATATACCCTTCCTTTGGTCACCCTTTCCCTCTTCCTATATCCCATTCTCCTCCTATTTTCCTTAAAGGTAAAATAGCTATTCCTTAAAGGTAAAATGCTATTGAGTACGTATATTATTTCCTATTTGAGTGAATTTTGATGTGAGTAGGGTTCACTCATTCACCCTCTCCTCCAATTCTTGCCTTTCACTGTAAAAGCTTTTCCTTGCTTCTTTTTGGTGGCAGATAATTTTCATTTCACTTCTCCTTTTCCCTTTCTCTCAGAACATTCCTCTCTCACCCTTTAATTTCATCATTTTTTAAAAAACAATATACTATCCCTTCATATTCAATTCACATCTACTCATTCTAACTGCGATATTAATGAGAACATTCTAATGAGTTACAAGTATCATCCTCCCATGTAGGAATGTAAACAGATAAATCTTATTAAGTCCCTTATGATATCATTTTCCTGATTACTTTTTTATGCTTCTCCAGAGTCCTGTATAAGACAACCAAACTTTCCATTCAGTTCTGGTCTTTCATGATGATGCTTGAAAATCCTCTGTTTCATTGAATAACCATTTATTCCTCTGAAGAATCATACTTAATTTTGCTGGATAAATGATTCTTGGTTGCAATCCTAGCTCCATTGCTCTTTGGAATATTGTATTCCAAGCCTTCTGGTCCTTTAATTTGGAAGATTCTAAAGCTTGTGTTATTCTGACTGTGGCTCCACAATACTTGAATTGTTTCTTTCTGGATGCTTGTAATATTTTCTCCTTGACCTGGGAGTTTCAGAATTTGACTATAATATTCCTTGGAATTTTTATTTTGGGATATCTTTCAGGAAGTTATTGATGGATTCTTTCAATGTCTATTTTACCCTCTAGTTCTAGAATATAAGGACAGGTTTCCTTGATAATTTCTTGAAAGATGATGGCAAGGATCTTTGATCATGACTTTCAGGTAGACAAATAATTTTAAAATTAGCTCTACTGATTCTTTTTCCAAGTCACTTGTTTTTTCCTATTTTCAATTTTTTTTCATTTTTTGGTTTTGCTTTATGTATCTTGATTCCTCATGAATTCATTAGTTTCCATCTGTTCAATTCTACTTTTTAAGGAATTATTTTCTCAATGAGCTTTTGTACCTCCTTTCCCCATTGTCTAATTTTGATTTTTGAGGCATTCATCTCCTCATTAGCTTTTTGTATTTCCTTTTGAAATTCTCTCAATTCTTTTTTTTCTAATTTTTCCTTTCTCTCTCTCTCTCTCTCTCTCTCTCTCTCTCTCTCTCTTTCTCTCTCTCTCTTTCTCTCTTTCTCTCTCTCTCTCCTGAGTTTTTCAATGGCCTGAGCCCAGTTCTTTTTTTTTTTTTTTGGAGACTTTGAATGTAGAACCTTTGACTTTGTTGTGATCATCTGAGTGTGTATTTTGATCCTCCTTGTCACCATAATAAATTTTTTTTTGTTTTCTGCTTATTTTCCTAGCCTACTACTTTGTTTTTAACTCTTTGTTAAAGTAGGGTTCTATATCTAGGATGGAGGGTGCACTCTCCCAAATTCCAGGGGTTTTGTGCAGCTGCTTTCAGAAATTCTCCTAAGAATCTGACCACCAGAACTTTTTTCTGCCCTGGAGCAGTTAGGTATATCCCTGCTTCACTATATTTATAAAATCTAATGTGCTGGCTGGGTTTGGGGCTCTACTGACTGGGGCTGGACTAGGACTGCACCCCAAATTTCCACTTCATTGCTACAAACACTCTTCACTGACCTTCAGAGTCCTTTCTGGTGCCCCCAGACTGAGAGGTTCACAAACCTCCAGCATTGCTGCTGATTCAGAGGGTCTGGCTTGTTTAAACTGGTATCTGGGCTGAAGTTGGGGTTGAGCCAACCTAGGCTGGGATGGGGCACTGGATTCTCATTCTCATTCCACAGACCTATTATGTTGACCTTCCTGGTCCTCATTTGTGTCTCTGGACTAAGAGGTCTGGAAGCTATCCGTACTGCTGATTCAGAGATTAAGCCTGGGCCAGGCCAGGACTGGTTCTAGGGCTGCTCTTGAATCTGCTGCCCCAGAACTATCACCTTGGTGACATGGATTTTTTCTGCTGAATATTTAAGTTGTCTTTAGCTGAAAAATGTTCTACTCCACATTTTTTAACGTTCTGATGCTCTAAAATGTGTTTAGAGTCATTATTTAAAGAAATTGGGAGCATTTGGGGATTGGGCAAATTCTTGATGTTACTCTGCTATCTTCATCAATACCTTAAAAAATACAATTGACTAACTGGAAAAAAATTCCCTGAAGAAAACCACACCTTTAAAAGTAGAAGCAATCAAATGGAAAATAGATACAAAAGCTAGCTGAAGAAAGAAAATCACATTAAAAACTATAATGGGGGAAATGGAACCTAATGACTCTTTGAAGTATCAAGAATCAATCTAACACAAACTAAAAAGAATGAAAATATTGAAGAAAATGTAAAATACCTCATTGTAAAAAGAGCTGACCTGCAAAATAGATCAAGGAAAGATAATTTTAAAATTATTGGTCTACCTGAAGGCCATGTCCAAAAAAAGAGCCTGGATAGCATTCTTCAAGATATCATCAAGGGAAAATGCCTTGATATTCCAGAAACAGAGGGGAAAATAATAATTGAAAGAATATACTGATCACCTCTAGAAAGAAATCCCATAAGGAAAGCCTTGTGAACATTGCTGCAAAAATACAGAACTATAATCTCAAGGGAAAAATACTGCAAGCTGCCAGACAAAAGCAATTCAACTACCAAGGAGCAACAGTTAGGATCACCCAGGATTTGGCAGCATCTGCAATAAAAGATCAGAGTATCTGAAAAACTATATTCTGAAAGGCAAAGGACCTGGAGGTGCAACCAAGAACTAACTACCCAGTGAGACTGAACACCATTTTTCAGGAGAGAAGGTGAATCTTCATTGAAGTAAGAGACAAACATTTCTGTTGATAAAACTAGAGCTAAGCAGAAAATTTGCTCTTCAAACACAGGCCTCAAGAGAAGCATAGAAAGGTAAACAGGGGAAAATATATATTACTTAAAGGTTTAACTGTTTACATCCTTAGGTGGCAAAATGATTTCTGTAACTATTGAGAACTATATCAGTTATTGGGGTAGTTAGAAGGGGTATACACAGATGGAGAATGTTGTGAATGGACTCTGATATGGATGATATCAAAGAAAAAGACATTAAGGAGTGAAAAAAGAGTTGTATTACAAGAGAGAAGTAAAATGGGACAAATTAGATCACATGAAAAGGCAGAAAAGAACCATCAATATAGAAGCAAAGAAGGAGGGGGACGGGCATCGTGTGAAGTTTAATGTCATCAGTTTTGACTCAAAGAGGTTTAATCATTCAGTTGGGTATAGACATTTATTTTACCCTATAAAGAAGTAGGAGAAGAAAGAGAAAATAAAAGAGAGGGAATAGACAGAAGGGAAATTAGAAACACTAGTAGAAAGGCTAAGAGAAGGGAGGAGGGTTGATAGAAGATAGGGCAGTTTGAAAGCAGGATGTATCGGAAACAAAACATTAATAAAGAGGGACCTAAAGGAAAAAGAAAACAAAAGGTTATACAGGGAGGAAAATAGGATGAAAGGAAATACAGAACTGGTCATTATAACTGTAAATGTGAATGGGATGAACTCTATCATAAAACAGAAGCAAATAGCAGAGTGGAGTATAAAACAGAATCCCACAATATGGTGTTTACAAGAAAAATATTTGAAACAGAGAAATACATACAGAGTAAAGCAATTATAGCAGAATTTATTGTGCTTCAGCTGAAGCAAAAAAAAAAAAACAACACAAAAAACATCAGAGGTCATAATTCTCATCTTAAACAAAACAAAAGTTAAAACTAATTAGAAAAGAAAGGAAGGAAATTGCATTTTATTAAAGAATACCATGAACAATGATATTAAACATATATGGAATAAGTGTTAGAGAATACAAATTTCTAGAGAAAATATTAAGTCAGTTACAGGAATAAATAGACAACAAAACTTCAACCTTGCCATCTCAGAATCAAACAAATCTAATCACAAGATAAATAAGAAATTAAGTAGGGAGGTTAATAGAATCCTATAAAACTTAGAGATGATAGATCACTGGAGAAAACTGAATAGGGACAGACAGGAATATACCTTTTTCTAGATAGTACACGGCATCTGCACAAAAACTGCTCATATGTTAGGGCATAAAAACCTCACAATCAAATGTTGAAAGGCAGAAATAGTAAATGTTTCCTTTTCAGGTCACAATGAAATAAAAATTATATTCAATAAAGAGCCAGGAAAAGTTATTTAAAAATTGGAAATTAAATAATCTAATTCTAAAAAATGAGTGACTCAAACAAGCAATCATTGAAACAATCCATAATTTCACCCAAGAGAATTTCAATGAGACATCATACTTTGGTATGGAATGGAATACATCCAAAGCATTTCTCAGGGGAACTTTTGTATCTCCAAATAGTTACTTGAATAAAATAAAAAAAAGAGGAGATCAATTCATTGGACATGCAATTAAAAAAGCTAGACAAAGAACAAATTAAAAACCCCCAATTATGTACAAAATTAGAAATTCTCAGACTCAAAGAAGAGATTAATAAAATTGAAACTAAGAAAACTATTGCATTAATAAATAAAACTAATTGCTTTTATGAATAGAACAAAATGGATAAACTTTGGTTAATTTGATTAGAAAAAAAGAAAGAAAACAACCAAGTTACCAGCATCAAAAATGAGGAGATAAAACTATCACTCTTTGCAGATGATGGTATGATGATATACTTAGAGAATCATAGTAAATCATCCAAAAACTTACTTGAAAAAGAAAATGAACAACTTTAGCAAAATTACCTGATATAAAATAAAATCACACAAACCTGCAACATCTCTCTATATTGCTGACAAAGCCCAGCAGCAAAATTAGAAAGAGAAATTCCATTTAAAAAAACAGTAGTCAAAATAAAGTATTTGGGTGTCTACATGCCAAGACAAACCCAGGAACTGTATGAACCCAATTATGAAAGAGGGTTCATACCCTTTACTTCTCAGAAAAGTAAAATTAGATCTAAACAACTGGAAAAATATCATTTCTTGTTGGGTAGGCCAAGTGAATATAATAAAAATAACAATCCTACTTAAATAGCTCTACTTATTCAATGCCATACCAATCAAACTACAATATTTTGTAGATCTAGAAAAAAACTAATAACAAACTTTGACTGGAGTTACAAAAGATCTAGAATATCAAGGGAAATAATGAAAAAAAAATATAAACGCTGGTAGCATAGTAATACAAGACCTAAAACGGTATTATAAAGCAGTAATCATCAAAACCATTAGGTATTGGCTAAGAAATAGAATGGTTGATCAGTGAAATAAATTATGTATTTATATATGACACAATAATTAATGACCATAGTAATCTACTATTTTATAAACCCCGAACTCCAGTTTCTGGGATAAGAACACAGTATTTTACAAAAATTGTTGGGAAAATTAGAAAATATGTCAGAAACTCAACATTGACCTACATCTCACACCCCATACCAAAATAAAATCAAAATGGATACATGCTTTGGGCATAATGGGTGATACCATAAGCAAATTAGGAGAGCAAGGCATAATTTACCTATCAGAACTTTTGAAAAGGGAGGAATTTATGACCAAAGAAAAACTAGAGAATTTTATAAAATGTAAAATGGACAGTTTTAATTACATTCAATTTAAAAAAAGTACTTGAATGAACAAAACCAACAAAAACAAGATTAAAAGGGAAGTACAAAGCAGGGGAATTTTTTTTCTACAATCAATATTTCTTGTAATATTTTCATTTCTAATATACATAAAGAACTGTGTCAAATTTGTAAGAATACAAGTCATTCCTCAATAATAAATATCAATTTTCAAATGATAAAATTAAAATCTTTTATAGTAATATGAAAAATGTTCTAAATCGTTGTTGATTAGAGAAAGCACATTAAAACAATTCTGAGGGACCACCTCATAGGTCTCAGATTACTTAAGATGACAGGAAAAGATAATGATAAATGTTGAAAGGGAGATGGAAAACTGAGACACTACTGCATTGTTGATGGAATTGTAAAATTATCCAAACTTTCTGAAGAGCAGTTTTGAACTATTTCCTAAGGGCTATAACACTGTCCATTCCATATGACCTCTCAGTATCACCACTGGGTCTGTATGCCAAGGAAATAATAAAAGAGAGAAAAGGACCCACATGTGCAAAAATGTTTTTTTCTTTTTGTGGAATTTAAAGAATTGGAAAATGAGTACATGCTCATCAAGTAGGGAATGGTTGAATAAAATGTAGTATATAAAGTGTAGTATATAATAATAATTACCCAATGAATCACACAAACACATGCTTTCCCAGGTGAGAGATGATGTAAAAGGGTACAGGTGCATTCATTCACTTTTTTTTTAAAAAAAATGAGAACAAGAAGAGAGCATTCCACTCTTTTTCATTCTAAATTACTTGGGATCTAGAAACCTCATTCAACAAATATATCAATTAAATTAACATATTTTGCTTATACTTTAAAGTGAAATATGATATTAGGAGAAAAAAGGGAAGGAAAAGGATGAAATTTTAAGGTTTATCAAAACTTTAAGATACAAAGCTCTTTTAGCAGTTAGAAGTTAGAATTTTTTTATAAAACTCCTTTTGATAAGTGCCATAATTTTTTTAAAAAAACTTTTAGTGATACAAGAGTTCTTAAAATAACTTTCCTTATTTTCAATAGAGAACATCTCTGTCTTTCCATATTTGTCCTTCTAGGCACACTGTGCATATCACATTCCATTTGGAGATAGGGTGAAGAAAAGAAACATCTATTTTCATGTTCATGAAGCATGATATCTATCTTATGTTTTTGGGGGTACAAAATCTTTAAAATCAATCTATGTTTTTGCACAAATGAGCTTTAATAGAATCACTTCTTGGTATTTATTCCAGATGGTAGATAAAATCAAATTTTAGCTTTACCAATTAGAGAAGAAAAAGAAATTGTAGGAATTAGACTATGTAATGAAGAAATAGAAGTTTCACTTTGCAGATAATATGATAATATACATATAGAATCATTGAAATAATTAACACCTTTATCATTTCTAATTATTACTAACTAATCTCAGTAGGAAGAAATAACATCATAACTGGAGACAATATAAAATATTAGGAAAGCTATCTACCAAGAAAAACCCAGGAACTATATGAACATAATTGCAAAACATTTTCCAGACTGATAAGTTCAGATCTAAATAATTGGAAAATGTACCAGTTCTCATGGGGAAGTCGAACTAAGAGAATAAAAAAGACAATTCATGTGCAGCCAAGTTGATGAAGAAAAGCTAGGAAGTTGCTTGAGCTCTCCTTACTTTCCCTCAAAAACAACATTAAATCGAGCCTCTGAACAAACTGTGGAAATACAAAACTTACAAAGAGATGGATTGAAACATTTTTTTCCTGCTTAATATAGTTTGGAAGGATTTCAGGCAAGATCTATCTCACTTGGGTGAAAGCACACAACACAGCATAGATGGTGTGCCCAGGCAAGACAACAGTAGAGTATTTGCCATGGCACAGATCAGCAACTGAAACCCCTTAGTCCTCGCTTAACAGAACAGTAGCACAATACAACAATGGTGGATCTTCCAGTCCCAGAGTAGAAGGCAAATTGCCAGTTCCTGAAACTAGGCAATAACAAGATTGAATAATTTGGATACCCCAGTGCAGTGAGAAAATCCCCAAACACCTGAACTCCTAGTATTCAAAGTCAGTGATCTTGCTCTTATCCCTGAGGATGCAAAGCTTGGGATAGCACTCCCTATACTCTTTATTTTCTAAAGGTAGTGTGACCAGTTACCATGACATAAGGAAGAGGTGAGCAAGAAACAAAAGATAACTTTGATCATAGAATGCTAATATCAATACCAGGCTGAATGAATCAAAAGCCAGAATTAAAGTTCCCAAGAAAAATGTTAACCATGCCAAATATGTAGATGATCAAACTGGCAGAAAGTGAAAAAAAAAATCAAGTCTAGTTATTATGATGAAAGAGGACTGTATAAAATTAAGATTCAAGGTAATCTTAATATAAAAATAATACTTTGGTAACTGGTCACACTACCTTTAGAAAATAAAGGGAAAAGAAATGAAAGAAGTATCAGATTTTTATATTCATGGACTCAAAGATCACTCCAGGTGGCAACTGCAGGCATGAAATTAAAAGATGATATTCTTGGAAGGGAAACATTGGCAACTATACACACAATACTGAAAAGTAGGGACATTGTCTTGTTGACCAAGGCCCATATAGTCAAAGGTACTTTTTTTCCCAAGGACAATATGTATGGTTGTAAAAATGCAATGTAAGGAAAGCTGAGAGCTATAAAATTGAAGATTTAGTGCTTTCAAACTGTTTTCTAAAGAAGACTTTTGAAAGCCCTTTAACAGTAAGAAGATCAAATCAGTCAATACTTGAAGTTAATTAACACTACTAAAGCTGAAACTTAAGTAGACAATGTCATGGAAGAAATGAATTTGAGGTTGGAGAACCTTCAAGAGTTAGTGGAGGATACAAGGACCTAGTGTGCTGTGGTTCATGGGGTCATGAAGAGAAAGGCAGTGACTGAAAACTGAAAAACAACAAAATTCTCAAAAACTCTTTTCCAAATAGAACTCTATACATAAATCTCTAAATTTTGTATGTCTTCCAATAAAATTTATATTTATCTTGTATCATTACATGATCTTTTCCATGCTATTAAACAATAAGGGAAGTCACTTCAAGCCATTAATAAACTAATTCATTTGTAAATCAATTATATCATCTCTACTATTGTTAAAAAGACAATGAATGTCTATAGTTCTGGGTAAAACACATTGTAAAAATACATATAATTTTTATAACTCCTGAAAGGAATTTGGGTGTCATTAAAAATTGTGTAGCATCAAATGTGAAAGGAAACCTGACTACTAGGTATGTGTTTAGAAGAACAAAGTTATCTGGTAAAAACTGAATTATTAAGACAAAAAAAAAAAAAAGAAAAGCATCTAAAATAATATAAGACTGTTTCTTGTATTTTTTATTATGCATTGTTAATAGAATTCCACAATTCAATTAAAACAATAATAGTTTAGCTTAATATAATGTAAAATATTGGGAAGAAAGTACATGGGTTCAAAATTTGGAATTCAATAGATTTCTGAGAATAAATCATGTGCTCTTAATCTGAAGCTAGATTTCCTTATTTGTAAAATGAAGGAACTGACTCAGATACTATTTAGCATCCTCTACTGCACCTAATTTAGATTACTGGTGGGTCTTCCTACCAAAATCTTTTCCCACTCCAGTACATTCTCTACTCAGTTTTCAAAGTGACTTTTTAAAAATATAATTCTGATTATGTTATACACAAAACCACACACCACTCAAAAAAAAAACCACCAGTGTCTACCTATTATTTCAAGAATCAAAAATAAAATTCTTTGTTTAAACTTCAAAATCCTTTATAATCTATTGCCTACACCTTTCCATTTAAAAAAAAATATCATATTCTATCCTGTAACACTGACTTCCTTGGTCAAATTCTCCATCCCCTCATCCTTAATTACTCATGCCTCAAGCTTCCCTTAAACTCTCCACTCTGATGGAGTACCAAACCAAGAGCTCCGTCATCCTGCAAGTGCCCATAGCCATTAGTATCCCTGCATTGTAGTTTCTGGAGGGTGCTGGTTCCTTCTCAACCAGAACTGGGTCTCAGTAGCACAGCTTGGCCTAGCTTTCCCAATAAGTCAATGTTCTCTAAGTATTCCCATATTAAACTCTGATTCCACAAGCAGTCTGGAAGTTGAAAGTCTTTCTGGTTCCTGCTGAGACTTCAGCTACACTCAGCTATCCCAACAAGTCCCCACTTGATATTTCTGGGGAACTAGTCAGTGGGTGTTTGCACTTTAGACAGGTTAATCCCCAGGCCAGGACCTTTCTTCAGATCTTCAGGTTCTATCAGGAGGACCACAGTTCTGCCCCAAGTCTTCTAGATTTTTCAGTAGTCTATGTTTGACCTGACACACAAAATTTGTTTTATTTGTGGGAGAAAATAAGAGAGCTTGAAATTGAACAAACTACTCAGCCATCTTCCCAGAATCCACCCATATTACTTTCAAGAATATTGCCTGAGAGGGCTGAGGATTCTTCAATCAGGAATGTATTCTATGCTGGAGAACAAGAGGCAAGTATATAGTGTTATTATTACCTGAGTAGTGTTGATCAGTATACTAAAATTAACTCCACTTCCCTATCTCCAAAATATTACATGGCACAGTGGAGAGTTATGAATGTTTACAATTTGATAAACTTTCCTTAGAATCACTGTGAAATATAAGTAATCTCTTTATAAATTATTATTATCATTTCCAATTCTAAGGTTGAATGGAAGACAGAAACATTGTGATAAGTAAAGATATTCTTCATTATGAAGTCCAGTGGACTCGGGGATATTTCTGAAATCATGTAGATCATGAAACAGTTTGTTCTACCTTTATCCTTTAATATTATAGAATATTCCAATGTAATAGCTGATCAAAATGACATAAAATTGTGGAATTTATGCTATATGTATCAGGAAAATTATTCATTTAAAAAATAACTTTTGATTTTCAAAATGCATGAAAAGACAATTAATTTTCAGCATTCGCCCTGGCAAAATCCTTTGTTCCAAGTATTTCTCTCTCCCTTCCCCCTAAGCTTTCCCTAGACAGCAAATAATTTAATATATGTTAAACATTCACAATTCTTTTATACATATTTCCATATATATCATGTTGAACAAGAAAAATCAAATCAAAAAGGAAAAAAAAGGAAAAGAAAAAAAAAACAAGCAAACAAAAGAATGTGTAAATACTATATTGTGATCCACATACAGTCTCCAGAGCCTTCTTTCTGAATGCAAATTACTGTCATCACTAGTCATTGGAATTGGTCTGAATCACCTCATTGTTGAAAAGAGTCAAGTGCATCACAGTTGATCATCACATAATCTTGCTGTTACTATGTGCAGTGTTCACGTATCCTAGTCACTTCACTTAGCATCAGTGTCTGTAAGTCTCTGTAAGTCTTTCTGAAATAATCCTGCTAATCATTTCTTATAGAACAATAGTATTCCATAATATACATAACCACAACTTATTCAACCATTCCCCATCTGATGGCATCCACTAAAGTGTCTAAACTCCTTGCTTGTACAAAAAAGCTGCTATGGACATTTTTGGCAAATGTAGGTCCTTTTCCCTTTATAATTTCTTTGGAATACAAACCCAGTAGTGACATTGATAGGTCAAAGGGTATACAGACTTTTACAACCCTTAGGGCATAGTTCTAAATTACTCTTAAGAATGGTTGGATCAGTTCACAACTTCACCAAAAATGCATTAGTGTCCCAGTTTTCCCACATCCCCTACAACATTTACCATTACCTTTTCCTATCATCTTAGCCAATTTGAGTGGTATAAAATGGTACCTTTGAGTTGCCTTAATTCTTATTTATCAGATCAATAACATTTTTAAGAGCATTTTTAATATGACTAGAAATGTTTTCAATTTCTTCATCTGAAAATTGATATCCTTTGACCTTTTATCAATTGGAAAATGGCTAGTATTTTTATCAATATAAGCAAACTCTCTAAGGAGAAATCAACATCTTTACATTAAATTAAAAAATTTTTGCCCGTGATAGGAAAAGAGAAATGCAATTTCTTACTTCAGTTTTATTAATCTCCCCTTTTATTTTCAAAATTTCAAATATGATAGTTAATTAAAGTAGGCATCAAGAGTTATACAATTTCCCCTAAGAACTGCTTTAGTAGCTCTGCCCCTAGAAGGCCCAAGTAAAAAAGATTTTTTACAAACAGCCATAAGTATTATTCATTCTTTCAACCAATTCCACTGAGAGTGAAGTTCAAATATTGATCATCATCCTACTCCCCATTTTCTCCTCTACTATAAATCTTTTTACACCTTTTTACATGAGATAATTTATTCCATTCTATTTCTCCCCCTTTCATAGTGTATCGTTCTTTATCAACTCTTTCCTTTGATTTTTAGATATTATTCTATCATGCTCAAGTTGCATGCATATCTTATCTATATATACTTCTAATAGCACAAATATTTAGAAAGTTCTTAGGAATTAAAAATAGTATCTTCATTATTCATCACTCAATATTCCTATATCTGCATCCACAGCATACTTTCCATAGGATCCTATCTCCTTATATCGCCTAAGTTATCTTGCCTAAACAGTTGAAATTGCCTATTTAAATTGTTGTCTTGACATTATCATTCCAATCCATTCTCACCACAGGGGTCAATGACTTTCTTTTTATTTAAATGTTACCCTTTCACATTCCTGCTCAACAGATTCCAGTGGTTCTCTCTTTTATCTTTAATAAAATATATATTTTTTTGCTTTTTTAAGAACTTTTCAATCTGGCTTGACCTCTCCCAGTTTTCCTGGAAAACCATATGAAACTAAACCTCTAAACATAATAATAGAGACTACCAAAAAATGGAATCAAACAATTTTCTAGCTCAAGATAAGTTAGAAGGACATCCAGAACTTCAGTCTCATTGAGATGAAAGTGTGCAGCCCAGCTCAGAGAGTGTCCTGGGAAGCCAGTGGGAATGTTTAATCACAGCAAATAAGCAACTGAAGTCTTTAGACCTAGCTCAGTAGAACAGTAGAAGAGCAGTGGGGCAGCTTTCCATTGTAGTGTAGAAGGCAAATTGTTAGCCCAAGAAACCAGATAATAATAAAAGGGACTAAGTTGGACTATCCCCAGCACTATGAATAAATCACTAAATACAAGGGGCCCCTATGCCAAAACCAGACATAAAAACTGCATAATAAACTTGGGACAGACCCCTTGTGCCCCAGGAACAGAGCTAATTTTTTATTATAACTTTTTATTTACAAGATATATGCATGGGTAATTTTTCAGCATTGACCTTGCAAAACCTTCTGTTCCAACTTTCCCCCTTTTTTCCCCCACTCCCTCCCTTAGATGGCAGGTAGACCTATACATGTTAAATATGTTAAAGTATGGTAAATATGTAAAGTATGTTAAAGTTTCTAGCCACTACAAAAAGAACTGCCACAAACATTTTTGCACATACAAGTCCCTTTCCCTTCTTTAAGATCTCTTTGGGATATAAGCCCCATAGTAACACTGCTGGATCAAAGGGTATGCACAGTTTGAGAACCCTTTGAGCATAGTTGCAAATTGCTCTCCAGAATGGTCAGATGCATTCACAACTCTACCAACAATACATCAATGTCTCAGTTTTCCTACATCCCCTGCAACATTCATCATTATCTTTTCCTGTCATCCTAGCCAATCTGAGAGGTGTGTAGTGGTATCTCAGAATTGCCTTAATTTGCATTTCTCTGATCAATAAAGATTTGGAACATCTTTTCATATGGCTAGAAATAGTTTCCATTTCTTTAACCAAAAATTGTCTGTTCATATCCTTTGACCATTTATCAATTGTATAATGGCTTGATTTCTTACAAATTAGAGTCAATTCTCTATATATTTTGGAAATAAGGTGTTTATCAGACCCTTTGTTTGTAAAAATGTTTTCCCACTTTAATGTTTCCCTTTTAATCTTGATAGAGCTAAAATGTAAAAATCACAAAATAAGGGGGAATAGAGAAAGTAAAATGAGAAAAGGAGAAAGGAAGGAAAGAAGGAAAGAAGGAAGGAAGGAAGGGAGGATGGAAAGAGAGAAGAATAAGAGGAAAGGAGAGAAGAAGGAATTAAGAAGGAAGGAAAGAAATGAGAAGGAAAAATGATCAAGAAACAGAAAGAATCTTGATCCTAGAAAGTTATTATGGTGATAGGGAAGACCAAAACACCAACTCAGAAGAGGGCAAAATGTCCACATGTGAAAACTCAATTGAAGATATGAATTGGTCTCAAGCCTAAAAGCCTTCTTAGAAGAGCTTATAAAAGATTTTAAAAAATTTAAATGGTATTTTATTTTTCCAAATGACTGCAAAAAATAGTTTTCAACATTCACTTTTTTAAAATCTTGTTTTATATTTTTCTTTCTCTCCTCCCCCAACCTCTCTCCAAGATAGAAAACAATCTAACATAGATTAAGCATATGCAATTCTTCTAAACATATTCTCATATTCCTCCTGCAGTGCAATTTTTAAAAATGAGATCAAAAGGGAAAACACAAGGTAGGAAGAAAAACACAATTAAAGAAACAAAAACAAAAGGTGAAAATTTTATGCTCTGATTCACATTCAGTTTCAAGGATTCTCTCTGGTGTGGATAACACCTTTTATCTTGAGTCTATGGGCATTATCATGAATAATTCATTGTTCAAAAGAGCCAAGTCCATTATAATTAGTCATCACATAATCTTGTTATTCTATACAATGTTCTCTTGGTTCTGCTCAGCATCCTATCATGTAAATCATTCAAGGCCTTTCTGAAATTATCATGCTTATAATTTCTTGCATAATACTCCATTACATACTATTTCATATATACCAAAACTTATTCAGCCATTCCCAAACTGAGGAGCATACAAGTAATTCCTTGCCACTATAAAAAAGGCTGCTACAAACATGTTTCTCCAGTTAGATTCTTTTCATTTTTTAAAGATATTTTTTAGGATACAAATCAAATAAAGTTGATGCTGAATCAAAAGGTAGGAAGGAAGCTTTATAGCCCTTTGGGAATAGTTCCAAATTACTATCCAGAGTGATTTGGTCAGTTCACAGCTCCACCAACAATGCATTAGTGTTCCAATTTTCCCACATCTTCTCCCATATATATCAATATTTTTCCCTTTATCTTAGCCAATCTAATAGGTGTGAAATGGTAGATCATATTTGTCTTAATTGGCATTTCTGTAATCAATAGTGATTAGAGCATTTTTATATATGAATAGAAATGGTTTAAATTTCTTCATCTGAACATTGTTCATATGTCAATTGAGGAATGGCTTCTATTCTTGCAAATTTTAGGCAATTCTCTATATGTTTTAGAAATCAGGCATTTATCAGCAACCCTGGCTGTAATTTTTTTTTTCTGCAGCCTTCCCTTTCCCTTCTAATCTTGTCTGCATTGATTTTGTTTGTACAGAATATTTTTTTAATTTAATGTAATGAAAATTAACCATTTTGCATTTCATAAGGTTCATCATAAATTCCTTTCTCCACACATCTGAGAGATAAACTATCCCCTGTTCTCCTAATTTGCTTTATTTCTAAATCATAAACTGATTTCAATCTTATCTTGGTATAGGGTATTAGATTAAGGTCAATGTCTAGTTTCTGCCATATAATTTTCCAGTGTTTCCAGAAATTTTTATCAAATAGTGAGTTATTTCAGAAGCTGAAGTCTTTCGCTTGACCAAACACTAGATTACTATAATCATTGACTATTGTATTCTGTGAGCCTAACCTATTCCAGTGATCCTTTACTCTATTTCTTAGTCAGTACCAACATTTTCATGACCACTACGTTTTTAAAATAATTTTAGGTCTTCTACAGCTAGACCATCTTCCTTTGCATTAATTCCCTTGAAATTCTTGACCATTTGTTCTTCCAGATGAATGTGTATGTGTGTGTATGCATGTGCTCTGTAAAGTATTGTCTTGGCAGTTTGATTGGCCTGGCACTGAATATGTATATTAATTTAGATAGAATTTTCATTTGTATTATATTAAGTAAGCCTGTCCATGAACACTTGCTATTCTTCCAATTGTTGAGCTCTAAATTTATTTATATAAAAAGTGATTTGTAATTGTATTCATATAGTTCCTGACTTTCTCTTGGCATGAAGACTCCCAAATATCTTATATTTTCTACAGTTATTAAAATTGGGATTTCTCTTTCTATCTCTTGCTGTTGAGCTTTATAAGTGACATATTAAAATGCTAATATTTTATGTTGGTCTATTTTATATCCTGCAACTTTGTGAAAATTGTTTATTTTTTCTAGTACTTTTTTAGTTGGTTCTCAAACATTATCTAAATTTACCATCATATCTTCAAAGAGTGATAGTTTTGTTTCCTCATTACCTACTCTATTATATCAATTTCTTTTTCTTCTCTTATTGCTAAGCTAACATTTACAGTACAATATTGAATAATAGTGGGGATAATGGGCAACTTTGTTTCACTCTTGATCTCATTGTGAATGCTTCAAGTTTTATAAAACATTTTAAAAGTCAAATAAGAGAGATAGAAGAAAATTTTGGGAAAAAAGAAATTTATCTTATTTTATAAGGAAGTAGGAGGGGAGGGTGATAAGAGAATGAATGATGCTGAAAGAATGGAGGGAGAATTTAACTAGACAGTGGTCTAATGCAGAACACTTTTAAGGAAGAACAGGTTGAAAGAAGAGGAGGGAGACACACACACACACACACACATAGAAAGAGAGAGAGAGGGAAATGGAGAGGAAGAAGGAAAAGGACAGTGAAAGGGAGAAAGGGAGAGGAACAAAGAGAGGGAAGGGAGAGAGAGAGAAAAAGGGAAAGGGAGAGAGGGAAATGGAGAGGGAGACAGAGACAGAGAGAGACAAAATCAGAAAGAATGTGAAAGAAACAGAGCGAGAGAGGAAAATAGGATAGAGGGAAATACACAGTCGGTACTTGTAAATTTGAACGTGAATGGGATGAGTTCATCCATAATACAAACATGTATAGCAGATTGAATTAAAAACAAGAAATCTACAATATGTTGGGTTGTTGTTGTTTTTGTTACAAGAAACACATATGAAACAGAGATACACAATCAAAATAAATGTAAGGGGCTGGAGCCAAATCTATTATTCTTTGGTTGAAGTAAGGAACAAAATAGAAAACAAAGAAACTGGATCAGTGACAAAAACCATAGAGAAATGGCAGCAAAAGGAATACTACTGAAACTAATTTAAAAGAAAAAAAAAAGATCTGTCATTCTGATAAGATGTGATTAATAATTATAATTGCAAGACCCTCTTCACCTAAATAAAGAAAGAGAGACAATTAAGGAATGTTAATGATTGGGCCATGACAGAATAATTAATATAATGATACTGTGAGAAATGATTTATACTATATTTCAACCAATCAAAATACCTGGGAGGCACTTTTAAAATTAAACAAAATAATCATCAAGAGAAACAAAGCATCTAGAATTTAAGGAGAATAAAGGGAAGAAAGTGATAAGCACCTGCATTTCAGACAGTAAAGTATAATTATTAAAATGTAATAAAATTATTTTGGAACTGTTCTATGATAGAAAAGGAGTATGTATAATGAAAGTGAAAAGATTGTTTTTAGCCAGATTGAAAAGTTCTTCAAAAAGCAAAAAATACTTTATATGTTATTAAAAATAAAAGAGAGAACCACTGGAATTTGTTGAGTAGGAATGTGAAATGGTCACATTTAAATAAAAAGAAAGTCATTAACACCCATGGTGAGAATGGATTGGAAAGACAATGACAAGAAAACAAGGCAATTTCAACAGTTTAAGGGTACTTAGGAGGTAAAGAGAAAGAAATATCATCATATGTAACTATGCTGTGGATATAGAAATAGGAATATCTGTCACTTAGAAATATTGGGTGATGAATGATGAAAAACTGAGGATAAATCTGAGGTCAGGAATTTTGTTGATTGAAAGATAGGTGATACATGTGCAAAAATGTTTGTAGCAGTCCTTTTTGTAGTGGCAAGGGACTGGAAATTGAGTGGATTTCCATCACTTGGGGAATGGCTAAATTATGATATATGAATGCAATGGAATATTATTATTTTATAAGTAATGATGAGCAAGCTGACCAGAAAAGCCTGAAAGACTCATATGCACTGATACCAAGCGAAAGAAACAGAACCAAGAGAAGATTGCACACAGTAACAACAAGATTTTGTGATGATCAACTGTAATAGATTTGGCTATTTTCAACAATTCAGTGATCAAGGCAATTCCAATGGACTGGGATAGAAAATGCTATCCATATCCAGAGAGAAAAATTTAAAGACTAAATGCAGATCAATGTATAGTATTTCGCCTTTTTAAGTTGTTGTTTGCTTTTTTTTCTTGGGATTTTTTCCCTTTTGATCTGATTTTTTTAATAATATGACAAATATAAAAATGCATTTAAAAGAATTGCACATATTGCTTGCTATTTTGGAAAGGTGGGGGGGGGGAGTAAAGGAGGAACAGAGAAACAATTGGAATATAAAGCTTTCCAAAAATGAATGTTGAAAACTTTCTTTACATGTAAAATGCTATTGAAAAAAGAAAGGTAAGTGATAACTGAAGAAAATATGGAAATTTGAAGGTTTTTTTTAACATTAATTTTGCAATATTTTGAGTTCCAAATGTTTCTCTCTCTCTTCCCCCCTTCCTTTCATTTGGGATTTTCTTTTTGAGTAGAAAGGGATTTTAATGAGTTTGAGGTTTTCCTGGATTATCCAGTTCACAATGTCTAAAAGCAAGGAGTATTCTAGGAGAGAAACTTGGGGAGAAAATTGGAGCTGCAAGGCAGCTAGTTGGTGTGGTGGATAGGGTACCAGCCTTGAAGTCATAAGGACCTAATTTTAATCTGGCCTCAAGATACTTAACACTTCCCAGCTGTGTGACCCTGAGCAAGTCACTTAACCCCAATTGCCTTAGCAAAAAATAATGGAGCTGATTATGCAATTCTATAAATCATCTGCTTAGATATTATATTTTAGTCTATGGAAAGTGGGGAGGTCAAAAAGAGAAAATGTAGAAAGAGAAGTTTCAACAGTTTCAGTTAGTGGGAAGGAACAATTAGCCTGGTAAGAATAGAACTGAGAGGGAATAATGTCATGAAAACTCAAAGAGGAGATTCTGGACTGCCAAACTGATAAGAGATCTTTGGTTAAACTCCTAGCAGTTTGCCTGCTTCTCCCCCTAAAGACCAAGGACTTTTACTTGTCCTGATTCTGGCTGATCCAGAGGCCTCCAGGGAGCTAACCCTGACTTAACATGTTGGTGCCCCACATGGGGCCAAGGACCCTAATTTTATTGAACAAGTCCCTGTGACCAGGAAATAGGGTGAGTATTTTAATAGACAAACAGGGAACTTATTTTAAGAGCTACACTAGTAACTTTTTCTAGCTGAAATGGGGAAGATAATAGGAAAAGATTCTCTCCCACCCCTAATCCCACCCCTACCCCTGCCCTGAGGGAGCTCTATAGAAAGCATATTTAGGTTGATAAAGAAACAAGGTTTGCTTATAATTTGGGAGCAGATTGGTAAACTCTTGGATACATTAGAATGCATGTCCCCTTGGTTCTTCAAGGAAGAAGAAATAGAGGCAGATAATTGGAAACTAGTAGGAGATCAATTATGTGAATATTATAATGATAAAGGTCCTAATTCAATTTCTAAGGAAACATTCTATATGTATAACTTAATATAATTGGCCTTAAAGAATCCCTCAAATTATAAAAAAAAGAAAACTTTTAAGAACAGCCACATAAGGAGAAAAAGGATGAGAAAGAAGAGATTAATGGAAATATAGCCAGAGGGCATGAGGACTTAAGTGAAATTTAAGGGCTTGGTGATTTTCACTCTCACAGTCCAGCTTCAACTCTATCTATACTGGAGCAGGCTATTGACCCTCCCCCATCAACTTCATCTTCTTGGGTGGAGGGAGGTGGAGGAGTGGGAGGGGCAGTGATATCACTAGCACCTCCCCCCCCAGCAATCACCCCCTCTTAGGGACTAGATTACAAAGGGCACTACTTAGAGCCAAAGAAGAAGGGTAGGATACAGCTAATTTAAGAATAGAAATGTATCCTGTGATTGAACAGCTTGACTCTTCAGGTCAAGAAAACAGAAGATACACTCCTTTTGATCTAGAAATCATCAAAGACCTAAAAAAAGGCTTGCACTCTTTATGGGGCTACATTATCTTATGTTAAGATGTTATTACAGAATTTGGCTTATGAAATTTTAACCCCTAGTGATTGGAAATCTATAGCAAGCACATGTTTAGAACCTGGACAAAACTTGTTGTGGCTTTCTGAATATAGTGAACTCTGTAGGATACAAGCCAATGAAATAGGCAAACTGAAGTTAATACTCCAATCATCTGTAACCAACTAACAGGTGTAGGTTCTTATGTAGACACTTCAGCACAGATTAATTACCCCATAACAGCATATGAGCAAATTGCTTCTGCTGCTATAAAAACATGGGGTTCCCAGATGAACAGGACAGAGGAGAGGCCTTCACAAAAATAGCACAACAGCCAAATGAATCCTTTGCTGATTTTATGGGATGTCTGCAGACAGCTGTCATACGAACTATTAGTGAAAATGCAGCAACAGAAATTATGATAAGGCAAATTGCTAAAGAAAATGCTGATGAGATTTCTAAAAGAATTATACTAAGACTACACAAGAATGCTCCTTTAGAGGAGATCATAAGACACTGTGCCACAGTGGGCACAAATGCCTTTTATAGCCAGGCTATGATGCAGACTTCCCAAGATCTGAACATGGGAAGACAGGGTCCCTTTTAGCAAGCGACTTCCAGAGAGACTAGTCAATACTTTCAATGTGGTAAAGTAGGGCACCTGAAAGCTCAATGTTGGCATGGAGGCAGAGTAAGAAAACAGGGTGGGAGAACAAGACCCAAAACCCCATGTCCAAAATGCAACAGAGACTTGAATTAGGCATCAGAGCATAGACAGATTCAGAAAAATGGAATGAGGTGCCCAGCCCCAGGGCCCAAAACAAAAAAATACTTGGGGCATGATGCTACACCCAGAGAGCCTTTAGAAGTTCAGTACTCAGACATGACCAATCAGCCAAGAAGCAATCTGATGGGAGAAAGGGATTATACAATCAATCAGCCAGGAAGCAACCTGATGGGAAAAAGAGATTACAGTTGGGGAGAATAGAGTTGTATGCAGCTGGGACTACTGAGATAGCCCCTGGAGAGGTGAAATCTCTTCCTCTCCAGCCTATGGATCCCTTGCCTCCAGGTACAGTAGGCTTGACCATTTCACCTCCTAAGAGTACTTACAAAACAGTGTTCATCCATACACTGATGTGGGAAACTAGGAAATCTGTAGATAATATCCCAGTCACTAGTATATAGGTAGACAATGTGTGACTTATCAACCAGGAGAAGTAGTAGCATCAGGTTTACTGATACAGACTCCTATTAAGCAATCTGGTAATAGCTACCCAGATTCTGACTCCAAGCAACAGAATCCAGGAATATTCTTAACTTCAGCAGTTACAGCTGACCATCCTATGCTCACTATATAAATGGAATACCACTGGAAGGATTGATAGACACAGGGGCAGATCGTACAGTCATTAGAGGTACCAACTATACAGTCACTGGCTAAAGATTAAGGCAGAGACCTACATGTCTGGAGTAGGAGGATCAATAGCAGCTGAAATTAGTGCTACCCCTTTGAGATGGACTTTTGAAGGCAAAACAGGAACTTTTACTCCTTTTATATTTGAAAAAATCCTCATCAATCTGTGGGGAAGAGACATATCACAACAATAAATGAGTACTTCAGTTTTTTAGGCAGGGCTGCTGTTGAAGGCTTGACAACACTTTCACCCATTCCTATGCAATAGAAAATTGATACATCAATGTGGATAGAACAGTGGCACTTAGGTAGTGATAAAATTCAGGCCTTATTAGATACAGTACAGGAGCAACTTGACCAAGGACACTTACAACCTTCTCTAAGTCCTTGGAATTCCCCAGTAAGAAAGAAATCTGGAAAATGGAGGATATTGACTGATTTAAGAAAGGTAAATGAGCAGATGAAAACTATGGGAACACTTCAGTCTGGACTTCCATCTCCTACTCAGTTGCCTAGAGAATGGTCTCTTTGGATTATAGACATTAAGGATTGTTTCTATTCTGTCCCACTAGATAAGGATATGAAAAGATTTGCCTTTGCAGTGCCCAGCATTAACTTAGCTGATCTCATAAAATATATTAATGGACAGTTTTGCCACAGGGAATGAAAACAGCCCTACTATGTGTCAAATGTATGTTGTTGCTGCTCTTACTCCAGTAAGAAAAGCATTTCCAAAAGTTATGTTATTACATTACATGGATGATATATTGGAATGTGCACCTGAGGAACAAATATTAGAAGCATGTCTACAAAAGACCATGGAAACACTAAGGAACTTCAAATTGCACATAGCTCCAGAAAAAATTCAAAGACATGATCCTTTTCAAAATTCAACAAGTCATATTTGCCTTGTCCATTGGAGAGAGACAGAAAAGGAGAAGATCCTTGAAACAAAGGAAAAGACCAAAGAAACATCGGGTAGTTCCATCACTGAAACCCCACCACTGAAAGTCCCACCACTGAAAGAGCATGGCAGTTATGGCAATTGACTCATGGACATCAAAAATTGTTAATGAGACTGATAAAGGATTTCAAAACCCTCAGGAATTGTTGGAATCCCTAAGACATGGTAAGATTGTTGTAGGACTTGAAAACCCTCAGGAATCATTGGATTCTCTGAGACATGATAAGACTGTTGCAAGACTTCAAAATCTGCAGGAATCACTGGATTCTCTAACACATAAAAAGACTGTTGCAGGACTTCAAAAACTTGCAGGGATCATTGGATTCCCTGACACATGAAGTAATGGACAATAGAATGGTTTTGCATGTCTCTTGGCTGCAGATGGGGCATATATGTGATTGTTATTTATATACCCTCCTTCTAGGATTTCTGGAAATCTTTTACACCATGTTGATTCATATTATTTGTTTTATCACTACTTCCATGTACAATTCATGTTTGTTATACCACATTGAGCCTGCACTGGCTGTGGGGAGACTCATCACTGCTAGCCTGTGCTTTTTTGCTTATGTGCTTATGTAATACCCCTTCATGCTGATGGGTTTGGGCATACCAGCTTCTAGTTAGACCCTTCAGCCGAGAAACCCACAAGCAATATATGGCTTGACTCCCCTTTTCCCTTTGATGTTTTTCATCCCTCTTCCTGAGAAATTAGGGAGGGTGTTATCATTTCCTTTTTAGTGCTTTCACCTCCCTTCCTGAGAAGTTGGGGGGCATAATCACCTCCTTTTTGGTGTTTTCACCTCCTTTCCTGAGAAGTCAGTGATGCCATGACCACTGTATTCTAAAACAAAAGAAAACAGGAGATATAAAGGGCTGAAACTCCAAAAAAGGTGAGCTTGAATCAGACAACCAAGTACTTAAGGCTAATTGCCTATTGGACAATAACTCTATTAGCATAAATTTGTAAAAATGGCCCTTCTCACTGTTTGGCGCTGGCTCAATGTTTATTGTTAAGATAATCGTAGGCAAGGATTATAGAGGGAAGGAGGAGGAGGAGAAAGGTGGAGATTCTGGACTTCAGATTTGAAAGATCTTTGGCTAAACTCCTGGCAGTTTTGTCCATTTCCTTCACTTCTCCCCATAAAGACCAAGGATTTTTACTTATCCTGACTCTGGCTGTTCCTGAGGCCTCAAGGGAGTTAGTCTGGACTTAACAAGGAGAGGATAATGTCTTATGACAGTATCTAATACAGCAGAGGAGTTAGGAAAGTTGTGGACTAAGAAAATGACCATGAAATTGACAATAATGAGATCACTAGTAATTTTAGAGAGAGTAGTTTGAGTTGAATGAGAAGGTCAGACAACAGGCTATAAAAGGATGACGAAAGAGTAAAAAGAACAGAAGAGCTATGATTATAATCAACATTTTCCCTAAATGTTTGGCTGCTAGAGGAGAGATATAAAGTAGCTCCTCTCATCTCATTTTAGGAAATAGGAGAGAGAATGTTGAGCCAGAAAAAGGACCAAGAGGAGTCTTAAGTTTATATAATATGAAGGTATTTTAATTGTACCAAGTGAATTCAACTTAGAAACAGTGATAATTGTGATAATTGCATTCAAGTGTTACAGGGTACTTATAAGGAGGGTGGAGCTAACCTATTCTATTTGAATCTAAGGAAAAAAAGAGTTCTTTTTAATGTTTGATGTTGTACAAAAGAACCATGAATTACTTAAGGAAGCAGTCAATTTCTTTTCATTGAGGACCTATAAACAAATGTTCAATGAGCATTTTCCAGGTATGTTATCATACAGATGGCTTTGCAAGGCAGAGCGGGGTATGGTCTGGTCTGGACTAGATAACCACTCAGTTCTGCTACTGTTTTAAAATTCTGTACTTTTTTCTTTAGTGATATGTCCAGTATGAAATCTAAATTAACAAGAGATTTTCTCTATATTGTAATGACCTCCAGAATCTGTTTTATGAATATAATTTGATGCCAACATTAAGACTGAGAACACTTTTAAACCACCTAAATAAAATTCAAAAAAGAGATAGCATGAAATTCATATGAGGAAAAATAAATGGATGAAATATACATATTGTCTGGGAAGCAAAATGTATTTTAATGAACAACTCATAGAGCTAACATATCAATATACATAACTCGAATGAATATTGTGCCTTGTCTATAAGCAGAATGCTTAATTGGATAAGATTTGGTAAGTGGGTTGTATTAAATTTGAAAAACTTTTCAGTGATCAAAATGATTTCAAATTTAACCCTGTAAAAAAGTCCACTCATTTTCACATTATAATTCTTCTGAACATGCAAAAAAATAGTTTGTGAAAAAAAGCTATTTTAGTCAAGGAAAGTCTAATGGAGAACAAAGGCAAATTGTCTTGTGATGGATAATTGAGGAAAAAAAATAAATGACTAGAAA